>NC_053458.1:22224626-22853326 GCF_015227805.2 Hirundo rustica
CTGTCAGGAGGTGTAAGAAATAGGTGAAGGCAACAGTCTGAAACAAATATGGTATTTTGGACAGAATTTTGAAACATAGAGTTTAACAACTCAACATCTCTTAAGGAAACAACTGTATTCCTCTTTGCTTCCTCCCCACACTACAACTCCAACTCCTCAAAGTCAGTGAAGCAGCAGGAGGCAAAAATTGAAACTAATTCTTTTCTATGGAATACTGGACTGATACAGAATTCATTTCAAAATCATGAGAGTACATTCTGTTTACAGTTCCACTGTTACCACAAGAAACAATGTTATCCCTTTCTCTATTTCAGAAATGAGTTACAGTTAAAAAACCTCAGATATATGTACCTGTGGCTGAAATGGTGGAGCAGTAGGCCCCTGCATCCCTTGTGATTGTTCATCCATTCTATCACGCCACAATGTCCCTTATGTCCTGAAAAGAAAAAACACAGTCATTACACTGTAATTCAGTTGCTATTTATGATTAATGAACATCAGCAGAAGAACAAAGGAATTAATCTTCTCAATTGTATGCTTGAGTTTAGGAACATTTAACTAGTCCAGCTCTGCACTATTTGGGGAAGGAGTTTTTCTTATGTTTAGCTGTTCTATGAAATTAAATATATCACTATAGGCACCTGAATTTATTATTAAATAATGTGAATTAAAACTACTTGCTCCAGACAAATGACTCTGTCTGACAAAAGCTGCATCATCCCATTACTCTTCATGGACACCAACCACTTGTTTAACAGTGTAGATGTCTGACCCACAGGCAGCAGGGGAAACAGCAGATCAGCAGAAGAGTTACAACAGCAGCACACATACTGCTTATTTGCATTGATTTATCTGTAGATTTTAGGGAATATGCAAGAGTAGTTCCATCTAAACAGAAAAAAAGCTAAACATGTACACAATACATTCTGACAAGCTGGTTAAGAGGCCTTTGGCATACCATGACAGAAGCACAGCCTCCATGCCCAACTGTTAACATCTCATTTCCCACCAGTAAGATGGGAGGACAGATGCCTGCCACAATCCCAAGATAGACACACAAGGCTTTGACCAGTAATAGGAGCTGCAAAATGCACTGAATCATTAGCAGAAAAACAGGAAAGACAAAAATGCAAATCCTCATAAGATTTTTTTTTTCCCCTCAACTAAGTGCACCCCTGAGGGGGAGCAGGTACAGCAGCCAGTGTTACTGATGCCTACAAGGGCAAGTCCTGTTCAGATGAAAGCAACACAAAAGTTCAGTGGCAGCTTTGAATGCAAACAATGAAATAAGCTGTCATACAAGTAAGAGGCAAAGCCTGAACAACTTTTTCATTACACAAAGATGAAGTATCCCTGCCTATTACCCAGTCAAGGCCTTCTGAGAAACAAGAATCCTGTGTCTGACAGAGATATTATCCTTGCTTTTCAATTTATTGTTTTCTTATTACCTGCTCTAAATCCTGAATGTTCTAGAGACAGACAGAGACACAGAACATCCTTTCTGACACCATTAAATGTTTAACATAAGGAAATTTCCTGTAATAAATTTAGTCTATGTATGTACTTCCACATACAAAGCTATTTTCACTTCCACACAGAATCCAATAACTGCTAAAATACACGCAAATCTTCCCAGTAACTTCTCTAGACTATTCAAAGGGTTAGAAATAACCCTTAACAGAAAGCAGAAAACCCTAGAAAAGTTTTTTCAAAGACGACTGCAAAATATTCAAGAAACTAATGAATGGCTTGTGCTCGCAGCACTGCTGCCATTCTTACAGTACTGTTGTGGTAACACCACTAACAGACAGAAGAGTCACAAGCAGCTCTGCAGAGCTTCTCCGTGCGCTGCCCTTGTGTAGTAAGCAGCGGACTGCATACACAAACAAATCATTAGTGATCTGCTCTGCCTGGCCCATTGAAAGCAGTCACCCACATGCCATCCCAGCTCCATCAGCAATTCCTGACACCAAACCACAGCCACACTCAAGAGCAACCAAAGGTCGCTGAGGCTTTGCTCTCTCATCCATCATACCACCGTACAAAGCATACAGGTTATTTGTATTACCTGTAACTGATTCAAAGACAAAGGAGATCCAAAAAAAGGCCATTTCAGGCAGGCCAACAGAAAGAAAAAATCAATTATCAAACTACAGTGAGAAGCAGAGAAGAAGAGGCAGGAATTGCCAAGATTTGCAAGACTGTCAGAGCGAACATGCTGAGAAAGGGGGAGTCAGCTGCCAAAGAGCGCACACCACTGACCAGGCAATCTTTCAGGCAGCACTAGGACACCAATACTGACACTTTTTACAAGTTCTGAAACATCTCCCATGCAATCCCCCCTCCAAGGCAAGAAACCATAACACAACAGCACTGAAAATTAAACCGTTGTAACAAAACTCCACCTAAATTCTTCAGGTAGATTCACAGGGGTTGATGCCATTGCAACAAATCCAAGGGAAGGAAATGTACAGAAAACTGAAGTAATCTTCTGCTAATTTCTTGCTGTAGAAATCTACCACTCCTAAGAAGGCAATAATTTTTTTTCTGAAGTGCTATTTTGAAGAGCCTTTCTATGAATTTAACTCTCTTCAATAGCATCAGTATTTCTACTGAAGGTTTCACAGTATTTTACTAACATGTTTCAATATTCAAGATTTTGACCATGTAATGCACCAATAGGTAATTCCTACAGGTCAAACATTGCCTTCAAATTGCCAAGTGAAAAGAAGTAAATTAAAAGCAAATATACACCCAAGATTAATGAAACACAAACTGAAATGTTTAGATCTTGCATGTTGATTCAAAATATATAATCCATACATCTTGTCTGAATGCCCAGAGGCACTGAGTGAAAAGTGCTCAGAAATTTGTCTCTCTCTTTTCTTGTTAAATTTGGGAAAATATTAGAAATGGGAAAAGTCATTACTACCACTGCCAGTCACTCTGCCCTCTGTGGTTTTTATTTATAATAAAAGCAAGCAAACCAAAGAGGCAAAATATTCTACAAAATATTCTACTATACAAAGCATGGAAGATTTATTAACTCGTGGATTTGTTGTTCTTTTTGCAGAAAGACAAAGGTAAGTATTTTATGGCCATATATGAAAGTTATTTTAATTTTTAAATTTTTCATCTTTGAAGACTGCATGATAGATTCACATTTTAGAGAATTGTGGCATTTTGATCATACAAAATCACAAAAATGCAAAAGAATGCCAAAGATGCAAAGCAAATATTTTCTACTACAAAACACAACTTAAGTAAGAATTTAATTTTGTTGCTTGAAGACTGTTTCACTGTCAGGCATGCCTTTCACCTTAATATTAACACCAGAAATCAGAGTATTGTGCTGTAATATTGTACATCATTAAATTTCAATTGAGACAATAACTATGTCTTTTTCAAAGATGGTTTTCAAGTTGTGATTTACCATGACAAGACATTTAAAATACCCCAAAGAGTCCATGCTTGTTTAAAATTGAAATGCAAATACAAAACACATCTATTTGTGACATGTCTGCACCTCCTTAAACAAGTAACACAGTGACCTCCTTCTGCAAATCCATCACCCCGATATAGAAGATACAGAAAAAAAAGCAATAGGTGAGGTGAGGCAAGTCAACTATAACAACACCCTCAAAACCTCCAAAATGCAACTCACATTTTTCAATACTCTCAAACCAATCACACAGGGGGGAAAGGACTCCTCGCCTTCACCATACCCCCAGAAAAAGGAACTTCCTGAAACATTTATCTTGCAAACATGATGTTCACCATTTTTATGATGAAGATCACTGGGATTCGGACAACCTGCACAGAATATGGATCACAGGAACACAGGCATATACACGGAATCTTATACTCTGGTTATGGCTGCTAACACTTTGCCATTACAGTTAATACTTCTGGGTAATTACTAATATTTTAGATCTTCGACTTTTTCAGTTGATCGAGACAGTAGGTGGCACCTACACATAAAGGATGCAGAATGACGTACCTGAGGATACACACAACAGGACCAATTCTTCATTTGAAATCACAAGGGCACAGCAACTCCCCTTACTCCACCAGGCAGAAAAGGAGTCCTCACCAGTAAGTCAGACCATCAAACTCCAAGTGCCTGAAATGGGAGTAACAGCTTTTCCTCCCTTCACAAACAGGCCTCACCTCAGTGTCCTCATTCGCTTCCTCAGTGGCCACCTGTCAGAGCTCTCGGGTATCTGCCCACACATCCCAAGATTCTGCAGATATGAAGCCTCCCAAAAGGCAAGAGTGCACTCCCACACGCCAAGCTCACATCCCACAGGCAGCACTCAGCTTTCCAGGTGATTTCCAGCAGCCTGCCAGAGGAGAGGCAGGACTACCCATGGCTGTCACTGCAACCTGAGCAGAGGGGGCACTCCTGAACAGGAGCCAGAGCTCATCGCTTGCATTTCACCCAAATGTATTTTAAAATAACATTGGGGGAGAGGGAAAAAAAAAAAAGATACCTAGGAAAAACTTGAAATCCTTGTGACTTATGTCTAGCAAGTATGTCTTTAAAAATATGATCAGACTACTTCAGGAGAAAAAGATTAAATGCACTGCTTAATCACATGAAACACGCTTTTAAAGAACTAGTTTCATCGCTCCAAATCCATGAAGAATTCATACTGAATTGACACGGTATTTAGGCAAAAATGTTATTGCTCTAACAGATGGCAGTTCTACAACAACAAAAAAACCACGATTTCCCATAGAAAACATCATTAATAGTCTCAATATACATGGTTTCCATTAGCTACTTGCTATGCACTTGTTTGTCAATTTTGCATCTTAAGTGAGAACATACAGTAATCAATGTCAAAGCAGAAACAGCTATACTTCAGGAAAAGAGCATATACTTAAAAGAATGTTCAGAATGTTACAGTTCTGCTGAGAATCTGAGAAACTCAGCCTTCTTTTTCTGCAAAATATAGCTGTAACTACTCCACATAATTGCTAACGCAAAGAAACACAGAGTTACACTGGTTCAGGATGTGCTGATCAGGGACAGTCAATCTGGCTGTTCTCAAAGGATGGAATGTACTCTGTTTACTTCTGGATTACACCACCAATTAAGGCAGGTGTTTTCAGTTTTTACTATAACCAATATTATCGTTAGGTTAGAGACAAGGCTCCTCAGAAACAATCGATTTTTGTAAATAATTGTCTTGTAAATTTTGTGTAAAGTTAGATTCTTCAGTATCTAACATGGATTTAAAGTGAAAAATTTTATATCAACAAACTTCTCATCTATCTTCACTAAATTTAAAGATAAGGATCAGCCTCAGCTGAGGGGGAAAAAACCCAACAACACATATCAATATTATGTCTCCATGTAAGAACATAGGCTAAAGAAATACTCCCATTTGCTTATATCACATGTTGAGTCTCAGCCACCCAAAAGCACAATTTAAACAGAGGTAGAACATTCAAACAGTCACCCTGGCTGAACCTAAAAAAAGCCAAGTGCTGTGGAAACAAGGGTTTCAATTTCCAAGTGCCTTCCTGAATATCCAACACACAATTCCACAGCCCACTGCACCGGTGCTAATCCCAGCAGTGTGTGCCAGCCTGATTCCACCACCTCTCAGTCACCTGGAGTCATGCTGACTTAACCTCCCAGCCCCAAAGCCACAGACCTTGTGGAAAGAGACAGATTTCAGACTCAGCAGTAACAGCTTGGCCCTTCAGCTTCATGTGGGTAGGGGAAAAAACAGCCATAAAACTGGTTTATAAGGCAGACTGTCCCTAATCATTCTTCACCTCTATAAGGCAAAAACTTGGCCACTGGAGGGAACTGGATTCATGGTCAAACTCAGCCCATGCTTTGTCAGGTCATCAACACTGGTCAACATTCTTCAGCACCCACTCAATGCTGGCAACCCGGGGGGGGCAGGCTGCAGTTTATAATGTTTATATTTACATATATTTCTATATGCATGCATTAATAATGCAAAATGCACTTAAGCTGACATCCACTTGAAGTTAGTCTGCCAAAACTGACAAGGGAAAAAGCAGACTCAGTACTGGAAGACCAAGTTAACCATTATCACAACAAAATGTCACATACCCCTATTACTATACATACATATATATATATAAACATTATATATATGCACATTAAGATATATATGTGCGCACATCTGTACACATGGATTATGTGTCTATACCTAAATGTGTAGGTGCACAGAATATTTAATTTTTACCACTGTCAGCTAATAGCAAATATTTGTTTCACATTGTCCAAAAAACCCAAAATGTCTTCTAAAGTGTAGAAAACACACCCATTTGTCAAATCCTCTGCAGAAGCATCCACATCAGAGAGAAACTGTATGTGCAGCTTTGAAAGTACTGAAAATTATTCAGTAGAGATCCACATACATCTATGTTCAAGAAGGATTAGTTTTCATTTTAGAAAGCAGTTTCTAAAACCCAGATCAATACTCCCCAATAATCCCACAGGATTCCAAGACACTCCTCCCCTCTGTAAGGACAGCCTTGAATCTGAACAATACAACCTCCCAGCAGCTGTTAATCTACAGGTAGATATTAACTACCCAATTGGAAACACTGCATTTTTCAGCAAAGTTAGGTGCAAATTCAGGGGCAGTCCAGTCAGAGCAACCAAAAAGCACACAGACAGTTAATCTGGGCCAAAAGTTGGTTTTAGGAAGAACAGGAGCAGCCATACACAAATAACCCTTTTGGAAGAAAGTAAGGGAATACACTAAGTTTGTATGTGATTTTCTCATCCATTTGGCCCAATTTAACAGGTTTATTTTCACTCCAACTCTCAAAACACACATGCCACTCACTGTCATGCCCCAGCTACGAAGAGTTTGCTCTGTCAGTGCTGCCTGACTAGAAGATAAAAGTATAAGCTTTTCTGCTTCACAAGTCCATTTCCATTCCTCTTCATTTGCACAACTTAAAAGTTAGTTTGTTTACTTCTCCCTCTCCATTTCACTTATGTCACTCAAGTAGATTGCTTATCTTATACCATGCTCCCAAAGGGTATACATGCACTGACTTGCCCTTTATTGAACTGTTTATTTCTTGTGAACTGAAAAAGAAACAGGAACTGAAACTGCTTGAGCAGCAAGCTTCTACATCTTTCATTTAGTTTCTATTCACCTGAAAGAAATTTGATAACCCGTTTCTTCATACTTAATAGCCAGTTACAAAGGCCATAGGTAGATCATAATAATGTCACAGTAAAAAGTATTGCAGGGAACAATGCACTGTACTTAACCATGATTCCATCAAGAAAGCAAAGCCTCAGCCCACACCACACTATTTGCTCCTGTGTTGTAAGCTAGTGCTCCTAAGGCAGTGTGAAGGGATGATGTGATGCTGCTGCTTCCCCTGCCTTCAGTCATGACTCCCAAACCCTCTTCCTTCCAGCGGGGCTGCTGCAGCTACCCAGACTCCTGGTAAGCAAAGTCAAACTAACTGAAAACGAACCTTGACAAAGTCACTTTTCCCCAGTTCAGTTGCCAGAATCGCACCATTGCGGAGACAATGACAGAACTGTGATGGCAAAAGAGAGAGGGGAAGACACCGGACTGCTCTAGCCCCAGCTAACTTGGATCAGCTGAATGCACTGCCAAATTACATCTCTAACGTGAAATTACACCAGCCAATCTAATAGCTCAGTAACAACAAAGATCTTTCTTTCACTTTTTCTGCCACACCATCCCACGTTGCCACCTTGAACTCTCTGGCTCTGTTGCCAAGCTGATCCAACTCCCTGATGCAGCTGGGCTTCTGCTCTGCACGCAGAGAGCAGAACCAGCATGTGGGGGACTCTGCTGAGCACCAGAGAAAATAGTAAGAAGGGGAACTTCAGGGATGGGAGATGTAGGAAAGGGACTGCAGAAGGAACAGAACATTTTCCCTCTGGCAACAGTGTGCTAGTAAGTTACCTCACCACATTTAACTGTGCTTTGTCCTCAGTAGGGACGTGAACAAGCACTTTAAAAAGCTGCAACAGCATGGCAAGCACCTGAACAGAGAGAGAGAAGGCAATTCACTCAACACCAACCTGAGAGTTTTGTCAACAAAATACTGTATGGGAAAGTAGAACTAGGAAACAAAATAAATGGAAGGAGATAAACGAGGATAGCAAGTTAAACTGGAAAAAGGGAAAGAAAATAAAAGGAGAAAAAAACCCCAAAAACTATGTTTTTCAGATAAAGGAAGCTAAAACATGATTTAAAAACCCTTACAGGCGCAAAACCTCACAGCTCTCACACACACAGAGGGAGTCCTAATGAAGGCATGACTTTAAATGCATCTGAAATTATTCATAAAGAGATGCTGAAGAGATTTTACTAGAAGTAGAAACAGCTGATCTTCACACAAGAGTTAAAAACACACAACAAATGAAAAGAGTGGAAGCACTGTCAGATAAACCCATTATGGCTAAGCACAGGGAAAATACATCCCAATTAGAAGGCTGGGTGCACACAACTGTGCAACAACTCTGGCTGACAACATTCATGTTGCTGCAGGTGAAGCAGAACATAAATTACACACACTCCTCAAAGAAATGTCTCAGTACCTTAGAAAGCAGTGCAAGACATCCTACTGGAGGTGTTAGATGCACATTCTCAAGCTGAAAAAAATTACCTGTAATTAAAATCTGCTACCCCAAAGATAAATGATAAAATGAATGAAGCACTATAAAGAATCATTAAAGAAACACCAGCCATGTTTAAGAGGCTTTCTGTGAACCTCTGAGCAGCACTACCCTTGACTCCTGAAAGCAGCAAGTAATCTAGGACCCCTGGGTCCAGAACTAGGCAGGCAGCACCCTCACTTCAGAGGCAAGCCAACACTCAAGTGTGAAGTTGTTTCTGCTTTACATTAAACCACCACTGTCTAAAAGGTGCAAGATCCCTGTGTGGTTGTGGAGCAGCCTCAGCGACCAGCTGTACATTCGGCACTCTGTCCGCAGGCTGCTCCTCAAGTCCTGCTGGTCTCTGTAAAGCTCACACACAGCCCACGTACCCAACACACAGCTCCAAATCAGTCAGGGCAAGGACTGGAAGTTCACGGCTGCAAAGACAACTCCTTTTTTGGATTTGCTCTCAGATGAGGACAAAAAGGGTACAGAAGAAGGGCCTCTACAGGGCAGAAGGCTATGTGTTTTCCCACCACAAGTTTTTACTTATTTTTAAAAGTAACTTTTAGTTCATCTGTGATACCTTTGCCTTCCAGCTATCAAAGAATCAATAATTTTGTAAACTCTGTACTCTAACTACAGAAAATTGAAATGAACTGAGAAAGACTGGTTCATCAACACTTCACGGCACCTAATTCAAATATCTCCCACAGGCTTCAGCAACAATCTAATCTACAAGTTCTACATGAACTTTTATGACATTGTAAAGTAATTCATCTGGTCCAACATAAACACAGCTATTAAATGGGACAGCAATAACTTCATTATAAATCATTCCGAGCAGCTTGAAGAGGCTTGAATGCAGACTCCCAAATGCCACATGATGCAAACAGTCTATTTACTTTGTCACCTATAATCCAAAACAAAAGTCACTGATATCACAAGATTAACTGTGTGTAATCAGGTTTTAACATGATTGTTCACAGTATTTTCTTACAAAGTCCTCTTTTTAATATGTTGTTTAAAATTTTATAACAAATTCCCTTGCATAAATAAGTGCTATATGCCCAACAGGTTACAATAGCACTTGAAATACAGTGCATGTTCTAGCTACAAAAATCACAACTGAATCACAGATACGTCTTACGTGCCTGAGAAAAATGCACAGGAGTCTCCTCACCAAAGAAGTAACTCATTTTAACAGCATTGCTTCTCTGCAGCTTTTTAAACTAACCTGACAGGAAGAACCACCTTAATACTTACTCAGGAAAGACAAAGAGATTATGTACTCCAGCCTAGGGCTCAGTTCCTTCCATGTGGCCAGGGAAGTCAAATAGTGATAAATACAGCAAATCAGTATTCTAAAGGCTGCCCTTATCACCACTTTGGTATTTCGGTCAGTTATTTTCATCTCTGTTGCAAAGCACATGGAACGCAGATAAACTGAACAAATTCTCTGAAAATTAGTCAGTTAACTCCTACACGTATCCATAGTATTAACCTTCACAGGCTAATCCCATCTTCCCCTAAATCCTATTCCATGGGAATCAGGAGGGATTTTTGGATAAACATCAAATCACAAAAAAAAAAGAAAAAATTCCCTTGGAGGTAGCAAAGAAGTTAGTGCAGTTGGCCTTTTCCTAGGGGACTTTCCAATGCAAGGTGAACTCAACCAAGCATCCAACACAGGTGTTTGGAACCATATCAAACCTCAGAAGGTAGCAAGGCACTGGTAGTGATAAACTGAATTTATCTCCAGAATAAATGCAGAGAATACTGCAAGTTTATTAAACAGTGGGGAGGGGGGTGGTATTTATGAACAAACTGCTTCAGCAAATTGTTTCTGTGCACAAATATACAGGACTGACTTTGCTTTCTACAACTGAGCTCAAGTCTTGCATAAAAAAATAAAGGCAAAGAAGGGCTTATATGGCTCAGTCTTACACTTCAGAAGATACCACAGGTCACAGTAAAATGAGCAACTGACTTCCTGCACTTTATTTTTCATCTGACTTTCTCATTTGTTCACAGGCTTTCCGATGAACTCTGAAATGTCACATGTTTTTTCTTCTTTTGAAACAAGCTTCCATGGTGAGGATGGGAACCGACTCATCTAATTCACGCAGACCCCAGAAGATGCTGTGATAAGTCCAGCAAAAAAAGATTATTGGTTGAATAAAAATCCTTGATTTGTTATATTTTTTTTTTTTTTCTGCAATGACTAACTGGCATGTTGAATACAAGATATCTATGACAAAGGCAATATCTCCTTCCTGATAGTGAACAATCTCTAAGTGTGTTTTGACAAGCCATCTACCCAAACATCAGGTATTTCTAAATATAGTGTCTTCATGGTTTGAAATGAAAGAACAAGTGCTCTTAATATTATTTCTTCCAGTATCAAAAAATTTAAAAATAACAAACATGGCTTTAAGTTCTTACTTTAAAGCTGCCAGACTTGCAAGTCTCCCTCTCTCCTCAATACAACACAGTTTGCCTTCCTCCGCCTAAGTTTTCCATAGGCCATGAACTAATGCTTTCCACAGCATTTCATCTTTCTCAAGACAGTACAAGCCTGTCGTTTAAATACAGACATTTCTACACCACTGCACCACTTGAGTTCCCTCCTAAACAGCCTGGAAATAATAATAATAATAAAAAAAATTCATTCTTCCTGATTTAGCCAATCTGTGAATCTAACCATCTGATCTAATAATCCAAAGTGGGTACCTTATGCAATTTCTGCATCTCAGGCCCAATTTCTGCATCTCAGGCCCGCAATACAACTTCATATAGGAAATATATCCAGTACATTCCACAAAATTACTGCGTACATGCGACCTTTCCTGAGAAGGGATGCCACTACTGCAATCTGAGAAAACACCTCTATCACTACAAAAGATGACAAAAGTAACCCTTCAGCTGGTGCAATAAGGGAAAATATTTAGAAAGCTTTTATCTAATATCAAGAATTAGGTATTCGTGTGATTAAGGAACACACATCCTCTTACGATCTTTTATCAGAACAACCTTAAGTAGTTATACCATTCCAGAAGTGATGCCCCTCACAAAATGCAAAGCAAATCAAAGCAGTTTGCACTCAAAGAACAGAGTTCTGAACCTCTGAACCCCAAAACCATGCAGGTTCAGTTCGCACGGAAACTGAGAGGAACTCGGGGCCAGCTCTGGGATAACCAAGCCTGGATGCTCGGCAAGGTGAAGGAGGGGACACTCCCCCCCCAGACGGAGACTGCCTCACTTCCACCGTCTCCCACTAGGCCTCAGCTGTCCCCAGCCCCGCACCCCGGGCGGCCCGGGAGGGCCCCTGCCGGGCATCGCGGGTGTCCTCCCGGGGAGGCGCGGGGCAGAGGCCGCCGGACCCGCCGGGACGGGGCTGTCCCCCTCGCAGCCGCGGCTCCCCGGGACGGTGCTGTTTTCACCCGCTGCCGGGCGAAACCCCCAGCCTGGGCTGTCCCGGGAGCATCTGCCCGACACCCATCTCGAAACGAGAGGAGAGCACGGGAACCAGGAAACCAGGGGAAAACGACGAGGAACACCACAGAAAGCAGCTCCGCCTGCGGCGGGCACGCAAGGAGCCCGGCGCGGCAGAGGCACGGGTGGCGGCCGGGCCCGCGGGCAGGCTGGGGCCGCCGGGCAGGCTCCTCGGCCGCCCGCTCCTCTGGCGGAGGCAGCGCGGCAGCCGCCACCGGGCGAAACGCCATCGCGGCGGTCGGGGCGCCGCCTGCCCTACCGGCACACGGCGGCTCGGCGCCTCTCCGGCCGCGGGGCAAGCGCCGGTGCCACGGACGCGACGCAGCCCGCGGCCGTCCCGCCCCAGCGCCGCGCACAAACTTTCTCGCTCGGCTCCGCGCCGCTCCCTCCCCGTGAGGCGGGCGGAGCGGCAGCCGCCGCGGCCAATGGCGCCGCGCGCCGCAGCCCCGCGGCCAATGGGCGGCGGCGGGAGGCCGGACCGCCGGCAGCCCCCGCGGCGGGGGGAGCGCCCCGGCAGCGCCGGCTCGGCCGCCCGGACCCCCGGCACCCCCCGGCCCCGCCGCCGCCCGCGGCCCCGCCGCCGCCCCGCTCACCGGCCAGCCTGGCTCCGCCTGCTCCTGCCGCGGGACACCGGGACCGGCCGCCGCTCCTGCCCGGCTTCTCCGACGCCTCGAGTCCGGGGCCGCGCCGGCGGCGGGCGCCTAGCGGGGCTCCTGGCGGACGGCGCGAGCACCGACGGCGGCCCCGACCCGCTCTCCGCCCCCCGTCGCTCCTGTCAGGCCCGTAAACATCCCGGCATCCCCGAGGATGGGGCGGGGCGGCCGCGGGGCCCCGCCTCCCTCCGCTCCCCCCGGCCGGCCGGAGGCGCGGTGACCGCCCGGGTGGCCGCGGTCGGTCCCGGCGGGCGGGGCCCGGCTGTGCGCGGGGATCTCGAAGCTTCTGTGGAAATGAGCGGAGTTGTAAGTGCGGTGGGACCGGGAGTGCCCATCCCAGCGTGTTGGTGCCGTGGAACTCAGCGGGGCCCGGGCACTGCGGTAACGCAGCGGGCACGGGAAGCGCCGCTCGCCCCGGGCCGAACCAGGAGCGGCCGGCAGCGGGAGGAACTCCAGCTCCGGCCTCTGGAACAGGGACTGGGAACAGCACTGCTCTAAGGCTTGGGCCCTGCCAGATTTGAGAATGCAGCATGCCAGACTCGCTCATTTTGTGTATGAGTTGTGATACTCAATCTGCGAGACATTCGATATTACCTGAGTACATCAGCTGCAAGTGACACAAACTCCTTTTTGCTCTACTGGGAGAAATAAAAGTGGCGGGAACAAAAAAGACCAGACTCTTGGCGAGTCCTGTTCCACCAGCTTCTACTTTGCAACAGCACTGGGTTTACGTAGATTAAAAAATACTGAATTCCAGAATACTACTGTTTTTCAGGTTCCTTAAAGTTTATCCTGCTTCCCGGCAGGGAAGGGTAATTACCTACACAGAAGAGAAGCTTTAAGAACCAAAGATGGGGGAAAGTATGAAAGCTGACAAGTTTCCCCAGTAAGGACATGGATTATTGTGATCAAATAACTTTCTTCAGGTGTAGAAGCTGTCTGTAAAAGGCACTCTAGTAATTTAAAAAAGAGAAGTCAGTAATTTAAAATTATCTTTAATCAGATGTACTTGATTTTTCCAAAGCAAAACTTAAGTTCTCATAAAGGTTGGACGTTTTGCTTTAGTTTTTCTCTTGTGTCAGGTAAAGTAAGACCTGCAAATAAAGTAATACTTGTGAAAGAAGTAGGAAATTAACCAGTGTGTCTGGAAAAAGTCTATTCACTTCCCTCTGTACAAAATTATATCTGGTTTTGAGGCAAAGTTTTCAGCTTTGAGATGTCAGCAATGTCTCCAGTGATACAAAGTCTAATGAAATTTAAAAGGAAGTTGTTTTTGTTGGCTCTCATTTCTCTGATTCATTAAATTGCTCTGCAGATTTCCTCTTAGCATTGGGGCATTCGGTGCCACTAGCCAAACACAATGACAAGGTGGCCTGGGCTGTGAAATCAGACAGACACTATGACCTTCCCCTTTGATGTAGGGTAGTTTAGGGTAGTCCAAAAAATTAATTGGAATCATGATTAAGAGAATTTTTTGTTTGTTTGTTTGTTTGGTGGCTAAACTATCTTGCAACCGCTGTTTCTTGAACAAGAATTCCCTTGATTGTTTTCTTGTAGCAAGTGCAATGCATCAGGGCTCCCCACATACCAAAAAGTGAAAACTTGATACATCTGCCATACAATGTTAAGGAGTTACTTTAAAGAATTACAATCAGCAATTCCACTGACTGTTTTCTATCTCCAAAAGTCTCTGCAATCTCAACCAGAAATGGGGTTGTGTGACGTAGTCACCTATTTGCAAAACCTCTGATGGAAAAAGGAGAGATTGTTATTTGGTGTGTAGCTGACCATAAAATACTGAGTCTTATTAGGTCTCATGTTTTCACAGGTAAAGGCAATAGTGCTATAGTAGCCAGCTATTGCTATTTTCTGGACTCTTAGATGGAAAATGAGCAATTCACAACCTAGACATAGGTAGCATTTGAGGGTTTCTCTACATTCATGCATAAAAAGAGAATACCCAGGGCTTACTTGTCTTTTTTTTTTTTTTTTTTTTTTTTTTTTTTTTTTTTTTTTTTTTTACAGTGGGTTTCTCACCATCTTCCTTTGTTTAATCTGAAAGTATTTGATTTTTTTTCTTTCATCCTATTTTTATACTCACTGCTCTTTCACTTTCATTCTTTTTCTTTGATTTTCTCCATGCTGTTATTTCACTGTACAGTTCCATAATATTTTGACTTCTTTCTTTGGTCACCTGAATCCAATAGCTACTTCAGCCTGACATTACCAGTTGATTAAGTATCTTCTCTTTCCTGTATTCCAACCTTATCTTTCTTAGAAGACGGTTGTTTCTGTTTTATTCTTGATGCTTGGGACTCAGAGAACCTAAAAATTAAGAATCTGCTTTAATTAATTAGTTCATCATCACAACCAGGCAAACAGGCTTTCATATAAATGTAACTACGCTGCCCCCATTAACTTTAAATTTGCAAAGTGACGCATCTTCCACAGAAGATCCTCTTCAGACCTGGGCTGTACAAATGTTTATTTATAGAAGGATATTTTTCTTTGCTTTTCAATGCACATTTACAGTTAAATAAATTTGTCTAATATTCCCTGTAATGGAGACTTTGTATCAAACAGAATCAGAAAGGCAGAAGAGGCTCCAGAAGATCCAGCAGCCTTAGGGATTGTTAAGGAGCAGGCTTATCTCTGGCAAATGCTTCTTTCAGAGGCCAGAGGGGACACTGCCTAACCAGCTACCAAAGGATTAGAGAAAATGAACAAAGACATGCTGGAATTAGGGATCTGTGAGGGAGAACATGGCTTGTTCCCTAAGTCTTACCCACTTCTGAAGGTGTTGGCAGCAAATGCTTTACACCTGGAACTGAACAGGCCAGAGACAGAAGGAACAAGGATCCCACTATTTGTCAGTGGATGCTATGCTTCATTAGCCATGTTACTATTAATCTACTTATATTTCAGCATCGATTTAAGAAAGCTGCATCAGTCTTTTTCTGATGATTGAAATCTGTGAATATACATAACCTCTAAATACAGTCAGGGTTCAAGAATATAAAAAATATCAAACTATGACAAAGGGTATTTTTTGGAGTGGCGACGTGACTCTTGGATTGTCTCTGAAAACAGTGTCCTTTGTCAGGACTCGGCTGCTAGCCTTTAAGCAGCTAGAGAGTGTTAGGTAACGTAACGTAAAAATCAACCAGGAGTTCAAACCTTTAGCCCAGCTCCCTGGATGGTTCCTAACTTGCTTCCACTGTTAGCCAGGGCTCTGTACAGCTGGATACTCTTGAGATGTTCATTAACAGAATAAACTGAAGACTTGGGAAAAATATAGATTTGAAAACTTTAAAACTTTCAGGCAGAAGAGCTCACTAGGACAGTGGAGGATGGGGATAGATGTCATCTTCAAGGTCACAGAGATAGGAGCATAACATAACAGCTCACTGGTTAACAATTCTTCAGGTTCTTCAAATCAATAAAGTACAGGAAATTAATCAAAAGGAGCAACTGCTCTGCTCTAAGTCCTTGAAGCCTGAAAAGTCTCCCTCTCTCCTGGTTCTTTGTTACTAACAGTAAAAAGGCTAGGATAGCTGCCTGGGACATGGATGGGGAAATGAGAAAGGCTGTGAAGGCAGGAGTAAAGAGATCTCCATTATATTTGCACTGAATAAATATTATGATAGGGCTTTATGCAGAACTTAAGCTTTTAGACAACATAAATCATTAAATGGAGCAATCCAGAGGGGCTTGGAGAACTCCTGATTTGTATCAAGCAGGGTACCAGACCTTCTGAATTTCTGTATCAAAGAACTATTTTAGAATTTTGATCATAATATATTCAAATTCAAAAACCTTGTAGAAGTGAAAAGGCCAAATAAACTTACCATAGCAACAGTGAATGTTGAAAAGAGGACTACATAAAATCAGGGAAGTTTGTTAAAAGTAAATTAGGAGGAAATTACCTGTATTAGAGTTTCTGTGTAGGTATCTATCATCTGTCAAAGCCAGTTAGAGGGTCTCCAAAAGACTAGCAGAGCTCTACGTGAGAATAAAGGATATTATTAAAAAGGAAAAGGAACTCCTTAAAAAAAAGGGTGTTCAGATGAGAAAAACACAAAATAGCAAAACCTCTGGCAAGCTACATGTAAAACTGTAAAAGGCAGACCAAAAGCATTTGAAGGAAAATGTTAGTAATGGTATAAAACTTTATTGTAAAACCTCTTCCAAACACATCAGAAGCAGGAAGCCTGCAGGATAGAAAAATGGTTTGCTTATGAGGATATTATGAGAGGTTCCTTTATACCACAGAAACCTGTGAGTTTTTGGAAAAGTATGTGGAAACAGGGAGCTTGGATGATAGGAGATTCCTGTAATTCGGTAAAACTTCTCAACAAATCCTCACTAAAATTGCTTAAAGAAATTAAGCTGCATTGCAATACAAAGAAAGGATCAGTACTGAGCTATACTGAGTGCTTGCAATACCTTTTCCTAAAATTTGATTCTATATACATAATCACAGTTAAATACAGTTCTTTTTTTTCAAATTTTTTCTTTGCTCTAGCACACTGCTATTTTGATTTATTATCATAATACATGTGTTATTGTTTAACTGAAGGAAGAAAATATTTGTATATTTCCTGTAGTGAGCACAGTTAGCCTAACCTAGTTTACTGGTAATAAAGAAAACTACATTTTGGTGCAGGTTAATTGAGCACAGGCTGATCTGTCCATCCAGACTCCCACTCCACTGCAGCCTGTTGAGCAGGCTTCAGGTTTTTTATACCCCAGTCCAGCCACGTCTTCCCTTAGCATGTCATGGCATTCCCCATGTTCTTTGAGGGCAGGACTACTTGCCCTCATTTTAGCAATGTCAGTAATCGAGTGAGTACCCAGGCCGCAAGTTCCAAGGCAGTTCAGGAATAGTTCTGCCATTCACACGATGGCAAGGACTGTTCAAGAACCAGCAACAGACATATTCATCTGTATTATGTCTTATCTCAGTTCTTCCGGTTTAACAAATATTTATCATAAGCCCCAAACTGTTCTTAAGATACATTTTTTTTTTTTTTTTCCCCTAAGTCATCCTTTACGTTTATCTAAAGGTCCAACCCATTTAAAACATTACAAATGTAACGGTTTCAGTAAATATGTGCAATGACCTATGTGACTAATCAGTGATGGCAAGGAATTCCCTTCACATATTTTTCAATTTTTCACCTCCTAAGTTGATTACCCTGCTCTGAATGCCAGAATCTGAATATTAGTATGTTTTGTTAATGGTAGAAACTAACTTCTGTCTGGTAATGGTCCTTCATGCAGGAAGTTCTTTCCCAGAAGCATATTCAACTAAAAGAAACTCTTACAGAAGTGGGTAGGCATTTCAGCTTCCAAATAATTGTTCTGTCTGTTTGTCCTAGGTGGCAGTGTTTACGATATGACACAGGATTAGAAACTGCCTTCAAGTCCATAAACATGTACTTGCCAATAAAACCTGTAACATATCTGGTGTCACTGAAGTTCAGACTCTTACCCAGAGTAAGTTGCTGTAGCTGCTCTGACTTCAGAGGAGTCATGCTGATTTACGCAGCTGAAGACCTGGGCCTTAGCTGTTGGATCTGAGAATTTGAACAAATACAAAAGAAAATTTACCCAAGTTCATCCTTTCCTTCAGTAAGTTACAGCTGCTAGTAATAGTACTATAATACTGCAAAACCAAAATGCAGTATTATGAATGAAAATCCACAGCTATTACATTTTAAGCTAACCAAAGTAGATATCCATGCATATGGATCCATATGCAGAATCCCATTGGCTTCAGTGGAGCCTAAGAAATGAGGATGTGATGTCTAAAAAAATTACTGAAACCTTAACCATACCTTTAATTTTCTTTTCCCACCTAACCAAATCCCTGGGTAAATCAGACATCCACACCACTGTACCCCAGTGTTGAAACTCTGAGGTGTCCACAGAAGCACCTTACCTTACATTGTAACACAGGTAAAATTTAGATGTTTGTTATATATATTGGGATTTTTTAGTGGAAAGTGATAGGTAAGATAAATGCAATTCCCTTCTATCTAGCACATGATCTCATGGAGATAGAAGCCACAGATCTCATGGAGATGCATAGTGGAATATATTGTGTTTTCCACTGTCTCATTGCAGGTATACACCTGGCAGCTATTCTAAATACACTGTTTGGGTCTTCTTACCTGAACTCAATAAAACGTACACCTTTGGAGAAAGGCAGCCTGAGGCTCATGATTAATTAAACACCATTTAGAGTTTCCATCTAGTCCTGACACGAGACATACATGGCACATAGGTACTCTGCCCAGAGTCTAATATGACTTTGACCAGTATGTTCTCAATTTCATTGTTACTTGATAAATTTAATTCAAATCACTTTATTCATTCTTTCCGTATAAGCTTGACCAAATGAACTCTTGTTCCAACCTTTCACATGGAAACAAAATGAAGATAAACAGGCATTTGTTCTGCCACCAACCTTTCTCTCAGCCTGTGTCACAACTGGTTAGAGTGCAATTCTTCCAAACAAGAATTGTCTCTCAGCATGTCTTTGCACTTTGCCTGGTAGAATGGAGCCTATGCCTGTGCTGCAATGCAAATGAATAATTTATGGTGATGTTGGAAGGGTGTTGACAGAAATGGAGCTAACGGCATGAGTGGGGAATAACTGCATTTATCCTAAAAATAACTGTTGTCAGTCAAAAAAGCGAACTTAATTTCAGTGTTTAGTCTTTATTAGCTGAAACCTTAGAAAGAACATGATTTTCAGTGGCAGTTTTTCTAGAATGAGGACTACAGAATTTTTCTACTGACTTCAGAGCCAGCTTGAGACAAGAAAAATGCACAGAACAAGTGAAATAAATATTGCTGGCATTTTACAATAAAATGCGGGTACTTTTTATAGGTGGCTAGCAGCTTGTAATTACCCTTAATAAAACTAATCCTTTCCCAGTGCTTATTAAAATGTTTCGTGTATCAGCAGGCCGTGAAAAGGACTCACTACCAATCTCTTAACTTCCACTAAAACTGAGAGATGTCCACTTGAGTCATAGCTCCCAGTGCCAGTCCTGCTTCTCTGCCTGCTCTTGAAATTCAAAGGCTCTGAGGGAATTAAAACTAACACATTAGTTCCTAATTAAATCCAAAAGGGTTGTGAAATGTAACCAAATAATTTTATAGTATTTCTTGGGAATATGATCTCAGGAGGATAAGGAAGGAGCAATGGCTTTCAATTAATGATTTTCTCTCTTCTAACACATAGGAAATGTCTGCAATGTTCTTTTGACCCCTTTTAATTTCTTCAAGGGGAGCATTTGACTCTTCAAGCTTCTTCCTACAAATATATTTTTAAAAGTTCCTTCAGGTTTGTAATAATTTAGTAGGATAAAGAAGTACAGTCATTACTATAGCAGTCCTTTTTTCTTCAATTAGTATTTCTAATCACATTAGACATGTTTTCAGTATCCAGAGAGGATGCCTGATCCCTACAGCTATCGTGAACTATTAACTTTAATTAAAATTTACAAGTCTAATGTTGTTACATCTGCTAAAAGCATTAACTGCCATGTTAATTACCAAAATGTTAATGTTGCGTTAAAATATGAATGTTCCCTTTTGACAGTTCATCTGTGGTTTAATTATTTATTTTTGGTAGAATATCTCCTCAAAAAAACAAAAAGGCGTAAAAGCATAAATGCTGACTGAAATAATGAGACATAATGGGAAAATGTCATCTAGGAAGAAAACTTAATACTTTAAAATACCAGTTGCTAGCAGAAATTAATTTGCATTCCTTGCTGTGTCGGAAATAAATACAGAGCACTTGTGTCACGTCTAAGATGTTATTTATAATTGCAGCACATTCTTTTGCTTTTACTTTATAGGGATATCTAATGTGCAGGACAAGTTCTTAAATCCCTGTAGTTCAGCAGTGTCATTGTGTTAGTGCCACAATAAAAACTCCCCCCCAAAAAAAGATTTCAGGACTTCACATCAAAAACTTTATTGAATTTCTGAAGGTTTCCCCATATAACTCATTTCAAATTAGATTTACAAAAGGAAATGTCTAGAACTCAGTCCTGAAGTTACTGTACTCCCTATCCCAAGAGTACAGGATAAAAGTGGAAGACTTTCTAAATCACTGCAATTAGTAACAAGCATAGCAAAGACTTTGCAGTGGCTCAAGTAAACAGAAGTTGCTGGTTAAAGTAAAGCTGTCTCTTGCTATATTTCATGGTACGCTACTCCTCTATCATATTATTCTTAAAGGCATTGTCACTGAACTTAATAAACAAGAAAGTTCTGAGAAACCAATGTTAAATGTAATTGTTACATTTTTCTCTCATGTTGAATAATTATTTTAATAGCTGAATTAACAGTCTGCCAAGCAATTTCTTCATGTGATTGTTAACTAGGTACTGTTCGATTTTATGCCATCCTCTATTTTTCAATTTTGCATGAAAAAACCTTATTTTTGCCTGTAGATCTTCTAGGGTACATGTCAGAGGCACGTTCCTCACTCTGTACTCTCTTGAATGTTGGAAGTAGGCAGCTGTTTAGTGGCAAGTATATAATTTGGTTTGTGGGTGGAGGAAAATATATTTTTGGAGATCAGCTGTCCAGTTCATAGATTTGGTTGGTTTCTTAGGAAAAGAAACATTTTTTAATCCCCCAGTAAGACCACTGCAAGTTGTCAGTGGACTTTGAGCTAGCAGGACAGCAATCCATAACACCTCTTGCTTCACCAGAGCCTGACCTCTTCTGATGTCCAGACTTTCTCTCCACTGTATGGTAGAATTAATTCCAATCATGACAGAGGAGTTTTCATGTAACATATTTAGAGCTCTTCTTTGAGGTGGGTATTGTACCACGGTAATGGAATTCTAGATGAAAAGTTGCATTCAGTTGTCTTTTCAAGTTAGCATTGTAAGAGAGTGCTGCAATAAACCCTCATTTGTTTTCCACCGAGTTTGGAGAATTTGCCTCCCAATTCATTTGCAGGGCCTTAAGTAAAAAAAGAGCCATTGAATGTACTGGTCTGAAGCAGAGAAAACCTCTGCACTCTCCCAGATGTTTGGAGCCCAGATTGGTCAGAGTTTACAGAATATATCCACATACAACCCCCAAAAAGCCCCAAACAAACACACAAAACTAACCCACATGTTGAAGCCCAGATGGCTGGTTATGTTCTATGAGCCCTATTGCAGGCATGTTCAGCAGGACTAGTGATAGGATTTACTCCGGTGTGCTCTGATCCTGAGGCTTTTTAAAGTACTACTTCAAACAGAAAAGATTTCCATTTAAAAATAATAGTGGTTATTACTTTGAAGAATGTAGCAAGTTGCTAAAGAAATGTTTTCTAATTGTCTGCCAGAAGGCAACCTATCTCCTGGGCTTTGTTTGCTTGTATAGATTTCATTGCCTGCAGCAATACCTCTTTAAGGCAAGTTTACTGAAACTTGTCTCTCTTGGGGAGATGAATATCTTTCAAAGCTCATTATTTATTTGGGAATATTCAAACACTCCAGAGAAGACAAGGAAATAATTCAAATGATTCATTTGCAATTAATCTCATCCTAACTTTTGTGCTGCAGTGCTCTAGCTTACATAACTTCTTGCAAAGGTCTGTATTACCACTGATCTTGGTGCGTGGAATTCACCCCTCTCTTTCAGTGTCACAGTTCTTACAGCATGGGGAAATGACTTAACTTCTTTTCTAAGGAAAAAAAAAAAGAAAAAAAGAAAAAAAGAAAAAAGAAAAAAAGAAAAAAAAAGAAAAAAAAAAAAAAAAAAAAACAAAACAAAAAAAAACACCAGCACATTTTTTTATCTGGTGGCTTGTGGCTGCTTGTTTGACTGTCATTGTAAAGCAGAGTGTGAAGGGTAATCCTGTACAGCCACTGAGACACACGGACAAGCCAGAAACTTCCCTATTCAGTTATGCAATTTTGAGAACTCCTTTGATTTTGTGAAATGGAAATAAATAAATAAACTCCATTGTACCATGCCCACAGAGTAGCTCCAGCAAAAGTGTTGCCTTTTCTCAGTTATTGTGATTAAAGTAAGGCCAGATCTTATTCAGAGATGTAGCATTAAGGAAACAGTGTCTCCATTCAACAGGTTTTGATTTGCCACAAATGTATATTTAAAAAAAAACAAAAAAACCTAGAATAATTTGTGTTTAAGATCAATGTCTGCCTTATAATTTGCATATCTTCCTTCTCTGCCTACATTTTAATTTTTTTTTTTTTTTTTCCAGTAGTGCATATCCTGTTAAACTTCAAAATATTTCTGTCATTCCCTTCACCAAGCTTTTGGTGAAGGATGCTCCTCTGAGTACACTCTAATAGCTGGCAATCACCCTGGCATACCATCCATTGAGAAAATCCTGTTGGACTCTAAACAATGCAGTCTTATTATTAATAGTTAATTAAAAGGCTGATGTAAGGGTATTATTTTATGTTCCCTTTCAAGATGTGTTCACAACAGTTTTTATCTGACGAAGCATCAACAGGCTCAGTTTTGCTGTGCAGGACTTTCTGATAAGAGTGACGGATGGCTTCAGCAGCAAACCTTTTTTTGACCTTTCTTGCAGACATATATACATTCTTGAATGAACATAGAGAAAAGCATTGCATTCTTAAAATGGTAGTAGAGTTCTGGAGCTCTGCTACAGAATCACTGCTTTTATAAATCTAGATTTACTTTAAAGAGAGTAATATTGACCATCCATACCTGATTTTGTCCTCAGAGATGTGTGGTGTGTGAGTATATAAGATCGTACCTAGCAACAAGGGGCTGATTTATAGAGGACTTACACTATTCACATATTTTAATTTGGGCACGTGATTTATGTACGTTCCAGAACATTAAAGGTATTACAGGTTTGGGGTTCATTAGACATGTAGGTGTGTGTGTATATATATATATATATATGTGTGTGTGTGTGTGTCATGGCACAGCTGGTCTATAGCTGGACAAGATCAATCTGGCCATAACAAATCCAATTCGGCTAACCTGGCTTGTTCTAGAAACAAGTGCCTGGGTGAACAATGCAACTCAGACAGGGATCTCAGCCAGTCATGGTCAGTCCAGAGGGCAGACATATCACTGGTCAGGGAGCTGGGCAGTGTTAAAACCCACACCCCTCCGTTGTCTGGACACAGGAGTTTGGAATTCCCTATATAAGAAGGATCTGAATAATAAAATGTGCTGTTTGCTGATGACCTCAGTCTGTCCTGTGTCATGTGCCTGTCTCCAACCCACGACCCTCACGTAACATACATATAAAAAGTATTATATATACAATACAAATTAACAAATCAGAAATAAATACATTAAAAGTGTTGTTTCAGGTCAAGGAATACTGAAAACAAGAACCTGAATTTCAAAAGTGAAACCTGGGCTCATTAAAGCGGGGGGAAACTTTCATTTATTTCTCTGTGACCCAGATTTTCCTCTAAAAACTTAATTTGCACCTAACATCATGCTTTCTGTTCTAATTATTTATTCTTCTGCAATTACCCCAAGTAATATTGTAGCAGTGGAAAAAAAACCTGATAACTTGATGCTTAGCAGACATCTTCCATCAGTCATTTTTAGATTTGAAGCTTATGCAATTGGATTGTAATTTTGAAAATCATAGCATCTGCTTAATGAGGCAGTGCTTTAATGTTCAGAAGTCTAGTCTTCTAGATTCTTAAAAAATTTTTTGTTCTGCATTTCTCATCTGAAACATTGAAAGCTTTGCATCATCTCCTCATCTGCCCGAAACTTTAGAGACGCTCAAGATTATATGTGGGAGTAATGTCACCCTTTTTTGTGTGGTCTCACTGAGGAACAGTTTTAATCACTCTTCTACAAGCACCTTACACCCAGTGTACTAAAAACAGTCTTGGTTTTCTCAAAGTTTCTTATGAGATACTTGAAGGATGCATTATCCATACATCCAGTCCATTCACAATCTTTGTAATGGGATACAGCAGCATTTAATGAAACTGCATTGAAACTGGGCACTATTTTACTACCTGCAAACTGAACATGTCAGGGTGTTCCTGTTATTTACTTATAGCAGATTTAATGTAGCATAATGCTCTTACATCTGCAGAGTTTTAGATAAACCTACACATATAAACTTAGTAGAAATAAAATACTTGTTTTACAATATGCATACAAAAATAGGAGCATATATATTCTTACTAAATTTTCTCATTAAATATCTAGAAATGTACCATTTCCTGTTCTATAAACTTCATCCCGTCAATGATCCAACACACTCAAGACCGATTCCTATTGCCTTTGTTTCTTTTACCTCATCAATCCCTCCCACCCCCCCCCACCCCTCCATCTCTGGTTTATCCTTTTAATCCTACCTTATGCAAGGAAAAATGGAAACCTGGTGGGATTTCCTTTATAAGTGAAAATGGAATAATAGTTTTGGTTCAAGTACTCCACGAACTACTGCTTCGTCTGGGATGATATGATGGCTGAAACTGAGTTTGGAGGCTTCATGGACTGCTCTCCCTAAAAAAAATACAAGAAAATATGTATGAATGAAAACTTTGTTCCAGAATATCCAATTTACAGGAAGTCAGAGCAAGCCAACAATGATTTTCCTGCTCCTGTTGTCACTCGCTTTTCACCTTTTTCCTAATAAAATAATAATTTCAATTACACACAAGCTGGTGAATAAAATCTATACAGGTACACTGACTATCCCCTGCTGTTCACTCATGTTCAAAGCACACTGTTGTTAACTCCTTAGTCCATCTGGTTTCATAAAGGTTGCCAATTACATGTTCAAAAAGTGTTAGATTGACAAATGTAATTATTGTAGCCTATTAAATTACTAAAATATGAGTTTAGATCTATGGATCAATCCCTAATCAAGAAAACCTCAAAGAACAGAAAAACAGAGGAATCAAACAGGTACATTAATTTGCCCAGAAAAAGACTTTCCTGTTGTCAACATTTCCCACAAGTGAGAACAAGTTATAAGTTCAGAAAAAAAGAGAAAATGCCCAATCTCTCAGCAATACTTTCTGCAAAACTTAAGCTATGTAGGTAATTCAATAGCAACATTGAAAGGGTGGAGGAACCATCCTCATGTTCAACTTTTAGGTCTTCTGCAAGAATAGAATGAAAGGAGGACACGATTTTGGGCTGAAACTCTGACCATCCTAAGTAGATCCTAATTGTCAGTGTAAAGGACTGTGTACAGTGTTATTAATAAAATAACACTCTTTTGAAGTGTGGGTAGCAGAAATACTGTTTGTTCCCTCTAATGCTCTTCTACATTTCCTTTTCATACAGATTTGCTGTTACTGTAACAAAGTGAAACAGGACAAGTTTCTTCCTTTTGGAATGCTGCTTCCAAAACCTCACTCCAATGCTCCTGAACCATTGCCACAGACTTAATAAATTCCAGAGACGACTGGGAGCAAGGTTTGGAAACACTTCAGCAGATGAACCACTTTCAGAGAACTGAAACCTTTGTTTCAAAAACACATTCAATGCAAGCTGACTCACAGGAGGCCTGAAGTTAGAGTCTCCTCTCCTTTCCAGACTCAGTCCAAAGAGAGAAAACTTGAAGAGAAAGGTTGGTGTAATGATCAAGATACAAATAAACAAAACATATAGGAAACATTGGTATGCATCTGCACAGATACAAGAGTAAAAAATTAGCATTCATTCAAAGCTGCTTCTGCTTTCTGACAGGTAATAATGATTGTTAATGGGACTGACATTTCCACTGTACAATCAAAACATATTCTTCAAACCTATCACATAATTAACATTACTTACACACAATTCACATCAAATAACATCAAATTAGAAAGACTTATGGGGCTAGTGAATAGCTTCCTGAAAAACATCTTGTCCAGGTGTTGACTGAGCCCTGATGACACTTGCAGAGCTCCACTGGGTTCTTCTCCCAGCCAGGCAAGTCCTCAGTGTGTTCTGCCACTGCGAAGAGTAAAAGGCTGCACACATGAACACCAGACTCACAGGGATGCTTTTCCTTCTGGCACATTTTCCTGATAAGGACAGTGATTGATTAGCCATGCAGGAGACATTTCCTGCACTGTTATATTTATACATGAAATAGCAGGAGAGGCAGGAGCAAGGTTCATGTCTTTACCCACCTGATTAATGGCTTGATGTTACCCAAGATTAGGAAAAACAATAAAGAAGTTCAGATTCTTAATTTCTTTATATCTTTAATAAATCAGATACTTGATGCAAATTTATTGCTGATGTTGGAGACAGGAATGCAACAGAACACACCAAGTTCATGCAGCAGCAGCCAGAGTTTATTGTTGGGCAGCCCCTTTTATAGGGGTTTCCAATTTTCCGTGCTTACGCACCTGATTGGTTGGGTCTCAGCTCTGCCCAGCTCCTTGGCGGATGACATGGGTGCATTCACGGTTCAGTGGGATTGGCCGGGGTCCCCTGTTTGAATTTGAATCTGACCTGTCATTGTCGTGTCCAGGAGGGTGTTTACTTCTATTCTCTGATGAGCTAGCCTGGTGGAGTTGGTGTATGTTATGGCTAATTTTATCTCTGCAGCTACGGACCTGCTGTAGCTGTCACACAAATTCTATTTTTCCACTCAGTAAGCTTCTCACTCATTTTCTAGAACAGAGACTGATCTATGCACACATTTTTCCAGAAACACTGCACCTACTCCATATAAACATGTCAGCTGTGTCCTCTTGGTCAGCCAGAGTGGAAGTAACTGTGTGGCCTCTTTGCTGAACTAGAGACGTGATGATCTGCAACAGCTTCCCAAAGGAACGGTCAGGGAAAAAGCCTAATTACTTTTAATGTGATGTTTAGTCATTACATGAACATCATTTTGAGCTGTAGTGCCCAAAACACAAACTTGGGAGGTGTCTTCCCAACCTAGAGTTTGTGGGGTTGGGAGGAACCTTGCAGACAACAACCCTGTTCTTGTCTTAGAAGAAACTTGACATATTTCGGGGGGTTGCAGTGGGAGAAGGAGGGGGAATGGGAGCTGTTATCAAGTAGTTGTTAAAAACATGCTAAATAAAAGGTCTAGATAAAAAAAAGAATCTTCTTCTACAGTCTTTGATGTTGCCAAACATTGATTGTGAATTGAACAAGAAAAAAAAATAAAGCAAGCTGAAAATGTGCTGTCAGGACTTTTATAACACCAAGCTCTTTTATGATTTTTTAATGCTCCAATGACAGATATATGAAAATGAGTGCAAAATGCAGAGAAGAAAGAAAATAAAACCTCAGTGTAGAAATTACACAGTCAACGAAGAAAGTATAATTTCCTAGCCCTGACAGCATCCTAACCACAGAGCAACTTTAAGGAGAATTATTTTTGCAAAACACCAGTATGTTTCACATGCTTTGGTTTCTAATATGTCATTGTTAAAACAAAGAGTGCTATTTTTTTTTTTTCCCCAGGCACGTAGAAGAGTTAAGAAATATGAAACAAATTGTAACACTACCACTTAAGGCTTTAAAAAAGAAAATAAAGTTACTTGTTTATATTATTCATCTAGATCATGCCAACAGATAAAATAGCCTACAAATTTCCAGGACAGTACATAAGCATGCACAAAATAGGGTAATTAAATCTTACATCAAAGTTTATGTAAAGTGTAATTATATCTGGCATTTCAATTTATCCCTTTTTGAGGATTTGTGCAGGAGATAGGTGGTACACAAGTCATATCTTCCTACTGAATCTGGGCAGGACTAAATTGCACTCCCTTTAGTCTTTATTTCCACTTCTCATTTTGCATAGCAGACACTAAACAGCTCAAGCTAAATTTTAGGAAAATTGCATACTTATGCTTTCTTCCATCTTATCTCCAGAATGTTTTTCCAGTCTACCTATAGTGGAATAATCCATGCATGGATCACTCAAGAATAAAGGAAATTAATTAGGATTCCTAAATAGGAAATTATTTAGGATACTTTGATTTAAAATATTACATTTATATCACAGAAATAGATCTAAACATACTTTTTTTTATTTGGACTTCAACAATTCACCTTCCCAAAAAGAAATATCCCATGCATCTGACCTCAGGCTGCTACTGGCAAGGTCATAAGCAGGTTGCCAAACTCCATCTCCTGGATATTGGGTATGACAAGTAGGAGTAGCTAGAGTACATCACAAGTATATTTCTCAAACATTTCTAAAATTAGAAGTAGGCATATAAATTATAGAAAAGGAATTCTCAATAAGGCGGAAACTGAGGACAATTGAAAGAGGTTCATGCTACCATGAAGAGGAACAAACATTCCTATTATTGGTTCCTGAGTTTTAAACTGTCAAGGAAAGAAAAATACTGAAATCTGTGGCCAAAGTTCACCTTCCTCAAAACTATCATTTAGCTTGTTTAACTAAAAATCCTTTAAAAACTTTAAGTAATTTTGTTTTTTACTGCCTTGAATTCTACTCTTACATACCTGTCAGCACTCCAGGCTACCTGAGAAACTTGGCGTAACAGCCCAGCCATAACAGTCATTTCATATCAGAACTGGTTATTTCCAGAGTGAATGAAGAAGCTAAAATGTAGTCTAAGCCCAGAATGAAGCGAGCACAGTGACGCCTCAGTTTTTCCCACTTTCATTTGTGTAGTCTTGTATTTGCATTTTTAACATGAAAATAACTCCAAGGGGAAAATCCTCTGTCATATATTTGTTGGCTGCCAAAACAATAATTCTGAAAATTCTGTAATGAAAAGGATATAAACTCCAGAAGCAGTTTCTTGTAGTAACTTGTCGCCCTGACCTTTTTAGCCTTCTGATGTTTGCATTTTTGTAGCGGAGTTTCTCATGGATTGTAACATAAACAAAGTGATTGTTTTCGCATTCCTCCTTGGAGGAGGGACAATTGATGGACTTCTAGTCTGACCAGTGGAGTCAGAGAGGTGGCAACCTCATTCTCCAATCCCTGGTCATTGTCCAGAATCTAAATAAATCGAGGTCGAGAAATAAACATGCTCTTTTTTGCTCTAACAACCTGACTGCATGAATGTCGTTCTTTTTGTGTTCGTCCAGCGACAGTAACTGTCACAGGTTTCAGTGCGGTAAAAACAAGCTTGGACGTACTTAAGATCCACCTGTTGATTATGTGCTGTACATTTCTCTTCCATGGCATTTCTCTTGCTTTGGGAAGCCTGGATGCACAGTCCAGTGGAAGTCTGTGATGGATCTGCCTGCCCAGGAGAGTCCCCTGCAGTAAAGGTTAGTCCTGTCCCCCAGATCCCCACAAGTCTTGTGATCAACAGCACTGTCCACACTCTTCACCATGGCCCTGGTGAGCAGTCATCTTTCTCTTGTCCTGTTCTGGTCTTAGGGAAGGGAACTTCATACCATCCTGGCCCCAGATCAACCCTTCCTTCCCGGAGTCATTTTTAAACAGAGGCAACTCCTTATGGATTCCCAAAAGAAAGAAAACAGGTGGGCTGGAACATAGCACAGAGATACTCGAGAAGGTTTAAACAAGCTGGATCAGTGCTGGAATCAGCAAAGGCCTTAATGCAGGTTCATTGAGCCAGTCTCTGCAAGGGCACTGGAAAGATTTAGTAGTTAATTATGTGTTGAGGCAGCCTGCCCAGGGCACTGCGCTGTGACAGGAGACAGAAGGACCCAGTCTGTGCTCTGTGGGTGATCTGCCTCATGACCACAAACCACTTTGCCTCCTCTCCTCCCCTCCATGATCTGTTTGCTCATTACAAGGGTAGGGTTTTTCATTGCAGGGAATGTTCTTTTCACAGGTGGAATCCTTGATGTGCTGAAGTCAACAGTAAATCTCCAAGCTGTGGGCATTCCAAGTTTTAATTCTATGCATTTATAAACTGTTTAGCATGGTGAGGGCCCTACTTCAGTTTCTAGGTGGAAACAAATTATGGCTATAAAGAATCTGTTAAATCATAATTTTAAAGCAAAGCAATGGAATATTTTGTAGGTAGGAGGGTGTATTTACTTATCTATATATTTGATTAAATCCCAGTTACCATAGAGAGGAAAGCAATTTTTTAATCATTAAAAAGGTACATGAAAAATAGGTGTAACAATTTTCCCCTTATACCCTGACTAAGCACACATCAGACAGACCAACAGCATTTATTGGAACCCAGACAATGTGAGGCACTTGGAAGAGGGAGGAGAGAGGTTAGGAAAAGGAAGAAAGAAAAGCAGATCACAAATTTGAACAACGTTTGAATAGTATAGAATTGCTTTGAATACTGCACTCCGAGCTGTTGAGGTATGACAAATTTGGGCTTTGTTTCAAACTGGTGTAGTCTGCTATTACCGAGAATGTTTTTAATATTTCAACTCAAAGATATCCTTTAGAGTGACATATTGCAAACATGCTTTCTGTTTTGTTTTCAATTTTGCTTTGTTGTTGGCATTGCAATGTAAATATGCACCCTATTTTTCTCTGCATACTCCTCATTATATTAATTTTAAAGTCTTCTCTATGCAGTATCTTCTTCCCAGCACCAGAGCATACAGGAATATATTGTCTCTATTCTGACTTTGGCAACAAAAACATTCTTAGTGGTTTAACTATACAAGAGCAGAAATTGTGATGGCGGGCAACAACATCTGAAATTCATTAGCAAACATCTGAGATGACTTCCTAAGTGGGCCACAATGGAGTGTGGGATTAGCAAATGATCAGCAGGGGTGGCAGAGGGGAAGAATTCCCATGTATGATAAAGGCAAAGAAAAAAATGCACATTTTTTCATACAAATCTTTTCTTCACCCTGATACTTGTTTCTTCCATGGAAGCCTCCTTTCCCCCTTACTTAATATGAGAATTAAGAAATCCAGGATCCCTTTAGCAACAACCTATTGCTCCATCTCACTCAGCTATAAATTTCAACAGTTTCAGTACCATGATACGTGCTTCCAGGAAACTCTTCCTTCCTTTTTCTTTAATTCTCGCTTAATTCACCCACTCAGCACTAACCTGTGGCATCCTATTTGAAATCCAAAGATGAATTCATGATTACTACATGGTGGCTGCCAGAAGCAGAAACCAGAAGGGTGCTCTGTAAGAAAGGAAACTGATATTATGTTATGGTTTTATGCCATGTTTTTTCTAAATCATGCTCTTTAGACTGCAACATTTTTCAATAGCTGTTATGTTACCATAGCAACTACAAGCCCTTGCTGTGGCTAACTGTGCGAGGGTCTGTACAGAACAGAAATGGTCCTCGTTGTTAATTAAAAAAAAGTTCTAAGAGAGGCACACAGAAGCTTGGGAGAAAAAATACAGATTTTTGATACACAAGGTAGTATGTCATATCACTATATGAGCAGCCCCAAAACTAATCGATTTATTGTAGATATCACAGTGAAGGAGAAGTTTAATGAAGGATGGAGCCTAATGCTCAAAAATTTTGTGTTATGCCTGTTAAAATTCATCAACAGTTGAAGGTTTCTACAATTCTGCAAAACTTTGTATCACTATGACCAAAAAAATAAAGATCAAAGAATTATTCTACCATACATTCTATAATTTGTACATTAGACATTACATTGACTTTAGGTGTTGAAGTGAGGAGTGTTATTTTTGTACTAGAGCACTTGTCATTGCTTTCCTGAATTTAAATTTGAGTATAAAATATCTGTCATTAAATTTTTAAACATGTTTATATTATTAAATTTCAAAACAAAGCAAGAACTGAATTAACTGCTAAAAAAAAAAAAAAGCATTAATTCAATCTGTCAGTTCAGAATTGTCAAATGCATCACTCTAATCAGCAGTGGTTTTGCCATTTTCCTGTTTGTCTTTAATAGCTTCTTTGAATAATGCCCAACTATATTTTTGTTTTGTTTTATTTTATTTTCTAGGAGAGACAAACTCATCTTTCATCTTGAATTTATGGGTGCAAATCAAACAAATCTGATTGCTCAGGCACGACATAGGCAGAGAGGGGTTTTCAGCATCCCACTGCTGAATTCAGCAAATGAAAATATGTTGCATGTCTCAAACTGAATTATTATTCTTATATATGTTTCTGTATTTCCTGGGCCAATTCTACTGCTATGTAGAGAGTAATCACACATCCATTTTTCTGAAGGCTGTATTAGAATAATCACATCCACTTCCTATGAAAATCAATGCTATTTTTAGTATCTGTGTTCTTGAAGGTAAATGAGATTTGCATTGGAGATAAGATCTGTTTTCCAACAAATTTCTTGAGATGCTCTCATCCCTAAAGAAGCTGTTTTAATTTTTTTTGTTTGTTTGAAGATTGGTTTAATTTTTTTTTTTTTTTTTTTTTTTTTTTTGGTTTAAAGATTAGGGGAGCTAATCACTTCCTGCTAACAGGTAGGTAATTTTTATTTACAAAGTCATTGGTTACACACAGAATGTATTGGGATTTTATGTTGTTGAGTTGGGTGGAGTTTTTTCCAAATATACACAATTCGAGAATTGAAAACACAAAGTTTTATCTGGATTCTGACTGTTGTCATATTTGAGCAACTGTTCAGATGTGCCAGTCAGGCTTTTGGAGGAAAACTGGCCACGTTCTCCCACAGTTGTCATGTATCTGTCACACTGACACCAGCTAGAAAAATCAAATTGGAACCAATTCTGTTATGAGCTGTGAACATGCTTTGCAGCAGTGTCATTTGCATCAGAATGGCTGCTATTGTTTTCAAATGTCAATATTAATTTTAAGTGGAATGAGAAAGGCAAAGCAGTCTTTTCTTGAGAGTTAGCCCAGCCATGAGTGCAGTGAGGTAAACACAGATGGAGACACAAAGCTCAGATGGGATTTAGATCCTTCAAGGTCTTCCATGTACCATCCACCAAGACGCTGTGAGTAGATACAGCTCCTACAAACTGCCTTACACTCTTTCAAAACATTGGCTAGCCAAAAGGCATAAATAGACTTCTATGATGAAGAATTACAATCCAGGAACATTTCTGTAGTCGCTAATTTAATTTTTAAAGTACAAGGCAAGTACAGTGTGCTGGCTTGAAGGCAAAACCAGCAAGAGACTCCAAGTCAGAAAAAACAATTTAATAGGAGAGAAAAAAAAAGGTAAAATAAAATAAAATAAAACACATGCAATAGTACAAAAGATCACTGACAGAGTCAGAATACAACCTGACACCATGGTGGTGGCAGTCCAGATGAAGTGGTCTTGTTGAAGCAGTGATCCCATAGAAAGGTCGGGTAGCTCTTGTTCTCTAGGAATCCAGTGGGTAAGGCTGCCTGTGCTGTCCCAAATCCCAGATTATATCCAGGTGGGAATGCTTGGCTCCTCCCCCTGGGCGGAGCATCTCACAATGGGCTGATATCATTCTATGAGTCTTGCAATGGGTCCTTGATTGCCCATTAAACAGAGACAGCTCCTGGAGGGAGTTACCTATGAGTCATGCAGCAGGGCACTGATGGGCCATTAACAGAAGATAGTCTGGAGGCAGGGGACAAGGGAAACACTGCTCAACCTGGTTTCAACATCTCATGTAGATGGTGATAGAATACATATTTTGGGCACATCTTACATGGTAACCTAGGACATACAGCTAAAATTCTTTCTGATGCTGGTCCTTTCAAATGCTCATCCTCCCAATCTATGTGTTTAGAAAACATAAATTTGTAAGCTATTCATTCTTCCAGCACTTAAGGAAGAGATTTTTCTCCTGATAAGAAAAAGGACATGTTTTTTAAAAAATCAAATGGATAACTTGACACACAGGAAAGAGATAAAAAGTAATTCTCTCAAACCAGAGGATACACTGAATCATTTAAGAATTCTGCAGCAAAATTTGCTTCTTGGCAAACTGCTTAGGCATATTTCTATGACAGTGATTTGTCTGTATTCTTTCCACTGGCGTTCCAAGATACGGATGGTATATTTCTATCAGGTTTTAGTGTCTGGTTGTTGTGCTTCTTTATCATCACAATATAGACATACTAAGAAGTGTGAAATACTTGTGTGTACCATTTTCCTTCCATTTCTTAAATTCAACAGCTTTTCACTACAAGATATTCTAATAATATGTTCTCACACCTATTTTTTTTTTATGCCTTGTATTCTAAACATTATTTACCCATCCTGTTTAAAGTCCTACACTGCAGCAAAGCACCGAGGTTCCCTAACACATGACTCTGAATAATAGAGGTGTATGTATATTATTTATATGCAATATCTGGTTGTATTTGACCAAGAGAAATTGCTTTCATGATCTCATTTGAAACTTGGAACTGCCTGAAGATTGACTAACGGTGGAACTTGAAAGTTATGGAAGTAGGCTGCGCATGGTGAGAGGAGAAAATGAAGTTAGGTGGACTTAAAGAATTGAGTCATGTGAACAAAATGAGAATGAAAAACATTTAACAGCATATTGAGTGGACATAAACATGAAACAACTGAAAAGGATATTGACACAATTGAATATTTTAATAATATGTTCTAGTTGTGTGAATAAATCAAAAAAGAAATTAGCTCAATTACAATTAGTTACAGAAAACCCTGCAAGATTCGACTATCACCTAAATCTGCAGATCACGAAGAGATGATGATAAAACAATTACTGCATAAATGACAAAGTTTAATTTTGTTCACAGTTATTAAAAAAGAGGAAATGAACAACATAATGAAAACACTAAGGGGTTTAGTCATCTTACTAAACTAAAACATGAACTAAATCCAAACAACCATAAGATCAAGTCAGAATAGCTAAAGCCGTGGTTTGCATGGAGGGAAGTGGGTGTGAAGATGAAAGAGTGAGAAGATGGATCTGCATGTCATCTGCACAACAGCAATTGTAAAAAGACAGATTCCCTGGTTTATGAAAAGGGCTTAGACAGCACAAAATCAAGGAGTCAGAGAGGAAAAGATTTAAAGGAAGGACACCTGCCGCTTTCAGAAGGCTAATACCACCTGTTGTGGGATTTTGCTTGGATGGAGTAAAGACTTTGGCAAAGGTTTTTTCAATTATGGTTAAGGCATGAAGCATACTGGAGAAGAACTAGGACGAAATGGATGTGTTGTTCTTGTCTTTTCTAAAAGGAACAAGCACTTCTGGGTATCTTTGTGCACAAAAACCTAATCATTCTCACTGTATGTCTCTCAGGTTCCCTAATCCCACAGCATTATATTGGAAGTTTGAGAGTCCAAGACTGATTTTTATCCAATCACATGATTTTGGAGTTCATTTATGATGAAAACCAAAGTCTGACTCTGATCTTGGCATTATTCCCAATGGGATCTGTGTATAGATGTGACAAAGTATACTCAAAGACTTTTACTGCAAATTTTAATTTCTAATACCATTCATGTGCTCATTTGCAGGTCTAGACCTATAATGCTTAGTTAGCTTGAACAGCTGTGTTTTTATGGTTGGAATAGGTTTGAATGAAATTTTAAAATCTTGTGTGTACTTATTGTATGTCCAATTAATCTTCACTCTGCAAAATTGAGGTTTTCCCTTCTTTTCTTGCTGCATCGCAGTTCTTATGCTTGCTTTGGACTGCTATCCTGGCTCACACTTTGAGTTAACAAGGCTTTGGTACTGCCTCATAATCCCTAACATGTTTAAACAGCTGTTTATAGCTGCTGGTGTACCTAAGCTCTTGTTTTAATTCGTGAGGTTGCTTGTTAAACCTGAGTATGACACAAGGTTTCTGGCGATAAAGTGGGATTTTTGCTATATCTGATGGATGATATATGAATGCCAACACCTGAAGCATCTCAGACTTCAAAATAAATGACAAGTACAGAGGTACGGGGTTTAAATCTCATAGCAACACAGCAGAATAATTTTATCTCAAACTGCGAGAAAACATCTAAAGGAACATAATCTGACTGAGATTGCCACCATGTAACAAGATATTTTGTGATAAATTTTGAAGAAGGCATATTTAAAAATCCAGTTCTGGATTTATAAAATCCACATGAACTGACTTATTCCAAAGGGGCCAACAGAAGTTTTGTAACTCCTCATTTAATTCATCAGATTGCTCTGCAGATGGCGGTAAAATTTATTTTCTATTTAAAGAGCGTCTCGCCTCATCATAATCAAGGAAATATAGTTTCCAACTTAACCAAAAACTTGGCAAAGTTCTGCACTGGCACCAAGTAATCCCATACAAAAAGCCTGTCTCCCATCTTACTTGTTTTGCCGTGCCAGAAATATTTTTAAAAGACCACAAATTAGACCTTTCATATTCTACTGTAAAATACTCACACTCACTTTAAACACACTCACGCTCTCAAGATCCCAGCAATTGGCTCAGCCTGGCTTGCACCACATGAAATAGGTGTTTCCCTTCCCCACAAACTGGTCTGTGGAAAGCCAGAGCATCTCCAGGCTGTCAGGACTGGGGCAGAGAAACACAGCTGGATAATTGCCTGCTCACACCTTCTGGTGTGCATGGGAAACGTCCTGAGAGGAAACCAAGGTCTTCCAGAGCAAATCCACACAACTTCCCCATACAGCTGTTGAGTCATTTTTCCATGAAGGAGAGAAAGAAAAAGGCTTTCCCAGGAGACTGGAAAATCAGAGCTATCAGTATAGGTGTCAGAGAATCCGAGGCAAAGGATGGGAAGGGGAGGAAGACTACAGTTAGCTCCAAGATGAGCATAGAGCCACTAGGAAAAAGCATCCCATTTCCAATAGCAAGTGACGGTGGACAGCAAACCTGAAACATTTCCATGGAGCACTGGGGCAGGAATAGGCTGCAGACAGGATAAAATCTGCATAAATGGCATTATCAGAAAGGTAAGTTCTGTATCTTACTGCACTTCCATACTAATACTCAGCTGCCTTTTCCTGGAAATTCCTCTGGAGAAAGTGGCCACAAGGAGTTCTGCAGGTGACACTCAGGCTTGGAGAGTTTGCTTCTTAGCTGTGTTATCAGTGCCAAGTGGTTTGAAAAAGTGTACTTTTCCTTACTTGCACTTACAAGCTATTCCTGTGACTCTGAATCCAGGACATTTATCATTCAAATACTTGAGTAAAGCTGCAGCTCTACTTGTCATCACTTGGAGTGAGCTACCACCACTCTTATTTGTGCAGCTCTCACTCTGCAAAACAGTTTCACAGTAAAAGTTAATGACAACTTCACATGCCTTCTTGAGATTGAAAATTAGGTAGCTGAGCTAAGAATCAAGATCTTGGAAGACTCTGTAGTATTTCTGGTGACTCTCCAAAAGAATAGTTAACTGTGTTAATTCATCTGCTCAGCAGTTCAGCTACGAATTTCCCTAATCAGGTGGTTCTTGGCTTTAAATGGATAAAAACTTCCTCATTAAATAATAGAAAAGATCCCAGAAATAATTTGTCAAGTTATTCAGAAAATACAGCTATAGATAAGATAAATATTTCCTCACCTCCAAATTTGTTTCAAAGGTATATTTACAACATAGACAGCAGGAAAATCTTTATCATATAAAGTTTTCTAGCTCCAAACCTGCTGCTTGGAGTGAAACTCGAGATAGAATCAAGGCAGATCTCTGGGGAGGTAATGATAGGAGTAGATACTGATCTGCTGGGAGCATGAATATGCATAGCTCAGTAAGGGCAAATGACAATGGCCTATTGTATGCCACTAAAACAGGTGTATATGTTCTTTCCTCAAAAGAAAACTGAATTCACAAAAAAAAAAAAAAAAAAAAAAAAAAAAAAAAAAAAAAAAACTAAGTATTTACAGCCCTTTATTAAAATATGTTTCATCTTGAACTTTAGCATTGAGTGTATTTAGATTTGAGGAATCTTGTCAGGTTCCATTACTGCAATATGGTAGCTTCTCCTATATTAATGACTGGGGGATAGTTACAAACAGAACATAAATATACATTTTAAATTACATTTACTAAGCTTTATCATGTAAGAGGAAGGAGGGAAGGAAGCTGAGGTTAACACCACAGATCATAAGCTACTCTGAAATTTAATTGCTAAATAGTTTTATGACACAGAAAATGTTTACTTGACTTGAACGCAGAGTAATTATTTGCCAGTACCTGGCACTTATTGGCATGACTTCTCTTACTCAGTTGCTAAACAAAATGCAAAATGATAACCCTTAAGACAAAACCAGGATTACAGATGAAACTACTCTTTTGTTCAAAGTCTGTATAATTTTAATTCTACTTGGTTTAAAACTTGTGAGATATAGATGCTGATGCCTGAGGCAGCAAAGAATCACAAACCTTGCTGTAAAGGTACTGCTGCAATGCACCAGCCAGGCTTCAGTGAGACTGTTTATCATCAAATATACATGAATGACCAGGACCCCTACTTGACTAGACATAACAATTTAACTTTGCCTCTTCCACTGCAGTGACATGATCATAAACATATTATCAAGTCCTGCGGTGTGATCAACAACAGAGGTAAAATTAAGAGTTGACAAGTTTTAGCAGGTAGCTGAGACTCATATATTTTCTGACTAATTTTAATTTCCAAAAATCTTCCAGGAAACTCTTTTTTAAAGACCCCAGAAACCATTCTTATTTTTCTCTTCTATTCTTGCAGTTAGTACCCATGTTCTGAAAAATACAATTCAGTTGTGGTTTCTTTCAGGACAATTTGCCTTTCCTTTTTTTTTTTTTTTTAAACACAGAAAATAATTCCAGGAAACAGGTTGCCTATATTTTTATTCACAACTTGAATGACAGCAAGCCTTGCTGCGGCAAGGTAAGTGAACAGGATGCTGGATTGCATCAACAAGGGCAGCACCAGCAGAGATAAAGAAGGCATGATCCCACTCTACTCTGTGCTTGCCAGGCCACAGCTGGCATGCTGTGTTCATCTTTCTTCCCCACTATAAAAATAGATGGGGATAGGCTGGGCAGGGTCCTGAGAAGGAGACAACAAAGATGATCCAAAGACTAGGAAGCTTCCCATAAGGAAAGGCTGAGATGCCAGTGTTTATTCAGCCTTGGAAAGGTTTAGGAGAGACCATTTCCGGTATTTAAAGGACTACAAGACTTGCCTACAAGAAGTTGGAGACTCCCTTTTTACAAGGAGTCACATGGAAAAGAGGAGGGGTAATAAGTACAAGTCACTCCTGGGTCAATTCCTATTGGACACAAAGGAATATTTTTCACAATGAGAGCAATCAGCCATTGGAATAACCTCCCCAGGGATGTAGCAGATTCCCTAACAAAGATTTTGGCTGGGTCATCTTGTCTTGGTTTTTGCCAAAAATGTCTGGACCAGACAACACTTCAGGTCCCTTCCAGCTGTGTCTTCCATGGTTCTATGATAATAAATTACCAAGAAGCCATGGCAGGTAATGCACCTGTTCCTTGAGAGTTAACTCCCTCAGCTTTGTGAAGCATAATGTACCAATGAATGTGTCCTTTCCCTTTGGGTGCAATTATATTTCAAAAGCCTGGAGTTGCTGGTATGGCTTCTCTTTGGTGGAAAGTTTCTCTGTCTTCCATAGATTACACTCATATTTTTCTGGAACAGCATACTGTGATTGGCAAGCGCTGACGTGAGGATTTACTTGTGCTGTGTCAGGTTCAAAGCTTAGTGCTCCATTTGATATGGCTTAACCATCAGAGCACTGTATTGAAACATGAACACCAACCCTCTAAACCAAGCTTTAGTCCAAAGATTAAGCATCATTCATTCTACACAGCAAAAACTTGGAAACAGACGTTTCTGATCACTAATTCTTCTCCTGGGAGTTCACAGTTAAGCCCATGCTAATAGAGTAGGAGCAATGGTGGTATATCAATCATTTCCATGAGATTTATTTAAGGTCTTAAATCTATTCAGTGCCACTGTAAACTGTCTTTTTTTTTTCAGGTTTAAAAAAAAAAAGGCCGAATCAGAAGACAGTCATCTGTAGCATGGGGAAAATAAAGGAAAAGGCCAAGGAGAAGGCTTACTGCCAAATGTTGGGAGCATTTCACCAAAAACATTATTAAGACCTAAAACTCAACAGAAAAGTGAAAGATGAACAACTATATTCCTGGATCATTCAAGTTAAAATGAATATTTACTTTAACAAATAAACTGTGGTTGCTGAGAAATAGGATCTTTAAATGTAATCACAGTTGCCTCTCCGTTAGTTTGTTTGGGCTTCTTAACTGTGATTCTTCATGTAAATGTTCCCTATCCTTGAGACTTCTATTTGCATCATTGTATAAACTCCCCTGGCATATTTAAAGAAGTAATTTTTAAATTTGAAAATACCTTGTGTGAACTACAGTTAACAGAGTGTTTGTGAGTTGGACCATAAATAGAGTTTAATGAATGCTTATGCCATTTAAATTTAATATTTTCAGGAGTTTCAAAACAAAATTTTTTCATAAGGAAAAATAATTACTATTGTGTTATAAAGTACAGGTACTTAAGTACTAAAGCAGATCAAAAGGTTATGAAATCAACCATTATAAAAAGGTAGTGATAACTACAGGCAGCTAGGAGAGAATATTGGAATGAAAAGGTGATAATCCAGTTTTAAAAGCTTGGAACAAAAACTGAGAATTGCTATTAATGAATAAAACAGAATTGAGGGAAAGGGGGAAGGGATAGCCATAAAAATCACATTAAATGAGTTTGTCATTTCCTCTAGTGAGTGATGGGGACTCAGACAAAAAATGTTAGGCTTGATCTGTCTTGCTATACTTTTTCTTCTGAAAAACAAAAACAGAAATCCTGCTGACAGATTCAGGGCACGTTTTGCAGCACTTAAAAGTGGTGATTGCTCTACTAATATTCCTTCCCATTTTGTTCTATTTAGCTATGACTTCTATGACCTCTGTCTGCACCTTCCAAAAAAGGATTCCAGGACACCTAACACAGAAAAAGAGTCCTAACCAAACCCTTTATATACAGTTATTAAATAGCAGAACCACTGAAACTACCTCAAGATTACTTTTCTTGTTTTTTATACATTGTTGTGCTGTATCAGTTTGCTCCTTCTTACTTCTTTTTCCTAAATTAACTGTTCCTATCTATCACTTGTTCGTTTTATGCTTCCTTCACTTCTAAAATCTGGCATGATACCTCAATCATTCACTTTGACATCAGTAGTCCACAGTGGAAAGCTGCCAGCAATACTCTTATTATTTTGAGGTTTTCACTTCTTATATCCGAAATTAAATATTTTGGGCTTCTTCATTAATTTGAAACATTTGATACAAGGGAAGTCTACCAACACCTTCATGATACTTTTCTTTCTCTAACCAGAGGCCTGAAAGTCCCTTCTCCCCCATGCCCCAAAACAGAAATCTTATCTTCGTTTCTATGAAACGATTTTGAAAAAAAACCCCTTTAATTTTTCCACCTTTATTTGCCAGATGTTGACTGCTTCAAAACTTTCAGTATTACTTTAATGACAAAATTGTCTCAGTTCACATTTCCCCCAAAAGACAGAACTCAAATATGGCCATACCAAATTGAATGAATCATAGATGAAAATGAAGTTACTATTTTATCCTTTTTATGTTTAGGTTTTCCCAGTTGTTAGTAGTTATGGAAAATATTATACTGATGCCAGACCTCATGATCTGCCGTGAGTATTTATTTGTAATTCTCAAGCTCTGTGCAGCAAAAAGAAAGAGCACATGTTGTAGCTCATGTGCACATCAGGAGTTCTGTAAGCTGAGTCAGGTTTGTGCAGAATCATCTCTCAAGGAGCTTGAATGGAACAGGAATGAAGGCTGACAGAACACTGCTGTCCATGGCACAACAAACAGCATTAGTGAACAGCAACATTTCAGCCACAGGAGGAGGTACAATCTGTTTACAGTAGCAACTCAAAAACACTCAGATAATGTGGTTATACTTTATAAAACCCACTCAGTTCCAAATAATACAGTAGGGCATACCATATTTAATATTGCATTTCAATTAATTATATTCGTATTTTCCTGCTGCATACAATTATGAACTTCAGAGCCTTAGTGCAGATACCTTAGAATTCTGTATATTCTATAACAACAGGCCTCAGACCCTAACATACATGATGTGTCAAAACCAGTATGATTCATTCTTTTAGCCTGTGTTGTAGAAATACTTTTCCTACCTGTTCTACAACATCTAACAACATCATGAAGAAATTAGGGTTTTGTCCCCCACCCAAACTGAGCAAAAATACAGAAATAAAACTTGACAGCCCTCAATGGATGCATTTTCAAGTTTGAGTTTGTCTTAAACAAGAGACAGCTCTCCAAGGTGCTGTGCAGTATAAAACCAGCTCCTTACATGTACCTGCGTGCTTGAAAAAACTTTACTAAGATATTGTGGCTTTGTGTACAATACAAAGGAGGTGTATTTTAAGAGTATTTTTTCTAGAAATGTCAGACAATAGTTTGATGTAGTCTTTTTAATTTAAAATAATGCCTTCTACACAAAAGTAGATAAATATGTCAGATTCACAGTAGGAGGGTTTTTCTCCAAGTTTTCCTTCTGCTAAACTATCTTTTTAAAGTCTTTCTTCTGCCTGGAGCTGGATGTGGCTGGGAAAAGAAAAAAAAATAAATGGAACAAGAACAAAAAAAAATTGTTTATTGGGTTTTAGTGTTGTACCACAAAAAAAAAAAAAAAAAAAAAAAAAAAAAAAAAAAAAAAAAAAAAAAAAAGGTAAAGCTATATTTTAAAATTCCAGTTCATCATATACAAACATCTTCAGAATTTGATCCATTGTTTTACCATCTATTTCCTCCTGGCACTTCCATAAGTCAAAGCCCGACTAAAGGTTTCAGATTAAGTTTATATGACAGGCATGATCTTTGTGATGTTACAACATGATCCAAAAATAGAAAGTTAGATCTAAGGTTTTGGAATTTCCCCCATTGTGTCTGTTTGGACTGTTTGTCTTCTGCTGTCCCAGTCATTATCTTTTCCTTACTGAGATTTCTCTCTCTCCTCTGATTCCTTAGAAATTTCATAGCTGCTGGTTAGATTATGAACATGCTATTACCATGTGACGTGTTCAGCCTTTAAAATAAATAATTTACTGTGAAAGTTCAAAACTGTTAGAATGATGAATTTGAATGTTTATCACTGAATTCTTCAGGCCTAAAACTATTGTCAAACTCTAAAACAAACAAATATAATAAAATTACCCCTCTTTTCAAGGTCTCAGAAGGTGGATGGTAGGGGTTTTCTGGCTCTTTGCTTAGTGCTGTGTAGCCTGTCTGGGGGTGCTGTTTCCAAAACAGTATTTTCAGCTTTTAACTGACAGCCAGCCACATTTGAAATTAGCAGCAGATAAGCACTGTGCCATTCCCACTCATGTTTCTGTGGGAAGGAACATCAGCTAAAGCTGGGGGCCAAGACATGCACAGAGAAGAGAAGGAGCTCAGACAGGGCAAGAGAAGTTCCCCAAATCCCAGAGCACTGAAGTGGCACCAAAGCAACAAGCTTGCTGTTGCAAGAGAGCCTGAGGAACTGCTCTGCACAGTAGAGGACATGGAATGAAAGAAAAAATGGTGCTTAAGTGGTTGTTTTCTGTCTTAGCCAGCCAGCAAAAGCACTACAAGAAAACATAAACCCAGCTTTAACTGAGTTACTAATCTGAAGGAAACTGCAAAAAAATGCAGAAGCTCCTGGTTCCTCCAACCACCCCACAATGCAAAGGTGAGTTTTCAGAGGCAGGCCTGGGCTTGGGGAGCTCACACCTTCTACCACAGCCTGACTGAGCCTCCATGGCCTGCCTGAGATGTTTCTAGTAGTTTTATCATTGTTCATCTATTATCAAGTTAACCAGGACCAACCCTCCCCCAAAACCATTTTTAAGTGTCATGTAGATGTGGTTTTCCTAGCCTCTAGCATTTAGATTTGAGAGAAAGATAGCAGCAATGCCTTAGAAACTAAGACAGGGACCAGGCTTTTTACCTCAAGCTTTTTTCTTAAAATCAAATCATGGCTCAAGGGAAAGAGCCTTTCTGCTAACTGTATTTTGACGCTGGTTGAGAGTGTGGTTAAATCTAATAAGTTTAGTAATTTAATTTGGTGTCAGGTCTGGCTCTAAGCCTTAGAAACTAGTAGGTAACTAAGATCTAGTGGCGTTTCTGTAATGGAGGGAGATAAAAGCTGGACAGATCTCCAGTTTTCTCAACCACAAAAACTATGTTCTGTTGTCCAGAAAAAAAAAATGGTTTGTGTTGAATTAATGAAAACTGCTTGGATAGCTGCAAATCCTGTAGAAATCATCAAGCAGAAAGATACTGAAGACAACACAGAATAAGGAACTGTGCTAAAGATGCTAGTGTTGTAATAAAAAAATTACTGTGCTTTCAGCACTTCAATCTTTCCATTCAGAATAGCAAAACTGATTGTTCTGTGCATTTTCATTTATGCTTCCCAGGAAAGCTTTTGGGTAGGCTTGAAGGTTAAAATAATTTGATAGAGTTCAAAATATCTTCTTCTGAAATGAAGAAAGCAACCATTGCCTCCAACTGTAAACGCTCTATTACTTCTATGGTATTTAGGACACTCAAAGAAAAGAGCCCATAGAAAGGGGCCAGGGATTTTTAATGTCAGCACAAGGGAATGTCATAGTTTGTTTCCTTTCAGTTAAAATTAAAACAAAACAAAACAACAACAACAACAACAACCAAACAGCAAGCATTCATTGCTCTAATAACACCTTATTTAGAAAAAGGGAAAATCACTCCACAGCTTCCCTGAAGTTATGTGAATATTACACAAGAATCTAAAGTAAACCAGCATTAATAGCAGAATTAAGGTAATGTTAAATAGAAACCAGTGTGTTCCTAAACCCTGTTTATTTCAACAAGGTTCAGTAAGGACTTGTTCTATGCTTTAAATAAGCAGACAGAAAAATCCGGGTATGCAGCTAAGCCTGTGCATGAAGAGTTTTCAGGCCAGAGAATATAAAATCCTGCATGTAACTTCAAATGTCACTTTTCCTCAAATTAAAATTATGTTGATAAATACAAAAAGCTTTCAACAGAATTCTGATCACTCTATAGCAGTGAACAGGAAACTGTAATTCCCTAAACAAAGATTACTGCTGCTCTTTCCTAACTAGAGTAGACTCTCAAAATTTTGCTCTAATTCTTGCCACAATTGTCTTTCACAGAAATTGAACATGTTACTAAAATCTCTCAGGCAATAGTATAGAACTGTTTATGATAGTTAATGTTTTCTTCTCTTTTTCCTCATCTTCTACTACCAGCTAGTGACTCATAGTGTTGTTTCTTCTGACCCTATACATGCCCTTTAGTATTTTTACAAACTCAATATCAAAGTCTTTCTTCAGGAAAAAAAAGAAGGATGAATTTGGATCTTCAGACTGCTGAAGGAACAACAGAGTAACAAGGCAGCAAGCATTGTCAAAACATATTTAATGACAGAATTCTTCAGAAAACTTTTCAAGATCAAAAAAGAAAAAAAATTACTTGATGTTACAGTTCCCTGTGGGACTTGATCTTTGTTTTAAATTGGGAAATATTGTTCCTGAAGAAACCATGTATTGATTTGTTAAATCCCTGTTTTAAGAGTAGCTTTTTAAAATTGAAATGTAAATGGCATCTTTTCTTTGTGACTTAAAGAAGTCTTCAGAAAAAAAAAATCTTCTAAGAGACTGCAAGCATCAAAGCATGACTTATTTGTAAAATATTTAGTTAAGAAACATTGGACACGTTAGTAGGAATTAGTGCTTTTTGCCAAGACTAGGTGCAGAGCCATACTAAACTACACAAACCGATGTATCTGCATTTCTGAAAGGTACACCAAGGCAACTGCATCAGACTGTCTTGTAGTAAAAAGAAAAATACTAGGAAAGCCAAAGAGCTGCGGAAAGCAAATAAAATCTTCATTATAGATAGTATAGATCAAAAGCAGGCATGCAGCTAGACCTTTTTATAGTTTTTGTACTAAAAGGAAGTAATTTTAAGCCAAAAATAGTTCTTTGTTGAAGCAGAACAGTTTGATTTGGTACTTGTATGAAGATCAGAACCTATTTTTATAACTACGCCTCCCCAAGGCCCAAAAATCTATTGTTTAGATAGTGAGTTTTGTTCCACTGTTGTTAATTATCACAAACTCTTCCCATATTTCTTCACAGCTCTGGATTTAAGTATAAGAGTGTGTGCTGTGTCCATGGTGTGCTCCCTTCTCTCCTCAGTATGAATAATCAAGGTCCTCTCTGCACGTTAACTTTCTGTATTTATACCTTCTGCAGGAAAGACTAAGGCTTGTGTTTGGTTTGTAGTTGTCTCACCCTCTAGTGGCAGAGAGGCTCTAGTTCTCAGGGATGAAGAAATGGGAGAAATGGAGTTTTTTTCTTCTGGTCAACTGTGCTGCGCTGCCTATTTACAGCAGGCTGATAAAGAACTGAAATTGGTTTATTTGTTTTTAAAGTCTCAGATCATTGTGGCGTTATTTTAAATTAATACGTGCTCATCACCTCTAAGGGAGCAATGCACAATACATTGACCTACAGGCACTGAAATAATTAAAAAGGTGCTAATAAAGGGTAGTTGTATGCTCAGATGTACTCCTTCAGTTATGTGAAATGACTGCTATAAAAGCCTTCCTGTGCCACCACAATTAGTAGCAGTATAATGCTGCTGCCTGAAGACTAACGGGGATAGAACCTCTATTTTCCTCTAAATTCAAATTCCCTATTAAATCTGAATTTAAAAGCAGAAGACAGACACCAGATTATTTTTGTTCCCAGAAAGACTTAAAATCACAATGCACAGCTTTTATAAAAAAATATGCTGACCAGATATTAGCTGACAAATTAGTAGATTTCCTATCCTGTGCTGGGGAAAAAGAAACAAACAAACGAACAAAAAAAGAGATAAAAAGAGTACTGAGTAATGTTGTCTTTTGCTGAAAATTATCTGCTACTTTACAAGATTAGATCCTTGGAAACAGAATTAATTCAAACCTGGATCATTTAAGTTTTGTTATTGCTATTGCTACAGTTGGACCAAAACAGAATAGAGAAAAACATATGAGGCATTGCCAGCACTTACTCAGAGATAGCCCGAAAGTGAATGGAGAACTCTGGAGATACTAATCTAATCAGTTGTAAGGAAAAGACTTTGGCCATATTTTAGAGGAGGATGTAGAAAGTATAAAACCACGGGCAGCTTAGCAGCAGCTTAGCTGCGAGTGTGCCAGCACATTTGTTAAAACAATTTTACCATTCTTAAAAAGCTTTTAAAGGCATAATTCTAACTTGCAAATACGTTGTTGCTAATAATCAGGTAAAGTTCTAATGTCAGCTGTAGCTGTGATTGTTTAATTAACAAGTACAGATTATGATGCATCATCCTAACTGCCTACATTCTCCACTATGATATTTCTTTTGCTCTGGTCTCCTGCAATTCAGCCAATCTTTACCCAGTTGGATTTATTTTTCACATGGCAATACAAGACAGATGCTTCTGAAAATTAGGCTACAGAAAGCTGCAGTATTTTTGCTACATCCAAAAATCCTACTAGCATTAAAAATGAGAATTCCTCCTAATAGAGCACAGAAAATTTTGCATCTACCTATATTTACAGGACTCTGAAACACTCATAAGAGCACAAAATGCCCTTATGGTTGCTCCAAACACCAGCATTGTCAAGCAATTGCATAGGAATGCAAGCAACAGTAGATTTGCTATATCCAAAAAGCCCAAATTATAGAATTATGATGAAGATAAGTCTAACAATCCAAGCAAAATCCCATGCCAACACTACTGTTTTAATGCTAGGCATGAAGTAGCATTTTTCCAAGGATACTGGCCCACCATGTTTGCTCAGCCATGTTGTAGATACAGTGATCAACAGTGTCCCCAGAAAGACTTGGAGAGGGAGCAACCCTTCAGAGAGAATAACTGCCAGTGACAAGGTGCAATGTTTAGGCTCCAGAGTGAATCTGTCTTCTTTGGTTATAAAACCCGAGTTTAACCTATTACCATGGAGCTGGCTGCAGTCATTGCTGGAAAAATCTTGAAATTGTGTAGTGCCATTGTCTCACCATCTGAGATAGGGTGCAAATACTGCCTTGGGTACAGCAAGCTCACTTAACCTACTGCCCCACGTGCTCAGCGCTTTCTCAATTTTCTTATGTACTTTAAAAGTGTCTAATAAAAATGTTTTACTTAATGTTCCCTCATATATAGGTCTCAAAGCATGGATAATGGGGAACAGATGATGTGAGCACATACAAGCAAGCTCATTTTGTATATATACAAAATAGTTTTCAGAAAAGAGATTGAATTCTTGTGAGAAGGATTGGTTTAATTACGCCACAGACTTTGATCCTGTTCACAATTCCAGTGTGAAACTGGGCAAAACTTCACTGAAATGGTACAATTACAGACAGAAATAAAATAAGAAAAGGTGTTTCAGGGATCAGGGCTGCAGTAGAACATCTCTGAGCAAAGAAGGTGCTATTAGACAGGGTGCACAGGTCATACCTGTGTACCAGCCTACCAGCCTTATTTACTGCAAAGTCTACGTAATGCATATTCTGGTCACATAAACAAGTCCCTTAGAAAACAAGAGTGCAAGATTATTTCACAAGGAACAGAACATATAATAGTGTAATAATAATGTGTTGCATTTGTCACCATAAGAAGCATTTTTAAGGAATTTTGACTTGCTTTTTCCCGTACTTTACCCTGGATTTCATTTTCACTAGTAGGACTATATTAATGATAATAAATGCATTGCAGCAGTAGCACAGCAATGCCCACATCCCCCAGCCACTGCTCCTTGCTGTTAAGGGCATCAGACAAACACCAGGTTAATGACTGCTGCACTCCCTTCGACAGGCTGCTGAACTTGAGGGTAGCTACAAATGGCCTGGATGAATTCTGATCACATGCTGCGTGTGTGTAACGGCAAATTCTCACCTATGATCCTATTTGCCTTCCAAACAAGGTGCACTGCAAAATCAGAGCGCATGAATGAGGATCACAGAGGCTGCAGTTTGGAGCCTACAGGTCTGCTCATCTTGAAAGTTTCTCAAGTGTAAAAACTTCCTAGCTGAAGATAGGTACGTGCCAGGTCACAGTGAGTCGATGTTCACCACTGAAGAATTCACACACTGAACAACACTGTCTTTTAAGGAGCTGAGCCATGAACCTTTCAGTTCATCGCATGCTGTTGTTTGCATTTAAATACACAGCATATAGCGCTTCCCTCTGTGGAACGCACAGACATTCAGCCCGCTACTGCTATTCCCCGTTTTGAACTTTAATAAAAGGGGATCAAAGTTCAGCCTGGATTCAGGACAGACTTAAGTCTGTAGAGGACTCAAACCACACGTTCTGAATTCCATCTGTGCACACCACAGTGCAAGCAGAACTTTACAGAAGGATGCTGTATACACCCATAGCAGTATGCTGCCTTCTGGCACGGGTAACCAGTCAATTATCCACACGGAGCTCCTCAGGAGGGAGAAGAACAGCTTTCTGGAGGCTGTGCAAAGAACACCAGAACACCAAAACTTCTCTGAACAGGAGTGCCATCAGCACTGCAGGTGAAGCCGCAGCCTAGGACAGTCGCTATTAGCCAGGGAGGGGCCGGCGGCCCGGGCCGTGGCGCACGGCAGCAGCAGCAGCAGGACCGGCCTGTGTTCCAGCAGCGCCTCCGCGCCCCGCGCCGAGGCAGGGAGCGCGGCCGCAGCCGGCGTTTCTGCCCCGGACAGCTGATATCCTGCCCAGCCGGCCGTGCGGGAGAGCCTGCCGGCGGGATGGAGCCGGGTGTCACACAGCGCGGCCGGGGAGGCATCGGTGGAGAATGCAGGCGGCTAGAACGATGCACCATAATCTGTACTTGTTAATTAGACAGCACAGCTAAAGGGGAAATTAGAGCTTTACCTGGTTATCAGCAACAACGTGTTTATAAGTAAGAATTCACCTGTGAGCAAGGAAATCAGGATTGAAAAAAAAAAACCTAGAAATGCTGAGTTTGAAACAGTGTTTTTTTTCTACAGCTTTTTAAAAGCTGGTTCTTGTTCATCCTCTTCATTTTTCAAACACAAACTAAAAACCCTTGTGCTTCGTATTTATACACTGGCAGGAAACCCCAAAATATGGGCATGCTTTATTGCTATCTCTGCCTCTCATATAGCTACTTTAAAGTTGTGCTGAATATTAAGTATCGTAATTTGGAGGCACAGAAGAAATAACATCTGTTGTAACCTGAAATACCAAAAGTAGGCCTTTTCATTCCATGCCAGTCAGGAAACTAACAACATATGTGCAGAATGCATTTCATATATGGCAGTGACATATTTGCAAAACAGTCGAATTATAGGTTCTTCCTTTGATCGTTTGTATTCTTGAAGATTAATCCGACTGCTTCCATTCCTTCTAATGCTAATTCCTAAGCAAATATAAGCAATTAACCATAAACAAGGCAAAACTCAGAAGTTGTAGGGATATTTCACTGGTATTCTACTAACATAGCTGAAAATCTTTTAAATCTTTAAGAAAGAAATGGCGTTGGTATAAATTATACATTAAACTCTGATTTCATACCTCTAGTTAAGTCCAGTACTGCAAATAATCCCATTTAAATTCATTTCAGTGGTATCACACAGGACAAGGATATCGAAGACAAGCATAAATGTTTTCATTACCAGGATCATAGCATATGGATGCAAGTCAGAATTAGAAAGAAGAGCTTAAATTAGTCAGGGCTGTGCTGCCCACTCGCGTTACGGTGAGTTGCATGGGATGTGTGCACGAAGGCCAGGCCGGACAGGCTTTGAACAGCCCGGCCCAGTGGAAGGTGTCCCTGCCCATGGCTGGGCGAGAGCAAGGGGATTTCAAGCCCCTTCCAATCCAGACTATTCCAAGATTCAAAAAGGAGTCTCTGACCAAATCATGAGGTATTCCTTTCTTACCAAAAGCCACCTGAGGGCCGGTGGGCAGCCTGGGATAGAGGCAGGGCGTTCAGAATTCCCCCTGGGAGCAGGCCGGGCGGCAGGCCGAGCCCAGCAGGCCTGGAGGCTGAGGGTGTGTGTCCTCAGGCCAGCAGGGCTCCTGGCACACACACCCTGAAGCCAAGCATTAATAAAAGGGATGAAAGTTGCTTGAGAAGAGCAGCTGGGTGTGCTCATCCCCAGGACTCATACCCAGTGCAGGATCTCATCCCTAGCACAGGCAGTGCTGATTAAGCTGCCAGAGAATCCTGCATGGACTGACTTCACACGGGCAGAAATGGGACAGAGGAGGCGCAGGTGCTCAAAAGCACTGAAGGAAAAAAAAAAGAGTAAAATAATTTGGAGGGTTCAAAAGATTCAGCTTACTCGAAGTAAGAGATTTTTGTAACAAAGTGTTATTTAATTTAATGGCAAAGTTCTTCAGAGAAGTTCGAGAGAAAGGCCTTTGGAAACTAGTTTATTGGAGGGCCTAACCCCAAAAAATGGGTATCCTTGTTACATTTCTTGGGAAATAAAGAAAGAAAGCCCACACATTTTAAAACTCTTGGTTCTGTAAAATTGTTTCTTTACTGATGCTATTCATTTTTCCAAAGACCAGAAAGTACAATAGGCTATTATAAAACTGAGGGGTTTTTTCAGCAGATCCAAATAAAGAAATCAAGAGAATTTAATCAAAAAGCTATAGATTTCACCAGAATTCAGCAGTCCATGTTGGAAATGTGATTAATTTAGACAGTATGAATAGGTTCAAGAACACAAATATGCTTTTAAGCTCACCAGTTTTAATTATTGGTATTGTAATACGAGGGGATAAAAAAATCTCAGAATCTGGATATTATTTAAAAATGTCTGAGCACTACAAGTCATATAGTCTTTGGTAAGTCTAATGGTACTATTTCAGAGGTAAACTGTGACTTGAAGAGGGTCTCAATTTTGAGCCACACACATCAACAGAAGTTGTTAAAATTAATGTTTTGAACCACTGACTACTATGTAGTTGCTGTCATGTTAGCGCTCTGTTACAGGTTAAAAAGAGAAGAAATGTATTCATTCCAGTAATTTTAAGATTACTGTATGTGCAGAACAATTCTGGACAGATAAACCATTTCTAATATATCACAATGAACTAACTTCTTAATTTATTCTAGCCAGATTTAAAAAAAAAAAATCCCATATCCATCCAAGGGTTTGATTATTAAGAAATGTTTTGACAAAATGGGGTAGGTAATTAATTCAGCTAATGTAGTTACAGCTTGTCTATGTAACTTTATATATTCTATATAACTTCAAGAAACAAGGCATCCTCAAATTATAAAGCAGAAAGAAAGCAATAATATCAGTCTGTAAGACTGATAGAGCCTCAAAGCCACAGCATTTTATAGCAAACAGGCGAGCAGGGACATAAAACGCACACAATCCCATTCATGTACTTTTCAGTGGCCATTTAACTTTCTTTTCTTAACCCACTCTTTCTTATAAGTTAAAAAATATTCTGCTGGACAGCCAGAAAAGAAAATGAGAGGCATTGTCTAACACGTGTGGCTGCAGCCTGAGCAGTAACAGTGCAAGTTTCTTGGCACATAAAAATACTCACATCCAAGGTGCCAGGTTGGTTACTTTCTAAACTACTGATATCACATGCCCGGCTCCTTGTGATGGGATATATATTTGTTTGGAAAAGGTAATTATCATCTAGGAACTAAACAGAAATCACAAGCCTGCATCTCTCTCTATCTAAGACAGAGTAGTAATCAGTGCTTCCAGCTTTCCTGAGACTGCATTTGATTTTACTGATTTTAGGACATTGGGCAACTTTTTTTTTTTTTTTTTTTTTTTTGCTAGCTAATAATTTCTGAAAAAAATTCTTGTTACATGTTGTTCTCTATTGCATCTCAGTTCTGGGATTAAGGTGCATGTAGCAAAGCGAGCTCTGTGGAAGGTCATTTACTCTGTGGAAGGTCCAAATTCCTCGAAGAAAATGGTGAAATAAGAATTTGTAGGATGTTAAATAAAAAAACTATGACATCTCTCCCGGTGACTGCTTGTATTGCAACTTGATAATCATTTCTTAGTTTGTTCTTTCCCTTATTATTTACTTGCTACAGGCAGCATTCTCAAAGATTCAAAATGCTATGTATCCGTTCTGCCTCAAAAATCCATTCTGAAGTGTGCAACTGAGATGCAAAAGGGAAGCATATACAACTTTTATTATCTTGCAGTTAAATAATTAACAGTATTTTTATTCTCTGTTAAAGCGTAATTTGAAAAGCGAGCAAACTGGAAAATAACACTGGTTTTTGTTCAGCTAGACATGACCTTCAGTCAAGCCCTCTGTTCCTAGCAGTAGCAAATACCAGAAATTTCAAAGGATGCTTTTTTTGCAATCTCATTTCCAAAAACAGAGACATTCCTGAGACAGAAAAGAGTACAGGTAAAAAACCCTATCATTTCTAATATTAATCATATTAGTCAAAATTAGAATTGTCTGTATTTTATATCATTTGTTGTGATAAAATCGATCTGCGGAAGGGAACACCTTACAGTAACATGCAAGCCAGGAATTCAGTGATTGCCATGGATTTGTTTTTCTACATATTGCAAGAAAAGCTGGCAAAATACACTTAGATGCATCAAGCACTACAATTGGATTTTTTTTTTTTTGTCCAAAGCCGTGAAAAGAAAAAAAATAGACCATACAAATGTACAAACTTCTGACATAAAACCTACTCCAGAAAAATATTTTATGGTAAAGGAGCATCAGAACAAAAATTATGACAACTGCCTTTGCTAGAACGTGGAAGCACGGAGAGTTGCTTCCTGTAGGTTTGAATGACTTAAATAAATATGAAAGTACTGGTTATCTGAAGGCAAGACAAGGATATGTGCATAGGTATGTGTCGAGATAAGTTTGCGTCAAGTGAGAAGCGCAAAGGAATTGTTCAACATTGCAGAATAACTGAATAAAGTCTCTGACACTGTAGTAGCTTCTGGAAATTCCAATAGTATAATTTGTGTCCTGCATTTGGCTGAAGGAGGAAGAAATATTTTGAAGTCAATTTAATGCATGTGCCAGGTGCTTGGATTAGCAGCTCTGAAGGATGAAGTCCAAAGCACAGAGCAGCATTGCTGTCCCATATATTCTGTCACATTCTGAAGGTTATGCTTTCTTTAGAGACAAGAGTGTAATTTAATCTCCACGTTCAATCAGCTCCTGGCTCAAAGCCCACAGAATCGGAGAGAGAATATTTCACCAATTGCGGTGGGCTGCGATGTCATCCTTCTGTCACTTGACCCGGTCCTGCGAGCCAGTTCTCTGGTGAATAATTCTGAGGGAGATGTTCTAGGACTGCGCAATTTGACTTCTTTTTCAAAACCAGAACAGCAAAGAAGTGCTGTGTCTAGACATGGTTATGTATCCACTAGAAAGACCCCCAAAATATTTCTCACTCATGACATGCCGAAAACCTACCTTTGTCCTGCATTCTCTCACGCCTTGTCTGAAAGGCTTCCTTTTCTTCATTCTCAGATAATGCTGCCTTTCAACATGTTTGCTTTCTTAATGCAGGAGACAGTTCTGTATCTTTGAAAAGATTTGGATTGTCTGATGCCACCTGACGGGTCAGTCAGAGCACTGTGCGCGGGACTGCCTCCAAACAAAGCTAAGTGTTGTTAAGAAAAACAAAACCTTAATGTCTCTAATCAGACACAGAGGAATAAAATTGTCCTGGTTTTATTTTAGATTTTGCCAATATTTCACCAGGATTATTTAATTAATTTATTTCTCTAATTTAAATGAAGCAAAAAATGCAGCACATGGACAAGACAAGAAATATCTCTGTTAAGTATTCAATCAGGAGGAGAAGAAATCCAACTTATTGAAGAATGCAGTGATTTACAAAAGAAAAATTATAGTGCATAGGTTTTTTCCTTGGTCCTAAGCATCACCAAGTTCTTTACTGATTGGAATAATTAATGGTGGTAATATTTTCCTAAGGACAATGGGAGGAAACCACATTGTGGCTGTGACACAAATAATTGCTTTCCTACATTTACTTACTTTCTGCAGTAATAAATACACATAAGGCTCAGCTTAAGAATTTCACAATATACTTAAATTTCTGATCAAGCTGATTTGAATTAAGTCCGCCACGCTAACTTTTTCAATAGAACTTTACAACATACTATAAAAGTGTTGTTTAAACAATCCTTCCCATAATTACCACCAATAAATGATACCTTTTTATTGCCATTAGAACACTCTTAGTTACCGGTTTCCAGAGATTGCTGCAGTAACGTGTACATAACTTCGTGCTATGCTCTTAATAGTTGTATGGTTTTCTTTTTAGAATTCTGAAACTGGAAAGGTTTAAGAAAACATGCAAAATGCTGAGGATACACGTAAGTGAAATATTTAATGTCCATCATTCATAAAAGTTACATTGTTTACATAGGGTTCATTAGTATATAATAAAAATGTCATCTTAATGAAAGATTTTCTGGCAAGTCTTTATATGTTAATTTGTTTAACATATGCTTTGGCTATACAGCTAAGTAGGAATATATTTTAAAAAATCTTTCTGCAAATAGTTGCTTAACAGTTACAAAACCTCATTACTAAGAATTGGTTATTGTTACGCTTGCTTGTTTTCTTGTAAAAATCATCTGTGATTTAGACTGGGAATCTTAGGACCAACTTTATGTAGCAAACTTGCTCATTGCATAGTGACCATGTAAACAGCTCAGGGACCCACAAATTATATCCTTGTACTTTAAAGTCACTGTGTAAAGTACACACTGTACTGCTGATGTTTTCTTATGTTGATGAAGGATTTGGGGATTGTTTCATTGTTGATGCTGATGGGAATTTCTTTTTAACACAAGTCAGTTTTATACAAGAAGCTAGAAATTTAAAAAAATTAACACCAAAGGAAATAATTTCACACTGTGCAATAGTATTGCTACCTCATTCTTTTAGATTTTAGAAATATATATATAGCATATTGGAACTGCACTGTACTGATCCTTTTCAAAAGAAAAGTTTAAATTAGTTGGAACAATTAGCTATGTGTTTACATAGAGTTAACTATGTTTGCAACAAATAAAATGTTTATTAATGAAAGGTATTATACAAGAAACATCAAAGAGAAATTCATCATACAGAAATGTACACTATATGTGACAGATGGAAAAGTGCATGCAGAGTTGTCTCATTTAAAAATATTAATTCGGAAACAATAGTACTAAAGTTACTGGGTTTTGATTCCTATGATTTTGGATGAGTGAAAATTTCGCCTTGAATTTACAAAAATCCATTTAACAGATATGACTAGTACACATTAGCAAGCAAGTGGAATGAATGCACTCAGATTTTATTTTACAGGTACTTGTGCTTGACAAATGTGATTTTTTTTTTTTAAGAAAAGGTTTCTTTGAATATGGGCTGGGTAGATTGCTGCCAGGTTGCTCTGGTTTTATACATAGATTCTCTAAATTTGTTTTTGATACCACACAATTTGTTGAAGCCTTCAGTTCTGTTAATTAGACACCATAAAATAACATATGTTTTGTTAACATTCAGGAAATGACATCGAGTCTTTTCTTTTTATTTTTTGGCTCAATAGATTTTAAAATGTATGATTATCATAACCTAATATTGTCTTTGTCTTCACTGCAGTGGATTTCCGATCAAACTTTTCCCCTTCTTTTAATACTTTAGGGAATTTTCAAACGTCGGGATGTTTGGCTGTAATGCCCCATGATTTGTTCTCCCTGAAAGAAATCATAGTGACAATTTATTAAACTACAGAGCAACCTGGCTTTTTGGGGTCTGCAATTCTATTTTGTGCTCAATATACCTAGCATTAAATCTTGATTCATTTCATCATACTATTTAGGTTATACTTGTCATGCAATTACTTTAGCTCCTAGTTTTCTGGCTCTTTTAGACGGCTAAGACAGGGTTTCAGTATCAAATCAGTGGGGCATTACTTTGCATGTTCAAAAAAGGAGGTTAAAAGGCTAAAATCTAAATTGCACCAGCAGTAGTATATACATTGAATATGAAGAAATTGAAAACCTAAGAAGGAACTGTACTTTAAAATATTTAAAAGGCCGTGTTTCTGTGTTTAATACCAATTGCTCATAGGTACCACAAAAGCAAAGAGACACACGGGTACACGTCGACCTTAAATTTTTAAAAAGAAACAAAAAACCCCCACCCAAACAAAAAACAACAACAAAAAATAAACTGATGGGAAATAAAACTCCTTAGATTCAAAATTGTTTATTCACACAAATTTAATAGGATATATCACAATTGTTTGGTCCATAAATATTTAGGGGAAATAGTTTCTATACAATGCATTTATCAATAAACAAAGAAACATGGACAATTTTGCTAGACCACTTACTGTACTATAAACACGAAGCTCAATATATAAGATTATTGGATTTATCAACTATATCTGAAAGAGTGCACAACTGCTTTCTATGACATGTTTGTCCCCTCTAACAGGATACACCATAAAAAGAGTTTCAGAAATAAGAGGTAAAACAGTACAAAACTAGTGAGGTGTCAAAAGGACTTAAAACAGTTAATTTAACAAACAACACATATATCCTGATTTTTCACAAACTTACTTCCAAGGTATATCATAAGGCACATAGTAGAACTGAGTTTTAATTAGTCTACTTAATAAAGTAGATCTCTAGTACCATATATTGTTCTGTCAAAGAACAAAATTTATAAGTATCAATATTTTTACCTGTAAAAGTGTATTAATAAAGATCTCAGCCTTACCAAGGTCTTTTGGTCTGGTTAGTGGTAAATGCCCATAAGGTAATAGAAATAGGAAAAGTCAAGATTCAATATCCGTAGAAGATGATAACCATACTTGCTAAATATATAATGGCAAACACACCTTTCTTCTATTACAGTGTTAACATCTCTTCCATCATCTTTTTTAAAAATAAGCTACTTTTCTGTGCTAATTTTCTAAAAACCCTGAGCAAAAATTACAATAATGCACTTTAATGTGGGCAGTGAACTGTCAATATGTAACCACACATTTATACAGCCAAAAAGGACACCTTTAAAATATATTAAATAGCCACTTTGACCACCAAAAAGAGATTTGATGGTTTCTAAAAAGTGGGGTATATGTGCAAAGTTATTCTTAACAATCCACTAAAAGCAAGACATAGATCTTGACTGGTTTTTGTTTGTTTTTGTTTCTGAGACTCTCCACAATCTAATTGGTGTTCAACTACAATAAAAGGATACAAATGAACATTCACCACTGCCCAGACCATTCAGACTTTTAGCTTAAATAAAACTAAAAAAAGAAAGATCACTATTGTAAACTAAGAAATGTATTCATATCAGCATCCACAAGGCTTCTGAGTTTATCAGCTTTGAAATTATTCACTGCCAATTTGTGGTTTTGTATGATTTTGCTAACTTTTCTTTTATACAAAGTTTGAAAAGTTAAAGTATATGTTAGAGGTATTAATGAACTAAAGATTTTAAGTTCTTGTGTTAAACAAAGTGTCTGATACAATCTCAGGAAACATCTAAAGAAAATTCAAATAGGAATTAATAAATTGTACTGAAATCTTTTTCCTTAAACATCTTAATAAATTATATTTTGCTTATTTCCATTTTCCCTGAAAGAAAAAAAAAAAAAAAGAAAAAGGAAAAAAAAAAGGATTTATCAAAAGATAATTTGAATAGTATACATGCATACACCTTCTTGAAAATTATTTTTGTGCTCACTAAAGTAACTGGGCAACCTCCTGTTTGCTTTGAACGTACAGCATAGAAGCCATGTAGCCAGCTGCAATTTTTATCTTTTTTAATTCCAAAAATTCAGAGCTGCTTGACGGAGAAAAATTAAAATCCCTCCCTAGGCAAAGTCTCAGATCGGTAGGACTCTCCACTTTCATTGTTACTCTGCTGTTGTTACTTTAATGACATCCTTACAGGAGTGAGCTCACTCTGGAGGGCTTTTTCTAGATCTTGCCTCCTTAATAGGGGGCACAAATTTGGAGACCAACAGCCTGGTCCTGCCATCCTCACCCACACGTGCTCTCATCACTGGGTCTCTCTCCAAGTCCTCCATCCAGGCATGGCTTTCAGTGGTGGCCAAGGACATCCCAGCTGGGTGCAGAACTGGCAGAGGAGTGTTTAGCTATCCCAGTGAGACTCCCCAGGGCTCAGGGAGGAGCAGGCTTGCGACTACTGCATTAGGAAAGAGCACTGGTGCTTCCAATCTGACTGTTTCCATGATTAATTTGATTAATTTTGTATTTATTTTTCAACATTTAAAAAAATAAATAGAACAAAATTTTTGGATGCATTATGAAATTTAATTTGGGGTTCTTAAATGCTGTAAGTGAACATACAATCCTGAAGCAGCATTCTTTTGCCTATAATTAAAATGGTTTTTATCTGGTTATCAGGGAGGAATAGAATCCTCTTTTTTTGGAGGGGTAGGGTGTAACAATCAATTTTTTTCAAGGTTCTGGAAATAAGTAACATACAATTTTAAGAGGCACTTATTAGAATGATTGATCACCTTCTCTTCAGTCATTTGATAAAATTAAAGAATTTGAGTACAATTTCCAACAATAAATGTTCATTTATTATAGCAACATATTACTTCAAACTCATTTGCCAGGTGGCTGCAGATGCTACACATCAAGCTGTTTATTTTCCCAAATATTTTGTGGGTTTGTTTGTTTGTTTTTTAAAATGCTTGAAAATAATAATAATTAATAATAATAATAATAATTAATAATAATATAATAATGAAGAGTAAGTATTAAAAAAAGAAAATGAACTGTTAGAAAAGGTTCGTTAAGGTAGTTTGTGAGGGGCTCCCGGATTCGTGGCTGTCCAAGTTAGAGGTCACTGATGTCACTACAGTGATAGTGGGATTGGTCAGGTCTGTTAAAGTGGTCGCAGTGCCGGGTGGAGTGAGTGCGCCGCTGTCTGCTGAGGGCGGTGCCGGGAGCGAGGTGCCGTCAGCTTTATCGACACCCCCATTCTCCTGCCGCAAAAGGTTCCTTCTGAATTTGGCTCTTGCGTTTTGAAACCAAACCTGCAAACCAATCCCAACGGATTTCTTTACCGATGCTTGTTTTGCTTTGCTTATTTTTGTCTTTGTTCTTGCTTTTTAAATTCATTTGTGATGTTTGATTTTGTGTGGCACATCACCTAAGCCATTCCACAGCTTTTCTTGCTACTGGTGGTACTGACCCTCTGTGTACAGGCCCAGTGCTACACGTGCTTACAGCCCTCAGAGAGCAACCTCGAGAAAAATCTGCTCGCTCACTTACCCAAAGAAAGCAACTCTTGATGGCCATGTAGTGTTTCTTGGGTTGGGGAGCTTTGGGGTCAAGACACATAAAGATTGAGGCAAAGGGTGAGTGAGCAGATTTTTGCCAAGGCTGAAAGCTTGCCTTGATTAGTTGAAAAGGCTGAAGAGGAAGGAGGGGTAATTACAGCATCCCTGTCTTACAGACTGTTGATATGGGTCATCTAGTCTTTCTGTTCTGTAAGGTTCACTGGCAGTGTTTGAGGTGACATGTAACACAGACAAGGAATTGCCGCTAATAGATTCTCCTTCTACCTCACTCGCTGCCCTTCTTTGGCACTCTGCATGTAATACACACCTCGTTTTAACTTCACTGAGCTATCACAGACCATATAGGGATTTTTAACATCATTTGCTAGGCTGTCCTTCACAGGGAAGTGCCTTTTGACTATGCAGGTTCTTAAGGAAAACAGTAGTCTAACAAGCATTGAGAGGGGGAGCTAGCTGGTCCTGGAGGATCATTTTGGTCAAAGCTTGCTTGAAATGCATCGGGGATCTGCTTACTGAGGGGCCACATTAACTCCTTCAGGGGAGCCTGAAGGATTCACCCATAAAATCAGTAGATTTGCCACCTCTATCCTTAGTGCAGTCACCACAGACAGACCACCAACCCCAGGATCCCTATTGAGTGGGTGAACTCCGAAGACATTTTCCTCAGAGGATGCAGATAATCATAAATCACAGTTTGGTGTTTAGCTGCCTTAGGGCAGTAAGGCACATATTGGGCACTTCTGCCACGTAATACCGTACCCCTCTGCACGCCCACTAGGGACACACCCAGCAAAAATATTTCTATGTATATTGCTATAGTTACACATAAGGGAAAGGCTGTTGACTAACAGGGCAAAATTCTGTCAAGCCTGTGATGTGGCTTCTTACCTGCAGAACTCTCTTGGTCAGGCCTGTTTTCTGGGCAAGCTGCTTGAGGTCCTTGGCATCTGGATTGTGGTTGATAGCAAAGTAGGACTTCATGGTACGAAGCTGGTGGTGTTTAAAGGAGGTACGCATGCGCTTTGTTTTCTGGGATGGGGGATAAGGCTGCTGGTCTCTGTCCAGGTGATCTGCCTCATTCTCATTACAACCTGTTGAATAAACAAAGTGGAATGAGGAGTTAATGGCCATGCATCACGTAAGATAAATGCATCAAGGCAAAAATCCTGAGTAACAGGAAGGAAGGAAGAAAGGAAGGAAGGAAGGAACTAAGATGGTACAAGGATAAGTACAGATATGAAAATTAACGAGACCAAAAGAGATCCAGAATATTATCATTTCCTATCCTTGTAACATGCTATGTGCCCCAGGCCTGTACCTACTAAGGGCAGACTTGGAAAGTTTTCTCTCCTTTGGCATTTATTTCAAACAAGTCTTTCCCCTGTGGTGATGGTTTTGCTTTGGGCGCTCAAAGAGTCATTTGAAATCTCATTCAGATTTTGAAATCTTACTCATTGAAACATTCTTAGCTTGAGAGAAGAGTAAAGGTCAAACCACATTTTGAATGTTCCTGAGCTTTTCCCCCAAATCACAAGCACCTATAAAGAGATGTACAGCAGGAAAGTTTGTTATGACAGTTCATCAAGAAAGCTGAGTTTTTTGCAGATAAAATAAATGCTTTTGAACTCCGCCTGGGAGTTTATATGAACTGCTCGAAGCCCTTCATCTGTAAAACCTATCCAGGAAGCAGTTGCATCAAGACCTGATCCAGTCTCCCAGGTCAAATCAGCAGTAGATCTTAGCACTGGTTTAGGACATTTCTACAGACAAGCAGCTAGGGCCTGAAAACTTGAAGAGTTTCTCTGCTTTCCCTGATTTGGTATTTTCAAAGTGTCTATGAAAGATAAGTTTGTTTCAGATAAGTTTGTTTCGGATTACACTTTTAGGGGTGTGAATTGTACACAAGAGTTGTAACTCTTTGAGGATGGTGACACCATTACTTCATATTGGAGAAAGAAATTACAGTATTAGCAAAAAAATAAAGTAAGAAATGCATCTGTGCTTTTCTTTTCAGCTTAAACAAAAGGGTTAGCAATGTCTAGGATCTCATTTTATAAAGATGGTTCAGTCACACAGGAAGAGATTAATGGTGTCATCATAGCAGGAAATATTAATTAAAGAAGAGCTAATTAAAAATACTTCAGAATGTCTGTAAATTAGACTGAGTTTCACTAGTTGCTCTTTTTGATTTTTGAACTGCTTTCCAATAGTCACTGGATTATTTACAAGGCCTAGCTGATTCCCATTCCTAAATGAGAGAGAGAAAGAAGAAAAAGAGGGAAAGCACAAAATACAGAGAGACTGATGTCGACAGTGCTGAAAACAGAGGCAAAGCAACTTGAAACCACAAGAAAAAAAGCTTCTTGAAGGTGTTTTCTCTTTTGAATTATAAAACAAGTCAACATGAACAGATGCTGATAAGACAAGTCTTTGACAGAAAATCAGGTGAATATTTAATTATAGCTAGCTTTGCTCCTAGTCTTGGTAAGAGGTGTATATCTGTACTTTCAAACAAAATAAGCTGACACTTCTGAAAAGACCAGGAGTTGAAAGTTGCCTTAAAAACAATTTCAGACCAGATTTGGATTGTATTTACTATTTGTTTTCACAAGCAATCACACTGCCTTCAGTCAAACTGCGTGGGCTGTAACTTATGAGCTGACATAAATCAGAGCACCATAATTCAGTCCTCAGGTTTTACTTCAGAGTTGCAAGCTGCTTGATTGTGTTGTTTTCCTTGGGCCGCTCAGGCTTACAGCAGCAGCACAAACTTCCTCAGGCTCCTCTGTCCTGCTTACTGCCTTTGTTTCTGTGCTCTATTCTTTTTTTCTTCTTTTTCTTTGTCAGTGGTCTACTTTATTTTGGTTTTTATTTTCAAGAGAAAATGAGGAGAGGGCTCCAAGTATCTTCAGACAATCCTGGTTTATACAATGACTACAGCTCTCTCTCTGTTTTACACAGTGTTCTGTGGTTTGACCACATCATAGAGCAGAGTCTAACACTATCTCTTGGAGAACTAAGGGAAAGCACAAAGTCAGACAAGACACTGCTCATTTCTTTGCAGCGGGATTGGAGGGTTGTTTAATTTTTGCTTTCAAAAGAGCTAGAACAGTTTGCTTCTTATTGCCAAGAATTCTTCAAGTAAACTTTTCATAGTTTTTCACACACACACACACACGCAGAGATAATAAAATAAAGTAAACAGCTCTTTGAGGAACAGATGTGTAAGATATTTTCCTAGGGAAATCTTCTTCATTGTCTCATTTCTATATCCTCTAAACTGTAAGTCAACAGAGTTTCCCTCAAAATACATGTTAATTATATTATATAAGATGTAATATAGAGAAAGCCTTGAATGTTTTAAGTACTTTTGAATAGTTTCTTCCAATTTTCACATTAATTCCAGACAGCCCGCAAGTATGAATGTCTTCTACCTCATAACATTTTGAGTTATTTATTGTTGTGTTTCCACTATACAGCTGAGGAGCTGCGAAAAAGAAATTAAACTAACAAACAAAATACAGAACAGAAAAGCTGTTGTAGATTCTGCAGCAGAGTCCGATTTTCCATTCTGGACCAGGGCTCAGCTCCCCTGAAACATAACGTGCACGCAAATCTAAGCCAGGGCCTGCTGGATGGCTGTGAAAACGCACATGCTCATGCTCAGCTGGGAGAAGCTCTTGGCTCTATCGGAGTTTCGTTTCTAAAGCTCGGGGTTGTTTTCCATAATGGCTCGGCACACGGTAGGGGCACCGCGGCTGGGACTGCTCGGGAAGGCGCTCGGTTTACCGTGGAGTCACAGCCGCCGTGCGCCCAGACCCGAAGTGCTGGGAGAGCCCCGGCCGCGAGTGAGGAGCTGCGGGCGCGGCTGCGGAGCGCGGCGGTGCCCGGCTCGGTGCGCTCTGGCGCAGGGGCGATGTGCGGGGCAGGGCCGGGGCTCCGCGGGGCGACAGGGCCGCACACCCGCCACACTGCCCCGACACCGCCCGCCAGCCGCGGCCGGGAGCTGCGGGGCCCCGCTGCTCCCTCGGAAGGCGGCAGCCGTGCATCCGACATTTAATTTCTGCCGACTGCTTGCCCTTTGTAAATGATTACGTGCAAAAGCAGTTACTGAGTCACGGGGCAGAGAACGAAAACTGTGTGTAGGGAAGTGGCTGCCAATTAGTTAGAGTCTTTTTTTCTCTCTCTCTCAAGAGGCGATTTCATCGCAACTCGTTTCGTAGCTGTTTCAGATTCGTTTTCCTCCCCCTGGATCTGGAGCGCAGTGGGTCAATGGGCTGGAGCCGTTTGCACCGGATGCACGGTTTGGCTGCAAACTTTCTCCAGACCATGTGTCAGCCCTGGACATAGCTAGATAATGCTTATAAAAAAAAATTAAATCACGGCCCTAACAGAAGAGATTTCTCAGCCATCTAGCCCGAGTCTAAAGCATCAGAGTGTTTGTTGACTTGTTTTAGATTGTTATTTTTTTTCTCTCAGTTTCCCGGAGGATTCTGTGAGTTCTCAATGCAGTGAGCTGTATTTTCATAATGGGTGGTGCTTTTTAATCTGATTTGGAGCCAGTGGTACATCTTATTTGGCCCGTTGTTGTAAATAAGGGGAGTTTTAAGAATAGCGCACAAAAATTATGTCAGCGTTCGCAAATAATGTCTCTCCTGAGCCCTGATCTGAAGTTTAAGGGGAGCTTTATCATATCCACAACTCTTCATCCTATAACTTCTGATTCTAATTTTAACGCTAAATTGTCCCTAGAATTATTTCCCTTTAGGAATCTGGGGATTAGGGTGATGCTGTGTGGACCAGGGATAGAAACCAGAGCAGAGCGCGGGCGCACGGGAAATCTACCATTGGAAGCTGGGGCTGAATGAATCCTGGCTGCGCTACAGGTTCCCTATTCTTTAGCAGCCTTCAGGATTGATTGGAAGCCGCTCCGTAGCCAGGAATTCCAATGTCATCTTCAATTAACAAGGAACAATTAGCGCAGTGATTACCCTGGCTCCAAGGTCTACGCATCAGAGGAGATGAAATCGCCTTGCACAGCTCCCTGGTTCCCAGCTAAAGCCCGTTTCACGAGCGGCCCCAGAGGAGGTGCCAGGGGAGGGGTGGGGAGGGCAGGGGGGCGGTGGAAGATTCCTTACGGATCTCAGTGGCAGCGGGTTGAACTTGGTGCAGGGGAGAGAGCCCCGGGCCGAGAGCCGTGCACTGTTACCGACCCGCGATTGTTGGAAGGGGAGGCCCTGACCCCTCTCCCGGCTCCCCGGCAGGGCCAGCGGTCCGCAGCGCTGGGGCCGGAGCCCCTGGCTCCCTGCCCCAGCCGGCACTGCTCCACGCTACACGGGGAAGCACCCTCCTGCTTCCCACAGCTTTCTTTTCCCTGTTACCTTCCATGGGAAGCTTTAGTTTCGTTCAAACAATTTTGGAGTAGGGAGTTCGCTAATTCCTATTTCCCCTTACTGCTTTCGTCTTTCATCTAATGAAACTCTGCCTCAACTGCTTGGTGATACTTGAAACTCCTTAACTTCTGGCCGCTAGCACTCTTTATACACAGTTTGGGTACTCAAGTGATTGGATTTAGAGAGGATATTTAATATAGGACATCACTTGTTCCTTTCCTACTGTTGAGAGAACAGAAATCATTCTCCTTAATTATATTTGTTTGGGTTTAGTTACAGGGAACAACATTTATTCGTTGACCTCTTGTACAGTTTGAGCATTTATGTGTCAGTAGAACAGAGTTATTCAGCCTGAAGAATTAATCACCACGAATTTAATATATAAATCGAGTTATATGCATACTACATTGGCATTGTAGGAACCATATACTATAACTTTTATACTATTTTTTCTGATTCCTTTGGTTAATCCTAACTTGAGGTTTAAGTGGTGAAATACTTTTAGCTAATCAAATATAAATAATGATAACTGTATCTCTGAGATTCTGACAGAGAAAGAGCTATGTGGTTTTGGGGTTTGGTTGGTTTGGGGTCTTTTTTGGTTGTTTGTTTTGGGTTTTTTTTTTGTTTTTTTGTTTTTTTGGGGTTTTTTTTCTTTCTTTCTTTCTCTCTTTTTGTCTTTACCCTGGGAAGTGGCTACGTTTGGGTGTTTGACATTAATAGGCAAAGACAGCTTTTGAGGAGGGCTGCTGTTAGCTTTCCTGAAAACGCTCCAACCCTCAGAGGGCTGTTTGTTTGATTTTCCAATGGTTAAGCAAGATTTGGCCTGGCTGAGTTACTCACGCACTGCCTGGCTGAGGGGAAGCCCGAGAACGCTCTGTTCGGGGGAGCGGGAGGCAGACTCGGCGTGTGTTTCCCACCTGAGTTGTAGCTGACGATGTCCACTCCCAAGGCAGGGCTCTTTCGCTTCCTGGGCCTCCCCTTCTGGACCGTGCCGGTGCCGTTGAAGTAAGGCAGGGCCAGCCCTCCGCTCTTGGCAGCCAGCTCGGTGTAGCTCAGCTGAGGGGGGTATTCTCCTTGCAAAAGGGACTCGAAGTGGGCCCTGCAGTAAACCAGGTTGTCCTTCATGCCAAAGTGATCACCCGTGGTCAGAGTCTTGTTGCAGGTGGTGCAGGTGAAGCAGCTCAGGTGATAAACCGATTCCCTGGCTCTCATGACCATTTCAGAGGCTGAGATCCCAAGGTGGCAGCGGGCACATCTCTGCACGGAGAACCTTCTGAAGGAAACAGAAAAGTGGGCATCAACTAGAACGGCAAAGGCCGAGCTCTCCCAGGCGCCTCCCGCCTTCCCTCCCGGCCACGTGAGGGAGCCTGTCCCCGACAGGGTCGCGTCCCCCGGCCCAGGACGGCCCGTGACACCGGCTGTGGCCCCTGGCCCGCCTGAGGTCGGGACAGCCTCAGGGAGCCGGCCCTGAGATCCCAGGGGGAGCGCCTCGCACTCCCCGCAGGGCTGACCTATTCTCCCAGGACTTTGGCGAAGGCCCTGCCGCTGCCCGTGAGCGCGGGGCCAGGCGGGCCGGAGCGCGGGGAACCGGTCCCTGCTCTCCTGGCGTTCCTGTCAAGACGAGAAGAGCCGCGGGGCGCTGGCCAGCGGGACAGCCGTAACACACGGACAAGCGGGGCCGGGCGGGGCGGCGGGTTCCGGCCCTCGGGAAAACCGGCAAACTGCGGGCAGAGGGGGATTTCGGTCGGGTCTTTATTCGGTCGGGTCTTTACGGAGGGAAACCGCCGAGCAGCGGGAGAGCCTTCGCCTGTTTGTGCACCGCCACACATGCTCAGTCAGCGCGTCCCCTGACGGGCCCGTTCAGTTTTCAAACGTGCGAATCTTTTCTGAGGGGACTAAGGATTAAGGAATCGCTGACTGCGAAAAGCTACCTTTGAAAGCCCGTGTGGAGAAAAGAGCGTTTCTGTTCGCAGTGCCTTTTGAGGGGATGTGTTTTGAACCCATGAGGACTGATTGCTGTACCTGTAGTAATCCTCCTTGCAGTAAATACTGCCGTCCTTGGCAAAGCAGGTGAGTTCTGACTCCAAAGCCAGTTTACATTCACAGCACTTAAGACACCTGAGGTGCCATTGTTTGTCAACAGCCAGCAGGTAATATCTGTCTGAGATCTTCCCTCCACAACCAGCACACAAAGCAGGCTTCTCGGGGCTCATGGGGGGCATGTTCTGCAAAACAACCACACCACAAGGGATGAGACAGGGAGAGAAAGACAGGCAGGCAGGCCGGGCTGGGGACGGGTCCTGCGCGGGGCCTGGGGCTCGTACAAAGGCACGGCTCTGCGGGACCAAACTCCTGGCTCCCGGCGGGAAGTTTAAGGGGGAACCGGGACCATCCCCGCTGGTAAAGTGTTCACCGTGATTCACAGTAAACCTCTCCTAACGATCTCATGTCATTTCAATACGTGAAAGCAACGGATTAGGCCGCAATAAGAAAAGCACAGCCCGTTCTTTTCTGAGGTTCTGAACTCAAAGCCTGAGACTTCCCCGTTCTTTTAGAGTTTTAATTTTAAAGCAGTTCACGGGAACAGCATTTTAAAGTAGAAAAATACCGGTTTGCTGTTCCTACAGTTTATGGCAAAGGGTTCAGCTTGCACTCATTCTCTGGCAAATTTTCACCCGTATTTAAACGAGCCGCAACCGCGTCTCTAAAGAAAGATAGGCCTTTTAAAACAGGAGTAAGAGAAAGGAGACAGGTGGATGGTGTAAAGCGCAGCGAGTATGAACGCTCACCAGGCCGGCCAGGGACGTGGGCAGAAAGGTGGCACGGGCTGGTTGCAGCTCAAACCAGCATCTTTTTGTCAGTAAACTTCTGCGAGTTCCCATTGATCTGCTCCCCACGAGGAGTGCCGCTCGGGACAAAGGGAGACGGAGGGACGGTGGAGACAAAAGCTCGGCTGTGAAACTTGGGGCAGCTTTTGCTGATAAAGTAACAAGGGAAAAAAATCCCAAACATCTTGTTCTAAAGTGGCAACTGTTTTAAAGTGGCAACTCCACATTCATTTTTCAATCTGAAATTGTGTTCCTCGCCCGCCCCCTTTCCTTTCTAGCAATTGAAAGGTAAGTTAAACTTACAGTGAAAATCCTCATATAACAAAGCACAAAGAGTTTATCTAAGAGAGAGGGTAAAGGACCCTGTCGCCCAAAGCCTTAAATCAGTTTTCCAGGCCGTTACTTTGTGTGCAGAGCCTCGTGCCTGATCGGCGGAAGCCCTACAAGTTGGAGAAAGGGAGATCTCGCTTTGCACAAAGCCCAGCGTGACACTCGATTTCTCCGCCATCCCTTAGTACATGTCTGAAGACTTTGGTCCTTTTGAATAAAGAAAGAGGAGATGTTGCTTTCTAAGCAAAGTAGTCGGCTGACATAACACTCAGGGAGAGGGGTGCCTCTGTATCAATCACACACTTCGGACCAAAGACAGTTACGAAAAGTAAACAGCGGTTTGAGGCTTAATTTAGGAGGTGCCAGAAGCGCAGAATAAAAGTAAAGCACACCTCGGGAGCTCCAGCCTGCAGCCCTGCTCGCAGGGACAGAGTGGCCGCAGGCAGCCGAGCAGGGGCAAAAGGCTGCTCCGCCGCAAGGGCTGAAACCCCGCCGCTGATGGGATTTAGAGCAGTTTCCCCGTTACTCCGGACAGCACACGCAGCGACATGGATTAGACAAATGTATAACCGAGTCTGGCCAGCACAGCACCCAGAGTTACGGATGGGTTTACGGGGAGCCTCGGGAAGGGTTCTACAAGCAAGGGGTGACAGGGAAGGGACAGAAGGAAGCAGCGTCCTTCTCTTCCCCAAAGTCAAGGTCTGTCCCGAAGCGGGTCCATGCTTGCAGGGATTCCCTTGCAAAGAGCGCCAGCTCCTTTCTTACCGTATCTCGGCCGTTCATCTGTCCCCCTTTGGCCAGGCGGGACTCGGTCTTGGATCGCCTCTCCATCTCCTCCATGATTCCTTGGATGTGGCCTCCGGAGATCCCGTGGAAAAGCATGGCTGGGGGACGGAAAGGACAAGTATTTTCTTCTGCTCTGCACCCCACTATTTCCATATACAGACCCCAGAGTCTTTAGATCATCCAAAATGTTTACACCGAAGCGCACAGCGCAGGAAGGGAGGTTGCAATAGGAGCTTCTCTTTGCGCAAGCACTGAGGGCTTCCTGAAGATGTGCAGAAAACAAACAAGGGGGAGAAAATGTAATAATAATTAGTTTAAAAAATAAAATAATAAAAGCGAGCTAAAGGATCTGTTACTGTTCTGGAGAGCTGGGGTTTCTGACTGGAGAGAGTTGGACCTGGGGCAGTAGAATCAGTCGGGAAAGGATATAGTTTTGAATACAAAGAAAGCAAAAAGAAGTGCTATTTTCAGCAGTCCCTGGTTGCTTTAAAGTTCCCAGTGCCTGTAGGTTGGATTTGGGACTGCTGCTTTCCGGAGCTCTGTCCAATTTGTTAAGAGACTAAAGCCAGCCCATTTTTGATAATTTAGTAGGAGGAGTTCTCTCCCTTGAGCTGCCACTGATTTTTATTCAGACAACAAAGACCTGTCATACTCCTCTCAACCCCTAGTGATGGGCAAGCAGCGACAAACACTACGGTCGGGGCTGTGGGTGGGGTGGGATTTATTACCTCCCCCAAACACGGAGTCCCGGGAGTTGTCGGCGACGGCGCCTGGCGAGGAGCAGGGTGGCCCGGGGCCCCGCTCCCCCGGGCCGCGCCGCGGGAATCTCCGTTCAGCGGCCTCTCGGGCTGGCCCCGCCGTGCCTGGCTCCGCCGCGGGAATGGGACAAGGAAGAGGAGCGCCGGTGCGGGGCAGCCGAGGCGGAACGGAGCGGCCGGAGCACTCCCCTTGTCCCGGGCCCGCGGAGGGGTGCCGAGACGAAGGGAGCCGCGGAGGCAGGGGCGGCCCGGGCACTTGGAGCGCTTCCCGGGACGCCGCCCGCCCTGCTGCCCCGCGGAGCCCCCGCCCGTACCCGCAGCAGGATGCGGCCCCTCCGCGGGGCCAACCCCGGCCGGCCGGGGACGCCCTGGCTGGACTCTCTCCGCTAGATCGCTCCCCGGCCGCGGACTGCGAGCGATCATTGTGTGCGGGGGACCGGGCGATGCATTCCTTCCCGGCTAATCTCTCTTGTCTGTTCTCCCTCCCCTCCTTTCCCCGTTTTCCTACTTACTTTTCACACCACTCTTCCTTGCCTTTCCCTGAAACAGCTGCCGGCTGTTTCCTGACACCTCGATCCCTACTGAAGGATCTTCCTGGCGGCAGTCCTGAGCTCCCTGCTCCCTGGGGGACACTCCACTCCAAACCCTAGCGCGACTAGCGAAAGAAGTATCCCAGCCCCCACTTCCTCTCCAAAGCATCCCAGAGACATCCTCAGGGGCTCCTCGAGTCACCTCTTCCATGTAACCCAAGATTCAGGCAGCCAGTTTCCTCCCCTCTCTTTCCCCCTAAGTAGCTAAAATTAATGTTATTTGCAGATTGAATGTTGTTACATTCCTGCGAGTGCCAGAATACAGCTCATAAAACACAATTTCACACAAAGATGAAGTCAATCAAGTGAAATAAGCCGGGATTTTTTTTTTTTTCTCTCTGTTGGCACACTAGACCCTGGACAGCAGGGCTGCTATTTACTGTAAGTAATGTAATTAGCCCTTTTGGATGGAAATCAATGTGTTGTATATATGTGTGTGTTTTAAGAAGGGAGTAATAGCTATAAAACCAACGAGATTCAAAAAGGGTTGAGGGAATCTCCCTTTAAAAAGGGCAGATCCCTCCAGAAGCCGTAGTCTTCTGCAGAGCACTCCCGGACGGGGAAAAAACCCCAAAAAATCTGTATGTGGGGAAGAAGGAGGAAAAGATAGGCTTTTCTTGGAGAAAACAAGTCAATTAGCACAATAAGACATCAGGGAAAATAAACAAGGTGATTTAATCCGGGACACGGGAGCTGTTCACTCGGGATCCCCAATTCTCCTCCACCCACTCCTTCCCTTCGCCGCTCCGCGACGCCCCGGCTGCTCGGGGAGAAGGACAGGGGCGCTTCCCTCTCGCCCCCAGCCCCGCGGGGCTGCGGGGCCCGGGCCTGTCCGGTTGCGGGGCCAGCGGCTTTGTCGAGCGGCCCAGGAGGAGAAAAGGGAAGGGAAAATAAGGGAAGAGAGGCGCGGCGGCGCTGCGGGCGGGGGCGAACCCCTGTGCGGGAGGAATCGCCCTGCGCCCGGCAGGTACCGCCGGAGTGCGCCGGCCTGCCCAGGGGAATCGCAGCGGTGGCTGTAGACAGAGGTGCAAAAACCTCCTTTAGAGACGAGTTCATTTTTAATCGTTGCAATATAGTCTTTGGACTCTACAGGCACGTTCAGGGTTTGTTCCGGGTGTTTTCCCTTCGAAGGAAATTTCTCTGTAGCTCCCTCCAGTTATGTTGTCGGGGTAACTCACCCTGCTTCTGTTTCGTGTTGCGTGTGCTCTCCTGGAAATGGTCTGCATTTCCCGTGGCGCTCGGGTTGCCAGATACCCTGGCGTGTGCCAGGCAGGACCCTCTCCGAGCCCCGCCCGCCCGGGCAGACCCCGCGGACCCCGCTCGGAAGCGCCGCCGCCGTCCCGCTGTGACCGTGTCCCTGCCGGGCTGAGGAGCGTCAAACTCATCGTGCCCGCCGGGAGCGGGGAGAGGAGGGGTCTGCGGGAAGCCCCCGGCTGTCGCTGGGCCCAGTTCCCTCGGGAGACAAAGCGGGGATCCTGTGCCCCCCGAGCAGGTTTTGCCTCCTCCTCGGGTGCCCGGGGTGCGGGCACCCGCTTATGTCGCGTTTGCTGTCTCGGGTTCACAGAAACGCTCTGCAGGTGCGGCGTCAAAGCATCGGTCCAAGGCAGAGACACGGAAAATATTGCTTGCTAAATTCCCGTCTCCACCTTAGCTCGACGGCGCCGTTAGGAGTAATTGGGCAGACTCATAACAAAACTCAGAAATGACTGAGCCTCCTCCGGTTGGACACACTTAATTAATTAGAGGGTCCTTTCTTTCTGCTCCATCAGGTACGGTTAAGGATACGCTACGAGCTACTGCTGCTCCAGTAAAGGAGGCCAGGGGTTTCCAAGGCGTTTTCTGATTAACATTCTAATGCTGGCAGACCACTTCTTACCTAAAGGGACACTAAAAGTTTGTTGCTAGCATCAAACGTGACTTCTCCGTTTCCAAAAGGCCTGTAGGAGATCAAGGTAAATCTATTTCAATGTTCCTGAGATCTCATTCCTCGCTGTGAACTGGAGCTCCGCTGCTCTAAGGCAGGCTGGTAGCGAGAGGTTGCCATTATAGCACGAGGGATTCCGTACAGTTTTGCTGGCTTGCTCGGGGGGTGGGGGAGAGAAAAGCTCACAAAGAACACGACAGGGAACCTAAAATCCAGATCTACGAGCCTGTCCCTCATGAATCCATCGGCATTAGCACTTTGCCTGTGAACGGCAGTTTCTCATCGCAGGGCGCTTTTATCTCCTTTTGCCGCAGCATTTGGGGAAGAATATCTGATGTGCAATATTCAGACTATTTTAGTAACCTGACAGGCGCTCTCCGTCTTCTCCTTTCTGTAAAGCTCTACACGAACTCCCCAAGCTAATGGGGGGCTGGGGGGGGGGAGGAGAATGCGGGATACATCGCTGTGGAGATTTCCACAGGCGCGGCGCTGCCTGCCCACGCAGGGCTGGAGAGCTCCCGCGGACATCCCGCTGGCCGGGCTGCAGCCCCTGCCCGCAGCTCCGCGGGCGCGGCCTGGAGCCTCTTCCACCTTCGCGATTAGCGTGTGCCCGGGGAAGATTTCAGCGTGCGGTCACCGGGATCCGCTCCGCCACCGAGCCCGCGTCCTCCCTGGCCACGGGCTACGGGCTAAAGCCTATCACAGCGTGAACGATCTGGTGCTTAGTTCGGAGGATTTAGGACAAGGTCTCTATGCAAATTAATAATTGACCAACAGTAATTAGGAGAAAGGGGAGGGTGTTCAGGCGGGGGGTGGGGGTGGGGAGGAGGAGGTGTTCTTTGAGGAGAAATGGTTTGGATTTCGCCTGCCGCATTTGAGGCCGTGGCGTGTCCGGCTGCAGGCATAGGGCACTGCCCGGGCCAGCCGCCTCCCGCCCCGCGGGGCACCAGAGCTTCACACCCTCTCCGTCAGCACCTGAACTTTTCAAGACACTTCCAGTTTAATCATTTCCAGAAATTTAAAGCGCGTGGTAATAACAGCAACAGGATTACGATCCTGTTGCCTGCGAGTCGGGTGGTTAAAGCCAGGTCTATTTTTAAATCCTAACGCTATTTTCTGCACTACGAGCTTGTGGTGGAGTACAGTGCTATTAATGATCAGCCTCATCTCTTTGTAAAGTCCGCGGGCGCTGCAACCAATCTAGACACAAAGAAGGGAAATCTGAATAGAATTACATGTCTTGGTGGTGGCACCAAATGTAACTAATATTGTTTTCAGTATTCAAATAAGTTGTGGTTTATTTTGTCTCATTTTTTAATTTTTTTTTTTTTCTTTTTCAAGCTAGACATTATTTAAAATTCTGCTTCGGAGTCAGATACAACATATTTTACCGTCACCATCTTTCTCCTCCCCTGAGTCCTCTCGAGTGTACCGTAAAGCAACTTTCGGATCGCTGTGTTAGGGACGTGTCAAAGCCGGTGCATCGCGGCCAGACTCGGGCACCAGCCCCTCTCCTCCCCTGCCAGGCTGCGCGGGGGCTGGCGGTGCGAAGGACACAAGCGCAAGGTGTCTTTAACCGTAAGCGGCATCGGATGAAAACCCCCAAACCTTCAATTGTGCTGGTACCTCCCGGTACTCTGAAAACATGTCAATTAAGGCACGTATTCATTTGCTCAGAGAGATGATATTTCAATAAGAAGCAACTAGGTGCTTTGCATAGTAATCCCAAACACATATCGCCATAGCCAAGCGCTGTGACTGACCACAAACAAGTGGTCACACAGCCAGAAGAAAGCAGGAGAAGCAGATTATTGTCTAACATGAAACTGTTCGCCGCCCAGGACCTCAGCACTGTCAGCTCCATAGTTGTCTGGTATTAACTGTAATCGTATTTGCACTCTGCTTGTAATTAAGCCATTGGAAATGATCATATTTTGCTGCTTTTGAAAGGGATTCCCTTACAGACTGGATTATAGACAGGTGAAAGGAGCCATTCCAAAAAAAAAAAAAAAGAAAAAAGAAAAAAAAAAAGGAAAAGAAAAGAAAAAAAAAAAGGGGGGGGGGGCTTTTTTTTTTTTTTTTTTTTTTTTTTTTTTTTTTTTTTAATTGAACTGGAAGACTGAGCCTTCCCAAGCTGAGCAATTTTTCTAGATTAAAACATAGATGCATGCAATGTTATTTGCGAATACACCTGGGGAAAGTACCGTTCTGTGTTGTTAAAAAAAATAATCCCAACCAAACAATCAACACCACGACGCCAAAGAAACACCCTACAAATTACATCCGTCAGGTCCAAATAGCTGCATTGCTAGCACAGACTCATGCAGGAGCTTACCTTGAGACCTTAGAAGCTTCTTCCAAAATTGTGCCCTCTTTAATGAGTGATGAGGGATGGGTTTTGAATGGAGAAGAGACGCAATGATCTAGCCAGTAGATGGAGGTTGTTCCTTGCTCCTAGCAGAGGATCCCTATGTTAATTAAAATAAACAAGCTGCTTGGTGGAAAGATTTTTTTTCTCCCTTCTCTCCCTCTCTCTTCCCGCCCTCTGCATAGCCTCTGACACAGAACTGACGTGAATTTCTAACCTCTGACCTTTCGCCAATATACACTGATACCTGCCTTTTATTTTCTGTTTGTTTCGAAATATTTCCGAAAACAAAATAAATAAATAAAGAAGACCGAATGGGGAAAAAAAAAAAAAAAAAAAAAAAAAAAAAAAAAAAAAAAAAAAAAAAAATCCCACCTCTCGATTTTGGCTGGTTTGCTGGATTTTCTTGATTAGCTGTCTCAGCTCCTCAGTAATCAGGTGAGGTGTTAATGGGGAGCTGGTTGTAAATAAAACTAATAAAGCAAAGAACATATTAGGAAATTAAAAAAAGGCGAGGACTGAGAGCCTGTTAAAAATATTGTAGAGAGCTGAGCGTTTCCCCATCACGTCGTTTTTTTCGTTCTGTGCTTATTCACAGCTGAGCAGCAAACCCCGGGTTGTTGCCATCTCTCCGCATTTTTTTTTTTTTTTTTTCAAATCGCAATGAACCAGCCATGAGCTGCATCAACCCTTCCCACTTTCATAAAAAGCCTCTCAGATGGAGTCTCTAAACAGCAAACTTCAGCCTGATCTGATGTGATATGATATATGGATTCATGGAGCAACCTCGCTTTGCCAAACACGATGAAACTGTGAGTTGTCATGCAATACTACGCAGTCAAACCTGGGATAATTGTAAAAGTGAACCCAATTTAACCCATTAGAATAAAATCAGATGCCAAGATGAATCGGAATCATTCCTTCTTAGGTGACAGTACTGATGACAATTGATCCACCGGCTCAAAACAATAGAAGAATATAGGGTCGGGAGTCATTTCTCGTACTCCCTCCCAGGGGGAAGCGGGGAGCCGTCGGGGAGGCAGGAGCCGGAGCGGCTCTCACAGAAAGGAGCTCACTGCGAGGACCCTGTGGCCAGGGAGCTGTTTCGCTTTGGTTTTGTTTGCCCGTTCCTCTTAACTCCTGCAACAGTTTCTGTCCTTCTCCCCTGAGCCATGTGACCCTCAGGTCTACGTGGCCAGCTTGGTAATCTATCTTGAAAGAAAAAAAAAAAAGAAAGAAAAAAAAAAAAAAAAAAAAAAAAAAAAAAAAAAAAAAGAAGCAAGGGATGCTAATGATCTTCCTTGGAGTTTGTCAGCGGAGAGGAGGAAGCAGGGCGGGCTCGGCTCCCCACGGGGGTGCGCACCGGCGGGTGGGGGTCCGGCCGTGCGCTCTGGGCAGAGCGACGGGTCCCGATCTGCTCCGGCTCTGGCGGCGGGCCGGCAGCCCGGCAGCAGCCGGGGAGCAGCGCGGTGGCACCGGGAGCCTCTCTCCCCGCCCCGGCCCCGCGCCCGCCCTCCCGCGGGCAGGGCTGGGGAGCGCCGGGAGCCCGGGGCGCCGCGCCCGTGGTCCCCGTGAACGCGGGCGGGCAGCCAAGGGCACATCCCACCCAACAGCAGCGGCTCACCTGGAGAAACCGGCCAGGGACGTGTGGGTCGGGGGTGTGTGTGCGCGTGTTTGTGTGGGTACTTCTGGTGCAGAACCTAAAAGCCGAGCATGCCTCTGCAGGAGGAGCGGATTTAGGGTAGGGGTCACGAGCTCTCATCACGCAGGGCTTGCTGTGCCACCTCCGGGGCAGCTGCAAACGCGTCTTGCTCCCATGGTTCGGATGGCGAGAGCTTTTAGAATAAGGGTTCGTTAAATCCGCTGGCGTCCGGGAAGTTTAAAGGCATCCCCAGCAAAAGCGGGAGAGGCTCCGGGGCAGGGGGAGCTGAATCCTTCTATTCGCGCATGCCGGGAAGCGGCTGAGCGCGCAGGGATAGAGCGGCCTTCATGGGACTTGATGTCTTCTTAACCTTCCTGAGAGAGCAGCCGCCATCTGCACCAAGGTACAACAATAAGAATTATTAGTATCATAATCACCACTGTTCTTATCGTTGCGACTTTGAGGGAGAAGCCCAGCCTCGGCTCCGACTTCGGCCCGCTGAACGCCCCAGCCACGGACTCTGCCCCGTTCCTCCTTTTACTATCTAAATCGGCTAAAATACCTCTTTTTCCCAGTTACCAGCGCTCTGATGGGAGCAGGAGGCAGAGGAATATGCAAGGCTCATAATAAGCCACCTGCTGCGTAGCGCCTAACCCATGTTATGCTTTATTTCATTACTGCCGCCGCGGCAGCAGCACCGGCCCGTGCGTTACAAATTCCCCACCCAACACGGACAGCCGGGACAGGACCCCGGCACGCTGCGGGGGTCAGCGACAGGCACCGATGCTCGGCTGCTGCGCACGGAACGCGGACCCACGGGCGGCACCTCGGCACGGGCCCGGGTTCCGCCCGCTGCTGCGGGGGCACAGCCCGCTCCGTCCGGTCAGAGCTGTCCCTCCCCGCAATGACCCCCTCTCCGCCTATTTGCATGCCCACGCGAAGCTGTATAAACAGCAGTAACAGCCTCGTACATTAAATCAGTATTTGTTAGCACAGCCATTCCGAGTCATTTCAGATATTAGGACTCAGTCTGTTAAGTGTGCTTCAATCTACTGACTTGCCAGACGAGATGTTCATGTGGACCCAGTTGCTAAAATCATGAAAACAGACTTTAGCTCTAAACTGTGCTACTCTCCCATCTGACGGATGTTAACACACAAATGAAATCCATTTGGATGTTTTTTGTTACCAGAAGGCTGCGCTGACGCTCAAATGATCTAAATCTTAGCATCTGGAAGCCTGTACAAGCATCTTTTTTGGAATTGGTTTCAAGACATTTCGTTCAACCCAAGTTGAGGAAGGATCAAAATGGGACACCAGGAAACTGACAATAGCTTCCCGTCTAAATGAAACTGGCTGTTTCATTTAAAAACACCAAAAAGAAAAACAAAACAAAACAAACAAACAAACCCCATAAGCCTTTCCATTTACTACAATCTCTCCGGGTATCCCCAAACCCGCCCAGCCAAGGTCCATCATGGAGCTTCTGCGAGGCACCGGGATGTCCCGAAGGCCACCCCCGCCTCGAGTCCCCTCGCTGGCAGAGCGCTCCGCAGGGACAGCACACCGGCTTCATCTCAGGAATACTTTTTGGGCCGGGGACTCATTTAGTGTTTTCTAGGCGCAGCAATTCATCGACACTATGATAGAACATGTTGTGTGAGTGCCATTCAGCCTTAATGAAGATCTGTGGGAGAAGTCGTGCGAGACAATAAATACGGCGGTCCGGATGTCGGTGACTTTAGCAGGAAATAAAGGAGGGCTCCGTGTTAATGAAACAAAGATGTGGGAGCTCCTGGCAAAAGCCTCGAATGTACAGGAGTGCTCAGTGCCTCCTGGATGCTCATGAATATCTGTGATGTGCGTTACACTTCATATTATGTTTGCAAACAGAATTCTTTTGTCTTTCTAAGGTTTTTACAAACTTGGATGCCAAACAGACCGATGTTCAATCAAATACAAAGAATTTAAATTATTCAGGGACCCAAGCGATTTTGTGGAGCCTTTCTTTCTCCCATCCCCCACCTCAGTGTTGGGGATTTAATCCGGCAGCAAGTGTGGCAGGGAGCCGCTTCGGCCCTGCCCCAAGGCGGCGGGATCCTCTCTCGGGGCCGGGGGCGCGGAGACCCGCGGCGGAACCGCGCAGCCCGGCCCGGCCCGGCGGCGGCTTCTCCGCCTCCCCTCGGGAGGGCTCCGGCCGGGCCCCGCGAGGATGCCCAGGCATGGCCGAGCTCGCTGTGCAGAGGCGTCGGAGCATTCCCCGGAGCGGTCGAAGGGCTTATCCCAAAGGGCGGATTTTCTCGGGAGGCGGCAGGAGCGCTCGGCCACCCCGGGCATCCGCCTGTGCCGGTGAGGAGCTACAGCCGGCCCCGGCCGAGCTGACAGCACACGCACAGAACACAGCACACAGCAAGACACTCCACAGAGCACAGCAACACACTCCACAGCACACAGAAACACACACACAGCACACAGAAACACACACACAGCCCACAGCGCACACACACAGAACACAGCACACAGCAAGACACTCCACAGAGCACAGCAACACACTCCACAGCACACAGAAACACACACAGAGCACACAGAAACACACACACAGCCCACAGCGCACACACACAGAACACAGCACACAGCAGGACACTCTACAGAGCACAGAAACACACTCCACAGCACACAGAAACACACACACAGCACAGAGCACACACACCAGAGCACACAGAACACAGAAACACACACAGAGCACACAGAGCACAGAAACACACACACAGCACACACAGCACACACAGCACACAGAGCATACAGAACACACACAGAGCACACAGAACACCATAGCACACCATAGCACACCATAGCACACAGCAACACACACCAAAGCCGTACCCAGCACACAGCAATACACAAGCAAACATCACACTACAGCACTCAACACCCAGCACAGCACCACACGTCACAACACCCCGACACTGTTCGTCCCTGCCACCCTCACCCTCTCAAACAGTGCAAACTCCTGAGTATCAACGATTTTTGGCCATCACGTTGCTTGCAAAAGTAACGTTGGATACACCCGTGGGATTTACAGATCGCATATGCTCCCTTTCTTAGTTTCTTTTAAAGGGAAAGCAATAGTATTATGGGATTGTAGCCCGTTACTTGTAGCACAAAAAGAAGTGAAAGGGATTCAATGATACGCTGTTCAAAACACACATTTGCATATGGTTCAGTTTGTGGTTTATGACAATTAAACCACATTCATTGAGAGCCAGGATCAGGTACAGCGAATGCCAGTATTCCAGCAGTGGAAGCCACAAAGAGATGATGGACTTCAGTTTTGCAGCTGCTCTCACAGAATGAAAAAGCTAACCGTCATTAAGAAAAATGTGAAAAAAAAGAAAAAATAAGAAAAAAAAAAAAGAAGAAAAAAAGAAGAAAAAAAGAAGAAAAAAAGAAGAAAAAAGAAGAAAAAATAATTGAAACGCTTCTTTTTGGACTTATCTTTCACATTAACTTCCTCATATGGACACTGCAGAAGAAATAAAACAAGTCCTTATTGCATTACTTGGTAATCAGTATGGAAAAGCCCAACCCTGCTTATGGTTAACAAGAATTGTTAATGATATATAAATCATTTGATCTATCATGCCCTCCAGTCTTAAAGGAAAATAATGGCAACCCCAAGCAAATGGTCCTAATTAGTGTCCAAGAAACCACTTCCTAAATGTATCCTTCCAACTCATTCCAGTTTGACTGTCCAGAACAATCTTTTGTTCTTAAATCCCTTTATTTTGTGTGTAACTGCAAAAATGCTCTGCGTACTGGCACTCCAAAAATAGTTCATTTCAGGGTAAAGACCAGCACTGAGGGCAGGAGGAAGGACGAGATGATCCTACTCTCTTGCCGTTGCCTGTAAATTGGTCCCAATCATTTGAAATAATATTTCCCTGAAGCCTTGCCTCCTGACAAGTCTCCTTAGAGAAGTACCAAAGGGGAATTGGGAAAAAAATCGATTCATTGCTGCCACTCGGACTGCAACACAAACTTCGAAAAGCCAAACCAAGACCGGATCCAGGACCAAACTGTGCATATTCGAGTTGCCTGTCACATACTTTCACCCCCTCTTTCCACTGTTTCCAAGTGTGACCTGCAGGTTAAATGCACCGTGGTAAAGCAGGCGCACCCTGGAGGAGGAACAGAGCTCGGCCACTGGGTTATTGTGGCCTTGATCTTGTCTACACTGAAAGCAGCACAACTCACTTTTTGCTCCCTCAGGAGGCCTCTTTCTCGGATGTACAAAATACAAACTGCTATTTCTCACTAGCTGGAGTACCAGATCCTGTTGCTTCATGAATATAATCCACTCTTCCACCGAGTCCAGCATCTTCTGCCACTTTCCTATCCCATAACTTCTCTACCACAAAACATCCTTCCTACAGTTTGAAACACAGTGCTGAAAAGCAGAACTACATTGGACACAAAATGCATCTTGGTCCCTCAGTCTGAGCACCTTGTTGTTGGTTGGATGTGCTGGTCTGGTGTGTTTTTTTTTTTTTTTTTTTTTTTCTTTTTTTTTTTTTTCCCTCTTTCTTTTTTTTTTTCTTTTTTTTTTTTTTTTTTTTTTTTCTTCTTTTTTTTTCCTTGTTGTTTGTTTGGGGTTTGATTTTTTTTTTTTTTTTTTTAAATAAAAGTTGGAAGGAAACAGACTTCTGGCATGGGTTCTCTTCCTAAACGTGACGGACTTGCCAAGGGAAATAGAACTTCTATAAAACGACACTCAATGACATAGTTACTGTGTAGAGCTCTTTATGCTATTTCCAGGAGATAACGCTAATGGGAAATGCTGCAATATTTTAACCAAGAAAAACTGTCAACGACCTTTCCTGGACTTAAAACGTCCTTGACTCATTTAAAGTTATGGTAAAACACATAAGATGGGTTGCCAATTCTTACTACCTCAGCATAAATAACTTTACTAAGTCGAGGAGACAACATAGAAGCTGATGCCGAGAGGTTTCTTACTCACGTGTCTGCACTCAGAGCCACAGCAGTTACCCCTCTGCAAGCGGGCAACTTCGGAGAGCACCACAGCCTCAGCAACTGCATCCACTGCGCTCTGCTGGCCAGCCTGAAAGCAAAAGCAACCAAGCTCAGCTCTCTGGAGCCTTCTGCTCTTTCAGGTTTCATATTGCAAGCGAGTTTGATATGGTTCTCTTGTAATTGCTTAAACGAAACACGCTTGCTTGGTGATTCGTAATTAAATGCGTTTATAAAGAAATTACATAGCCTGGTATTCACAAAGACTTGGCAAATCGGTGGATGGGGACAGGTTACAGAAGCGATTGCGGCGGCTCCAAGGTAACGTTTGAGCGCAGCCACGGCCTCGCCGTTCTCCCCCCGTCCCCTCGCGGGAGGGGACACCTGGCAGTGCCCCGGTGAGACCGAGCCGTCGGTGCGGCGGGACGGGGACGGCCCGGGGGCAGCGGGGCCGCGGGGCGGCCACAGCAGCGCTCCTTTCGCCGGGGACCACAGGACATTAACACCCCTTTCACTCGGGACCTTGTCCCCTCGCTAACACTATTTCCTCTCCTCTTTCCAAATTTCAGCTCCTCGAGTTTTAATTGCTAAACATTTCAGGCAGTTACCAAAAAGTATTTGACGTATTTTATTGCTTTTCAGAGCTCCTTGATCAAAAGCAATGTTTATCCCTCCAACCTCCGCCCTCTAAGGTGCCCTGCGGTGGCCAGCCCGGGGCCACCGAGCCACTGCTGCGCGCAGGAGAGCAGCGAAGGCGCCGGGGAGCGAGAGATGGCACCGGGGACCGGACCGGAGTCACTTAGCACATCTGCAAGCTGCTGCCGGGCGATTATCAGGTCATTTCTTCCGTAACGCAAACCATGCGCTCCCGTATCACACCAAACCGCTAATTGCGAATGATGCTTTTCGCGTCGGAGGTGAGCGGCTGCCCCGGGCCGGGGCTCGAGGAAGTGCCCCGGGCACAGTTCGCGGGTCGGCCCCTTCTTCGAGCCTCGCCGGCGGCTCCCGCGGAGGCCTGGAAGTGCCGCGGGGGTTATCTGCGCCTGAGCAAACGCGGGGTCGGTGTGGATATCCCCGCCTGGGCATACACAGGCTCGGTGGGGATGTCCCCGCCTGGGCACACGCGGGGTCGGTGGCAGCAGCCCGTGGCTGTCCCGCCGGCTCCATCCCCAGCCGCGCCTCCCGCCCGCCCCGCTGCCGCTGCCGAGGGAAGCGGCGCGCCGGGGCGAGAGTGACGGAGCCCCAGCCCAGGCCCGTCTGTGGCTTCTCTGCGAAGAGCCGGTGGTCTTGCTTAGGTGTGCTGGATGCATTTTATAGATGGGGGTATCTAACGTAGCTGTGCTCCCCGGAAACGCCAAATGCCACACATCTCGAGCCACTGCTAGCAAGGACTCCCTAGTCGGGGTATGCCTGAAATCAGTGTAAATATAATTCGTGCTTTGGTATATTTCGGTATCACTTTAATCTGTACAGTTACACAGCTTCTCTTTTCCCATACCTGCCTCCTCAATTTATTTCTTCTGTGAGTCCAATGTCAGTTTTCAGCACAATCTCAGGCTGCACATGCTGTTTCTCAGGAGATACACTCTCACCTTCCCGATCTCCTTCTCAGGTCTTCTCCATCCTTATTCCCAACCATAATGCTTGTGATGAAGCATTTCCTTGTCCTGGGTTTCTCAGTCTCAACACCGTGAGTTTCACCACAGCCAAGAATCTCCAAAAGCCCAGAGCCGGAACTGAGATGCCTTGGCTGCTCAGATGCCTTGGTGAGATTGAAGCCTTGTTGCTGGACTTTTTGTCACCAAACTTTTTGTTCAGCCTTTTCTAGTTACCTACATGGGTTCTGACTTTTTTGTGAAGTTGTGGACTCAAGGTGACCCATCTCCCTTTCTGGTTCCTGTTGCCCGTTCCGATGTAGTGATTACCTCCTCACTCCTTTATGGGGTTTTTTTTTTTTTTTTTTTGCCTTCCCAGACATGATGGTTCTCAGGGAACACAGCTGCTCCTCAGATGTCCCTTTATTCCTCCTCCATGCTGAGTGTCAGTTTGTTGCCTTGGTTGAAGTCTACCCTCTGTTCTCTCCCACTAAAGTTCAACCCTTTCTGGTTCTGTGTGTAATTCAGATACTTTTCTCTCCCACAAACTCTAAGGCCAGCAAGATGTGCAGCCAGACCAGAGAAAAGGCTTCTTTCACTGATTCCAGACCCAGACAACCTAGGAAGACCCAAGAAAAGTCCAGAAGAAGATTTGCAAATAAAATCATGCTTTCCCCTGAATCTGAGCATCTCTACTGGAATAATCAGAGAATGTAGCTGCACGTATTCAGCAGGTACAGCAGGATATATGGATATTTGCAGGGCATGGCTTATTACAGTTTATGACTTGGCCAAATTGGGATACATTTTCACATATTTGCCAAAAGTCTCATTGCCAAGACACAGAGCTCCTAGCACAATATCTCCCTGTCAAGTGCACTGCTGCTCCAGGGTAGGGGACACAAGTGGTGCTTCAAGTCTTTAGAACTACCAACGTGAACATAACAAATGATTTATTTTTTCACAGTCTTCTATAAACTTATATGTACGTGTATATGTATATATAAAGGCTATATCTTTCTTGGCTAAATTTTTTGCAAAGCATTTACCCTAAAGCAAAGGGAAGTCTGGAAAATAGGAGCTTAATTTATTGAATTATACCAGTTCTAAGGCATTGAAAACAATGCAACTTTACAGATAGTGAGATACTGACTACTAATTTATGAGAAGTATGTTATTCAGCAGCAGTGAATAGATCTAAATAATTCTCCTTATGATTGAGTGGCTGCATCAAATTGGTTTCAAGCATTTAATTTTATTTATAAATTCTTGTAGTGTTCTGTGTGGTGCCTTGAAGGATCAAAAAATGTGTACAACATTGTGCCCAGCCTTGAAGTTTATTTTCTTTCCTAGCGCTGTCTTTGCTTGTTTGATGCTTTCATCATCAGTCTAGTTCATAATTTATATAAATTATGAACCTTCCACCTGATGTCACATTCCATGAATTTGTGTCCTTAAAACTAGGCTCTAGAAAAATAATCAAGCAAATCAGCATTTAATCCAGTAGTGTAATCTTAATTCACCTGACACGAACATCTTAATTTATAAATGACTGTGCACGTTCCCTTTAAGCACCCAGTGATCTCACTGATGTAAATCCTGCAGTGGAAGATGTGACCCAACTCTCCAAAGCTGCAGCACCACAGGAGTCTCCTGGAACTCCTGTACCTGACTTCAGCACACACATCTAGTTCTCAACAGCCACAGAGCTTTCAACTAACTGAAAATCTATATCTTATATACCATTTTATTGGGATTTATTTGGAAAAATGGTATTCAGGATAAGTATTGCAGCTGAGTTTGCATGATGAAGAGAAGATTGAGAAGGCATCTGGTAGAGGGGGTGTTGATGGAGTGCTGAATCACAACTGCTTATTTTGTCCTTACAGACTGAGTTGGTGTTTTATTCTGTTTAGCAGTTCTGACCACAACAACAAATAATGATTTAAGAAAATCTGTATATGCTAAAATGTCACAAGCTGAAGATACATTGGTTTTCCAGCTGAGTAGCCTATTTTATAGATGTGTGAGTTATATATTTCAGTTAAGTGAACGCAGTAAAATCAAATCTGCTTTTGCAGATGTCAGTCCCAGTTCCATAATCTTGGTAGGATTCAACTTCAGTAGCAGTTTGATAAATTCTCATTTTCCAATGAAAAAAATATTATAAAAATGAGGAGACAGTTTTCTTCATTTATTCCAAACCATCAAACGCTTACTTTATGAAATAGTTCAAAAGAATCAGCAGGTAAGGCATGTAGTCCTTATTTGTCCACAGGAGTCTGGAGGTGTGAGCAAATCGCTTATTTTCAGAGAATAACTGCTGATCATGCTCTGGATATAGAGAGCAGGCTCTGACTGACTGGTGTTGACTTCAGCTGTTGCATTCAGAAGGGCCCAAACGTGTGAAGGCAGAATATTCTGTCACAGGCTTTGACTGCAACTTTATAAAATTCATGTGGTGGAGAGCACTTTGATAACAAGGATTTTAAATCAGTTTCAGTGGTGAAGTCCAGAAAGGAGTGTTGTGATAAGAATCTGAACTCTTCATTTCAGTGCAATGATGATGCTGGAATCTATTCTCTTGTAGCCATATATTCCATTAGGTTTATGTTGCTGCACATACTGAGATAGTGTTTAGGGCACAGAAAAGGGGCCCATACAAAACATCACATAGCCCCTGCATGAAGAATATAGGAGAGTACACTTTCTGTTGCAGTCTACTGAGTCTTCCAAGATGATGGGAATTTTTAAGAATATTGTGTGGAATTAAGTCTTTAAAAAGCTGAGCTTCCTTAGATCTGCAGCAGAACATGCCACCTTTGCAGCACATTTTGGGAGCAAAGGGAATGACTGTTGCCTGTCAAGAAGAGCATCCTCTGCAGAATCTCTGGTAGGGCACGTTCTTGGGAACACATCTTGCTTTGCCACTTGGTGCCTCCATCCACAGCTCAGAGAACCGGCATTTTTAAGAACAGTGAGCGGTTCCAGAACTGGTGTAGTAAATTCTTTGAACTGACAGCCTGGGATGCTGCGATTTCTCAATGCCTGTGGCAGGGGTTACTCAGGCACAAGGTGTGCAGTGTTTTGCTGTGACTAGTGCATGTTTATGAGCTTTCCATACATGTGACTTCTGTGCCAAAGCACTACACATTTTTACCTACTTTTCTCATGGTTCAATTGCTTTCCCCTTGTTTGGCAGCTCGTCCGAGGCAGCCGTCCCTAAATAAGGACATGTTGACATGTTGCACATCATTCAGCCCTCTTCTCTGGATGTTAGGAGAGTTTCAACCCTGAGTAATAGGAGCTCTTCCTACAGCTTTGCAATTTACTTGGTAGAGTATGTTCCTTTCTAGTGGCTGGCTGTAATTTCCTTCTGTATTTTTTCCTGTGTTCTGTGGAACATAAATCAGTATTTTTTCAAATCACAATTATGGACAGAAAGGCATCTGTGACAGACATTTTGAGAACATGCAATGTATCTTATTGATCATCTTTTAATAGACTACATTTTTGTATGGACTAACCTTTCTTTGAAGAGAATTAGAAATTTTTGTGGAATGCTTTTTAGTGAACCTTCTCACATTCTCAGCTGTCTTCGCTAGATAATATAGTCAGCTGTGAGCTTAGCAATGACTGGTATTTTTAAACCCAGAAAGGAAAACAGTCTTTCAATTTCTATGTGCTGATATATTAAAAAGCACATTGTAACACTAAATGGAGCATATACTACTACATGGTGTAGTGCCATTGTGATATCTGAGCATAGTGACAACAAAGTAATTAACGAGCATGCAGATAATATACAACTTAGCTTTGTTTAAGATTATCTCTGCTACTATCTGACTCTGGTTTCTCTCTTGGTGCTCCCCTCATCACCACTGCATTCTTAGCCAGAGGAAAAACAGGTAGCAACCCAGTTATAAGAACCTGATGCCTGCTAATGCTGCCTTACCCTATCATGATGTAAGGTAATCTTAGCAAAAATGAGAATTAGGTAATTAGGTCTTGAATATAATCTCAGGCCCTCTGACTATATCAATATAAATCCTCTACACAGATCCTCATGAATGATAAGAATGTTCAGTGCCTACAGAGCACTTTGAGGTCAAGGAAACTGGGGAAGGGGAGCAGTCTGAAATGCTCAGGGGTCTGAGGGATTGTTGTAGTGTCTAATTCTCCTTAGCAGTAACAACAACTGATTTTTACAGTGAGCTAGCAAGGAAAGGAAAGAGCATAGTGGGGAGACTGCCATTACATATGTGATTACTCACTGCTGTGCTTTTTCCCTTGACTTATTTTTTCTTGTGTTTTGTAAACTTAGCTCCTTTTCTCATTTATATTAATGTACATTTATGGTACTTAACTGTTGAAAGGAAACTACAGTTTTAAGATCAAAGAGTAGCTGGTGTTTCAGAAGCACTTGTTCAACAGTTGGTGATTGCAGTAATTTGCTGTTATGTATTGCACATGCAATCACCAACATACGAAATTATAGTATCAATATTAGTTAATTGAAATGCTGGATATGGTAGCATTTAATGGGAAAGGGCTGATTTCCTTTAGCCTCTGTTTCCATCTATGATTCATTGCTTTTTCTCTAGCACATATGGAGGGAGTCCATCGCTAGAACTAGCACTGGCATTTCAAGGACTTGGCAATTTTGTTTGTACAAGGCATATAGGAATGTAAAGGGTTCCACTTGGGAAGAGAGCCTCTTTCCTCTGCAAGTTGGATGACTATGGAAGATTGGGGGATTATTCTGTGTGTGAATATATGGGATATACGTGCATCTTCCTCCTGAACCTAAAGAAGGTGATATAAAGGTATGTTTGGCAGCTAGAAGGAGTAGGAGTAATTGCCTGGTTCCTGAAGGCATCAGTAAACCTTCATGCCCTGAACAGCTTCACCTGGGCACCCTCCCATACCCTGCCCCCGAGCCCCAGGGCTCTGTTTAAACTCAGCCCAGGGGGTCCCTCTGTGTCATAGCTCTGTGTACCTCTGCTGTTATCCTAAAGGAACCATGTCAAGATTTCTATTACTAAGGCTGTTTGTGATTACTGGGCTTGTTTATAATTGTATTTGGAAGAGTAGAATATGTGGGTTGGTGGGTTTCTTTCAGGAGAGAAGTTTGTGGGAGTAAAGTACTGAAAAACTATTTCATTTTCATAAATAACCAGTGAACTGAGTTGCTTCCTCCTGCAGTAGGTGTAATGGCAGCCTACACTGCCCCATAGCTGCATGCATTTTGCCTTTAAGCAAAAGAAACTGGTAAACCCAGATAAAAATACCAAGCATGAGGAGTTTCATCTCAGCAAAAAGCCAAAACTTTTTCTCAGCTGCTGCCTCCAGTGGTAAGTTTTGATGGAGTTAATTTTTTTCAACACTGTAGGTAACTTTCTGCATTGAACATGTGGGTATCCTCAGTGGCTGCAGGGAATTAGCTCTCTTAATTTGGTTTCACTTCCTCACAAGACTGCCTTTCCCTTGCAGTAGCTCTGATGCAGTTATTCAAGCTGTTTATCTCTGATGACATTGGAAAAGAAGAAAAATATCTTGCATGGTGTTTGAACCAGGCTGATTGTTATGTATGAGCTGCTGCTTACTGTGGCTGGCACAGGTCTGAATTGAGGTCTGAGGGAGTTGTGCCTCACACCTAGGAGGTATGGAATGCTGTTTGTGTCAGCAGTGGGACACAGCTTCTGGTCCCCGTTTAGGGCTGCTTTTACTTTTGAGTAATTCTTCCCCTAAAGTTTCTGCACTTTAAAATAATGTGTAATTAAGAATGGTTGCCTTGAGATAATGATCAGGTATTTGCTGATGACATGGTGATGACGAAGTTGCCGATGGTCATGCTGTTTTTAAGCATCTCATTTTAGTGGGGATGTCAGTTTTGAAGCCTTAGGAACCAGGAAAATAAGCACAGAGCCTTTTCTGTTGCTCTCTTCTGTGGAATATGGGGCTCTTTGTAATATTTGTTAAGGCTTATGCTCAGCAGAGCGCCCAGTGGGAAGGCACAGCTGCAGACTGGAGGGCTGGAAGGCTCCAGGCTGGAAGGTTGTGGGGTGAGAGGCAGTTACATGGGGACAGCAGTGAGCAGGAAGCTGATTGGATGATGGGACATGTGGACAGCAGTGAGCAGGAAGCTGATTGGATGATGGGATGTGTGGACAGCACATGAGCAGGAGGATAATTGGATGATGGGACATGTGGATGGCATGTGAGAAGGAAGCTGATTGGAAGACAGGACATGTGGACAGCAGCCCCCGCAGCTGAGCCAGCCAATGGGTGCCCTCCTTCTGTTAAGTTTTGGTTATGGCCGGTGGAGATTAAAGATATAAAATGAGGAGTGATTTTTCTAACAAAGTGATCTTCTTCGGAGGCATAAAGGGGGGTGTGTGTCCTTGTTCCTCATTGCTACATTCTTCACCCAGCCCTGTGCCAAACACATCCAAAAGCTGTATGTGCACTGCAGGCTGCTGAGTTCAATTTCTTCAGAATGCTTGTTTATGACTTAGCAGAGCACTGTAAACAATCATCCTCATGTCATCTAAATGGATCAGTATTAACATTAACTTTTATTATTGCTTGTGCGTGGGAATAGTCTAATAAAGCAAAGAACTGCTCTTATACTTTTTTTTTTATTATTATTTTTAATTTTAGTTTCATCAAACTGTAAGGAGAAACTTGAAGGTCTTTTTGTACTGTATACTCTTCAGAGACCTAGAGTCACTGTTGGGATGAAGAGCTTTATTTGTGTCTAGGGAGTCCTTTTATTCTTTCTGTGGCAGCTCTGTTAACGATTTCTCAGTTGCTCCTATACATAACGTGTGAGTCTAGGATCTGGCAAATGTGTCTTCCGTGAATTCTACCCATGTGTGGCAAGAGCTTTACAGAGCAGCTAAATAAATAGATAAAACTCGCAGTTTGGACAGTCAGGTGTCCTTTCTTTCTAACCTATTCTGGATCCTTGTCTCTGGAGAGCTCTGCTCTGTTTCCTCGTTTTGTGCAGGATGATAAGCCACCTGCCTGATTGGATCAGTAAAATTCGCTTAGCTCTTGCTCAGAGGGATCAATATTTGCCAGTAGAGTATGGATTTCATGAGGATGCTGCCAGCTTGATACAGAAGAGTTTTTTCCTTGAGGTAATGCTCCAGGGTAGTGTGCATCACGAGCTCTCTTGCTGTGTATATGAAGAAGCCCAAGCCAACTAGTTTTGTACAGGAATACTATTGTATAACAGCAAAATAGGAAAGAAATCTTTAACTACAAAATTAATATTGTTGTTTTCCTGAGAAGCACAAGTCCTACCTTCCCCATTGCCTGTCTCTGTTGGTTTAAGAGAGCTCAGGCTCTAGGGTAAGGTTTGATTTTGATTCATTATTAAGAGGCACTACTGCCTTTGTAACTAATCCATAGTCTTTGTTTTTTCTTTCAGTATTAGAGAACAGAAAAAAAAAAAAAAATCAATCAATTAACTAGAAATTAGTTTCTTTCTTTCTTATGCTGCAGAAAGAACCCCAAACTAATACCCAAACCCATCAGAGTTAGGAAGATAACAGCTCTCTACTTGTTTTCTTAGCCAACCAAAAGCACCCACTAACCAGTGTGACTTCTGTAAAATTCCCCATATAGGGCCCAGTTTCAGCTCCTCCAAGACCTCACTCTCATTGCCTTTAATGGAGTGAGTGCAGCCTGGTGTGAGGAAGGACGAGGCCAGGCACAGCACTGTGCCAAGGCACTGAGGGTTTAAAAGGGTTCATGTGTCAACTTTGAATGTCCCTCCTGTTTTCTGAGCTCTGCCTCTTCAGCTGTGTGACAGTGCCACCTTTGTATGACAGAGTTGCTGAAGAATCAGGTTTAGAAGAGCCCCTTGATTTTTCATGTCCAGTCTACTGTGTAGTAGCTAAGCACTATTGTACGGTTATGTTGCTTATAGCATGAGCAATGTTACTTATTTCTTTCGCTATAGAGAATGTGCTTTAAAAATGCCCCATGAGCATTTAAAAAGCAATAGCCCAATTCATATTTGATTACAGTCCAAGAGATAGCACGCCAATGCTGAGTTTGTAGTAACTGTGACTCTGCATATTGCTTAAATATGCAAGATTTGGACTCATAGAAATCTTAGTTATGCAAGTGTTTGTGTCCCTTTTGTAAGTGCTAAGCAACCAACTTGTAAGTGGGAAGTTTGGTGCTCTCTGCTTTGTGTGTTGCTAACTAAAGATACTTGGTTTTTTAAAAAAAAGTTCTCATTTCCACCATGCAATGTGTTACTGCATTACACTGCTCAGAATGATGGAGAAAACAATTCCCAGTAGAGAAAAACATCTGATGTGCATGCAGTGCAGGAGACTGAGTACCTGAGCTTACTGACCCTGTGTCCCATGGGGGCTGCAGCACTCCCCACAGCCAAGTATAGCAGAGATGAGACACACTTCACATCTTAAGAGATTTTGGCAGTGAATTAAGTAAAGGCTTAATGGAACACTTGTGAAATCAGCTCCCTTAAGTCTTGAAGTGTGTGAGTATTTTGAGAGCTGGAAGCTCTTTGTTCCCTTGCTCTTGTCTAAACCACAGGTCAGCCTCAGCGTGGAGTTCAGCCTTGCTGTTTGGTGGGATGGGGCCTGTGGGGGAGAGCAAGGAGCATCAGACTGCCCCAGAGATGGAAGAGAGAGGATACAGCAGTGTGTCACCAGCCTGCTGGGAACTGAGGAGGGCAGGGGCTTGGCAGGCTCTGGTGTAACAAGATGGGAGCATAATTTTAAGATATATAATATTTTCTCTGTCACAAAAGCAAACCCTTAATTTCAGATCTAATATTCATACTGGGTTGGTTGAAGACTTTGTGCAATTGCTTCAATATCATGATTTCTCATAGAGTGCATCCACAAAGGGAGAGACCAAGGACTACACAGCTCAGTCTTGGGGCAGGCTTGCCAATAATTCTCTTATACTTTTGAAATTATTACTATTACCCATGGCAGATTGATATGTTACCAAAAAAGAAGTATTTGCATGTACTTTTGAACTGCAGCTGCCTCTGCCATGAAATATGATTGTTTAAGCGCCAAAAGCACAATAGAATAATTAAAATAGAACTGATCTCAGTTCAACTTGGACTGCATGAGAAGCTGAAAAAAAACCCCAAAAAACACCCAACTGACTGGTTTTTAGCGGGGCTGGACTCATGCTTTATAGATGGGGAAAAAGGTTGGTTGTGTTAAAATATGTGAACAAGGACAAGAGATGCTTGGTTTTGGTTTGGTTTGTTTGTTGTGTATGCCAGTGATTCAGCTGGAAGGGGCCAACCTTCCTAAGCAATCTTCTCTTTCCAAGTAAAGGGAATTGTCAGCTAGATGGAGGTACTTGGAACAACGCAGTCGAAGTCCTCCTTCACAGAGATTTGGGATGGAGTCAGTCATCAAAGTTTTTGACTGGATTTTAAATTCATATCAGAAAGATATATTTAAAAATATGACAAGCTTTGAGAATCTAAAGGGCCCAAACCAAATGAGCTTATAAAAAGTTAAAAGAAGCAGGGATTCTCCTATATGAACCTATATGGTAATGCTTTCAAACTTCCTAGACTTCCTTCAAAACTCAGCTGTGTACTTCACTCTTTCTCAGTTCCAGGAAACAAACTTGGATGAGGCTAGAGTTTCCTTAGGACTGGGATTTAGCATACTTCGGTGTAGATTAACACTGGCAATTACATATGGTAAATTGAACCATAAAGAAAGTGTTATTGCTCTCTGATGAAATAATTTCAAAATCCATTCTTGGTTTTAAAGTTTTTAGAGTTGGCAGCAAAACTGCTTCATGGGATGGAAACATAATTGCAGTCTTTGAGCTACATTTTTTCTGAGTTAGAAGTACAAATACAGGTTTTCTAGCAGACTGACAACTGGCAAAGCAAAGGGTTCGATCTTCCTGGCCATCTCTAGACTTAGTATATAAGGACTGTATTAACTAAGATGATTTTGAGCAGGACCTCGTGGTCAGATGTTTTAAAGCATCAGGGTGACTGGTTATATTTAATATGCATATTGTTCCCCTTGAGTATCATGTGCAGAGTTGCTCCCTGTTTAGGCACCTACACTGTAGGTGCCCATACCCGACCTGCCAGCTGCTCTCTTTGTAGTCAAGTGACTGTATTCTTCTGAAGTACAAATAATGTCACTGAAACATCTGTCCTCCAGTCAAGTTATTTATACTTTTGAGGTGCTTTTTTCTCCCCCATGGATGATAGACTGATTCTCTCCCATTTTAGGTGTGGGTTTTCTGAGTTCTTCACTTCAGGGAGATGTGATTCCACCCATCTTGTCCTTCCTATTGTGTGCCAAGTATGCTGACAGCCTGCTAATTTCAGTGTGCTGGACGTTTCAAAATATACTTTTTTTGCTACTGTAATTATAGCTTAACATGAAAACGAATGCATTTAGTCCCCTGTGTTACTGGGGAACTGTTTTGACAGCAATGCTTCATCTGGACATTGAACCTTGAGATGAGCTTGAAAATGATCTTAAAATAAGCAAGATATATTTAGCCAATGACATTTTCTGCCTATAAGGTTCCCTGGTTATTGGGTGTTCATTGGCCTAACTTCTTAATTTTTATTTTTATTTTTTTTTTTTTTTTAATGCATTGGAAGTGTCTAGAACATAGGTAAAAAGCAGGGGCACATGAGCCAGATGGAAGAGCTCAGGAATGCCACGCCATCCATAAAGTGTGGGACTGGGAGCGAACTGTGGGAGAAGCACAGTAATGAACATTCAAGGCTTGTATCATGATGCAAGAAGGAAAAAAATAGGGTAGGAAGGGAAGACTCATAATGGAAAAAGCAATATACTAACCTGCCAAAGCTAGCTAAAAAGGAGTGATTTTACAATGGCAAATATAACTGCCACAGCGAAGCAGATTTCCCACTCTGTGGGAGGTTTCCATGCTGTGGTGAGACACTCTGAACTGCATGGAATTGCAGTTTGGATACTGTGTGTGGAGTGGTTCCTCTAGGTTGTGTTGGAGGGACTGAGATGATCTGGATGAGAGATGTACTGATGTAAATGTATACTGATTCCTGGGAGTCATAAACCAGCTTGTGAGCACATGACTAGGACTTCAGAATGCCTTGACAGTAATGAGAGAGACAAACTGTGATTCAGCTCTAATTTATGCCAGCTTCACTGGCATTAGCAAGTCAGCTGATAGCAGTGGAATTAGTCCTGATTTTTTGTGATATAAAATCAGAACTAAGAATAGTTTGTGTTCTTGGAACTTGGGCTTCCACTCTCCATCAATTTGTATCACAAAGACTACATTATTCAGGCACAAGTTGTTTCATATTTAATATCATATTACATATGTCCCTTGATGAACAAAGGACTGTAATGTAATTGGGTTCAACCATCAGGTTAAACCCTCAAGAGAACAGAGTTCAAGCTGTTAATAAATTACTGCAGAATCCTGACATAAAATTGAAGGTTGGGAATTCCATCTGTTGTTTTAATAGAGAGAGAGAGAGAGAATGATTACTTAAATATTTTAGAAAGGCTTGGCTGAGTAACCAGAGAGATAAGGTAGGATAGTATTTACAAGTCTGAGCTACTGACTCACTGTGAAAGCATTATAAGACAAACAACAGGAAGCTACTGAAAAACCTTAAGTTTTTCTTTTCTCAGTCTTTCAAACTTCCCTAACAATTCTCCATCCTGGAGTAACATATAGCATTAAAAAATTATGAAGCTGACATGGCCTTTAGCTCCATTTCTGGAGGCATTACTGCTGTACATTGCAAAGTCTAACCTTGATTTAAATGCCTCGAGTCTGAAACATCTTGCTCTGAAGCAGTTTTATTGTGTGGTGATGGAATGTAGGAAATAAATGACTGGCTGCTTTGAAGCTGAGTGGTAGGAGCTGGCTAGAGAAGAGAGCAAGCAGGACTTATGGTATAAGACAAAAGAAAATACTATTAATTAGAGGACATGCAATTTGGGCATTTTTCTTATTCTCAGAAGGAACTAAAGATGAAATCTGTGCTCAGTCAGCTTTGAAAGAGTATAGAAATGCAATACAGAAACTGGAGATGCTGCACATAGAGTTGTAGATTGGCTGAGGGCTCAGAGGCAGCTGATTATCCTTTCCCCCAGCCTTTCCTTTGCAGAGGCTGTCACTGAAGTGTTCAGAGCACTCTGCTGGGGTGGTGGGGAATGCTGGCCCCCTTTGCTCCCATTAAGCTTTTTGTTTTGGTGACAGTAGCGGCTGCTCAGCAGCGTGGCCTGGACACTGAAGGAACAGTGGCTGTGCGGGGCACAACACCTTTGTGGCCATAGGCAGAGCGCGACTGCTGGGCTGAGGCTCGGGCAGGCAGCCGTGGGCACTGCCCAGCCAGCCTTGGAGTGCCAGCTCCATTAGGACACATAACCTCTCTTCTTGAGAGGGAGGGTGTCAGGATTTCTTTCAATTAAAACCAAACTCACTCTTCTGTGTCAGAACGTATAACGTTTTTGCATAACAGAAGGTTTCTTTATTGAAGTATATTCAAAGAATTAACATTGAGAGGTTTAAAAATACATCACATTGAATTTTTTTAAAACCATCACATTTTTGTAACTAGGTCATCTATCCATTAATTCATATCCATTATTGCTCAGAGATATTAATATAGATATTTTTTTCATGGCATTAATCTCCTGCAATATGAATCTTCTTGTTTCTAAAACAAAACCCATTAAGCATTTGCCAGTTCATAAAAGAATACAATAATCTGATCGCCTGATTAGATGTTATTTAATTTGATAATGGCACACCAGTGGCTAGGGGGAAACTTAAATAAACATGGAAGCATTGCTCTATTAAATAACAATTAAATTATCCTCTTGATCTATCCTTAAACAGATATCCCACTTCCTTAGCAGCATTTTTAGGAACAGATTAATGAAATCTGTGGAATAACTTGCATATGCAAATTTTAAATGCAATTACTTTTTGTAGTCACAGCAGATATAGGTGACAACACAACTGCCTTCGAGTTTTTGCCAAAATGTGGAGCTATCCTATTGCACTGCTAAGTTAATGCCGACATCTTCAGCTCCTCACGTCCAGAGGGAATGAACAAGAATGGCAGGACAGAGGCAGCATTGGGGAGGACTGCTCCATGTGCAAACTGCCCATGCCTTGGCTGGTCACACTGGGAGCACAGAGCCTTCCTCCCTCCTGTGCATGTGGAGGTGCTGATATGCCCTGACACCGCCTCTGAGTCCCAGAAGGCTGAAAAATCGAACAAAAAGCTGAAAAACCTGCTGTTAGTCCTGCCTATGCACTGGTTTAGGAAGAGGAAGGCTGGGAAGGAGGTGGGAAATGGAGCATGGGGAGCTGGCACAGATGTCACATAGGATCTCAAGGAGAAGGATTGCAGCTTGCTTTTTGGTGCTGGAGAAGTGATCCTAAAACAGGAGCTCTGAGAGGTGTCAGGGCAATTTTTGGTTACTGCAGTAACTTGCAGTCCTCGCAGAGATGTTGCTGCTGTAGAAGTGTGAGCTGGGATTGGTGTTTGTCACCATGGGTGGTGCCATTCCTGTGACAAAGGTGTTGGGGAGTCTTTTCCCATAGCCCCAGGGTTTCTCCAGAGAGCAGAGCCTGTGTGTCCATGTGCAGTGCCCAGAGCTGCAGTGTGTGCATCCTGTGATACCTCTGCAACAAATTGGATTTGCTTCAGTGGAGTTGCTCCAATTTATGCCTGAACAGAATTAGGCCTTCTACATGGTTTGGATTCAAATTATTGCTTGTCACAGCCGCCAAAGTCATCTGATGTTAATTCATTGGAGTACTGTGGATTGTCTGTGCTCTCATCTTGTCTCTTAGTGTCAGAGAAACATCCCCAACTGAAATGTATCCAGGGCTCATGCACAGCAGCTCCTCTCTTTTTCCTGCAACTCAGAAAGTAAAAATTTTTTGTAGTACCTAATGACCAGAAACTAGCTTGTAAGTCAGGTATAAACTACAAGAATGTTAAAATAATTATGTACCAAATAAATAGCTTATAAATGTTCCTTGTGGAGATTTTGCATGAAACCAGTTACCAGGAATTACTGGGTTTTAGGGAGGTGGAAAACATTGGTGTATACATTTAATATTTTCTATTGATTAAGTACAGCCTCTCTGTAAATATCTCTTCTTACCTTGCTTACTGCTATGCTTCTACTTTTTGCACACTACTGTGGGGCTGCTCTTGCTCCTTGGTACTTCTTGATTTTTTTTTTTCCCCTCCAATCTCTTGTGGGTGACTAGAAGCCTTGGGAAGTGATGGTAGAATGTGATTTGTTTTACAAGTCTGGAGGAGCTCTCTGTAGAGGACAAGATGGGACCTGGAACAGGGTCTTAGTTTTAGGATTACAGAGACCGTGTTTAACCCCTGAAAACATATGTGGATCTCATTCAATATGAGAAAAATGTGAGACAATGATTTATTTTTGCATACTTTAAATAATTTTTCTAAAAAGGGAAGAATACCTAAACTGGAAGGGTTGTTTTGATGCTTTTTTAAATATCAATTGGTTTAATATACAATAGTGATATACTTATTTACAGTTTTAAGCTTATGTTTTGAGAAGTTTTAAAATTCAAGCAAATTTTTGTATGTAAGCTTTTTCAGACGTTGCTTCTGTTTACATTATCATTCACATGCCCCCTGGCATGCTTTAAGGGACAGTGGCTTGAATCCCATAATAGTAAAATAATTTTAAATGGCAAAAGACATGTCAAAAATGTCTGTTTTATTTCATAGTGGAATTGTTAGTTTGATTTACACAGCAATTAAAAAAAGTATTTATTAGAATATATTGCCAGCTAATGGAGAAAAGGTTAAGTTTTTGTATTACCTTAGTAAAAATATGTTTTTCAGATCAAAAAAAATTAGTGTATGTTTCTCAGGCAGGGCTAAGAGAATGGTATTTTGGATGGCTTTCTTGTGCTCTTTTTGCCCTCCACTTCAGCAATAGGGTCTTGTGGTTTGAGCAGGTAACTCAAATATATTAAAAATCTAACCTGGGCTACTGATAAATCACACGGCCTTTGGCAAGAAATTCAAAAAAAAAAAGAAAAGAAAACTTGTCTCTGAAAATTATCTGTGTGCCAGGAGTTGGAACTTTGTGAAGGATGATCAGCTTTTTGTGAAGAACACTCAGGTTCTTCTGCATAGTATTCTGCAAAGATGCCTTGTGTTTAGCAACCAGCTCACAAATTTCAGGGTGTGAGAATTTGGAAGTGATGCTCCAAAAATGCTACTTTGAACTTTGCCATTACATGAGATATGGAGAAAAATGCCAGTGGGACCATCCACAGGATGAATCTCTTTTATCTACTGTCTTCAAATTTCTTTTAAGGATGTTGTCTAGGAGACCCTGTATGTCTAAAGAAGGTACAAGTGAACAGGATCCTGTGTTTTGGGAGTTAACGCTTGTTTACAGCTTGTCTTAATCCTCATCCCATTGACTTTGTGAACCATTCTGTCAGAGCTCTTTAAGATTTCCCAGAGTAGTTAGTTCTGGAGAATTAACTGGCTCTGGTTTGCTTTAGACTGAGGTAATGCTGCTGTGCTTGGAGGTGTTTGCTTTCTTGAATTCTCACTGAAGTTCACACAGAAGCATTGGCACTGTTGGAAAAGGTGAATCAAGCAGCTGAGCTCCGTTTTTGCATATCTCTGTTTATTTTCTCCAGTAAACCCTGAACATTAAAGGACTGTAGTAATTACTTGAAATAATTGAGTGTTTCAGGATTTGGACTACTTTGGCTGGTGGAATTCAGGAGTTGTGGCTGGAGTTGAATTGGACCCTCAGCCCACGTATGATCAAAGCTAAGGTACCTTTTGCTGCTGCAAAATAACCAAAACAACTCAGCCTTAGGTGATCTTCTCTCAGTGAAAGAAGTGCATTCAAAAGCACTCACACCTCTGTTTCTGGGCCTTCTGGAAGTGCTGAGCAATTACCTGTCTGTGTAGGCAAGCAAGGGCCTTGAGAAACCAAATGCCTCATGCCTATCTGTACTTATATTGTCCATCTGTCCATGAAAATAACGTGGTATTCTCAAATATATAAAAGCTTGACAAAATCTGTTCAGCAGGCCTGGAACCAACGGGTTCTTAAGGTGGGGGTTTTTTTGAAGCATCTAAACTAACATTAAGTCATCACGTGGGGGAAGGCTGTCTCTCAGGAGATGAGAGAGAACAGGGAGCTGTACGTTCTTTGTGAATGTTAAAGGGCTGCGGTGGTTCTGGGCTGCAGAAGTCAATACGGTTCAGGCAGCAGTATTCGTTTCAAAGGTGATGTTCCCATACCATCTGGGATTAATACATGCTACAGAACGATTCATAAAACTGCACGGAAATGATGTATGTTTATCCAATACCTTTGGCACTCAGCACTATTCATGAAAGTGTAAATGTTCTGTTCCCTTTGAAATAGGGACTTGACAGTGTATAGAGTTCCCTGCTTCTTGTTAGCATCTCATCTAAGCTAGGAGTGGACAGGGAACATTTTACTTTCTCCTGTGTCTCAGGGGAAGGGCAGACCAGTCTACTTCCCCATTATCCTGCCTACCAGTGGTCCTAGCTATAAAGTTATAAATGGTAATTTTTCTGCTAAAACTGCGCTTGGATGAGTTAAAGATCGACTATGTAAAAGAGTTTGGTATTTACTATAGAAAAATGTAAAACACCAGCACTAAAATTCTCCTTGGACTGCACTTAAGCCCTTTAAAACTACCACAAATGAAACAATCAACCCCCCAAAAACCCCCAACATTTTAAGGCAAAACAAGCCCTGGGCAAAACTAAGTAGAGCCTCAGCATTCATTATACATTACAGGATGCTTATTCCTATAGCTGCAGGTGATCTAGGTACTCCATAGCAACAACCTTGAAGCATTTTTAAAAAAATATTGTATCATTAAAAAGTAATAGTTGCAGGGAGCCTTCAAATGCAATTTTAATACTCGACAGACTATTAGAATTTTGAAAACTGAACTTTATTTTTATAGTCACTCTCATGACAAAGATTTTTAGCAGAAAACTTTTACTCTAAAAAACCCATAAAATAATACTCCCCAAGTGAAGGAGTGAGGGTTCTTACGATGGTTTTTCATGCAAACTCAATCCCAGAAGGAGCAGCTACACTGTACCACTGGCAGCTTTGAGCAGTAGGGCTGGGCGGAAATGGCTGTACAGCCTGTTGGTGCACTCAGACCCTGATTAGAAAATTAAATGAGAACCTAAAAATTGTCTGAATTAAGGATTTGTGTGGAAAGTCCTATTAAAATGAGCAACTCAGCCACAGAGTATTTCTGAATGATCTCATTTTACAAGTCAAATTGAAAATCCCACTTTACAGGACCACTTATGTTTACCATGCAAGTTAAATGGCATTGAGTGCCCTTTGTCAACAGCCTCAGTAAACAGAAGTGGGAGATTAATCTAACACTTGCATTCAAGACCCAGGGATCCAAAGTCACACGCAGCCTGACATGACAGTTTTCTGGTACCTGGTGACAATCCGGAAACAGCCCTTGGGGTAGCTCTGTGATCCTGAGCTGTTTGGTCAGTCATCTGGGAGGCAGGAAACCGACTGCAACATTTCTGCAGCGGAACAAAAAGAAATGGGGGAACTTCAAAACCTCTCATGAAATAGTTATTTTCTGCCTTGCTATGTTATCCACTGAACTTGTCTTTCATTTGGAAAGTATGGATTGCTCTGCTGCTGGGGACTGAACTGAACCTGGCATGGGTCCACGGTATCCACCCTGGTAGCTGGGACTAGGGCTCTTCTTTGTGCATTAGTCCAGAGTCAGGAGGCTGATGCAGACACTCGGCACATGTAATTGGGTGTGTGCAGAACACCAAAGCTGTGGTCAGCTTGGTGCATTAGCACATTTTGGTTTTAGGTGAAGGGATGCCAAGTCAAGTGAGTGTACCTCAGCGCCAGAAATAGGATCCTGGTGCTGGGCTGTAAGATGGCCTCACGTAGCACTTACGTTAGTGAGGGGGAGAAAAGTTTTTCTCCCCAAAAGTTAGATGTTAGGGAAGCAACTGTTGGAACTGTATTGTTCTGAAAGCACTGGGAGTGCAAAACCTCCGTGGTAGTGGCCCTGGTCATGGGGGTTACCTCTGGCTCAGGTGGGTGAGGAAAACTCATCTGGTTTCTGCGATGGAGGAAATGGGGCCACCTTCCTTTTAGACTTAACTTCTGCTCTGTTCACTTCAATACATTTCTGTTCTGGCATTAGTGTTCTGGGCAGCCGGGTAGGGACTTGAGCACAGATTTTAAGTGTATTGAATGTGTACAGAACAGAGCAGCTGCAGCGAGTAACGCCAGAGCCCAGGCCACCAAACAGTGACCCAGAGCATCTGCTCGGTGCCTCCCCTGAGCACCAGTGCTGTGCTGTAGCAGCTCTCAGTTACCAGGAACAAATGGCCCTGTTCATTGACCGACGGGCTGATGCTTTCAGAAAGCCATGTGTGGCCTGGGGGACTGCAGTGACCCGGTTCATGTCTGAAAGCGAATGTTTGTGCCAGTACCTGATCCCGCTCCTTAGCGTGCTCCTGTTTGCTTGCAAGCAGATGCTCTCCCTGTCCTTGCACTTCCTGCTTGGGAAACTAATTCACTGTCTGTGTTGTGAAAGCAAAGGTCTGAGAGCACTGAAATGAGAATGAAGGCTGTAGCATCTCCTCAAAGTAAGCAGGGCAAATGGACTCTTAAACCCTAAAATAACTGGTTTAGTAGAACACAAAATAAACTGCTCCTGAAACAGAAGTTCAACTGTTGCATCAGGAAATTATCATTTGCGTGTTTTCTAAAGAAATCTCCATCTATTGGGCCATTTCTCTTGAGCCTGCACTTCTCAGTAGCTGAGTTACTGTCCCTTCTAGCTCCTCTGGAAAACTCTCCCTCACCTCAGAGGTGGAATTGCTGGGGTGGCCACTGGCCAGACATGATCCCTCTCTTCCTCTTCTGCCAGCTCTGGAAATTGCCTCACCATCTGTGGGGCTTGTTCAGAGCACTGAATTGGCAGAAAACTACCTCAGGGAGCTTTTTAAAGGTTCTTCCAGATGAGGATGTTCATTTACTACTAGGAAAGGTGTGGTCTCCCTGTCCCCTGGCACTGGGTTTTCTGACCAGGATGTGGGTTCCAGCGCAAGCTGGATGGGCAATGGAGAACATACAAGGGCTCATCAAAAATCACCCTTTCTCCAAATCCCACACCACTACAGGACTACTTACTGAAGCAGCCCATAAGGATGGTGGACTGTAATATATGCATTGGTGTAATGAAAATCCTTGAGAATGAAAGATGAAATCCTGGCATCATTAAGAACAGTGGAAAAATGTGCTGAATGCCATTAACGTTTTTCACCATAAAAAGTAGGAGTGTCCATTAACCCATCAGGCTGCTCATACCGTTATGACTTAAGAGCAATTTGCTGGTGCAGGTTTTTATTTTGCTTTCTGGTAACTTAGAAAAATATCACACTCTATATACTAGGTTGATGCTCCCCCCTTAGCAAATGTTACAATCTGTTTTCCCTCTCCCGTAACAAAAAGAGATGCTTTTTCAGCCAGGCACACTTTAAAACTGGAAGATCAAGCCTTAAAGAGAAACATTAAGAGCGTGTTGTTATCAAATAACACAGAAGTCTTAATCTCTGAATTAATCATTGTAAACATTAATGTTCTTGCAAACCACTTCTTTTCTGAAAGTCAGAAGAGAGCTTGTCCCTTGTTTTCCCATTAGACCATGGGATAAGACATGCTTACCCCTGTGAAGTTTAGGTTTGCCTATTTTGCAGCTTGAGGCCATGTAGAAAATGTGGTCATTCTGGGTTTTTTTTGAGTTTAAAATCTAAAGCTGCAGTCTTCCTGCTGGATGGGCTGGAGTGCTACAGAACCAAAGGCACTCTAGTTTCAGCTTCATGGAGCCTGTGGTGACAATGCAAATGCAAAAACCTTTTTCAGGATTTGAAATGTAGATTATATTGGTATTATATAGGACATTGGAGACATAAGAGTCATTTGGCACTGACTTCATACTGGCATATTTATATTCACGTTTTTCTATTTATGATCGTTTAGGAATAGGATCAGGAAATGGATATTGAAGCATTACTTGCCAAAAGCAAAGATGACTGAAACAGATGACATGATCTTTAGAGTAATTTTGTACAACTGGGGAAAGAGAGGAGTAAAGGAGAAAACCAGTTTACATGTCAGTTCTGTGAATTCAAAATAGAAAGGCCAGAAACTACAGTAAGAAATTATCTGAAACAATCAGCAGCATTGCTTTATTGTGAGAAATGATGATGATAAACTTGGCTACAAAGACAGTGAGAAATTTTCTGGTGTAAAGGATCACAGTCCAGAGTCACCAGGTTCACGGGACTGAGATCAGAACTGGAACTGGATGCCAGCAGAATCAGACACTTTGGCTCCACAGAAGAAAACTGGGCAAGAATAAAGATTTTTTCATCCAAATGCCATGGCTCCAGTCCTTGCCTCTGAGAAAAACATGCAGAAAGGCTTGGTTATTATTTTCCCTGAAGATGTCTTGTACAACTTGATAAAGCACAATAAATTGCACATACTTATTAGGGTGTTTAGAATAAGGCAAAGCTCTAGGCTAAAGATAGGAGCATGGGGTTTGGAGTGACCTTTTCAGCTGCTGTTTTCTGCCCTGACCCAAGAAGATGCACTGTCATTATCCTTTCATAATTCACGTCTCTGAAAAGAAACCTTATTTCCTCTTTAAATCTCCATGAAGACTACTTTTTTTAGCCCAGTTCCTTGACCTGTTGCTATTGTAACTTAAGCTGAAAACTTTTGGTTGCAGCAGCTTCAAGGAGAGTTGGGAAATTGGATCAGCTGCCCTCCCAGACTTCATTTTCCTAAGCTAGAAAGGTAACTTGCTTCATTCTACCAGAAATCTCACCTGACATGAGAATCTCGTTTCCTCTGTTCTATGTTGGTTTTACCAGTTTTTACCAGCTTCTGTTCTTACTTCTAAAATGACATTGGAGCTGGTTATCCTGTGGCTACTTCTGAAGTCCTTTCCCTACAGTCTTCCTCACTTACAAGTTCCAGATAGTTTTAGCAATTTTTGTTTAAGAAAATTCCAGGATTCTAGTGTTAATACTCTGGATGACTTCGGGAAATTTTTTCACTTAGTTTCCCTTCCTTAAAATTTGTTCTTATGAAATAAAAATCATAGTTAGAGACCGACATTTGTTTCATTTTCCATTTAACAAAACTTAAGCAAATTATGATAGCTTAATTCAAATTTATTTTGCACATTCATCTCTCTTATAGTGTGATTTCTAAAAGTCTAATATAACCTTGCTTGTTAGTTTGATAATTATTTCATAAAGAAATCTGCCAGCTGCCATGTTCAGCAACAAGTTTTTCCCATCATTAGTAGAAAACACTGGTTTATGTGAGCAAAATTAAAGATTGCTCATTATAGAATTCTTGTTAGTGTTCAGCTTCCTAATATGAGTGGGTTTCAGTAGTAGGTTATTGAAGTGTTCTTAGCAGAACCTCTTCTCATGCTTCTTCCACATTTTGGAAAGCTTGATATCTTTAACTGTGCTGGCCTTGCTTATCCCATTGTAGTTTTATTACATCACTGAAAAATAATTCTACATCCCCAAAAAAGTTTCTTACACACCTTTTGTTTCTTAATGTTAGCTGCAGGTACCTGTACTGGGATTAGGGTGAGGTTCCCTTGGTTTTGAATGCCTGTATAATGCCTTCAGTCAAACATCGCAAGTTTCTCTTCATTTTTCTGTTCAAATTTCTTGTATTACACGAGACAATAAGGGCAGGCATCCATTTTCAACTACATTGAAGTTTTACACATAAATTTGGTTATTTAATGTCTATTGAGCAGTTAAAGCAGATTGCCACAGGTCCAGGACTTTATATGCTCATGTGTATGTGCATTGGCACGCTGAGTGCAGAGGTTACACGTGTGCAGGAGCTTAGCTCTGTGAGTGAAGTGGTTACATCAGGCCTCCAGCCTGCTATCATCTGAGGTGCCCTTAAAACAAGTAAATATTTATGGGATAATTAACTATTTTACAATGACTATTTTACTGCCTTTTTTTAAAAAGCCCAGTAAACAACTAGGAGATTGCAGAAGCATGGTTTGTTCCCTAAGATATGTTGAACTGGAAAAAACTGTTTTTAAGAAATAAGCAACTGACCAAGATAGTGTTTGATCTGAAATACTGGGGCAGCAATGTCATTGCTGTGGTCTAAGGTTGCAAGTGTCTTGCTCAGTGCTTTGCAATAAGTTATTTAATCTTCCAGTTTTTAGTTCTCTGCCCAGGAGATAGAGAATCACATTTACTTTTCTCATAATGGTAGCTTGTTGGGATTAATTTCTGCAGGCTGCTGAATTTGGCAGATGAGGATCCTCATAAATCAGACAATCTAGATGTGAATTGCAATCTGGACTCCTCCTCTGGGACCCCTTTGGAAGGCAAGTACATTGAGACGTTTTGTCTTGGATTATTGTACAGCAAAACTGCTAGAGAAATACTAGCCAGTTTAACTGTTTTAGCTTTTCCAATATGTTCTGTCTCTCATAGAGCCTATTATTCCTGACAAAATGATCAGAAAGTTGTGTTTTGAAGTATGGACTGCTTGTTCCTCACCACAGTGGTTCGGGACTCGTCCTGGTTTGCTCATGTGTTCGTGTGCCCAGAGACCAGCTGCAGTTTCAAAGTGGATTTGCTGTGCAGCAGTAGAAATCTCTTGGAAAATAGGTAATCTGATGTATTAGTTTATATCAAACCATGAGCGTCACTGAGACACACAAAGCAGCCACACGCAGACAAGAGGTTTCGCAGAGCAGAGGTTCCTCCGATCTGGCTCAAAAGCTGAATCCAGGTGGAGAGAGCCTCTTTGTTTTATTTCTTACTTTTTATACATTTGTGGGTCTAGCAGAAGATTGGCTTTTAGAGTTTTCACCTCTCAAGCCAACTGGCCAGACCAGCCGTCAGTTACAATTGTTTTCAGGTTAGAAATATGCAAACAAAGGACAGAGAACGAAAAACAAAGGATTTGTTTATGTTACATCTGTGAGAAAAAGGTAGAACTGCTTTTAATATTGTACAATAACTAAAAAGATCTGACTCCATTTATGAAAATCAAAAGGCTATAAAAAACTCAGAAAAACCAGGGTAACACATGAGGACTATTACTCATGGTGTTCCTGGTCTTCACCATTGTGGCTGTCAGCCTGATATCCCTTCTAATTAGCTTTGTAGACAGGGTTTAAAGCCTCAGGCATGTATATGGAGAAAGATGCAGCACCCCAAGGCTGCCTGGCAAAGGTAGCCTTCTTTTGTCAATAGGAACAAAAAGAGAAGGCGGGATTGAGATTTTTTTTTTTTTTTTTAATTTTGTTGTGGGGTATGTGTTGTTTTTTGTTGCTGTTGTTTTCTGTTTTTGAGGGGGAGGGAGAGGCAGAAGGGCAGTGGTGTAGCCTTTGCCCGTGTTTGATTTGGACTAAGAAAGCACTACAAACCTGTAATGTACCTCTATGTCCTAAACTGCAACAGCAAACTGAGATAGCGCTAAAGCTGACCCTGGGGACTGCTCATGTGGGACTCTGTCACCTAGGTCCATGTCTTAGAAACGCTTTTAGTACGTGTGATTAATGTAGCCCATCTCTTGATGATCTGAGCCACTGGATATTTTTTTTGTCAAGTTTTACTAACCTCAAATTTTGAGGTTAGTAAAATTTTAAATTTGCCAGTCGTCACCAAAGCACATGAAATGCTTTGAAAGAGAGAAAAATATATGCCAGATAATAAAGGTAAGATGTTAAATATGCAGCTATCTAGGTAATTGAGAATACTGGAAATATTCCTGAAAATACTTATGCATATAGTTAACCTTAAGCATACTCATAATTCTACTAACTTCAGTGGGACTATATATATTTCTAAAATAAACCACCTGTGTGTTTGAGAAGACAAAGCCATTAAGCTTCTCTGCATGCAGAATTTGATCCTGTGACTAAGTCTTTGTGTATCATGCTGTAAATTTACCCTGAAGCTTGCCATAAAGTCAGTGCCTTTAAAAAGTATATTTGAAGAGCTCCAGTAGAGTCTCAAGGCAGTTATAATAGTGTGTATTTGATTTACAGCATGCCATTGAATTAGAAGGTTATTTGAAAGAGGATTTATGTTAAAATAATGTAGACAGTGATTTAGAGCATGGATCGTGGCCTTAAGCATGGGCGAAAGAGAAGAGTTTATTGCAGCAAACAGCTCATTGCCTTCTGCGGAAAAAACACTGAAGTAGAAAATTTGGAGATTGTCATCTTGGCTGAGTATATCTGTTAACTAAAAATACCGGTCAACACATGGCTTTTCAAAGTACAGAGGACTTTCAACAACATTTTGTGTAACCAGCACTGGATAGAATTATCAATGAGCTGGAACAGTGATTTGGAAAGGAGAACCGTGGAATCAATAAACCAGCTGGGACAACGAATCCAAGAAATACACATTTCTTGGAAAATGACAAAGCATTTTGGCAATAAGTGCTACAAAAGAAAGTCGATCTGAGAATTTTGCCAAATTCCTCAGCAATACTGAGATGGCTCCCGAATAGACACATGTCTTGACCTGATTAGTAAACATTTGGGTTTTGTACAAAAATCTAGAAATAAAATCTTAAAATAATAATTTCAAATATTTTTTATAACTCTCTCGATTGCTCTCTGTATTGTTTTCTGAATTTCTTAATGTAAGCTTAAAATGCAAGGCCAAAATATCAGCTGGCATAAATTACCTGACTTTTATGAAGATGGGTTGGTATGAATGATAGGGGGCTTAATCTGTCTCCTTCAACATGTCTGTTCTCTATCTTTAATTACAGCCCGTTACTTTGGATTTAAGTGGATTTTCAGACACATGAGGATGCTCTGAAAAATGAAAACTCTTTTTCAACAAAATGCTGAACTTTATACACATTTGTAAAACGAAAACTGTGAGAACCCCCTCATCTGAACTTGCACTGGGAGACGGGCAAAGGGCACAGTGACTCATTTGGTAACCAAACCATGTGAGCGAGCACAGAACGCTTCCTGCTGCTGCACGAAGGAGCGCACAGCTGTGCCGGAAGGTGCCACGGGCGGAAACGGCAGCACTTGTACAACCTTTTGGTTTGGATTGCTCTCTGTAATTCTGATACATACAGCTGATTAGGGGATTGCCAAGCTTATCAGTTGAACTCTCAGCTTCTGGTATTGGTGTTTTTTCAACGCTAACCCTTCGAAAACAAACCAGTAATGATCCTGTATGGGCTGCAGTTCCCTGCTGAGAGAATCCGGTCAGGCCGCTTCACCCATGAAAAAGATCATATTCATTCTTACAGCCTGAAGTCCCTGGGTAAAACTTTCCTGGATTCACAGGGAGAGGTAGCATTGCCTTCTGTACCAGCAGCCTCATGGGTGAAGTTACTCCCCAGGACTGTAAGGATACAGCAGATAAAAACTGATATGGGACAAATGCCGAGGACAGAAAGGTCTATGCAGTGAAACGATGCATGAAATATTAAGAGGGCAATGTTTGGCAGCTTCATTAAGCGGCCAGGGAAAGCATTCTGCACACCAAGAAAGGATGAAGGCAACTGTGTCTTGGAAACTTGACAAAGAGATCTTTGTGTTCTCCCCTCTTGTTTGGTTTAACATCGTCACACTCCTCTCTCTTCCCGGAAAATGCTCTCAGCCACAGCAGAGGACCCTGTGTTTCTGTTTGGGTGGATGTGCAGGTTTCCCTCCATCCCCTACCTCTGACACACTGAATCAGAATCCTGCTGGATCCACATGGATTCACACAAACTATGGGAGTGGACAGAGGGAGCTCTCCTGCTCTTGTTTCAGGCAGGCTGTATATTCAGCCAAACATTTCAAGATTAATTATTCTCAAATTTGAGTTTATATACAAGCTAGTGAATGAAAGGTTTTGAAAACTTGGACTTTTTTTTTTTTTTTTTAGTGGGAAAACACAACTTTATCCCAGTGCTCAAGGGATGGTGCCTCAGTCCAGCATGGAGAGAATTGATGGCAAGAACACAGAGGATGGAGCTCATAAATAAGTGGCAGCAGAGCTGCTCAGAGTGCTGGAAATTGAAGAAAATTGACTCCCCACAAAAAAACTTGAAAACATAATATGGAAGAAAAAAGTAGTCCAAAAAATTATTTTGATGCTATTTGGGAAAATAGAATAGACAAGTTTGAACTGAATGTAGCCAATCACAACTCCTTTTTTGGACATGAAAATTTGAAAATTTCAAAAACATTTAGTAATATAAACTCCTTACCCCGAATATTAAGAAAATGTTATTTGAAACAGAATGCTAATTAACATTCTCAATGTACTTTATTAACATTATAGACAGAAAAAAATTACAAATTGTAACTCATACACAGATGAATAGGCAGTAAAATCTAAAGATATAATGACAGAAAAAAATTGTTATATGTAAATTTTTAATGTTTAATGTAAATTAATGATAATGCACTGAAGATATTTTTCTACTTCTGTTGAAGCAGAAGTAGGATACAGCATTGCTGCTGCTTGTCACAAAAAAGCATCTTCCTTTATTTGGAAACAAGAAAGTGCAACTTCTTTTGTCAGAGGGCTTTAAGAAACTTTCCACCACTAGTATTCATCCTTTAGGCTCCTTTGTCTCTTTCTCCGGCACCTGTCAGTTAGCTCCTTTATGGTTCTGCAGAGGTAAATCCCCCGTGCTAGAAGGAGAAAACAGCAAAGGAAGCAAGGTAGCACAGTGATCTTGCAGGTCACAGGTCACCCAGTGTTTCTTCCAGGTGTTTAGGATCCTATTTGCTTTGCAATCCAGCTGCAGGACAGATGTTTTCAATATAGCTTCTTCTAAAGCTCTGAGAAGATTGTAGATTTGAATTTTATGCTTTCACAAAAAGTATTCTCTGTTGGCAGACATTTTCTTGGGCTGGTTTTAGAAATGCTTTCTCTTAGATGCATAACTGGGCACAGTCACCAGGAAACAGGGATCCCTTGCTTGTCCCTAGTTAATGCAGCTGGGTTTAGTGCTGGTTTTAAAGTGCAGGATGAGTTTGGCAAAGGAGTAGCTATAGAAGCAGAACTGCCATACCTCAGTAATTTTTTTGAGTGATACAGATCTCCTGTAGCTGGATACAGCAGTTGGACTGGAGAGATGGATGCTGTTTGTTGCTTGCATTAAAGGTCGTTTGTGCTGATCCTTCTATTGCAGGGAGTGAAAGCCTGCAAGTGTTTGGTTTCAGAAGTGAAGTGAGGTTGCTCTCTTTATTTCTAAATGAGTCCAAAACAAAACAGGTAAGACAAATATCTTTACCAGCAGTGGATGACTGTTCCTCTGCCATACGTGTGATGAAAGCAGATTTACGTCATGGGTAATGCCCTGATTTGTTGAAAATACTGGTTGACTTCCTCAGCAGGCCAGAAATCATCTTACAATAAAACACAGTATGTTATTACTTCTCTGGGTTACTGCTGTTACAAGTTGTTGACTACATGATGAGAAATTTAAATTTTTCAGTTATAACATTTAACAAAGGCAGTGTCATGAAAACAGCAGAGGCAATTGCAAGAATTTGGGTGAGCGGATGGGCACTGCAGTTAGACTATTTCAAGAATCCTTTATTGTATCCATCATAAAAACAACCTCTCTGACATGAGAAGATTGATAACACACTCTGTACTGTACATGATTTTCATTCAGTCTGTAGATTACAAAAGTGGAAATAAGTTGCATCACATCAGAATCACCATATATCATGTCTCCATGCTAAACCAGAAGCCTTTTAAGGAGGTCCTTCAGCTCAAAACAAGTTTTATTTTCTTAACTATTGCCTGGAAATACCCTATAGTTATACTGTGGAAAGAAGTTCTTTCTTCTCTCATCTTTTATTTAAGTGTATGGAATGCTTCATTATACCTAATTGTCATCCCAACTTTATGCATTGAAGAAAAAAACTACTTTTGCAAGATTCTGACTGTGTTTTGTAACACATTAGAGGAACTCTCATATGGATTACATCTCCTGAGTCTGCTGGTGCCTGACATATGTTCTGTGAAAAAGAAAAAATGACGTATTGTTCTGTAAAACTATTCCCCATGTCTCCCCACTTGCCAAGTTTACTATACATTATGTGAGGGAAAAAAATATTTCAGGAGTATTTCAGGAAAAGTGGAATAAACAGTTACAGTTGATTGTGACAGCAATGAATATATTTGTAAGTGTAAATGCTGGTATCAGGAGTATTCTTTAAGCTCTCTTTATGCTTTCACTTGGCATATTTCAGATTTTCTGGTTTGTGCCCTGTAGAAAAGGCCCAGCCCTATTTATATATATAAATTGAGTGTTATTAAGCAATACTAGGTGTGATGAGCAAGCCATGAATGACAGATAACAAAGCTATTAGAAATGCACATCAATGATAATTGCCATAAAAACCTGTATACAGAATACCACATTTAACAGTTGGCATTAAAGAAACTTAGGAGATAATAGAGCCAAGGAACATGTCCTTGAACTAATTTATAGAGTGCAATTACATTTGAATGTGTAAAAGGCCCTTGAATGAGGAATTTTAGCTTTGTTTTCTCTGAAGATTGCATGAGAAATAATAACTAAAAAAATTTCCTTGGAAATGAAGATTTTAAGACTATTGTATTTCAATATAGCCCATCAGATCTCATGTGCTATTTCTGATGCTGTTTGGATAGAAACATGCAGAGATTAATTACTTCAAGAAGTGGAGGTGATAAGGATGTAGTGAGCTCCTTCTTTAGGGTCAAATTCAGGACTTAAGGTGATGCCCTCCTGCTTGGTGTCTCGAGGTCTTAGGCTCAGTCCCATCATGTCCATCCACATTGTCTGGCTGACTGGAGCTCACCACAGCTCTGAGCTGCACTTTCCACACACACTGTAGTGTGCATGATGAGATTTCTCTTTGATATCACATGTGTTTGCAGGGATATTTGGAGTCTAAACATGTAGCGGGCATGAAGATGAATTTTGGTTTAGTCCTGTTTTGAGTGCTTCTTCATCACAGGCCCTGGCATTCACAGAGAATTTCAAATGCCCTGTACACTAGAACCGTGACAGACCATGCACAACCAATCCAGGAGGTTTTTGAAGCATACTGAGGACATTTTGTTATAGCAGGTGATGACTGAACTGATTGCTGGATCCATTACACACAAAGAAGGAAGAACTGGTTGAAAGGGTGAAGGTCAAGGACGGCCTTGGCTGCAATGACCGTGAGACTTGGCAAATCCCCATGTAAGACAGACTTGGAGGAATAAGGGCCCAGGAGGGGGAGTCAGTCTTCAAGGACAACCTTCTTAGGACATAAGAATTGCAACACATGGAAAGTGAAGCAAGAGTGACAGAGTAGAGCAAGAGGACATGCATGGGTGGAGAGTGGATCCCTGACCCAGCTCAGATGCACATGGGGAGCACGCTGAAGGAGGAAGCAGAGATGGCAGCCCAGAAGGTATTCAGACACACTTCTTGAGCATGCAGAGGAAGAACTGCAAAATCCAAAGCTCAAACTGAGTTGAAATTAGCAAATGATGTAAAGGCTATAAAGGGGCTTCTTGTGCTTATAGGCCTGGAAAGAGTGGCCGGTGTCAGCTTGGGACCAGTGACCGTGCAGCAAGTCTGTTGTGACGAGGCAGGTTCAAGGTCAAGCCAGGAAATCGAGCCAGCAGGTCAGGATCAGGGAGGTAGAGACTGGGCACTGACACAGCTGCAGCACAGCTGCAGTGTCGCTCAGGCAGAGGCCAAGTGCAAGAGCCTCAGCTTGAAAGCAGCTCCCAAGGGATGGAGAGGCAGGCAGGCCTTTGCTGAGGTTGTCTCTAGTTTTATTCCCAACAAATAGCTCAGATCAGCAAAAAGGCTGACATTGAACTCAGTCAAATAAACTCCTGAACCAACTAAAATCCTGGCAGGGGGAGTTGAATCAGGGCCCTTATGCACTACAGGCTGGGGATATGCTGTGCAGAAATCAGTATTACAGAACAAAACCTGGGGGACCTGGTGGACAAGGAGCTGACTGCGAGTCAGCAACATGTTCTTGTAGCAAAAGGAGGCTGACAGCACTCCAAGCTCCGCGAGCAAACGGCCAGGCAGCCCCTGGAGGGGAGGCATTAGTCCCTCTGCTTGTTTACTCTGCCCCATTTTGGGCTCCCCATCACAAGAAAATAAAGCACTAACGCAGGGCCAGTGGCGAGCTGCCAAGATATTGTGTGGCTGGAGTTTCTGAGAGAGGGAGGAGCAGCCGAGAGAGCTGTGCTTGTTCAGCCCTAAGGAGAGGTGGCTTCAGGGATAACCCCCCTGGTGTACGCAGGTTCTGAGGGGGGTGAGGAGAAGATGGAGCCCAACTTTTCCCAGAGGTGGACAGAGGCAGCAAAGATGTGTTGAAAGATGAGAAATTTTGACTTGATGCAGCCATTCTGACTTTTGCTGAAAGACTGGCTTAACGCTGGAGCGAGCAGGATGCCCAGGGAGGCTGCAGTGTCCTCCAGCCTTGGAGGTGCTCCGAACCAGCCTGCAAGAGGCCCCAAGCACCCGCTCTGAGCAGGAACCAGAGGGGAGGGGAACATCCCACAAGTGGGATTTCACATGGCAGCAAGGTGCTTTGGTGTGGTGTTAAAATGCAAGTCTAAGGACAGAGGTTTGTACTTAGCAACACTTCTGATTCTCAGGAACACGTACACATTATTCTGCTCCAACATCTGTTAATAATAGAGTATGAAGCAATACGGATTTCTAATGGAACTGTTGAGAAGAGCAACAGATGGAAAATTCTGTGCAAAATAAGTCATATCAATATGATTTAATTTTTGTGTTTGCCTGGGACCCTGACAACAAAATGGCCTGATTCTGTGGCAGAAGTACAGCAACATTTGGGAACTTCTTCGAGCCCTGTTCCCTCCACCAGCGCTGAGGAGCAAAGCCCTGAAATAAAACAGTGAGGTGGCTCCACAGGCTCGCTGCTGTCATCTTTCTGAACTCTCTCAGGCACAACCTCTCAAATGCCAAACAGTATGGTGTTCCTGCCACTCTTCTGCTCCTAAACTGAATCTACAGGTCCAGTGGTTAGGGTAGGGACTAACTCCAGGAAATAAAGCTGTCAGCTGCGTTAACACAGTAGGGCTGTACAGCCCCAAGGACAGCCCACTGGCCTTGCTTTTCTGCAGACCTCACTTCCTTCATCTGATCTCATTTTACCTAGCTATTAAACCTAAGAATTTCTTCAATAAGCATGCTAATAAATTTGGAAGTTTATTGCATTATTTAGTTACTGGGAATGCACTCCCATCTGTTGTGCTTAGAACCTTCCCATCCGCTTTGTGTCTTTGGTATCTGATACAGTGATGAGGCAAAAATGGCAAATGCATATAGGGACCTTAACCCATCTTCCTGAAGTATATGTAGCTATTTAGCACAATGGCAACTGGGTCTGTTGTCCTTCTACCTCTGAATGAAGAAACCTGCAGAAGATGTATTTGATATTTCAATGATTTACCTGCGACCCAGTTGCATAACAAAGTGCTAAAACAAACAGCAGTGTAGGAAGTCTTCCTTAAGTACCTGCCATACACCTACATTAGGATTCATACACCACACAGGGATATAGTTTTTCCTTTCTAGAAAACAAACAAACAAACAAACCTAATTAATTTTGTTAGAAGGAATTTACTTCTTCCTAAAAGGAAAGGTTGGCATTGCTGAATTACCTTTTGGAATTAATTATGAGCAAAGCACCCTCAACAAAACATGAGGACAAATGACTGGCCAAAGAACATGGCGCTGGGGGCTCCCCATTATGTCAGCCACAACATTAGAAAAGGGTTAGGGATATTCTGCAGGACCATTTGATGAAGGAAACCATACAGTGATTTTTAATCTTTTAATGCATGTAAATATAAAAATACACTTCCTCTGTTGGCTATTAGTAAATTACATACTGTCTGTAGAGCTGGGAGACTGGATTTTTTGTAACTAATTTTCATATAAAACATCTGTCAGCATATACTCTTTTATATGTATGCTGCTGCATGAATAGGGTCTTAATCCAAGGCAAGTAAATAGCTGGAAACTGTTCTTTTTCATATTTAGGATTCCTTGATTTACTGCTTGAAATTTTTTGGTACACACGGCAGACAGTTTCTAAAGCAGCCTAGAGACTTTTAACACATCTTCATTTTAATGAAGTTCAGTGCCTAATTTTATGTACATTTGGCCTTACTACAATAAGTCCACATTCAGAAGATTACAGGAGTATGAAATTTTTATGTCTGATAACAAAAGTCAGTTTCATACTGCTTTGAATAGAACTTTTAAAAAAAGTTCCATTGTAGTTTTAATGAGTACCAGATTCATCAGGTATCCTGCAACCTGCAGCATTTAAAATATACATTTGAGAAGTATGAGGAGTATATTCTTGCCTAAAGAGAAGAACCAAATTTATTCAGCAAGAAAGAGTTCAATCTGGTGAGAAACTTTTACTTGCAAATGACTTGAATGAGTGATTTCCTTCCCCTGAATCCATGCATATTGAAAGATGCTGCCTGACCCTGCTGCTTCACTAAAAAACTCGTCCTTAAGCAAACTGTCTGCTGGGCTGAAGAAATCTCCACAATAATCACTAAGTGTGGGAAAGAATTGGGTATATTCCCTTAATATATTACCATCAATATTTCTTGAAACTTTCTTAGAGTTTTTTTTTTTTTTTTTTTTTTTTTTTTTTTTTTTTTTTTTTTTTTTTTTTTTTCCCCCTGTCTTTTGTTTCTTTGACGTTCCTAACAGGGAGGCTGGCTGCAAGGTGTCTGACTCGCATCTAAACTGGAACTGGGCAAAGACCACCCCTTGTTTTCAAACACTCCTATGAATAATTAGCATCCACTGCAAAGCACTTGATATTTGCTGGCTGAAGGCTGGATTTGGGAAGCAGACCTGAAAGGTGGCTTATTCTTTATAATACTGTTAGATTCTGCCAGCTGTCATGTCTGAATAAATTAGAAATCCACCCAAATTTTCTAAATTGTCTAAGAATTGAAGTTAATATGCATAGAAATATTACTTATATTTAATTTATATATTAATTTGCATCTAAACAGCTGATAAAGCATCCAGACTGCATAGGTAAAGCAAATGTCTGGTTAAACTTTACAAAGGTCTGTAAATATTTACTAAATGCATACTTCACATCTTCTGTAGATTATGATGCAAATCTATCTAACAAACAAAAGGTATTATGGATCAGGCTGCAAAGATTTGTAAATACTACCAGTAAAGCAAATGCTGAGCTAACAGAGCCATATCATAAAAAATTAAGTTTTTGAGTGTCTTATCTCTCAAAGCTTTATAGTTTGAAGTTATGTTCATAAAAGTCCCCCCTGTCTCCTTCGTTAAACTTGTAATTAAAGCTGACCTGGTTATGAAGCCCTGCTATCTCACTCGTGTTGGGAGGACACATTGATTAGAAAGCTAGAGAATCCTCATTTCCATCCAAGTGATGATCTCTGCCCAGGAGCCCACTGTTCAGATAATGAGTGTGTTTACCTGGGTGTGTGAGTTTGGGCAGATCAGCCTTTGCACGTAGCCTGGCTGCAAGGACAATGACAGCTGCTGGAATGCAGCACCCCTGAACCTTAAGGACAACGTAGCACAAGCATCAGATGAAAGTCCTTACCCAGCCATGGCAAGTGTCACTTTGGGTCATGTCCACCTTAAATCATCATCTGTTCTTACGCAGGAAAACTTAGAGCCCTCTACAGTGCATTTTTGAATAAATAACATAGAAAGGTTTAAAAGGATGTTTGTATGATCATGCAAGGAGTCAATAAAAATGTGGAATACTTATAGAAATATATATTCTATATATATGTATGTAGTTAATAAACTCAACTTGAAAGAGGGTATCTTTAAAGAAACTGCATGATGAAATCACATTATGTAGGTATGTGGTGGTTTTTTTAAGTACAGTATCTTCTCTTTAAGTATTGTCTTATGACAGTATTATGGCTAAGAATTTTGATGGGGAAATTGATGTTTGTGAATTTGGTAGTTTGGAAAACTTTGCATAGGGGAGATGACATAGTCACTTATTTCCAGCTTGGTATGTGTGTGTGTAAGATTGAAACACGGTGATAAAAAACCCCAAACATCCAACCCCATTAAAATGGGACTGAGAGCAAACTCTCATTGTAAAAGATGCTTTTCAAGTCTGTGAGGTGTGACAAGATGATTATGTTGTTAGGAGATGTACTGATAGCTGCTGAGATAACATAAACCTACTGTAACTTATTTGAAGGAACAAGGAGTAAAAGAGACCCAAGCACACTCAGGGGTGATTGAAGAAATAATTATTGGTACACGATATAAACTGCAGATCATATCAAAGTATTCTAAAAAATATTTATTATGGCCATAGAGTGGGAAACGTCATCGTTTTTGATTTTGCCATTTTTGACAAACCCATTGGTGTTCCCAGGGGAGAACATCTCTTTCAGCAAGCTCTGCTAACAATGTTCTGAAGGAAATCCCTTTATGGGTTTCAGCAACACTTAAGAGGAATATCACTTTATTAGTAGCATGCTTTACTATTAAATGAATTGTACCTGGCTAGTGAGGAACCGTGATACTCCAGATTCCTTAACTGACAATATGTATGTATGCTCTAGCTTATGGTGATGATGAGGGTTTTCTACCTCTAAAAGCCTTGCTGGAGTTATTTGGGGTGGGAGACTCAGAGCTGGATTCAGTCAGTGGTCTCTAAACCCTGTCATTTCATAGGGTGGCATTTGTGTGGAGGGTAAATTCTGTTTCCTGTGCTCCCTGTGAATCTACCTGCACAAAGCATGGACTCTTGCAGTTTGCATTAGTAGGATTCAAATTCCCCCATGCTAAATACTGAACAGAATAATTTTTTTTCTTAAGAGGTTTTGTGCTTTTTGCCTTCCCTCTGACCCTTTTATGCCTTTCATGCTAAAAGAAAATCACTACATGTGTGAATGCAGCGGTATCAACCTAAAAAAAGTAATTGGCTTCTTGTGGAACTTCTCTTCCTTGTTCCATCGTTTCCAAGTGACATGATGTGTGGCCATTTTTTGTCTGTTTCTCATATCCCTTTTGGAGATCTTTACCCTGCTTTGCACCACTTTTATAGACCCAAACCCACATGGTTTTGATTTGGCACAGAATGGCAGATTGCTAACAGAAAGGATGTGATTCTTGTTTTGGCATATTGCTTGTTTTTCATCTACATCTCCTGTTGTGTCCATATTGAGCTTGGTTGTAAACTAGAAACTATGCTCTGTGGTTTTTTCAGCTGATAACAGCTCTCAGGAGGTTTGGGACTCTCATGAGGTTTAGTAAGATCAAGTGCAAGGTGTTGCTGGAGTGAGTCCAGAAGAGGCCATCCAGTTGATCAGAGGGATGGAGCACCTCTCGTATGAGCAAAGGCTGAGAGAATTGAGTTTGTCCAGCCTGGAGAAGGCTTTGGGGTGACCTCACTGCAGCCTTCTAGCACCTGAAAGGAGCCTACAAAAAACATGGACAGGGACATTTTACAAGAGCAGGTAGTGACAGGGCAAGGGGTAATGGCTTCAAAATGAAAGGCAGTAGGTTTAGATTACATATTATGAATAAATCACTTGCTCTGAGGGTGGGGAGGCACTGGCATAGGTTGTGCAGAGAAGCTGTGGATGCCCCATCCCTGCATGTGTTCAAGGCCAGGCTGGATGGAGCTTTGAGCAAGCTGGTCTAGGGGAAGGTGTCCCTGTCCAAGGCAGGGACTTGGAACTAGATGATCTTTAAGGTTCCTTCAAACGCAGGCCATTCCATGATCCTTGAGATGGAGTTGCCCTGATGGCACTTCCGTTCTACTCTTATCTGATTCAGATGAAATAGACTTTCAGATATTTTTTTCATTTGGCCTCTTAATCCAAAGCATCAATAAATCTGGGAGAAAATTAAAGCTTGTAAATCCAATTCAATTTATATAAGACCTCTTTTACTTCCAGTATGTAAAAGCTGAATTATGTAAGTACCTGTATCAGTTTTAAAGCTCCTTTCCAGTGGTAAAAGGTAAAAAGATGACTCATGAATATTCACCACTGGTAAACTACAATGGAAGATTGAGTAGGAATCTTCATCTCTAAGCTACCTGTTTTTCAGTTGCTCCTATCTACAAAACAAATGTTCATCTCCCCCACCTCCAGCAAATCCTCTTATATCAGTTCCTATGCTAATCTTTTGCAGATAATTTGGATCGAGGTCAGCCATTTTCACGTTATGGAAAACATAAAGAAAAAGGCTTTGTGTCTTCTGGATTACATGTAGAACAGCTGATTCTGAAAAGTCCAAGTATCAGTTGCTTCATGGCTCTAATTTGGAATGGAAAACCAAAGAGTAAAGAAACTACACTCACATCTTCAGAATAAAATAATCAATTTTCAGCATATCTAGAGATTTTACTTTCGGTTTTTCCTTCTTCATTGACTTTCTTCCAAGGAAAAGCTGAAACCAAGGCAGTAGCAAGAGGTGATTTTGAACACCAAGACCTGTCCTAAAATGTCATCTTTCATTAAAAGCTGCTGTGGTTGCAAAACAGTCTTGAAAACATGAACTAAGTGTAACCTGGGCAGAGATGTCTGTTTAAGCTTTCATGGAGTCTGAGATAATAGCTCTGAGAGATGTGAGCCTCATCTCAACAGGGTGTTCTCTCACATGCCTTCTATTTTAAACTTGAACTTTCTCTACTCTTCCTGCTCTTCCAGGCAGGCAAGGTTTAGTCTCTGCATGCAGTCAATTTACTCCAGTGACAAGGCATGTATTTACTTTAGGAAAGAAACCCTACCTATTTTTTCTCCAATTACGATAAAATGAAATCAAAGGGACCCAGTGGTCCTATCTGCCAAGACAGATCCTAGTCCAAGAGTGGCTGGAATTGCATGGTAGATCAGCTTGACAGGCCGCCAGACTGCTCTTCTGTCTGCAAAAGTGGCAAGCATCAGCAGCTGAAGGGGAGAGAGAAATAAACGTGCACTAGACTTATAAAATATTTATTGTAATTCAAAATACAGATTTACTGAAATCCTAGTGGGTTGGGGGGGGGGGTTGGTTTGGGTCTTTTTTTCTTTCTTGTACACATCAAATAGAAATTTTCCACAAGTAAAATGTCTCAGTGTTTGGATAATCATCCAATCCATATTCAGTCTTGTTAAAAGTATTGGCCATTTTTTGCAGAAGAGACTTTCAAATTCTGTGTGCTTTACAATAGGTCTGGGGGGAGGGCAGAAGGGAGGGCAGGCAGAAAGACAGAGGTCCAGACACAACAGTGGTTGTGCCTTATATCTCGCCCCGTGTGCTTCTTCTCCTGTACCCAGCTTTACCAGGTGCTGCTGCTCCAGCCCTTTTTGTTCTGTAACATCCCTGGGCGCTGGATGCCTTGCTTTTTCCCATCCCCTTGCTAGAATAGACATGGCTGTTGCTCCCTTCTCTCCTGGCTCTTTAGTTCAGACTGATCCCACCAGAGAAGTTCACTTTAACAGTGGGTGAATTAACACTGCCTGCTGTGAGGGCCTCTCATGGTGTACAAAAAATCACATTTAACGTTTTTTGTTTCTAAAAACCCTCTGAGCTACATGAAGTGCGTGGTTATATGTTAAGAATATAAAGCCCCAAGCAATTTCATTTATTTCAGCGGGAGTTGCAAATACTGGCTGCTAAAACATAGCCAAAAATTACCACAGAATGAGGACTGGGAAAGTAAGTACTTGAAACCCAAGAAAATCCCCAAGCTAAGGTTACTGCTGCAACATGCAGTTCTTTTTGCTGCACATCTATATGGTTTATTATTAGTTAATCTATGCCCTGTGTGGTGTGTAGGATGTGCAATGAAGCCAAAGCAATATTAGTTTGGAGAAGTTAATATTTGTAATTTCCTGACTTTTGAATATTTGAATTTTCAGCCCCAGTACTGCACTAACGCTGCTTTATGTGTTTAATATATAATTGGCTTGAAATTTTTTTTTCATCTTTTCAACAGTTGATACGATGATTAGTTTCTGGAGGAAGAGTGAAAAGAATGACGTTTTTTCTTTGGCCCAGTACCACAGAATCTATTTTATGCACTTTTTCATTGCAGTGTTACTATGTTGGTGAGGGAAACTTGGTGTAGGTGGGAATTTGGCTGCTCAGTGCCTCTCAGATGAATGAGACTTGGAAGCCTCTCAAGGACGGCGTTATTTTTATTTCATTCCCAAACTCGAGGGAAGCACTCGAAGATTGAAAGCTTTTCATGTGTGTTTACAGGACGGTGGGTTTGCTCCAGCCGTCCCCCGCTGCACCTCCTCTTCAGCAGCTTGGGATAGTGCTTGTTTAGGACTCGATAAAAACAAAAACTAAGCAGATTACCGCAGGTTAAATTAACATTTATGACCTTTCGTACGAAAAGCTCCGCTTTCCTGCTGTGCATAAAGAACGTAAAAGGGCTGCTACGATGTGCCAGTGCACACACCAGCCGGACGGATCCTCCGAGCCGCTTTAGAAGCGGGTGAAGGTGCCCGCGAGGTGACACATGACGGTCCCTAGGCGCTGCCCAGCCCCAGCTGCGGGGCCTCGGGCAGGGCTGCAGCGCCCCGCGCACCTGCCGCGGAGGGCACGGGCCGCCCGCCCGCCCCCGCCGGCCTCAGGTGACACCAGCCCCGGCGGCTCCCCGGGCCGCCGCGGAGCTTCCTGGTTCCCAGAAGGTGCCGGAGCGGCTGCAACAGGAACTGAGAGACGGGGGAGGAGGCGGTGCCGCCGCTCCGCCGCAGTCGCGGCCCGAGCCGGGGGAGCGGAGCCGAGCAGCCATGGGCCGCCGCCCGGCGCGGCGCTGAGCCGCCCCCGCCGCCCAGCGCTCCGCGGCCGGCGCTGCCCCTTCGCCCCTGCCGGGCGGGGCGCTTGTCGCTGGGGGCGCCGGGGCCGCCGCCGGGGGCCCGCGATGTGACCATGGACAGCAGGTTCAAGTGAGTGCTGCGAGCGCGGGGCCGCGGCGGGGCTGTCGGGCGCGCCGGGCCGGGCCGAGCCGGGCCGAGCCCCCGCGGCGGACGGGCGGCGAGCAGGCCCCGCGGCGGGCCCCGGTCCGCCGGGCCCGGCGTGCGGCGGGCGGGGACGGGAGGAGGGGGAGCCCACCCGGCGGGAGCGTGCGAGGGGCCGGGCGCGTCCGCCGCGGCCGCTGAGTGACAGCGGGAAGGGCGGGCGGGAGGCGGCGGGGCCGGAGCCGGGGCGAGGCGGGACCCGCGGGCGGGGGGAGCGGCGGCGCCCCCCGACCCGGCCCGCGGCGGCGGGGAGGGGGAGAAGGAGGGGGAGGCGGCCGCCTCTCGGCCCCGCGGCGGCCCCGGTATCGCCCGTCCGCAGCGGCGCGGGGGACGCGCTCGGCAGCCGCCGGCCCGGCCGGGCAGAGGCCCCGGCGCCGGTGGGGCCGTGCCCGGCGAACGGGGCCCGCGCCGGGGTGGCAGCGCGGTCCCGAGGCCGCCGGGCCCGGCAGAGCTGCCCGCGGTGCCCCTGCCCGCCGCGGGCCGAGGCTATTACAGGCATCCCTTTAGGAGACCACAGAATTGTCAGTGTTGGGAGGGAGCTCTGCAGATCATCTCCTCCGCTCGCCTTGCCGAGGTAGGGTCACGTAGGGCAGGTGACACAGGAACGCTTCCAGGTGGGTCTGGAACGTCTCCAGGGGAAGACTCTACGACCTTCTTTGAGCAGCCTGTTCAGTGCTCTGCCGCCCTCCGTGTAAAGACGTTATTCCTCGTGTTCAGGTGAAACTTGTGTTTTAGCTTACGGCCATGGTGGTTGTAGACCACCCTTCGGCCATTACGGCATGGCAGGTGCAGAAGAGGTTTTTTGGGTGCTTGGGAGCGCTGCTGTCCGGGCTGCCCTCCGGCAGCGGCCTCCTGCTCTGGTGACATTGAAAGTGACAAGATGTTACACACGGGTTTCGGCAATTGACAAACAGCTCTGTGCCCATACGTGTTGAATGAGCAGGCTGGCGCCGCAGAGCTGGCAGGGAAACGAGAGACGAGAGACGGCCTCGCAATTCTCAGATTAGTTTGACACATTTTTGACACTTCTAAGTGTAGTGGGATGTGAAGAGTAAACTTAGAAGCGATTTTCTGCAGAAGCAGTTTTAGAGTACTACAGTGAAAGACAGAAGGCAGTATTACTTCAAAGAGCTTTTTTTCATGAGTGTAATTCAGCTAGGAGTTAGAAGCAGTCATTTGTTGATTATAACATGAACTGATTCACATTAAAACCCCAACCTGAGAGGATAAACCCAAGGCCTAAGGTAGGGCAATGTCATTTCTTTTAAATGAAGGATTTTTGTGGTTCAGTTTTCTAGATGACTCAACCAAGCACAGCCTTATCAGTTTCATTCTGAACCTGCTCACCAGCTAGAGGAACAATGGACAGTTCAAGACCAGAGTAAATCTCCAATGTCCTGGATTTTAGGCTGTTGTAACTCAGACCAGAGTTTCATCTGCTCTACCCAGAATCAGTAACTACAGGATTTCCCCAACAAAATGCTTTAAAATGCAAGAAAAGAGTGCGATATGGGCAGGTTATGTCTTCATAATCTGAATTAGACTGTAATTGCGTATCTCAATTGATGATGGTGCCGAGGTCAGTGAAAGCATGTACTGAATCAATTAATTTGTGACAGCTGAGTTTTTCCTAGCTCAGCCTTTGGATTTCATTCAAAACTTTATTTAAAGAAACAACAGTGTGTTAATTTGCTGTATGCTTTATGTGAAGCATTCTGGAAACCTGGAACCAAGTCTCGGTTGTTTTTTTTTCTTTTTTTTCTTTCTTTCTTATGCCTAAATCTCCAGCTGACTTCAGTGGGAGTGTTACTTAAGACAGGAGTTCTAGCGTGAGCCTTTTATGTGGGCTAAATAGATAATTGATATGGGTGCGGTTATGCCGCTTGTTTTTAATATAAATAGCAGTGCGCTTGGTAGGCAGAGAAGGGTGGATGGTATGGTAATGGCATTTAGACCAGTTTCAATGAATATGCAGTTCGGGATTAGGTTGAGTGTTAATTGCTGTTGGCACACGCGGTTTGTTATTATCATCAGGTGGAAGAGGCGCCGGCCGGCACACGCGGCTGCCCTTGATGGCTCCCGCAGGTGGGGAGGCTCTGTCATCCCGGCCAGCGCGGGCCTGTGGCCGCGCCGAGTTAGCGCGCTTCTGGTGGCTCCGCAGTGAATCATGCCTGAGCTTCACCCTGGAAAGGCCCAGCTGGCCATCAATATCTGGTGAAAGAGGAAGCCAAACGATTCTCGGCCTTGGGGTGGTAATCAGATGCATTTAAAGGATAGAGTGGCTAAACACAGGGAATTCAAATGGAAGTCTAATGATGGGCTGTTCCTATTTAGTAGAAGCAAGACGTAGCTTTAGAAAAGGCTGTCTGCGACTCCATTAATGTTGCAGATTGATTGATAAGGAGCACAGTAGCTCTTTTTTTCTCAGCTGTCAGGTGGGCTGTGGTGGAGTGACTTAAAAGCTATTTGATGTACAAGGCAGTGACGATATCACGTAAATAAATCGCACAGTTTAGCTTGTTTATCTGTCTCATTCTTTTATTAAGGCTGTATAGGGAAATGTGACTTTTTGGTTCTTCCTTAGCACTAATATGAGTACTAATTTTGTTTTAATGATATTTTAATACTATTTGTTATTGTATAAAAAGAATGGCAAGGATATAACAGTAGAAATAACGTCTGAAATAATGTATATGGTAATTGCTTGTGTTTGTTTCTTCTAGGGAAAATCCAGAACGAACCTTTGATTTGGTACTGAAAGTAAAATGCCAAGCTTCAGAAAATGAAGGTAATATGCTGTGCCTGTGATATTTATATGGAGAAGTGAGAGCTGGGAAAAAATACTTGGCATCCCAATTTAGCGTTATTTTATACTTTGGATAACTTTTGGACTGAGATTGTGTTAGAATGTGCCTATGATTTTTTTATTGTTTTTTAAAATCTATTGCTTTGTAGTTGTGGGGTTCTGTTATGCTTTCATTTTAGCTGTTGTAAAAATATTTTTGTTCTGCATGATATATTTGCAAAACTTGGACTTGAAATGTATTTTCTACTCTTAAAATATTGATTTTGTGTAAGATTTAATTTTAGAAGAACAGTTGACTTTTGTCTATCTGGGGATTGTTAATTTTGATCAGTGTGATAGAAAGTAAGTTATTTTCCAAAAAACAGTAGGAAGAGACTTTCTTTGTAGCTCATGTTTGGTAGCTGCTTTGGTTTGCTGCACCATACAAACAGCAACGAGAGCTGCCTTGAGCTCGTATCAGCCATCATTTTCGCATCTCTGTAAACATGAGGTTAAAGAGATGTAGTAGTGCAAGAATTGTCTAGGAGAGGCTTTTTTTCCTCTTGGGTAGAAAGAAGATGGGCTTTCCAGGACTGGAATTAATGTGACCTCTTGGAAGTCCACTGGGGGAACTCAGTTCATGTTCTCATCCGAGGGTGTTTGCCTTACAAAAGCAAAGGGAGAGGAGGAGTCTTGTCGGGCTTGTATTGTAGTCATGTTAGTCTGTGACAGCTGTGTCTTAATCGCAACTGTAAAAACAATAAACTACATCTTAAAATAGACTATATTTCTTCCCCTACTGTGCTAATGGATACTGTTTCTAGAGTTTACTACTTTAACAAGTAAGAGGCCTGTAGAAGTTTATAGCCCCAAACTATTCCATTATATTTTTTTATATTTCAGACAGCATTTCTGTTAGTGTTAGTCTCAGGAACATGCCTGGTGTGCTTGGAAACAAACCCTGCCTGGTGTGCTTGGAAAAAAAAACCATTTCTGTCGAAGCTAAACAATTGTAGTTCTTCAGGTCTTTTATTGATTTTTGTGACCAGCCAGCATCCTTCAGTTTATCGCCTGCTTTTTTGATTTGCTCTTGGTATTGTCATAGTTTGGCGAATCAGGTGGACTTTCCTAACTCTGATCATTGTTGTGGCTTGTATCACATGGCACTCTGCCTCCTTTTCTTTCCCGTTTTGCCTTAGTGAATTTCATAGATGATATCTGGGAACCCTTAGCTTAGCTGCTTGACTTTGGATCTCTTCCTCCTTGCATTGTGCTTTTAGTCTCTGCCTCCACCCAGTATCCCTTCCTGGGGGTCTGTTTACATCTTGGTTTAGGCCCAGCTTCAGGCTGCAAATTTTATTCCCTTTCTTCCTTTCTCTTCCGAGATCTAGACTGTTGGTAATCCTTTCAGGTTTTCATCTTGAAATCTTGAAAAATGTGGGCTTTCTTCTTCTGTCATCAGAACATGGATCTACATCCTCTTAGTTCTTTTTATCTCCTGCTTGACTTCTCATTTTTGTTGTGCATCTTTCTGCCACTGCTGCCATAAGAAACCACTGCTGCCATTGCGTGCAGCTCTGTGAATGACTGCCTACACCTGAATTTTGGTCATAGGTACTTCCCTTGCCTCTCTTGGTTGGTAATTTTGCTGTTTATCTCTTGTCCTCTGGGGAGAGGAGCATCTTTAAGAAATCTGTGTCTCTCCTTGCACTGTGACACGAGTCAATGTGGAGACTGTGTTTGTGACTATATTGTGGTTGCATTCTCTGCTATTCCCCTTTTTATCACCATCACTTCTAAGCTGTGTGGGCTCAGTTGCTCTTGGTTCATGGCCTGGCCAAAGACAGGAAGGAGGTTTGATACCAGTAATTTTTTGGAGTCTGCAGTGTGTAACTGGTGAGGGGCTTAGGAGTCTTTAGCTGGCCTGGAGCTTGTGCTGATTCTTGTACGCATCCACAGATCAGGACAGAAGTACAGTCCCCTTTGTCCTATCTAACAGTGCTGGCTGAATATTCCAGTAACCATCCTGTTGTACTTGGTGACCCATCTGGGATTTGCTTTAATGTCTTTCATATCATATCTAATTCAGATAACAAACCCTCACTCCAGTGAGGGCTTGACATCATATTTACATATGGTATTAGGAACACAGTGATGTATCAAATTAATATATCTGAATGTTAAAGTTATCTAAAGGAAATTCACAAGGGACAAAAGTGTATTGTCTTCACTGCCACTTTAGAAATGGAGCACAGGGCTTGTCATGCAAAACAGGGAGCTTTCAAGGTTGGTTTATTATAAGGCCTAACAAATTTGACAGTTACCCTGTATTGTAGGTCTTGTCTTTAAATAGATTTTCATGCTAGGATAATCTTTTGAATATATCATACTTGAAAACGTGATCCATTCACCTGGTTCTTTGCTTATGCCTCTTTCTTTCTTGTGAAAGAGATTTGTGTTTAAATAGGAGCTTTCTCCCTCGCATCCCATCTGCTCCTTGTACTTGATCCTGAAGCTATGTCAGGACTGAATTTGTGACATCACTGTCACCAGTGTTGCCGTGGAAATATCACAGCCACAAAATTATGATCTCCCTGCATGAGTGAGCAGCAGGAGAAGCCGACTTAGGAGAGAGGAAGACCTTAATGTGACCTGTGTATCTCTAAGCTTTTTTTCTTTTCAAGCTTTGCTGTAGTCTGCCTTCTCCTGCATTTTAATTTCCCTGTGCCAATATGTAACTTTTCTAACAAATCAAAATGCGGAGCTCTTACTAAGATGTTTTTCTGAGTATGCTAAATGCCTGCAACAATGTGACCTGATGAAGAATTTTTATATTAAAATTGTTTAACACTCTTGGAAAAGTATTTTTTTCATAACTTGTTAATTACCGCATAGCTCTCAAGGAATATCAGATGTTACATTGTCCTGGGACTGTTCCATCTGTACATACATGAAATGCAGCAGTATATAATTTCTTATATGTGTTAAGAAACTTGTTCTTCAATTATTCCACTAATTATTTTCAACATAGATGTTTACATTAAGTAGAAACCGAAGAGATTTCATGTAGATTAATGTGAATTTACCACTTCATGTTTGGTAGGTAGCTCTTGAATTGCTTACCGGCTCTGTTGTGCTAGCATGTATTTATTTATAGCTGGATTGAAATTTTGTTTCCTGCTGGATAAGTGATTTTTGGATATTTTGTAATTTGAGAGTAGCTTATGTACTTAAATATTTGTTACTCTGTTGTAAACCACAGGAGTGCACAGTAGCATTGCTCGAACAGTGATCTTCCAACCTTTTCCTCAGACAGGAGAGAAAAAAAGGATACTCTCTACTTAAATATTCTTATAATTCCTTTAACAGTTTAGGATATTTTGCTTACTGTATTTTCAGAGTAAATCTCCAAAGAAGAGACAAACCCTTAAGACCAACACAAGATTGTAGCTCAGGATCATAACTTTGAGTCCTTTGCAGTGCTGAGGGTAGTAAACATCAATTAGCAACCAGTTGATGTGACAGCTTTCGCTTACGAAAATTCATAACCTGTTTCTCGCAAAACTTTGAGATGAATTAGCTTCTGTTCAGCAGAGTTTGCTAAGTGACTGGGACATAAGTGTTAAGCTATTCTAGCAGCCTGGTATTTGTTAATTGTGAATTTGGCCTGCAGTGTGAATAGCACCTTACAGAAAAAAGTTTTACATTGCCTTCCAGCCAGCTGCATAGTTTTGTAATTCTTTTCCGTGTTATTCTTTAATGAACAGCAAACATGAAATAGCAAAAATGTGTGTTCAATTTAATATCAGCAGCAGGCCTTCTGTATTAAATATTCACTTACAGATCCAGAGGGCAACTTGATAACAGATATTATCAAAACTGCTATGTTATTTTAAGGACTAGAATTACTCTTTAGCTTTAGGGTGAAAAGTTTTTTGCGCTTTGGGCTGAATCATCCTTACTGGGTATCAGGAATAAAGCAGTGGTGCAGTTATCCTAAGCGCACAGTCTTACATAAGGCTATTGCTCAACAGCTGCACCTACATCAGCTTTACTCTTCTCCTGGCACACTTTTGTCCCTTGAAAATTACACTGCAGCTGGCCCTGAAAGGTGGGCTGGAGCCTAGGAACTGTCTGCTGCAGTTTCTTTTTTGCCGTCCAGATCATTCTATCATGAAAAGTAAATTGAATTTCTGGAAGGTCGATGTTTCTGAACTTTTCCACAGGACATGTCCAAATTAATAATACCTATATTCTATAGACTATAATCTTTGTGAGGATTGTATCTATGAGTACACAAGCATATACGGGTTGTGCATACAGACCTCTAAGTCTGAACTGTGGATTTGTGTTAAATGGGCAGAGATGAAGTCAGCAATTCAACTCAGTCAATAGATTTTTATATCCTGTGCATTGGTTCTATTAAAACTGGGTTGCAGATGCAAGAGGCAGTGCAGATACAGCAGTCAGCAGTAGAAATGCAACGTGCAACAGCTTCTGTGAACATGAACTCTTCAGCATTTCTGTCCAGTTTCCCAAGAAGATGACTCAGATTGGTTTCAGTGTGGTTAAGAGAGTGCTGTTTGCTACACCTTCATTTTCTTTGATTATAGTACATAAAAAAAGCAACAAAAAGACTCCTTGGAGGCTGCAGGTAAATCCAGAAAAGTCAACCACTGAATCGTGGTTTGGGTGTAGAGCAGTCCTGACTGTTAAAGGTTTACTTGAAAACCCTTTTAAAGTACCAGTTCATTTACTGTCCAATCAAAGAATAATTGTTGGAACAACCTTGAAATTTGGTTGCTTTGTCTCTTTCTTTTTTAATTGCTAGGAAGTCTTAAATAGCTCTAGGGCTAGATAATGTGATTTTCAGAGAAGATGTTAAATAGGTTGTGTTGAATTGCATGAATAACTCCTGTAGTTTCTTGCCTCTACCAGAATGATAATAAACCTTAGAGTTGTGTGATCTCCAAATTATTTTTCTTTAAAGGGTCTTATATTCATTAAATTTTCAAGAAAAACCCACAAATCCAGTTTAACTGTGTGTTGGTAGAGTTAAATACTGTATGCATTAAGTCCAGAAATTAGTTTGGAAATGCAAAATTCTTTGTATGAGGTCTGATTGCTCTCTGTTAAGGTACTAACAAAATTTGTAAATCCAGAAAGGTCCCAATTCCAAAACCAAGTTTAATGCTGTTGGCAGTTTTGTCCAAGGGTAAGCTGTCTTGCTTTGGTAAGGTTTTGATTTAGGGTCTTCCAGAGCTGCCCCCAGGATTGTGGACAGACCGAGCACCACTTTTTCTTGTTCTGTTTTTTCTTCACTCTAGAGGGTTGTTTGTTAACCGCATACTCTGAGCCAATGGGTGTAACGTGCTGATCAAGATAACATCTTTCCTCTGCTCTACATTTCTTGTACAGCATCTCTTGAACCCGTAGAAAAAGAGAATTCTATCAGTGTAATACATGAAGAAGTCTGGAGGATTTTTTTTAAGAGCAGTTAAAACTTTTGATGCAGTGTTTAAATACTGCTAACCTTTTCCCCTGTTGGTTTTAGCTGGAAGGGTACTAAATAAGTACTGGCCCACAGAAAGCTTTCTCTACCTTTTTAAAGCATGCTCTGCTCTTCAGGTGACTGTGGAGAGCAACTATATGTTGCTATGAACTAGATAAACTTTCTTACTTTTCTCTCATTTACACGTATATTTTTAGTCTCAAATGCTGTATCAACATATTAGAATTTGTTTTACACCAATAAAAAGTTAAAGGTGCTTTTTCAATTGGTAAAATGTTATTTGAGAGCATTGGATATCTGCTTATAGTCTTAGCTTAGATGCAGCTTTTGTATATCAAAAAAATAAAACTTTCTTTTTATATTCTTCAGGAGTTTCATTGAGCTTAACATCCGCTCCCCTGCCCCCCTGCCCCAACTCATTAACTCACATGTTGTTATTTAGGTTAGTGCTACTTCCCTGTAGTGGTTTCTTGCTTTTCGGTTGAAATTGTGAAGCTAAACAGGACATTTTATCTAGCCTGTTTTTTTTATGGGATTGATTGATTAGGAGAAGTAAATGTCACAGTCTTTTGTTGAGGGTTGTGTAAATGCTTTGAAGACAAAAGCAGGAGCTCTATGAAGAGCAGGTAGAGCATCACGTTTGACCATCAGACAAAACCAAGGAATACAAGCCAGAGTTTGGGTGAAGTTCTCTTGTGCACGAGCACCAAGCATAGCTGTAAATCCTTCATAAATTATAGTCTTTAAACCCTCCACTTGTAGCTAAATAAGTAATTTCATTGTGTTCAAATTTCTGGCATTTAATTGGAAAGCCCCTGAGGGTATGAACAATGTCTTCTGTGTGTTTGGACTGTCACTAGTGAGTGTGGGTGTTGGAAAATTATGAACAACAAAACCAATTAAGACAAGAATGATTTTACATCTAAGATAAAGATTGTCATTTTGATGCTTTTTACCTTTTCCTTCTGTTCTCCAGAGACTGAGAAATGCAGTATAGTCTCTCCAGCTTTCAGCTTCTCCACAGATGCAAAAATGTGGAGGAAAGTGTTGCTACTTTTCAGTGTCTCATTTCCTTCAGGTCTTTTTTTTTTTTTTTTCTACCAACCTCCAGAGATTCTTGGATGTATGTGTAATTTGGAGGTGGGTGCAGATATGTGTGTGTAGGAGGGGAGGGGGTGAGAGCTGCTGAAGAAATAGGTCAAGGAAGCCCTTTCTCCTATCTTGCCTGCATTCTTTACCAGGGTGAAGAGACCCCAGTGGGGAGGGCCGACCCTGCTCCCCAAAGCCAGAGGACAGTCCTGGGAGGAGTGGCAGGCTCTGCTCTACTGCAGAGATTCCAGCTGCAGCAATGTGGGGGCAGGCACTGTGCTATCAGTGCTGGTGGAGATGAATTATCCCCCTGCAGCCACTCGCCCGGCTGTGTCAGTTTTTCGTGTAATGCCATATGCCACTTTCAGCCGTGTGATCGGGTTTTGGGCAGTGAAATTAAAAGGGAATGACTTGATTAGTTAAGGAATACAAACACTAAGCTGGTATAAAAAGGATTTTGTATAAAATTGAGTAGAACTAACAAACTAGTATTGGTATGACTAAATATAAGTTGAGAAAAGCAATGTGTGTAATGTAATCAATCAGTATGAAAGTTGACGTTCTTGTGCTTTTTTAAATTTAATTTTAGTTTCGTTTTAGTACTTCACTATTTGAGATGGCTGCCTGGGGGGTAGTTTGTGGGCTTTTAAATTGCTTGCATTCAGAAGTGTTAAGAGTTTGCATATTTTCCTAAGCTAATGTCAGCATGCTTCAGCCCTCCCACATACTGAACAGCCAGCCCATCGTGCCCAGAGTTTTATCTGTCTTCAATGGGATATTTTATGCTTCTTGCTCTCTTCATATAGTGTAATGACTTTTTTTTTTTTTTTTTTTTAATGTACAGAGGATTTAAAATCTGCTGAAAAAACTCTGAAAACTGGTTAAACTTCCAAGGTTTAAAATAGCTGTAAGACACTTCTCTGTCTACCACTAATTTGAAGAGGCTGAAGTGTAGAGTTTCCTGTCTGGTTAACAAAAATAGTTTCTGTAATTCTTTTTCCTTTGCCACTGATGATATTATCTGGAGAATGGCAGATAGATGTAGATGCACATGCTCATTGTCTAACTGTTGAAATAGATCCTTCTGTTTATAAATAAAATAAAACATGATCAGAGCTACAAAGGGAAGAGTTACATAAATGTTCGTGAAGGGCTTAAAAAACCCTGAAGCCAAGTAAAGTGCTATTTTTACTCCCTAAAGTAACATAGGAAGAGCAATTTGAGCACAGCATTGCTTTGCAACTAATATATTAAGAAGCTGTATTTTTTGTGGCAGGCTGAAATGTGATAACTCCAAGATCCTGGTAAAGACACGATATTTACAGGCAAATATTTAGAATGGAAGATTCTATGTGACTAACAGAGTAATAAAATGCTGAAAACGTTAACTTCTGATATTCGCCTTTAATATTTTTCCATGTATTTTTGAGAATTGTAGGTTTATGCATAGAACTGAGTAATTTGGGTGAACAAACACTTTCTATTTTGTGAATCTGGTTTAGGAAAAAAAATTAAAACTTAGTACTGAACTCTATAGGGAAAAAAAAGAAGAGAAAAAGCAGAAGTTTTAAAAAAAAAAGGCTTGAACAAGATTTTGGGTGTGGTATCTGCGCTTCCTGCACTAGGAAAGCCAAGGCAGCAGTTTACAGTCATACTGTGTTCCTTTGCAAAATTCTCAGTCCTTGTTTGGAAGGTTTTGTCCAAGTGTTAAATCCTCAATTAGAAACAAGGTTTGAACAACGCCCTTAGATTATGTTTCCTGAATCTGGTTTCTTTACACATTTGAATGCGTATTCAGATGTAGATTAAAACCTAGCTAAAATTAAAAACTTGTGTGTGAAAAGAGCATATTGGTTAGGGTTTCTTTGGGAAATATTTTTAAAACTTTCTTAGTTAATGGCAAGTTTGATCATCATAGCAGCATAGTCGTCATAACCAAGGTATTTTGCCATAAGTGGTTTAACACTGCATTGTTCCTTAAACTCAGAATGATAGAATGACACAAATACTTCCCATTCATCTGACTTTAGATGCTGTTCAATATCAAGGGTTTTATTTGTTGTGCCACTTGAACCTGTGTTAGAACACATATGAATATCATTGTGTTGTCACTGGATGGGGTGAAATTTTTGCTTTTGGGAGGAGGTGGTTCTTTTGCTGTGTCAAAGGACTAGTTAAACACAAAAATCTGCTGTCTTATTATTTAAATACTGCATGCTAAATATTGAATTTAACTGTTTTGAGATAGTTGCACTTGACACAGAGAAGCCATGCTGGTAATGATTATAGGCATGGCATTATTTCCCTCAGAAGTTACAAAGAAAACCTTAATATTATAAGGCAGCTCTTTCCAGGAATGAAATTGAGTTATTAAGGAACTGTGATTCTTATATCCTCAGGTTAAGATGCAGTACAAAAATAAGTAAGAGTGGTTTTGCTACATTGAATGCGTTTGTGTTCTGTTTAAATACAAAATAAGAAAAAATGGCACCATAAAGGTAAAAGACAAGGGTTGTGTGATGATTGCCAACTTACCTAGAAATCTGTAAGACTGTCATGAGTTTGAAATAATGGAGTGAAACCACTGTGCCTTTAGAGTGTCAAGAGGGAAACCGTTACTGTAACTTAGTCTTGCTGGCAGACGCTGATTCTTTATGCATCCTGTTGCCATCTTCTGGAGGTTCTAAGCTGTGTTTGCTGTCTGTGTTTCACTTCAAATAGCTGGCACTGCTAAAAGCATGTGAGGGAAGCATCCTTCCTGATTCTGGTGACACCTGGCAGGCTGGCTCCGTGGGCACGCTCGCCATCCAGCTGCTGGGGCTGCCTCTGGAGCTGGCAGGAAAAGTTCATTATGCAGGATGGATGGGGGGAACTGGTGGGATTTTCCTGCTACTCAATGTAGCATTGGCTGTTGATTCACGTCTTAGTGTTAATTTCAAGTATTTCAGGTTTGTTAAAGTAAACATATTGTCGGATCAGGAAGCTAAACACAACTAGGTATGCCCTTACTCTGTCCTACTGTCTTCCTGTTGGCTTTGTGTTGGAATCTGTTTGGGTTTTGTTAAACTCTTGTCCTGTTTTTCAAGAAATGGGTTTGACAACTGTGATTTTTCCCAGTTTCCTGTTCACAACAAAATTTAGCTCCTAAGAAAAAACCCAAATATTTAAAGTTAGATCCCTGTCACCTGTGGGCTCTTTGAAGCATTGTAGATTTGGAGATAGGTTAAATTTTTGTTTTGTGTGAACAAAATTCTGGATAAAGACCACAATTGTATTAGATTGGTATCATGCAGTAATTCATAGAACTGAAAATAGTTAACAGTATTGTGACACAGCAGAGGAAATTTGACAGATTTTGTGTCCAGGAAAGGCTTTTGCTGGTATTCATCTTCTAGGTAACTTTTCCCTCTAAGAACACTGCCAAATTAACAAGAACTTTAGTTTCTAGTAGCAGATAACTTTTGCTGTCATGTCTGAGGAGGCTGTGATGTCACTGGTTCTGTGCCAGGACAGGTAAAGCTTCTTGACACCAAAACTGCATTAGGTGAGGCTCTGAGCATTCAGTTTCATTTTCAATTAGGCATTTTTAATTGGTGCATCTGAGTAAACCCATTTTAGTTTCTGGGAATGAGCATGTTGCATGCAATGTTAAGTGTGTGTTTCCATCTGCTTTAGCTTGGGTTTGTAGCCCTCTAGCACCTTACTAGTTCTAGTCCAAAAATGCTTTTACAAGTGACAGACAAGGAAAAAAAAAAAAGTCGGAACTAGCATATGTAATTAGTAAGTAAGGAATTTATAAAGAACTTTTTTTTTTCTTGTTTTGATATAATAAGCTCTATTATACAAAGATTGATTTGAAAGATACATTCTTCTGCATTCTGGTTGTGATGTTAAAAATCAATACTATGATACTGCTTGACCAAAAAAAAGAGTCATCATCTCAAGCTTAAGTGCCCAAGTTGGAAACATTTTTCGCTGGCAATTAAAACATTAATAAACTGAAGCCTGTCTTAAACTGTGTGGCAGCTAGTGATGGCGACTCTATTCTTTTATAAAGAAACAATTTTGTGTGATGTTACTGGACACTGACAGACACAGCAGACTGTCATTGAGCATACTTGTCAGGTCTTGCAGACTTTGGAGGGAATTTGCATTGTGTTTTCAACAGTGAACAAAGCAGAAATCACCTCTGCTCCTCGTATTGGGGAAAGTGATGAAGGACAGTGCAAACCAGATCAAACAATAATAAAAATAAACTAAACTGCCAGAATTTTCAGTGGAAGTGAAGTAGGATGAAGTTTGGAAATAAAAAGGTAGTGAACTGTGTTGGCTATGGTCAGCAGAGCTCTTGTAGCCAGTAAATCCATGAGGAGGGGCAGGGTCCCAAGTACTTGCACTTTAAGTGCTGGGGAGCATCAGCTTGGTCCGCTCACATGTGATCTGCTTTGTGAAGTTTAAATAGATGAAAAAGATCTGAAACTGCAGCGTGCATTGAAGCTCTAAAAAGAAAAAAATACTTTATTTCCAGTCTGAAATTACTTCAATTCAATCTGTTGGTTTGCCTGACTATCCTGACATGGGATTGCATGTCTCAGTTTTGAAACACTGATTTTCTCTGCATTTCCCAGAAAACTTCTTGGTAACAACATTTGCTCTAAGACAACCCATCTGTGTGGCTTCTCCTATCTGGGTGTTTGTTGGTGATGCTTTTCTATGGCTGCTGAACTTTCATAAGCTGGAAAACACTCTGTGTTAGTCTATGTGAAGATAAGGATACCTTGTTATGAGAAGTTCTCTGCAAAAGGAGAGTACCCAGTAGAAATTTTAGCTTTCTGGTGAACAGTGGCTGTACTTATACGCTCTCCCAACTTTTAAAATATTCAACAACCCATCTAAAAGGAGAGAGAAGTAGAATATAAAAACTGGAATGTGTATTCAATCACTTCATAAGTAAGATGTGGTCTAGGATTGCAGAATTACATATGCATTCACCAGTTAACATCATCATTAATGACTTTAGTAAAAGAGTAATTGATTCATCTTAGGACAGTTGCAGAGATGCTCATTACAGTTGTACTGTAGCATGGATTTAGAGGCAATTTGTGTAAAGTAAATATATACCCTTAGTAGATGCAGTTCTGGATTTCTGCTGAGAACATAACTGGGCTCTGTATGGAGCCAAATCAGAATTTCTTACATTTTGTCCTAGGAACATAATGGGATTTTATGATCTGATAAAAGAGCATTGTTTGTTTTGTGTCTCACTATGTACACTTGTCCTTTTATCTTAATATAACAGGGAAACTTGATACGAGCATGTACTGCTGGGCACTGCTGCTGCTGGAGTTGTGCTTAGGTATATTTGAACACCAGAAATTATTCATCTAAGCATGATCAGTATGTTTTAATTGTCAGCACATCTTGAAATATTTCAGGGAGCAAGACAAAAAGTCTTGCTAGGACAGAAAGTGTCAGAACAGCATAAACAATATTTGCAAACAATGGGATGTTTTGAAGCGCTTTGTACACAGAGATCAAAGTGGGTTTGTTCTTTTCTTTCTTTGCTTTGTTTTAAGAACTATAGTTAGTTAAAGTTGCTTTAGGTATGTAGAATAGAACGGTATATATTACTTAGCATAGCAGTTAGTATAGCAGCTTTGTGCTTGTGCATTGAACACAAGGCAAATCATGGAACAGATACAGAGTGCTTAGTCTGAGGTAAATGTTGAAAATTAAGTGTTACAGAAACTGAGAAAGTGCCTTTCTATTAATCAGTATTCCAGAGCCTCATTTTTTTTCTTTATAAGTCATAGCAGTATGTATTCAATTCATATATTTAATAGGAATGTTAGAAGTCATGTCACAATTGTAAACAAAAAAAATTATAGTGTATGTTATCTTAAATTAATATTCTTTTCAGAGAGCAATACTGATCCATTATAAGAAAATAGTATGTTTTAGAAACCAAGGAAACAAAATTTGAAATATATATCAGTTGTTCTAAAGTTTAATTACTATGTCATGGTCATACGTGGTTCATCAATATTTATGGAGGCTTTTGTTTAACTTCACAGGGTATTACCTAGATGTACTAGAGTATTGCAAATATGCAGGGTTAGGCAGTGACAGATTTTATTCCATATCTACTTTGGACACCAGTGGCCAAGAGAGATGAATTTGAAATCAATGTTTTCAACTTCATTAGGTTCTTCTTAAGAAAGTGTTTATTACAGAGCTGCATTGGAAAGCCGTGTTTTCTTGAGATCTGCTAATTGATTCCTCTAATCTGAAATTCTTAAGACATTCTAATACAGTTTTTGGTTGCTGTCAGATGAAATATGTGAGCAGTGAACCAAAAATTCTCTTTCATATGGAGCTGTGTTAGAAGTTGTGGGCACTGATAGAATGCACAGTTGTGGGGATAAAACCTGCTTTATGTACAATGAACTGCAACCCTCCCCTGTAGAAATATCTGTGCTTAGAAAACTGATCACGTACCCCAAAGATAAGGTAGTACAAAACAGTGTTGTACAGGATACCAGCCAAGTCTGGTCTTGAATAATGCTAAGTCAACAAAGAAAAGCACTTGATAAACAATAGATGAAATATCTTCCTAACTTGTGGCTAGATAGCTCAGTATTATTAATAGGATACAAAAATCTTTCTTTCAGCTCTGGAATATGTTTACAGAGCTAGCTCTGATATTTTCTTCCTTCTTCTTTTGAGTGTCCTGTTATTGTCTTTGCTTCCTCCCTTGCATGTGTGAGATTTATGTTTTCATTTGACTTAGCAGTGCTAAGGGAAACAGATGAAAATACCCCCAACGTTGTAAGGGCCAGACATAATCCTTAAACCTTGTTGGATTTTGCTTTGTTCAGCCAAACTGGGAAAAAAAAAAAATGGTTGCACAAAGGTAAAACACATCCTTTGCGTTAGGAGGAAGTGCAAGCACCAGCCACCATGAAGGGCAGTATGTCAAAAGCCCGGATCATGTTGCTGAAAGCTTGGGTGATGCTTTACCGTGGGCCACATCAAGGAGCTTTACTGTAACAAGTGGCAAATTCTATAGAAAACCACAGGTCTTTGAATAGCATTTTGCAGGAAGTAGGTGCTTCAAGCTGGAAGTGAATGACTAATACTGAGCACAGTGCATTTCTTGGTAGTAGTTCTTTGGTGCTAATGGGAAGTGTTGCTGTCCTCTGTTCTATAACCTGTCTTTCCGCAGGCAGGAGGGAGAAAGCAGAAGCTCTCTCAATTACTGCTGCCCAACTGTTGGTTGAATTGAAGTAAAAGTGAGCGGATAAGCACTCCCGAAACTGCCCCAAAGAAGATGACATATACATGCTGGAATTCAAAATATAATTGCATTATAGAGAAATTACATAATTTTCCAAAGTGCTAGCTGTTCTTGTGCCTGGAGTAAATATTCTTTTGAAAAGTTTTATGATGTCAGAAAATGACCTATGTTTGTTTGTTCATTAGTGATTTAATCACCTATGTATTTGGCTGTAGTTAAAGCACTTGTATGAGCTCCCTTCAAGCAGGAGCCAGAGGGGGACAAAGTCTGTGGTTAAACAACAATTTCACCTCAAATGATCTGAATTTGGTGGATAGGGCAGTGGAGAAGATTTCCAGTATAACCCAGAAAATATATTTAAGCAATAGAAAACCTTAAAAAAAAAAAAAAAAGGGGGGGGGGGAGAAAAAAGGAATGCCTATTCATAAGGTATTGTATTATGAAATATGGGGGGACTGTGGTTTTGACCTCTGTGAAGTACTGTAATATCTACGCTTGAAAAGATTAAATAAGACCCTGTTGTTCTTGTGCCAGAGCAACACTTTAGCTGCAAATCTATGTGAAAGTTATAGCTTCCTGATGATGTGTAACTTCAAAGACAAAATTGTTTTAGGCTTTATTCAACTAGGAAATTTACCAAAAGCTTCACTTAAACATTGCAAATATTTCCTGATGCGACAACACGTTTGCAAGATGTTATTTTAAGACACTCCTAATCCAGGAAAATCAATGAATTAATGGCTTGAAAGCTACGTGCCATTTTGCACATTGCTTATCAAACATAATCTTAGTCACTTGTCAGTCTTCAAGGAGCAGCAGTTGTGAGAATGGCACCCACTCTGCTTTCTGTATTTGCTGTTGGCCGCAGTGCGAGGCAGAGGTGTGATTTGGCACCTCCTTGTTTTGATCCCCTCTGCAGCCGTAGAAGCTGAGAGCACTCATGACACCTCCTAGGACAGGCCCAGTGTTGCTTTGCTTCTCTAAACTTGTCCTGCCTGAGAGAGCTGGCCAAGCAGAGCTGGCAGGTGTCTGTGCCGGTCGCTGGGTGCAGGGCTCCCTGGAGAGCAGCGTGGAAACACGGAAACAAAATCCAGGGCCCAAGGACGGATTTCAGGGAGGGAGCAGATTACCACTGCGCTTCTGTGTTGCATCACTTCTCATGTCTGTTTTTAGAGGGGAGGGTCTTGTTGAACTCTGTTCTCAGAGTTCAAGGTACCGCACAGATGTGTTACATTTAAGATAAGAGACTTCATTTGATTTCTTTCTTTTTACTCAGTAAAAGCAATATGCAGAGAGTAGTGAAGTCGTCTGTGAGTCTGCTTCAGTTCAGGCTGAACATTCTGCCGCATTTGTAATGAGCTTTTAGCATTTCAGGGCATGTGATAATTGTTTTTTTTAATAGCAGATTGGTATTGCTTTCTGTGGAAGCACATTTGAAAACAGATCAATATTTTAAAGAACTATTAAAAGGAATGAATCTGCTGTGAAAGTTATGAATGGATGAATCTGTTCCGAGCTTCCTTTTTGTTGCCAAAGCCTTCCTGTATGTTTAGCAAAGACATAACAGACACTAAAGTTTATGCTTTGGGGTTTTTGGTTTTTTTTTTAAAATAAACAAACTGAGAAACTATTCCAAAAACAAAACAAAGGAATGATGTATTCACTTACCCTTTATTACAACCTTTTTTTGGGGAAAAAAAGGAACAGTTTGTAATCAGAGTTCTCTTAAGTAGTTTACAAATGTTACTAGAGGATTATAATCAGTAACCTTCGTCTTAAACTTAGCTGCTGGACTTTATGGTGCTTGAAATGAGTTGTATGTTGTACAACGGCTTAAAATCTTGCTTTTTGTAAGATCTATAACTCCCACCTTTTGAAGGAGTTTTAGTAACTGAATAATTGAGATTAAAATGACTTGTGTCCAAAAGTGATGGTAGACAAGTAATTTCTTGTGTATCTCTTGGTGCTACGAGGGGGTTTAGATGTACATTTGTGTGTAGTTTACTTTTCTTCATTAGCTGCTTCTAGAATAGTGTGTATTGCCTAATTGTTAGGTGTTAATTTCACTATATGCTTGGATGTCAGGGATGAGAAACTGTTTAAGTGTAAGAGCAAGATGGTAAACAAGAGCACACAGATGAAGACAAAGGTAAACCAAGTCATCTCTGCAGAGTGATTCTTAAATATGTGTTGTGTGTGTTTGGTTTATAACTGTCTGTAAAATTTTTCTTGGCACATCAGAAATGAGATTTCAGTATATCAGTAGCTTAATGAAGTAGCCCCTTATCACAGTGCAGTTTGTTTCCTGTTTTTCTGTCTTTTTGTTTTTGGGTTTAATTTTGGGTGCAAGTATATATGTAGGAGGAATTGTGACTGAGCTGTTTGTTAAGTAGACACTCTATAATTTGAAGAACAACAGAAATGTATTCTTAAATTAGACTTTTCTATTAAAAATGTATATTGGAGAAGTTTTGTGCAAAAGAGAGATCTTGCTTCTCATCATCTGGACAAGTAAAGATTCTGGGATTTTATTCACTGCAGATGAGTTACCTATGCGTTTCTTGATGTTTAATGCATACATGATCTCCAGGTGAGGGCATGTTCTCTTTCACATAGCTGGTAAAACACTGGTTAATAAAACCAGCTGAAGTTAACCACAGCAGGTGTTGCAATTCAGTGCTTTGGTGTTACTGGCCAGCATGACCTGAAGCTGACTGAAATATCCAGGAAATGTCTTCTGAGAGATGCTTAACTCTTCTTTCCAGATCTAAGAGCTTAAAATAGGTCTGATGTTGCTGCAAGGAGCTCAGCATGCAGTCTGTGGAAATAAGGCTGCCTGCTTGGAACAAAACACCTGAACCCTCAGTCTAAAATATGCACTGTGTGAAACTTCTTTCCTGCTTATATCCCAAATGAAACCATTACCCATTTTTCGTGATCTCCAAAAGCATCAGACCTCCCTTTGGGACGTGTGAAAATGTTCTGTCCTTCCTCATTGTGACTGAAAGGGGATCAGTCTGCCTACGGAAGGGCCTGGAGAGCTGCCCCTATCACCTGCTCCTTCCTTTTGTGTCCCTAGTGAGACTTCATTCTTGTATTTATAACTGAAAGAAAAAATGGAAAATGTGTCAGAATGCAGATTCTAGCCTTCAAGGCAGAGAGGAACATCTGGGAGGAGGTTTTGCAGGAGTTCATTCCTCTGCCTGTGTGCAGCAGCTGGTGGTGCTGGGCCTAGGCACAGGATGCTGTGTGTCACTGCCCAAAAACCACTTTGATGGATATCACCATCATTTCTTCTGCGTGGGTACCCATGGTCACCCAGGGTTTGGAAGCTGGTGGAAACAGGCATTTTCTCTGAGAGTGAAATGTGGGCATATCTTGTGCAAGCACACTGGAGTTTGAGTTCTCTTTGTACCCTTGGCCTTGGCAGTGACCTTGAGCAGTCCTCCAGTTTGTGAGCAGGTTCCTTCTCTTTGTTTTAAATATGCTACTGTTGATTCCCTTGGATTATAGTTTTTTGTATTACAAGAAATAGGGATTATTTATTTCCTTTTCTTCACTAGTGCCATGTTTTACCCCCCCCATCAGCTGTGTCTCACCTGAACGTGTATTTTATTGAACCTGGCCATGAGTGGATGCTTTTCCATACTTAGGTTATATTCTTTAATATTCTTCTCTCAATCTTTTTTGCGTTTCGAGGAGGGGATGGTCCAAGATGATGTTGTGCTATGGATTTCTACAGAAGCTACAGGGGGAATTTTGAAGTGTTCTGATTTTTAAGCTTCCGACGTTAATATTTTTTTCCTGCCAGTAACCTGATGTAGAGCTAAAATTAATAGCCATGAGAAAATCAATTTCAATTATCATGTTCTTGAGTTAATGCTCTGTATTTGTTACTTCTCATGCATTTTGTCTTTCCGAAATCAGTTTATATATATCCTCTCTGACAGGCCCATATAGGTGTGAAAACGTGCATCTTGTTGAATCACTCTCAGTCAATAGCTGACTTGCATAAGCAAGTTCTTTGGTACCATGAACGGGATTATAGTATTAGATCCTCTGTTGTTTTTCTTCTGTGGCAGCTGTGGTGTTTTGAGGGGCTGACTTAGGTTCTGGTGTATCACTAGTCAGCTTCAGAGAGTGCTGACTCGCCCCAAGAAGACCTTGTGTGCGAAGAAGGCAGATGGCAGTGGGACCTGGAGCAGGAGTGTATCTGATCAGTGGTGCAGAAGGCAATGCTCTCCAATTTAAGTACAGTAAATGCTTGTATTGCTATTTTTCATTATCACTTCTGGAGATTAGTGTTAATTTCATGGGGTTTATACATGGTGTCTCCAAATAGAAGTAGTTCAGTACAAACCTGAGGGTGTTTGTGCTCTGGTGGCAGTGCTGCAGGTGTTTCAGGCAGTGACTCCAGTGTGCAATACATCTCTCCTTGGGAAGCAGGCCAGGCAGTCTTCAGAAAGATCACAGAGCCTAAAACATCAGAAGTTGACTTAAGTACTTCTATAGCTAAAGAGATTAATATCCAGCAGTCTCTAGGTTTGACAGCTATCCTGTGTGGGCTTTTTTTTTTTTTTTTTTTTTTTTTTTTTTTTTTTTTTTTTAAGGGCATTACAAGGAGCAGTAAAAGATTTCCTAAGCATGACTGGCCTGCGTGGCAGAGGAGATGGTGGTGTGTGCCTGATGTCTGATACTTCTGAAGACAGACAAGATTCTTATCTCCTGATTTCTGCTTCCTTTGCAAATCCAACCTTGTTTGCCTGTTGAGAGAACTGAGATAGTTGTTAGGCCCTTCCTGGATTGCTGCATTTGTGTCCAGACTCCCAAATCCTGTTGCTTTCTGCATGCTGCTGCCATGACCAGGCACTGTGGGGTGTTGGTAAAGGATAAACGTTGTTGTTTGGTTTCTCCTGTTATGACAAGGATGATTTCACACTTTTCTTGTTTGGAGCACAAAACATACTTTAAAAAAAACAAACAGCCCCCCCCACCCCAAAACCTAGCACACCCCCTCATGTTCCCCCAATCAATCAACCTATGCCAGACAGCAATTTGTTTGCCTCTTAGTTTGAGACACTCTGGCTCTCTTTTCAAAACAGATTGGGGAAATTGATGAGAGAGATGCATTTCCTTAGCTGTGCCTTATTCTGCTAGCAAAACCCAGGGAGTGTGTATTTTCCAAGTAGTACACACTCCAAAGAGGCTGTAAGAATTCCAAGAAGATGCAAACATCAGTTTTCTGAAATGATAAATTCTTTTCAGAGTTTCAAAGTATATCATATGCTTATTCAAATGTTAAAATTTTGCTTAGAACTAGTTTTTTTTGCCTAGCCTACTTTTTTTTGTTTGTTTTGTTTTGTTTTCCCCTCGAGATGAAAGAATAGATTTTTATTAATGTTAGTCCACTTCAGTGAACTTCAGTACATTATTCATGCTACAGCAATGCAGGTGTTGCAAAGAAACAAAATACAAGTTACGGCAATTCTGTTTGTTTGTTTTTTCCTGGTAAATCCAATGCTTTGTTTACACTCTAACTTTATAGATATCCTGTCCTGCCCACAGTTTTCCTTACAGGTCTTGTTTCATACAGCATGGCATAAAATACTTCTGTTGCCGTACTTCTTTTATTTTATTTGCTGAAGATAACTGGGACAGTGGGCAGTAGTGATGCTAAGCTTTCAAGTAGTTCTGGAGTACAATTCTTTTTGTATGTCTTGAGTTCGCTTTAGTGTATCCATAGTGAGTATAAAGTTAGGCTCTGCAAAATATCCAGAATGCTGGGTGCTTGAGTATAATTTAATAATCTGTGTATTATTTTAAAGACACACATAAGCAATAGCTGCTTGCTTATAAAATGCATTTACTGACCCATGAGTTAATTGATCCCTATGACTATTTAAACCTCAGGGCTTTAAAAGTTTTTCTCTTATCTTTATGTTAAACAATGGAAAGTTTTACCGTATGTTCAAATAACGTCTTCATCAGGTTCACAACAGGATACCATAGTTAATTTTCAGTTGAGTGCTTTACAGGATTTTCTTTTTGCTGGCTGGTTGGGTGAAAGTCTAGACACTGAGAGACGAGGCGTTAGAGGGGCCTCACAATATCGTTATTGTGAATGGTAAGTAGGAGCAGCTTCCTCTGATGTACGGACTCCGTGCCCAAACCAGTGGTACAAAGGCATAGCTTTTGTTCGGGGGGATAGGGGCTAATCCGAATGCTGCACACTGTGAAAAACCTTTTATGGAAGGGGGAAAAACTTGCCTTGAAGGTGAGAGGTCAGCAGTTTAACCTCTGACTACAAAACAAGAGACCAGCGAAGAATGGGACGAACAAGGGGGAAAAATACTTCAAGTACTCCATTCTTTGTTTATCAAAAATGGGTCAAGCAAATGAGTGTCAGGAATGGTTACAGGAGTTCTGATGGGCTGCAAAAAAGTCTGAAGATGTGCTCTGGCTTAGTTGTGCATTGCTACAGAGTTCGGAGCTTGCATAGCTCTCTCTTAAATGCTTGATAAAGAGATCCCCAAAACAAAATCAAATCCTTCAGCAGTCCTGAAAAGCACTGGCACTGCTCTCTTCCTCCTCAGCCTGTATCAGGTCTGTTTGTTATTACATGTTTTTATTCTAATTTTCCTTTGTGTAGAATAACATCATTTAGTATTTGGCCTTCTAACTCTTTGCACTGTTTCTGGGCTGTTTTTTGAAATTTGTGAAGAAGCAGCACAGTAATTGCATGCTCACATGTGTTCAGCAGGCAGTGAGATGGGTCTGTTTTAGCTAAAGCCATGGATCTTTGGGTGGTCAGCACTATTGTCCAACAGCAGGGGAGAGCTGTTTCCAGTCTTTGTGCAAAGGGAATATGGAAGCTTTCCCCTCTGATCTCGTTTTGGTATTATCAGTGCTGGGAATTTAGTCACAATCCAATTAGAAATTATGGAAGTTATGTTAACTAATTGTTAAGCCCCCCATATTCTCAGGTCTGCCCTTAGACTAATGGGTTGTGCAACTCTTGGCTCAGGCTGGGAGAAGATACCAGCAGTGATTAATACACTTGGTGCACTAAAGCTCCCTGCTTGGCATACCACCATTCCTTGTGCTTCACTACATCCAGCCCATGAGAAGCCCTGCTCACCTCCCTCCTGCCCTCTCCCAGCATGCAGAAAAGCAGAGAAGACATAATGCCTTGCTTGTGCACCTCTGGAAGTTTTATACTTCACTGGACATAGATGTATTGTGTATATGAGGTAAATTCCTCTTCCTGCTTCACACAAAGGGATTAAAGCTAGGCTTTGTTGTTAACCCTCTTCACATGTCACATCTTCAAACATTTGCTTATGACCTAGACAGCTTTAGGCCGCTTGCATTCAGAGAAGTGATCAGGAACCAGCAGTGTTCCTCAGCAAGTCAGGGGCTCTCAGCACTCAGGGAAATAGATTTTGGTGCAGGCTTGATTTTATTTGTGCTTGCCGATAGCACAGCATACATTGTGCATCCTCTGACTCTTGGCCGAGTTTAATCTTTTGTTTCTCAGTTTCACAAGCATCCATCTTTCTTCTTTTTAAATATTTTAGGGGTAAATTCATCAGGAAGGTGACGCTAAGTATAATTCCATGATCTGACACATCTTCAAATGACTTCATTTGAAGAAGAAAGACTTCATTTTTCTTGCATTCCTTAGGAACTCTATTGAGTTCACTGATTTTAAAATGCAGCATTTTAGCGGAGACCTTGTTAAACATGCAGAGTTGTTTAGTTCATTTTCATAAATGAAAGACTTAGGATTGTGGCTGTTGCTGAAATTACCTGAGCAGGTGATTTCCATAGCTATTAAGTGAAAGTAAAATGAGGAACCTTTATAGTCTTTTTGCCTTGCTCCTAATGGGTTAGCTTTGTCACTTTATTATGAATTGCGATCTTTTTGGCTATTCAAATTTGATAGGATCAAATGGTGTTCTCAAGCTAAATGACTGACATTTTTGCCCTTGGCAAAGCACCAGAAGTTAAAATATTGATGTGTTTTAGAGTAGGCACCTTTCGTTACATTCTGTCAAAGTTTGGAAAATAAGACATGGACTTTTTGTCCCCCATAATTATTTTTCCTGCAATCTTGAAAAGGAATCTGAAGCTCTTCTTTAATGGCCCTTTAAGATCATTGAGTCCAGCCCTCAACCCAGCATTGCCAACTCCACCACTAAACCATGTTCCAAAGCACATCTACACGTTTTTTAAATACCTTTCAGGGATGGTGACCTCTTCACTTCACTGGGCAGCCTGTTCCAGTGCTTGACAACTTTTTCTATGAATAATTTTTCCCTAATAGCCAATCTAAACCTCCCCTGGTACAACTTGAGGCCATTTCTCTTTGTCCTATCTCTTGTCACCTGGGAGGAGAGACCAACCCCTTACTTGCTACACCCTCCTGTCAGGCAGTTCTAGAGATCTGTAAGGTCCCCTCTGAGCCTGAGCGTCCTCTTCTCCTGGCTAAATACCCCCAGCTGCCTCAGCTGCTCCTGATCAGACCTGTGCTCCAGACCCTTCTCCAGCTCCTTTGCTTCTCTGGCCACTCTCCAGACACACTTCTTTCCTGAAGTGAGTGGCCCTCAACCAAACACAGAGTTCAAGGTGCTGCCTCACCAGTGCCAAGTACAGGAGGACGATCCCTGCCCTGCTCCTGCTGGCCACGCTATTCCTGATCCAAGCCAGGGTGCCCTTGGCCTTCTTGGCCACCTGTGTACTGCTGGCTCTTGTTCAGCCACTGTCAACCAGCGCCCCCAATTCCATCGGGCAGCTTTCCGGGCACTCTGCCCTCAGCCTGTAGCGTTGCGTGGGGTTACTGTGGCCAAAGTGCAGCACCTGATTGCTCTGATTGAACCCCATACTGTTGGCCTCAGCCCATCAGCACAGCCTGCCCGGATCCCTCTGCAGAGCCCTCCTGCCCTCCAGCAGATGAGCACTCCTGCCCAAGACTCCTGCCCAACTAAGTTTCATCTTCAAACCTATTGAGGGTGGACATGATCCCCTCATCCAAACCATTGATAAATACATTAAACAGAATTTGCCCTGAAGAAAGGAAATACACTTTACAGTTTTAGGCAGAATGTTATTCTATGGAATTTGCCTAATCTTCTGTGGATTGAGAGGAATGAAAAATTTGAGCAATAATAATTAATTTGGGATAGCTTGTTAAAATTAAGATGTGATATTTGCACATCTATGACTCTTGAAATCTATTTTTAGTATTTTCAGAAATTAGTGGATTTTCCCTGCTCTGGAAAGTTCAGGGATTTTGTTTATCAGAGTGATGGAAGACTCAAGATAAGAGAGTAGTTATCTGAGGCATGCTTGAGGGAGAATGTATGTCTTCGTACTTGAAAAGTGCAGCAATGTTTTCGCATCCCATGGGGTTTTTTTTACTAATTATAATAACAGTGAATTAAAAAGATGTTATAAGGAGATACCTTATTTTATGCAGACATAATTTATAAGGGCATTCTATCCCATTGATTATGAAATTTTCAGCATGAGGGATTATGATTAGTCTTTATTAATAAAAAAATGGAATTTGTTGTCTTAAAGCAAAGCAACTTCTGATTTCTCTAGCTGCATATTGAATTGTTTTTGATAAGGAGTATATGTGTATGGGTAGTGGTTGGTTTTTGCTGCAGCATAGTGTATTTTAATGCAGGAACTGGCTTGTCTGAAAACATTTTAATGTTTCCTCCAAAAATTCTTTTGCCTCCCTAATGAAGCTTGGTTGACAGCTGTGATTAAGTCTTAGTGTTCTTGGCCTTTTTTGTTTTCCTGTTAAATAACTATATGAGACCATGGTACTGTTTTCTTAGGCTCATCCAGTTACGACTCTAATTTCTTTAGATAAGAAATTATTTTTCTTTCAGCATTGATTCCAGCTACACACTGTGCCACTCTAGGTTCTTACATACAGTTATAGAACTCAGCTGTGCTCCAGGAGGTCTTCCATTTTCAGAAGCAAAGCAAAGAATAAAGAGAAAGCTCCATGAAGTAACCAAGTTGTTATCAAACTATACAGATCCATTGAGCTCTCCTCTTAAGCCTTCCAGTGGTGAACCTGCAGCCATGGCAGCAGCACTGTCTTACTGGTGGAGATGGAGAAGGTGCAGGAGGACAGAACATGGGTGTGAAATGAACAGAAGTGATTAGTGATGTGGGGCTTGTAGGAAATCTGAGGTTTGTTTAATCAGCTGTGTCAAGGAAGAAGCTGAAGTACACAGAGAATGGAAGCCAGAATAATACAGCCCTTCCAATAGCATCAAGCCTTTCCATGCAAGCGCTGAACATGGAGAATTTGGGCAGTGAGAGAAGAGCAGTGGTTGAGAGGGGAACTTTTAATGAAAATTTTCATACAGATTAATGTAACAGAGTGCATAATGTTACATGTAGTGCCGTATATTTTAGCTCCTTGTGTATTTTGTGTGTAGATAGCTGTTATTGTGCAGGTTTGTAGGCGCATTTGGAAATATTAGCACCAGATTTATTTGGTAAACCAATATTTTCGGATGAGATGTAACTTTAATTTATGCTGTTGTTGATTAATTAGTGTTTCCTTGTTCTTTCACGTCAATAATATAATTTTCCACCCTGCAAATTTTTTTGACTGTTGTATGGTGCATACACAAGCATTACTCACGCTTTCCCTGGTCTCATCTCACTTTCTGCTGTAATGCTTTAAGGAAAAATGAAGACCTTCATTATTTAAGAGGCAGAACTGTTCAGTTCAAACATATGGATGGCCCATCATTCTGCAATGCTCTCTTCCTGTAGTTTTTGTCTTCCCATCTGCAACCACCCCACTGCTCTTCCAAGTGTGTACAGGGCTGTTTTCTTTCTCCTTTCTACTCTGCGTGGTGGGAAGCACTCCCTGGGCTACTGCTTTGCCTCTGTGAGGGGGTGATGGACCAGCTGGGGCCTGCCATGCCTGGCTGGTGTCTCCTGTCTCTCCAACCCGCACAGCAGCCGGCCTGGGTTGGGCTCCCACCCACCAGCGGAGCCGTGTTACCTCGCAGGGTGCCTTTGTTGAAGTAACTGCTTCTGACAAAAAAGTTTTTGTACTTTTCAAACAGTTAGGTTGAGTGCAGACTGCTGAAATGGGAGAAGGCAGCTTCTGACCTTGCCTTCTGGAAAGGCTCAATTTACAAAGGATGTGTTGAGTTCTGACCCCTCATGGGCCATGTGAGTGCAGCGTGTTGGTTTGAACTTTAGCTTTTTCTGTTAGAGTGAAATATATTGTCTGCTATTATCATACTGTTAAATTAATTTTCACTATTTTGTGCATGATTTATTTGAGATTTTACTGGACAAAGCAGGCATCGGGCATTGAGGTTTTGTAAGATAAAAGAGCATTGCACTTAAACCACATCACCTTACTTCGTAATGGAATGTAAATTAATGTCATGCATCTACATCACCCTTCTACTTCTCTATTCTGAATCAATAGTATTCTGTTTATTCACAGAATTATGTGATTCCAAGAACCGTCCTGCAGAGTTTCTTAGTTGTTGAATGTGCTTTGGGATTAGGAAGTCAGAATCCAGATCTTATGCCTCAAGGGCTGCAGGACACAAGACCATTCTGGTACAGCCTCTTTATGTATTTCAGGTTGCTGTTTACATCTCTGACCCCTCTCCAACATGTAATTGGAAATTTTGACCTGGGTGACTAAACACCTGTGAGAAAACCCTTTGTCTTGCCTTTACTTGTTTTATGTGTGTTTGTGTGGCTTGTGCTTTAAAATAACTAAAGTTGGCCCCCAGGGAAATGTCCCCTTTTTAATGCCCTTTCTTCTGAATCCAAAAAAAAAAAAAAAAAAAATCAAATTTTCAAAGACCTCATGGTGTTAGGGAACCTGAAATAACTGACTTGAGGTCACGCAACAGATAACTGGTGGGACTGAAAAAACAGTGTGCTTCTTCTAATTCCCAGTGCACTCTGCTGCTGGCTGGGTCTGTGTTCAACTTCTGCTGAAGCAGAGAGTGACCAATAACGTTAATGCAGCTCAACAACAACAAATTTCCTTCCCTCTCTATCCACTTTGTGACTCTTCAGAGTTTTGAAACAGATGGAAAGAAGGGTGCAGAGAGTTGGCAGCTAAGTCAGAGTTTATTTTACTAAAAGATCAATATATTTTTCAGTTAGAAGATGCCAAAGAAATAGATTGCGTTAACCTTTTGCCATGTGCGGTGTTCCCTTTTAAAAGGCTTAGTAAGAGAAAAGTGCCCAATTTGGGAACATCCCTGGGCGGGGTGTGAAATGCAACCTCTTTTGCAGTTCTGGGAGGTCCTTGGTGCGCATCAGAATGACCAGCGTTCCCTGGGAAGTCAGGTGCCAAAACCGCGGTGCCTCTGCCTGAGCCCCCGGGTCTCAGCATGCATTGTGTGTGGTTGCTGCCTTAGAAATGTCTGGTAGACCCTTTCCTGATGTTTTGTTTGTTTTCTGTGGAAGAAATCCAAGGTTTGGTGATTCTGTGAGGGTGGCTTGGTAAGTGACTGGTATATCTTTATTAGCTGCAAAAACTAATCCTAGAGGGGACTCGTAGCATAAATGCAAATGTAAAGGTTGTTTGCTGTAGCCTTTTTTCTTAGCGTGGCTCTTGGATACTAAAGCATGATTACTTCATGACAGGGGAGATCTCAGCTGTTGGTGTAACACTGATCTTTTCTGTAAGCAACCTCTTAACCTGCTCTTTGTGTTTTGTTCTTATCAAAAGTTTAGTGTTGACTTTTAAGGATTGGTATGGGAAAAACGTCAAAACACTGATTTTCAGCTGCAACCTGCCTGCCATAGACATATCAGGGCTCAATGCACGTGGGCCAGCCTCTAAAATATTTTGTTGCTGATTCTTGCTCACATGAAGGGCCCTTGGGACAGATGACCCCTCACCGTTGATGGTTCGATTACAGCGATCACCCACAGCTTCTGAAGAGTGCGAAGAAAAGAAATTGCTTTCTTTGTCAAGGTGTTTTCATTTCAATTCTCACCCATTAGCCCTGTTTGGTTAAGTTTTGAATTACTCCATCAGGTGACTGATGAGTTTTATTTTTCCCCCTAATGATATTAAAATAGATTTGGGGTAAGATGGAAAAGAAAGGCAAAAGAAGATTTGTGCTTATTGATCAGTGCTCCTTCATCTTTGTTCTGGCTTAATGTGTCATGAACAACAAAGATTGAAGTGAACACTGAATCAGAATATTCTAGAAAATACATATTTTAAAAGAAGTCTGTGATCTGTTTACATATATAGCAAACTGTATGTATGCTATGGCTAGCCATCATGGTTGTTAGAATTCTGGAGCTTTGTGTAACTAAGGTTTGTGATTGTTTTAATTTACGTATATAAAATTATGAAATGTTGGTTTATATAATTATAGCTTTTGAAGTTGGAAATGTTTCAGCTGTAGTGCTGGAGATGTTCAGAGGAGTAGAAATCTTCCAGGCTGGGTCCTGGTTTCCAGTGCTGTTCTACTTCCATACTTTCCTACCACAGTCAGTACGCAAAACATGAAAGGTTTGAATTTCATGTAGAAAATGCTATAAATTGGAGAATCAAAAAAGGATAAAGAATTTGGAAATATGCATTTCAAACATAGTTTCTCACACATGAGCAGAGTATCATTGTACAATTCCTAGTCTTGTTTCACAGCATAATCATAGCGATGGGATGAACATATGATACAGTAGTATCTGTATTAATTAAAATGTCATAAATAATCTAGAATAAAACAATAAAAAGAGAATCTAACTCCTTCTCCCTGTAGCTGTCCTTGATTGTAAAGACAGTGTCAGTGGGATTGCTCTTCCAACATCTTATGTATTCCACTATTGCTCTGGCCTTTAGGTAATTTGTCCCTGTAAGTTGAGTAATAGGTAGTTACTTACCTGTTAATTATTGAGTAATCACATTTTATTGTTTGTGCTAGTCAGTATTTAAGGCAAAGGGCATAATTTAGTGGGAAGTTGTGCTGTCAAGTACCAACAGTTGGGCTGTGCCCAGGATGTGGTCCTCACCAGTGGAAAGTGGAAGGAATGTTGCTGCACTGTTCAGACAAGAAGTGATGTAAATAGACAGTAATGATATCGCTTTTGGCCAAGAGGGAGTGCAACACTCCCCTGCAACACTCATTTTTTCTTGAAGTAGCTAAAGACTGGACTAACTTCTGCTTAGCAAAAAAAAAAAAAACTTGCAGAAGAATTAAGATTTTGGGTTAATTTTTTTATTGCTTTAATATATTTTTAAGGTGCATTAACTCTAATGTAAGATTTATTTTTGTATTATTTTTGGAAAACGCCTGTCAAAAATGGCTTGGATATCACTCCGTGTTTTCTGCAATCAATCAGTTTGCTTTACAGGGTCACATATATTCCTGGTTTCATGCCCAAGCTGATACCAAATTTGTATTTCTTGGAGTAAAGCAGGAGGCAGTAACTCGTTTATCTGTAATGTACTGAGATGTAGTTTTTGTCATGTGCCAAAAACTTTTTGATTTTTCTATATGCAGTGTGTGTGGGTTCCATAAAGCAAGTATAGCAGTGTAGTCTGTGAGATAAAATGATTGTTTCTGATCAGACATCACTGACATGGGAGAGCAAGTGATGGTCCATCCCCAGTGTACTTGGCAGGGCAGGAATTTTGCTTCTTCTGATCTTACTTAGTACATATTGCTTGGTAATAATATACACAAACTTTTCTAGATCTTTCTTAAAATCAATATTGGATATTTCCTAATATAGGAAAATTTAATGTGGCCCACAATATTTTTTTAGAACTTTAAGTCCCATATCTTCATTTAAAATGAAGAAACCCCTGCACAATGTCTGTTTGCAAGGGAGTGTGGCAAGTTACTTTTTCATTCTTACGAGGAGGGTGTAAAACTTCTGTTTGGTTGCAAAGGTGAATGCTCTTAGTATTCCTCTTTTCGTTTATTGTTCATTTCAGTAGATCACAGCACAGCCTGTCTCCTTTAAATTTCTTTGAACAAGAGACCTAGGGATAGCCAAAGTATTTTGTTTCGTAAACAAAAAGCATTAGCAATGACTGGAGGCAGATGTGGTGCCCACTTGCTTCTTCTGCTGCCTTAGTTCTTAGATCCTTGTTCTCATGATTCACTCGTGATTGCAACTTTGAAGTAGGAAAATTAAGAATAACACAGCTTCGAAAGGCATACAGTTGCCATCCTTTACAAGGTCATTCTAAAGACTTACCGAGTAAAAGAAACCCCTGCTTATCTTGTGAAGAGACCAAATGAAGGATGAACATACTCAGTTTATCTGTGTACTATCTGTGCAATGAACTCTCACCCTGATTAAGGTTTTAGCCTGAAGCATGGCTAATAGCATTGCAACCAAAAGGACCCTTTCTTTCTGTCTGTAGTAAGCTGAAATGACTTACTGCTCTGTCCTTCAGTGGGACAAATTCCTAGCAAAAAGGGATTGACCTGCAGCTCTGAAAGAGATGTCAAGTTGTGGCTAGAACTTTTAACCATCTCCCTGCCTGTAAAAGGGGAAGAAGTATGCATTTCCTATTTCAAGTGCCTTACAGACAGGGAAATCTGAAAGACTGGAGGAAGTTTCAGGTCCAAAACCTGACAAAGTCTTGCTTCTCTACAGTGTACTTGGCGGAGCCTTGCATGGAATTAGTTGGGAGGTCAGTATTTGCACAGTGATCTCACATTTCTTAAAACCTTGAGGAACCTTTGTCACATAAATTTAAAAATAGAAATATTTGAAAATAATTCTGTGATGAACTGTACAATCAGCGAATCTCATGTATGGCTTTGCAGTGTGACATAGCTGCATCAGGTTCTCACACTTGAGACTGGCAGGAGAGCTGTTCATGCCTCGGTGGGGCAGCAATGACCAACACCTAAAAGCTGTGGAGTTGCTGTGACGTGATGCTGTGAGGGGCTGACTGAGCTGGACCCACTGACTTCAAATGCAAGTGGTTTTTATGGGGAGTAGAGAAGATCATGGGGTGTATGTGGTTTTTGTTAAGGGCTGAGTGACTCTTAGAGAGTCACCTTTGTGTACCTTTCGCAATCACCAAGAGTGTACCATTTTCCCCTCTGTGTATTAGAAACAAAGTTCAGGGTTTCCACAAACATGATGTGAGCACTGGTATCCTGAAATCATTTGCTAAGTGTTGTGTGTTTATAGGAAGATGTAATTAAATTCTGAGCCAGTTGATAAGTCCATGAGTAATTTGTGCTACTTGTGACTGGAAGCCTTTTTCAAGCATACATCCTGCAGAAATTACTTCAATTGCAGGTGTTATTACTACAGTTAAAAACAGTTCCTTAGGAAAACATTCCTCATGGAAGGAAGATGTTTTTGTCTTGCCAGTAAGGTCTTTGTAATCATGTTTCTGAACTTGACACAGAAATCACATTTCTGATTGGCAAATGTGCAATCCCAAAGACATACAGATTACAGCTGAGGTGACTGTAACTGAGGCTGTAAACTTACTTTCCATTTTCTATTTCCCAAAGGTCAGTATGTAGGGTGTGTTTGTTGACTCTGTTGTCATTTAGTTCACACTTTACTTTCCATGAGAAAAGTTGGAAGGAAAGATGTCAAAAGTCTCACACTGCAAATATCACCTTTGATGCCAGTGTGAGATGGGTGCCTTCAATGCCTGAATAATTTTTCAAAACGGGGCATAAGCTTTACAATCAGTTGAAGACAAGTCAGAGACCACTGGTGTGGGTGAGGGAGAAGGGACAGGAGACACTGGGTGGCTGTGCTGTGGCCATGCTGTGGCTGATTTTGAAAGGCAAGTCCCACCTAGAGACCCTGAAGAATCTCAGTATTCATATATGGCAGGAAAACCTGGCAAATATAATTACTGGAACTTCTTAACATTTTTCTGTAACTGATATTGTCAATGACATAAATTTTGTCTTGTTCTTTTGCTGTTTGCTGAAGTAGGAATTGTTTGAAATTGCGGAGGCAATTAAGGAAGGCACGCTTGTGAGTAAAGTGTGAGTAAAAGAGTTGAAGTTGCTGGATTGTTAAGATTTGATATAGTTCTATAAGTATGTTTTGCTGTGTGATTTGTATAAAATTGTACTTAGAGGTATTTTTTGTAGTGGCACCTTTATTTGCATATTATCTTTAATCTGATAGGTTTTAGGTGCCTGAGAAGTTAGTGACTGTTCCTTAGTTTCAGTTTTTTAAAATCAAATTTCTTCAATGTATTTTGTTCTTGTTTTTTCTTTTGATTACTGATGCTTGGAAAATACTGTAACTCCCTTCTTCTTCCCTTTTCCACGGCATCCTGCTCTTCTTCCTCCTGCTGCTGGCTGGTGCTCCACTGATCCTTCAAACCATGCCAGATCTTCTGGCAGCAGGGCCTCCCATTCTACTCCATTTTTGGCACTTCATGTATGAAACTGTTAACAGGCAGATTTTTGTATGATATACAGAAGTCTTCTTTTGCAAGAAGTTATTTTTTTCATTTGAATGCTGTTTTTTTAATCAGATGATTTCATTTATAAAAACCCTTGGCTTGCGCATTTCGGTTCATCTCTTATTTTGTTTCTGAAACACTGTTGTAGTGATTTGGTTGAGTATTAAATACTATATCAATACGAAAACATCATAAGAAGTACTGTTGACAGTTTCTGGAAAATTATTTTAAATATGTAAGAGACCTTTGTTTTTTAAACAATAGCATTGTCATAAACTTAGAGAACGAATTTTTTATTGCTAAAAAATACTTAGTCTAATGAAATCCATTCTGCTTATTGCTTAAATGTGTTTTTATAAAGCTGTTCCCTGAGATAATGATAGATAATTTCAGATTTATTAATTACATTCTCATGTTCACGTAAGGACAAAAATGTGGTACTTCTTTTTTCCAGACAAGAAGGAAGAATAGTCTGCAATAAACTTTGCTTTGCTACCTTCCTTTTCCTCATTACATTTCTTTCCTATCCCCTTAACTCCTGGCCCCAGTCTCTTCTTTCTCCTTTGCAGTGACAGCTTTTTTCCAATGAAAATCTGTACAGCATCAGAGAAAATATAACTGGTGGAATACTAAGCAGTTATCTAGTCCATTCCTCTGTCCCAAGCATGACCAACTCTGCTTGGCAGTCTTTTTGTCTGTTCTGCTCAGTTCAACCAACAGGGATGAAGATTCCTCCTCTCTCCAGAATATTGGACTACTTAATTAATCTGTTTCATTTTACCTTAGCTGTGTGTCTGAAATTTCTCTGTTGCTATCCAAGAGAATTACCTGAGATGTTCTTTTTCAGCATATGTTTGTAATTTCTGTTCCATGACCAAATTGCTAGTTACCTTATCTGACGGTATTTTTGTGTAGCATTTATAATCTGCAAGTTTGACAATTATGAAGAGTATTTTTAGACAGTATTTAACTTGTCAGTTTTTGGGAAAGTTACAACTCAGAAAGCTTTCTCTTTTTTTCATAGTTTAGAATGTACTGCTTCTCTGATCTGCTCTGTCATGAGAAATAGTACCTTTGTATTTTAGATTTGTTACAGAAGTTAGATGGTGTTAGAGGTTGTTTTCCTGAAAATAGGGATGGCATGCTTTATGACCTTACTTCTACAGGAAGAGATTTTTGGAGAGAAATTGCCTTGCAGATCTGCATATGTTTTCCTCTTGTCTTAGTGGGTGAGTGTCACACTTGCCTGCCTTTGTCTTCTAGAGCAGCTCTAGATTATGTCTTGAATACTATCTTTTTGAGCATTGCATGTGACTCGCTTTTCTCTTTGTAATTATACTGCACTCTTTTGGTACCTCAGCAAACCTTTCCAGGATTGTCTCTCATTTGGCTCGTACCAAGGGAGATGTCCTTTCCAATGCTGTAGGATATTTAGCAAAGGAATTTTCAAGTGTTTCTGGCAGGTGCTGAGATTTATGTCCTGGATGTGGGAGGCATAGGAAAAATTGCTGTTTGTATGTGGAAGTATCCATTTACACATGCAACAGTGTATGCATTTATACATGTACCACACAAACTGTTTAATGTGTGCACTTGGCAATTTCCTCTTGCTACTGCTACATTTACTTAGAATTTATGTAACGGTGTAAACCGTTTGTCCTGAAAAGTGTATTAGAAAAAGTGAATGAGGAGAAATTCAGTAGTTCCTCAGCTGACTACAACAGGTAATTCTGAGTGGTTCTCATCCTCTCACCCATAAAATCAGCATAAAATTGACCTAACATTCCCAGATCAGACAGGGTATCTGGAAAGTAATCCTCAGGGAGAAGAAAAGTCAAGCTTTGTAAACCTGAAGATAGAGTGCATAAAGTTGCAGAATTGGATTATACTTTCTCTTTTTATTTCTAAATCAGTACCCTTTTGTTTCTTCCTTTGCAGCCCTTTTGAGAAGTTGCCCCAAAGATGTATCAGATGCTTCTGGAGCCTAGCTCCAAAAGTAGAAACCAACATAATCTTTTGAAAAAAAAACCAATCCCAGACTTGGATAATTATCATAAAATCCTGAGGCTTTTTATAGGTGTTAGGGTTTGGTTTCAGAGAGTAAAGGCATAAAAAGAATATAGTAACTTTTCTTTTTGAAGCACAAGTCACATCAGATTTTCTTACTTAATAAATGTATGGCAAGTACCTATTAAAATAACCAGTTAATAGCCAGTAATAACAGCTGCAAAACCCAGCTCAAAGCAGTTGGACAAGTCTTGGAGGCATGTAATTTTTGCTGAGTGTAGCATTGAATGTTTTTCTTGGATTGAGTTAGGAATATTTTTTTTTTTTTTAATGTTGGCTCTTTTTTGTTTTCAAGGAGGAGTATTAAAAGCATTGTTCTTCCTGTTTAGATCACATGAATTTAATTATCCTCCCATGATATAGGTATCCTTTCATGATCTGAAAGTACATGTTGTTATACGTATATAGTTGCGTGAACTGGACTTTACTTTAGATTTGTTTTTACCATTTCAAGTGAGACTGGCGTAGTAGGAGAGAGGAGTAGGGGAGAAGGAGACTGGAGCAGAGGAGAAGTGAAGATGGCAAGTTGAGCATGTCACTAAATTAAAGTTTTAGGGTTTTTTTCTCTGTTAGTTGGGATATCAGGGCACCAAAAGAATTTATTGGCGCTGTTGATCTTGTTGCCAATAGATAAAAGGTGGCCCTGTGGAATGCTGTTAGCTCTGTTGGCACCTCATTGATGTGTAAATTTTACCCATGTTTTGACCCCAAACACAAAGTTTAGCTTAATTCTGAGACTGTTCTTCGCTCATGACTGTGACCTTTTAAAATAACGCTTGGATATTTTCCTATTGTGATCTGCTTCCTATTTTGAAGCCTGGCAGTTATATTTGCACTAAGGACAGTGAAGGAAAGAAATTACGTTTCTGTCCAATTTCAGGAACCCCAGCGATTTTGTTACTGTGTTGCTAAAGCATTTACTATACTAAATGTTTCTCATGTAACTGTACTTCACATCTGCCAAAGTCATCTGCCTGGCTTCTTTGCTGGGAAGGGAGGATGTTGCCAAGCTCCTGGCTGGCGATGCTCCAGCAGCCCGGCCTCACCGCAGAGCGGTCCCCTCACCTCCTCACAGGCCATAGCGCTGGGGTTTTGCAATAGAAGCAGCTATAAATGGTGCTGCGAGACTTGGGAAGTTGTGAACAAGAAATGGGTAATAAGAAATGGAACTAGAGGCAGCTGGTAACCAGCTTGTATTGCACGAGCTTTAGCAAATGCTTGATGCTGGAGTGCTGCCGCATGAAGCGGTCCTGCTTTCTTCTCACCACAACTCCCTATTCCCCAGTTTTTCTTCCTTTTTTTCTGGTGCAAACCCAATGGTTTTGGGGAACTGATCTAGTTAACGCTGACCTGAAAAGTTTCAGACAGTTGGTTTGATCTCGGTCAGTTTCCTCATCTGGCTCCATGTAGCTGTGACAGTCTGCACCAGCAGGAGACAGACAGGGCTACAGCTTCACCAACAAGTACCTGGTAGTGAGAGTGCAGAGGGATTGCTCTTTCGAAGAGAAATTTATGCTTGAAATGTTTGTGGACATATGGCATTAGATTTACAAGCTCCGTTCAAGTATTTTTTGGACTCCACAAGTTTTCAGTGCTTTTTAGCACGAAATTTATGGATTACTTAACATTGAGTATTTGATATATTAGCGTACTTGCTCCTCCTTGGGTTTATCAGGGATCACTGTTGATATGTAATTGCTTTCTTTTTCATGACACTAATTTGGAATAAAAACAAGAGCTCTCTTAAAGGATAGTCAAAACTCCTCTTGTACCTGGTCATTATAGAGATTTGTTTGCAATTTAAATACGCTCAAAACAGATCAAGGCAAAAAGGTCTCTGTTCTAAGTATGTAGAATTAATTTGTAATTTTGCTCTCGTATTCCTGTAAACATAGCATCTTATCTCTGTTTTGTATCTGCCTTCAAAAGCTCTTGCTCCCCATAGTAATGGAGGAAGATTCCTCATGCAGAATACACACATTTTATTAAATAATAGCTGCAGAATCTTTCCCGGATGTTCTTAGGAGAAAAACCAAGCTTGTCCAACAGGTAGAGTCAAATGCCTCAATTTTTATTGAAAATCTCAGATTTCAGTTGGATACAAATTAGATCTAAATTGCATTGCGTTGATTGACAAGTTGAATTTTGTAACATGTTTGAAATGTATCTTCTACTGTTGGTTTAAGATCTGGCCTGGAGTGAAGGAAGAATGCTGACGAGCTCTCCATGGCTGGGCCAGCAGCAAATGTACATGTGTGACAGCTCCGTGCTGAGTGGTAGGATTGAAGATCAGCCACTGGGAATGACGGCACCAGCAATGGCATTTCCCTTCTCATTGAATTTCCAGTTTGTACCAGCAAACATATGTGGGACCCGAAGAAGAGTAGAAACCTCCGTACTTTGCCAAAAATGGAGAACCCTGTGGTTCTGATGTCAAACCTAGCAACGAGAAGGAAGTTTGAGTTATCACGCAGTGCTGGTGTTAGAGCCTGAAGTGGAAATCTGAATAGTTTCCCAGACGTTGGCTTATTGGAAGACAGGAGTCCAGCAGCCCCTGAGGCAGACAAGAGGTGGCATTTCCCATCAGGCAGTGTCTCCTGGTACTTACTGTTGTGTTTCTCCTTCGTTTTCCTGCCCTCGGGCACTGCGAGCTGCTGCTGGCCGTGTGGTCAGTGGTGGGAGGATCTGCCTGACCATGGCTAGGGCATGAGCAGAAATGAGAGAGCTCTGCCTCTGGTCCAGGCTTTGGCACTGCCCTGGGTCTCCCTTGCAGAGATATGGATAACTTCACTTTCAGTAGATGAACTAACACTGCTGCTGATCTGTTCTTTAGAAGCCTGTGAGGCTTCGCAGGTGTTTGTGGCCGGGTAACAGTAGCACCTCAGGAAGGATTTGTATCAAAGGCGATTAACAACTCTGGGGGGGCAGGATGAAGATCCTAATTTGTGTTTTTGTTGAAAGGTTATGGCTCCCATTGTTGTGATAGAGGCTTTCAAAACAATATTAAGTGGAGACTAATATGTAGCCTAAATAACATTGATTATTTTTATAATTAGCAGTTTATTTGAGGTTAATGAAAACTTCGAGGTATTATTGAAATGCTGATTTTAAATGGCTCTGAACAGAAAATACTGAAGCATGATAGCTCTTTTAAATTCTTCCTTGAGAATGCTGCTTATGTTGGTATTATCCTTAAAATCACAAAATATATTTTCCTCTACTTTTATAAAGGCCTTTATTTCTCCTTAAAATTTTCTGTTCTTTTTCTCTGGAATTAAAAGGGGTTTTCTATCTCTTTATCTCTTGAATTAAAAAGTGAAAATTAAATGTAGTTAAAGAATGAAGTATTCCAGGAATAAAGAATTGAATATGAAGAGTTTGATACATTATAACCTGCTGCCATATGTAAAGCAATAAACATACGGTTTCATAAATATGAAATACGTCTTTTTAATAATCCAGTATCTTCCTTAGTTTTTAGGTATATTTTTGCACTTGCCTCAAATCTTGATGCTAAGCTGACCCTCTCTTTAATATTAATGTACTCTGACTGTAATACTCTGTTCCTTTGCCTCTGATTAATGCTGTCTGTCAATTATTTACAGATCCAGTGGTACTGTGGAAGTTCCCGGAGGACTTTGGAGACCAGGTTGGAAACATGAAATTGAACTCTTTTTTTAATGTTAGAATAATAATAAAAAAATCTCTTCTATTCAGCTGTGGAGAGGCAGATGCTAATGATAGCAGGGTGGAAGTCTTCACCCAACTGGTGGCTTGGTGATTAGATTGCCTCTGTGACAGGAATATGCAATAGCAGTTGTAGAGCACGGATTGTCGTGCTAATTCTCTATATCACCTTATTTTTGATGTAGAGTATCTGATCAGGTGGTCCTGTTGGACTTGTTGGGTTTTTACCTGTTTTGGAATGGAAAATGTGGGAAAAATTATCACTAAAACTTTGCTAAACATTGATGTTATTAAAAAGCACCAGAAGAAAAAATTTGTAGAGCTATCCATGTATGTCCTCTTAATGTCAGAACGTGTGCATTCCGTTCCTTTAATCCTTTTCAATGCAAGATTTTAGATAGTTATTTAATAATATTTTAGAGATACCCTAGTTATTTGCTTGGGGAAAAAAAAAAAAATCCTCAGACCCTTATAAGAGACTGATCTAAAGTTACTGATTCTGAAAGTGTGAAAGTCCTATATTCTATCTATAATTAATCCTCAAAGGAAAATTTATACATACAGAACTGATGGATTATTTCACTGTTTGTAGTGACAGCGAGCTGTTAATTAGTGTGTTGGGTTTTTTACCCCATGACTATTTTATGAAAGTTATTAATATTAAACTTTAATGAAATTAATCAATTTTATTATTTTAGCAACTTCTACAAGAGTTTCTTGGATGGAAATATTTTTATTTTCATAAAACAAAATACAAAAAGCAGCTAAATAGAATAAATATCTCTCAATGGCTTCTTTGCCTCTTGTTTTTGTACTAATATTGAGGCAAACATATTCACTGCTAATATCACTGCAGTGGATTATCTGGAGGTGTTGTTGTACAGTAGATGTTGATAAATTGTTGATTTTTTTAAAAAAATCAATAATACAAGATTCTATAAAGACAGCTATAAGGTGATTCATGATGAAAGGAATAAATATACAAACAGAAAGTAGGATGTCTGGTTAGGGAATAGCATCAGTCAGAAATGTTCAGCCTTGTAAAACAGTGACAAATGAGCAAAGTGTGCTGTTACATGTTCTCAGCTAGGCATTCAGCAAGTTTTGATAATTATCCTGGCTGCAGAATGATCATCTTCATTGTAATTTAAATTCTTTTTTTCTAGTTTGTTTTGTTCTTTTTCCCCAAGAAAGACTTAATCTTAAAAAAAAAAAAAAAAAAAAGGAGAGAGAGAAATTATGTATGAAGAAAAATGGGAGCTTATTCAGCAAGTCGAAGGTTATTCAAAGAACAGCTGGTGTAGAAAAATGATTAGAAGATGAAGCCCACTAAAGACTGGAGGGGAATCATACAAAGATGCAATAGACATACCTAATCTATAAACACCAGAGGCCTCAGGCAGCGCTCTGCCTTTGGGCTCTGAAAAACCTGTGCCTGCACATTGTGTCAGCTGTGCAGGGAATCTGGTGTGTCAGGTAAATTGCTTGTGTTCCTGGAAAACAGGATATTTTAATCCTTCTCCTTGCAAGGGAAATTTTCCTATTAGAACCATTGGATTTAAACAGAATATATAGCAGCTTCTAAAGCAAACCCCTGAGCCAAGTCATGAAGTGAAATCAGCAGAAGCCTTCTCTGCACGTGTGTGTGCATGTTGAACTCGGTAGGTTTGGATTGGAGACCTGAGTATCCACCAGATTTAATTTCTTTAAAACCCAAAAACTCACTAAAGCTATCAGGGCTAATTTCCATGAAAGTTTGTGGAAGAGTGTTTTAAAAAAAAAAAAAAAAAATTAAAAGAAAAGAAGAATATTCTCTGTCCTGGGTTTCAGTCATTTCTATTTTAAATGTAAAATGTGTGAGTTAGTTTTTGGATGTATCCCAAAGAATCATCTTTCCTAAAATTGAAGGGCTGTCTGTTTGCACAGAGATGTGATAACAGTGGGCAAAATATTTTCCTCTCTTCCTGAATTTTTCTACAGTTTATCATGTCACCTTTTTGTTGCTTTCATAATGCAAAGAAAACTTGTCTAAGCCATTCTGACATTTTTCTCCTCTTTCTCACATTTGTCCTTCAAGTATGTCTGAACTTCCCAGTGCTTACTTATCTCTAATCTTCTGTTTTTCTTCTTCCCTGCCATTTTCTTTGATGCTGGTCAACATTCTTTTGGTGTACTTTTTTTCTTAAATATTGACTTTCCAAATTCATGTTTTGCAAAACATCCCATCTGTTGTGGATGGGATGTAGAAACTGCAGTTGATCAGGAGGAAGACAAGACCAGGGATTTGTCATAATCACTCGCAGTCTGTCAGAAGTAAAGGAAATACTAAGGCACGGTTTTGGTACCACAAAAGAATCTGCAGGATTCATTGTTGATTTCCTTATCTGCAAAGACTGCAGGGAAACCACTTATTTTCTCTCTGGTAATTCCTCAGATGCCAGAATAAGAAGGAAAAGAGAACAACATAGAATGGGGAGGGAAAAAAAGTAATGCTTTCAGGCAGGAAATGAAAGATACTTCTGTTTGCCAGGAGTGTTTCAGAAAGTGTTTATTGATTACTTGTTGGTTTTGGTGTTCGTTTTGTTTGTTTGGTTTACATTTTATTTTACTTTTTGAGGTGGGAGTAATTCCATTTTTAGTAACACTCAAAACTATCAATGAAAAAATGAGCTCATGCTGGTTAGAATTCAAAGTACAGAGACATACTACCATTTCAAAGAAAGTATTTATTAAAAAGTGCCTCAAGAGCCAGAAGAACTAATTTGTTTGAGACATCATAGGGTTACAAGTTTTTGTTGTACTGGCATTATAAAAATGAGTTTGACAATATTGAAAAAGTTGTGAATAATCTCAGCAGTGCAGAAAAAATGTGAAGATTTCTAATTTGAGCATATATATCTCTTCTGTGATTATCCTCACATGCTCAGATTTGGATGAAGAATGAGTTCTAGCCATTTAATGGGCTATTTATTTTCTTAAAAGTGTATTTTGAATGTATATTCCTAGAGGCATTGTCTTGTAGTATGTTCAAATATTCCCTTTTATGCAAAAAATCTCATGATACAAGATATGTATGTTTTTAACCTTGAAATTGCTATTTTGTTTGTTCAGACTGGTTAAACTAGCGTTTAATTTCAGTGTTACAAGCCCATTTTTAAATGGAAGTCTTTAGAAAAATAATAAGGCTGTGATATCTGGAAGAAAAATTCCATTTGTTTTTTAGAAGAAAGGATTTTTGAGGGCTTTAGGAAAGCAACCCAAATGAAAACAACACATTGGCTTCCAAAGTGAAGTACTTGCTGACTGTTGAAGAAGAAAACAGATATCTGCAGAAGTTAAAGTCGCCCGGCAGAGCCGCAATCTCCTGGCGCTGGCTTGTCTCCTTGTGGCAGTGCAGTCAGTAGCAAAACCCTGTTGATGTCACATGTGTCCACATGTCTCAGCTATGGCTCTGATCATGTCTGTTCAGCAAATAAAAACACTGGCACTCCCACCAACTTCACTGGGTTGAAACATTCCTGATAAGAGTGGTGTTAGCACAAGGAAGGAGGAGGGCACGGCGCTGATAAGCACCAGCAGCAGGTAGTGCCTGTGCGAGAAGCGGTGCTGCTTTCTGTGTTATCTTAACCTTTGAGGCGTGTGAGGTCCAACATTTCTTATTCATTTAGTAATTACAGGTATGTTGGGTATTATTTTTAGCTGTGTAAGAACTCAGTAACTTTTTAATCTGATGGCCTATTGACCCAAAGTGATTTCTACCTGTAGTATGCAGTGTCCATTGAAAGTTCTCATTCTCTGCCCCTCTAATCACATAATATTTTCTAGCTTCAGCCTTCACCTTCACTGCTGGTGAGAAACATCTCACCAGGAAAATGACATAAATAGCTAATATCAGGAGATGGTCTTACCAGGAGCCACTTTAGTAATAAATATAACAAGGTGTTATTAACTGAAAATGTGGGTTAAGAAGGAATTCAGACTCTGCATTAGACTGTTGGTTGTGTTGCAGATTTCCTATCTCCTGTTGCTTTCTAAGACAAGCAGTCTAAATCTGCTTTCCCACGTCAGGCTTTTCCCAGACCCTGCAGATGAGTAATGACTAAGGGATATGGCATCCCATGTGAGGAATCTCTGCTGTTTTCTCTGAAGTTAGGATAATGCTCTTTGTTATTTCATATTTTACATAACATCTGGGCTTTAGTTTCACTGTATCACACTATGGAGAAGCTCAATTGTGAGCTTTGTGTCCTATAGTGACTCAAATGAAAGTCTGATACTATACATGTAAATCTACCTGGTCCATGTGAAAACATTTGTATGTATAAAGATATATAGGTGCATATGCAGCTGTTTAAAGGATAAATCCTCAGAAGTACCAATGTGTTGGTCTTCCTGCAGCAAAGCACCAGTCACACACTTGGCTTTCAGTGTATGTTTAAGACTGGCTTACATGAGCATCTGATTGGAGACAAAAGACTCAGTTTCTTTCAGGATGGAATATTTAATTGCATGGATCATGGCAGCAAATACATAAATGAGGTTACCATGAAAAAGATTATATTCTTGTTTTAAATATTTAAATAATAGCGCAAGTTGGTTTGGTTTTTTGTTTGTTTTTTTTTTTAATAGTCTCAAAAAGCAAGCTAAAATCTGTTCTCTTGGTCAAACTAATGTGTGGAAGCCAGCAGTGAGATTTTGTGTTCCTCTGTGCTCTCTTAAGAGAGCAGCAGGAATCCAGGAGCAACGAGGCTGTTTACACTCCCTCTAAGGCTGCAGGCGTGCTGTTAGGGGATGCATCTCACCAGCTTTCTGCATGAGATGGCTTTGTTCTTGTATTCTGATGAGGCATTAAATGCATGTTTCAAATGTTTCTGCTAACTAGATAGGTGCTTGCTTTGTGGGATTGTTTTTATCAGGAAATCTTAAAAAGGATTTGGGGACTTTGTTGTTTGTGTATTAATAAGTATGATTAATATTTGGGTGCATTGATATGAGAAAGGAGGAATCAATCTAATGAGATTAATAACTTTCTGTAGTGTTTTTGTCTAAATGTTGCACATTATATTTAGTTAAGGGTATTTTGGAACTTGAGTCTTTGTGGAAAGCAATTATTCCTGCTGAGATGATGGCAATGTGGGAATTTTGTACAATGCAAGGGAACTTTATCTGGTTAAGATGAAGTGATTTTCTGACACTTTGTGTTCGGAAGACATACTGTTTTTATTGAAAAATATTGTGTGTGTAAGGCAGCAATGCTTTTTGTCTATGCAAATCCCAGCTGATGGATGATTATCAGGAAAGCATTCAGAGGTGTATTTATAGTTGCTAACTGCACTGTGTGAACAGAAAAGATCTGTTCAGTCCTGATAAATATTCTGTGGAACAACTGCCCATGTAGACGTGCTGGGAACACCCAGAATCACTGAGACCCTTAAATCATTCAAGATGTGAATATCCCAAGATGCTTTCTCAACCTTTTCTTTTAATTCATCCCAAAAGAGGCAGAATAAATCTTTGAGACTTTCATTTTTAAAATTTTTAAAATTATAAAAGGATATTATAAAATTATAAAAATACCAAAAACTTGGTACTTCCTTGAAATTTTGAGGACAGGTGGCAACATGAAGTATACTTGTTCTCAGAATTGTGGGATTTTTGTTTTATAGAGCTTTTAAGTTAAAATTTTTGAATTTGATCAGCATATGGTACTGGCTAACCTCATCTCTACCAGCTCTTTTGTTATCTTGTTACCGTTACTGGTCTTAATGGCAGTTGTAAGCCATAGTTCTGGATGCAGGGGTTAGTCCACCCTGGGGAGGAGAGAGAGGACCAGCAGTGTGGATTATGGAAATATGAATTGATCTAAAAAGCAGCTCTCTTGTAACAGAATGGGACTCAAAGAAAGACTGGGGAGAAGCTGGTGAAAAGACGATGGAATATGATGTGAAAATGATCATTTGAATGCTTTTCTTTTCATTCCCAGCTGCTGTGTTCTGGTGAAAAGGCACACATTTGTATATCTTAAGGCTGGGTGAAAAAGGGCCAGATGAATGGAATTACTTGTTAGATATGTTTTCATTTTGAGTCAAATGAATTATGTGCATTTTAATAGACTGTCTGGTACATTAGCCATTTTTTAAAACCATACAGCTGTGATATTGGGGGGCTACATTTTTTAGAAGTAGTTTTTTTCTCTGTTTGCTCAAATAAATACAGAATTAATATTTGACTGTCTGTCAGCTATTCTGTATCAGCCTATTGAAAATAACTGTTACTGATTTGGTTTATTTCAAAGCCAAATCAGATTCCAGCCTACAGTGATGTGTGGAACCGAAGAAGAAAAACTTTAACTGATGGCTGAAGTAGCGATGACAATCATTTGGAACATCTTCCAGGAAGGCTGCCAAATTGTCATGCGTGATGTCGTTGTTGATTGACCTCAGCTGCCCTCAGAATATTCCCTAATGTCAAATGTCCCCTAATTCCTTATTCTGAGATACCTTGTACTTTCTCATCTCCTTCCTTGATATCCTCCTTCCATTTCAGTCTTCAATGTGTTGCCTCTGTTTTACTTTCAGCATTGTTTTTGTGTCTCAGGCTTGTTCTGCTGCACTTTTAGGGATGGATATCCTATCCTTTCTGTATGAATGTAAGTACTGAATGTAACATTCCTCAACCCTGTGTTTGGTTCTTGACTCTTTTCCATGATACTTTTCTGCAGAACTGGGAGAGCATTTGAGGTACATTGGTTCACTGTTACTGCTACAGGTATTTGAAGTGTCACTTCAAATAATTTACTGATATTTTGTTAAATAAAATACTCTTTTACATATTCCTGTGTTAGGAAATGGTTTGGGATCAAAGTGCATAATCCACATGCGATGAAATCAAGGAACCAGGCAAAGAACAAGATTTGATGGGACTAAAATCAGGAACAGCAAGAACGAGGGTGATTAGTGGACTGCAGCTAGGGATCCAGACTACCTGGTTTGGGGTCTTGGACTAGGAATAAGGGAAGGTGAAGAAGTTCCAGGCACATTATCAGGAAGGGAAATATGTTAATCCATCAGAATATAACTATTTCTGGTAAAGTTTTCAAGGCATTTTGAACTACCTGGCTGGTACACTCTACTTGCTTCACCTCTAAGCAGAGGTGTTGAGTTTCTGGCTTTTGTGTGTCTGTCTCTGTGTGCAGTCATTAATAAATGTATACTTGGAAATGAAAGATCCACATAGGAGAAATCATCTGTCTCTGAGGGTACAGTGCAAATCTTATGTCTGCCCTTAATACTTCATGAGGCACTAATGCAATGATTAAAGAAAATCTACTGGGCCAGTGAACACTCAGTGCACCCATTCTTGAATTTTAAACTAAATTTTGGAAGAGGGAAGACTTCTGTCAATTGACAGAGAAATCCTACTGCAGGAACAGCATTTCTGCTAATTTTTCAGTAAGTGTCATGAATGCTAGATTTAGATTTATGGGTGTCTTCCCTGAACATGGGCAGTTTCATTCTTCCGATCAAAGTGAAGGAGCTGAAAATCTTCTTGGCTGTAGCTGCTTGTGCTGACTGGCTTGCTGATGAAAGCTGCCTCCCTCTTGTCTTAGCTGTTCAGAGTTGGCTTATGCTGTACCAGAGGTCAAAGCTGCGCTGATTGAGTGGTGAGGTGGCTGACTGATGCTCACATGCAGCAACACTAACCTGCAATTGTTGCAGAGTTATTGCTGGAAATAAAGGTGCCAGAGCTTTGAGCAGGGAGCCAGAAGGTGTGGACAGGTTCAGCCACAGGTAAAGTGCATGTACATTGCATATCTTCCTGGGAAAAAGACACCCAGTTGTATGTCTACTGCACTTTATTTTTTGGGATAATCATTTGTCTGCATTGGGTAATGCTAGGTGCAAGTTAACACTTCAAATTTATGCTTGTTTGCTTCTTCCCTTTCTCTCTTTGGTCCTTCATCTGGAGTTGTTTCATCTTCCTTCCGTTTTTCAACACACTTGATAATATCTCACTGTAGTATTGAAGAACTCCTACTGCAAGCAATTCTTACTAAGCTGAATTATGATGAAGCTTAGAATGTAACCTCTGCTGAGTGTCAAAAAAGAAATAAGTGTTTCCTTTATAAAAATATCACAAATAATTTTATTTAAGGGATTATAATACTAGCAGGTTCCTTAGAAGCTGATTTCCTTTCTCAGTTCCTTTTCTTTTCTTTAGATTCTTGTAGCCCAAGAAACTCGGCCCCCACGTCATTGGTTTCAGTACCCTGTACAGGGTGATGCGGTTCTCTGACTTCCCCTGCTGCTGACCCAGCCGTGGGAGCCAGCTTTGTCCCACAGGGGACACATTTAGGCATGGATGAGCCCAGACAAGGGTTTGGCTTTTGGACTGCCTCACCTCGTTTATCTGCATAAATCACTCTCTACTACAGATGCTTTCTCTCAGCGTGGCACTCAAGTTGTTCCCTAATTTGCATGATGCTCAGTTTTCTGACTACTGAGTTTCTGAATTGCTAGTGAAATCAGGATATCTTCATGGCCTATGCTGTGCAGTCATTGTATGAAATAACCAGTGGGAAGTTGTGATTCTGGAAGAGCATCACGTGCTGTTACTAGACAGTTTCACTGCCCAGCCTGAGCAGGAGCAGTATGCAGAGCTGGTGCTGACCTCTCCCTGTACACCAGCACTGGGTATTTACTGGGCGGGCCAGTTGTTCACTAAAAGCTTTGTAGACAAGGAATTTGCTTTTTCCTTGCTATTTCCAGACACTCTCTGTTTCTGGACTTAAGTAGCTAATGCAGTACTTAGTGAGGGTAAAAAAAATTTGGACTATATTTGGAACAAAATATGCTTGGAATTAAAATCAATTTGAAATCTATCAAGTTGCATCTGGAGTAGTTTGTCATGCTTGAAATGTTATGATTTTTTCAGTATATTTCATTTTCATGTAAATGCAGATATTCATTATCTGTAATGTTCTTTTATAGTTAATTTTTCTTTTATAAATAGCCTTTCTTGGTGGCTGAGAAGGAAATCTTGCAAATAGGAGCCTTTTGACCAGAGTCAAAACTCTCTGCTCATGATATTCTTTGATACTGTTTTGCAGACATTTCTGAGACTGCAATCTTCACTTTAAAGCAATATATTGAATAGGTAGAGTGGAGTTTATTGCAAATAGGCTCAGTTCTGTCCCTTGCTATCAGAATATTAAAAGGTGGAATGAAAAAAATAACCAGTAAAACAAATAATTAGGAACCAGTTTTTCAATCTGTGATTTCTTTTACAGTAATTATTTTTTTCACCAGTGGAGAAAGAGCATCTGAACAGGATGTGCAGGAGGTTCTCAGCACTGCTGCCAGAGTTGCATCTTAACTGCTGTTGTAAGCAGGGGGAGAGCTGAAGAGGTCTTGACTGAAACAAGTATTGCTGCCCCCTTAGCTGTGCAGGATGACTCAGGGATTTTAACCTGACCTTCAGATTTACGTATTTTGATTTAGAAAATGATGTCTCCTTTAATTCTAGTGAAGAGAACTTCTCTGTTGAGTTCCCAGATAGTATTAGAGACATGGAAAGTATTTATTTATAAAAAGCCACTTTTACCTTGCTGCATAGTGATAGAAAGTTGTGTGTCACACACTGGTGTGGTGCCCTTTTTTTCCTTTTATTTTTTTGGCTACAAAATTTAATTAATTTTCTTAAATGTAGAAAATACTCTACCACCTTAAAAGTTAAATATTGCTCACATAGTAATCTCAAGAGTGGAGATGGAAGGGCATGTTTCCTGTTTTTCCCAACTCTGATATTGTCTAGGGAATGATGATCTCCCTGACATGAGTCAGGGAACAGAGGGAAAACTATTTTTTGCTGGGTGGAATACTAATATTACATGCATGCTAGAGATGTGTGGTGAAGTAATATTTATCTTGTTTTTGTTTGCCTTGCCAGTAGTAGAGGCAGATGGTAACATTTCAATCTAAACTTATTCTAAGGGGAACTTTCTTTGGGAGGAAGAGCGTTGTCAGTTTTTATGTTTTTATCATGAGTTCCAGGAAATTTGAAGGGTGTTTTCTTTGAGCAGGAAAATTAACCTGTGCTCATGTTGGTTTTATTCTGCTGTTTGTAACTGAGCTTGTTATTTTAATTGATTCCCTGTATGCTATGCTGGACACAACTATCTAAAATAGGCTTTATTTTTGTCTGATTATATGATGAGATTCAGGAGCAATTAGGCAAATAGAGACTCCAAGAATTTATAATTTAGTAAAATCTCTGAATTTTAAAACTTGCTCTGTGGTTGTTTAGAAAGTCTTATTCCTCAGTTTTGTAGGACAGTGAGATTAATCACGCAGGATTAGTTTTCCTTCTTGTGAGGTGCCTTTGAAAGCTGCAGTGAAAGCAGTAAAAAGTGTGCTGCCTGGGACACCTTCCTTAGTCTGCTCTGCAGGGCAAGGGCATCCTGTAGCATAGAGCACCACTCCCTGGTCCTCCACTGTTCTGGTCCTTAGAGGTTTTTTCCATTTCATTTTGTATATTTAACGTGCTGTTGGTTCTAAGTGATGCTGCAGCAATCACCTCCAGGTTGAGTCACAGGTACAGCTGACCTTCAGGCCTCTGCGGCCGCCTCTGCAAGAGTTACTTGTTGATGTGACTTTGCTTCTCTAAGGTCTCAGCCTCATGCCGTTACCTTGTTGTCTAAAGTCTTCCTGTCCTGCTGCCTTTTCTGTCTGTGCCCTTACCTATGCCCTTGTTGCTGTGTAGAGCACAAAGCCACCAGACTGAGCTGCTAAAAATCTTCAGCTGCTTGTCTGGCATCTTTTCCTGAGGCATGTAACTTGGTGGTGGCCGGGTGGAGGAGATAGGAAGCAGGAACAAGAGAAATTAAATCTCACTGAAATTCTGTAAGTGATCTCATCCTCCTTTGCAGGTATTCAGCTCTATATTCATTTTAGACAATGAATGTTTCTCTGAATAAGCTTTTAAAAGATGCAAACACCTTTTAGAGAGCAAGTATTCTATAAGGCTCTGTGCTTAAGCATTAGGAGCACCCTGATTCCTCTGAATGTCAGTCACTGGGCTGTAGGGCCTTGCCAGTTGTGGTTTACACGTTAGCCAACTAAATGAGGATCAAAAATTGTTCTCAGCAGTGGAGTGGAATTTGTTCTGTGCGTAAAAACAATCTGTGGTTGTAGAAATGTACACGTAGCTCAGTTTAGTGGAATTTTAATCTTGCTTGAATCCATTAGTGACAACTTCTGCTACGTGGTCCAGAACCTCCTTCCTCTTTGCATGTTTGTCAGGGATGTATGAAGTGTTATATGGCAGCTCTATTGGGATAGAAAGAGCTGTCAAATAAAGCAGCACTATCTGCAAGTTAGTCTGGAAAGTGTTAGCTGAAAAGAGCAGGTTTGTTTTTAGGGAGCTGCGATTCCACAGATTTTCTATGTTGTGTGAATAGAAGTGTTCCAGCAGGTGGAGCTTAGAAGGCACATCCACGGCTCTGTGTTTGGCCACCCACTTGGCACTGAGACTCCCACGTCACACAGGTGTGTTACACCCATCCTGTGGTGTCACGCTGCAAATGAAATGGTGCGATGTGCACAGGACTTTGGTGGGACTGCACGGTGGATATGACTAGCAAGCCAATTAGTAATTGCTGTTAGGTATTAATGTTTATGTAAAACAGTTTCAGGGAATTCTTCATAATTTGTCTTTAGACCCAGAGGCAAATCTGAAATATCTGGAGGCGAAACTGCCAGAAGTTGTCTCCTGACTGTGTTTCTTTCCTGAGTACAAGGTTCTCAGGACCTGTTTGTCCCACAAAGCTGGCATGTTTGAATTCAGAAGCATTTTCTACCACTGTTTACATTGTTTTATAAAATGCTGATGCACAGAATTAGCTGAGTGGGTACCAAAACAAGCAAGGAATGCTAAATAATTCTTACCTTTCAGGCTTCTGTAATGTCTTCCTATTGTAGAGCCAGTGAGCATGAGCAGGCCAGGCTGGAGTTGGACAGTGCAACTGATGAGAGAGAATTAATAAAGCATTGCACTGTGAGCTTGTGAGAGTGCGGGGTTCTGCTGCTGTGCTGTAGATATAAGGGAAATATTTTTGTAAATACCATTTCTGTCTTTGCTTAAGCTTTTTTTTTCCAAGGGAAGCAGCATGTCACAGTTCACATGATACTAATTTTGTGATTTTCTTCTTTCTCTTTGAGTTTGCATGAGGAACGAGATAATTATCCTTTAACTTAGCAATTAAACGCAATTTTGTATGCACCTATAGAGGTTTAGTCAGTGTTTAAAAGCAAATAGATAATCCTTTACTTGTGTGGGTTTTAATTTTTTTCTTTTACATCATTATCGTTTTCCCCCTGTATACACCTTGTTTATGACACAAGGACCATTTCTGAAAGCACTAATACTGTGAGAGCCAGAGGAGGAAATAATCATGGGACACATGAATCAAACCATTTTGCTTTCTGAAGACCTGTCTTCAGAAATAAATACATAATTTTATCAAGTAGTGAATGTAAAAGACAGCAAATAAGGTTATTTTTTTTTTCTGAGTTGACTCAGGAGGAAGTCCAGGCTGGTGAGGGGACCTTGAAAATGAAGACCTGCTCGGAGGCAGAGCTCCAGTTTTATCCAATAGAGATCGCTGCAACTACCAGCTGTAATTGTGCACAAATATGTACACAAATGTGAATGTCTGTATAATATCGTCTCCATTTTAAATTCATCTAGGAGCATCTTGGGGGCATCTTGTTTTCTTCCATTTTAAAAATCTGAATGGCACCTGTAATTAAGGGAGAAAACTGAGCCCTGGAAGCCAGGTAGGACTTCCATCTATTGATCTGTGTAAACCCGGTTTACACTGTCAGGGGAGAAGCAGTCAACTGCTGAGCTGCTTTGTCACTGACATAAGCTGAGAGAGGATTTTTTTTGTGTGTGTGTGTGTGTCTATACTGTTTATACACCAGTCTATAGACCTGCTGGCTGGTTGAATTTTAAAGAGTGCGGAGGTTTAAAGACTTGTCCCCCGAGGGATGCTCCTGCCAGTTGGGAAGCGAGCGTGGCTGCTCCGCAGAAGTTGCGCGCACGTGTCTGGCTGGGGAGCGCCGGGCTGCGCTGGGGGAGCCCTGGCCTGTCGCTCGGCCCGGGCAACGCTGCAAAACACACCCGTAATTTTCAGGTTGTTTAGTCAAAATATTGAGCTAATACCTTTGATTTTTTTGTTTTTGTTTTCTTTTCCTCACGCGATAATTTATTCCGAGAGAATACAATGGGGAACATAAATGAATACATTTCCTTACCCAGTTCTGAGTCAGTGCTAAGCTCACCAGGCAGCAATTAAAATCCTTGTTAGTGAAGAGAAAAAACACTTCCTATAGTGTGAGAATAGGTGCAGATTTAGAAAAAGAATAAAATACTATTTCTTTGGAACAGGAAAAACAAGCTTTATTAGCCTGAAGTGAGAGACTATTTGGAAATGTTTAGGAAATTTCTGAAGCTTTCATTAGCCTGTTCTGTTTGCTCTGTTTTGTTAGAGTTTATTATTTTCACTAATAGCACTGTGTGTGCTTGTTCCTGACTGCAGAAATCCAATGCTTACCTGCCCTGTTTATATTTTGCTTCTCACTCTTCTGCAGTGGGCACTCAGAGCAGGCAGAATGGTGCTTAAGCAGTTCCTTTTGAAGAGTATTCTACGTACTGCTGTTCTTAATGGAGTTAATGACCTTTCCCAACACACATCTGAGGCTTTCATGCACTGTGCTAGCAAAGTGAAAGTTCTAAAGATTTATTGAAATCTCTTCTATGACTTGGAAATTCTAAAAACACTGACTTCCTGATTTTGTATCACATAAAGATTTACTGAGGAACGTCATATACCCTTAAAATGTTGCAGCTAAAATACACATTGTAGTCACGGGCATCTTTTTCTGAGCTGCTCCTCTCTTGCCGATTAACTTGCGTGGACTCTTCATACTTTGCACTATCCCCTGAGCCCGGTGAATGTTTGAAGTAAATAGTTATTGTAGTGTGTAGGAATTTAAATACACGATTTCCCCTAATGAGAGGTGATCGTCTAACATGCAGTAAACAGGGTGTTCAGGCTGTGGAGTGCTAACACCTTAAATCAGCTTTTTAAACTCTCATGTGCAGCCCTGGAAATTTGTAATCTGTGTGCTCTCTTCTGAGAACAAACCTTGTGGGCTGGCTCTTGTATACAAAAATACAGGTCTGTAGGGCTGCTACAAAAAAGGAATTCTGCAGCTTTGACCAACTTGCACTGATGTCAACTGTCTCTTCTTGCTGAAGCATTTCACAAGGGGTTTGTTTTCCCAGTTGGGAGCAAGGAAATAAAACCTATTTTCTAGGATCTTGTGAAGTCATTGTTTAATATTTGCTGCTAAATGATCTGGTAATTCACTTTTTTTGTTGTTGTTTTGTTTTGTTTCAAAGAAAAATGTTGACTAGTTTGAGAGCATTTTTATATTTTAATTAACACATTTTATTTGCCACTAAACAGCTTCTTAAATAAAATTCTGCAGGAAAGAGAGACATTATCCTTTCATACTGTAGTATGACTGTAGATCTGGTGGATTTTGCCTCCCCCCACCCGTCCTTTCTTTTATTGATAGCAAAAGCTTGCTTGTGAAATCCAAAGGGTTAATCATATAAATTTCTGCTTTGGACCAGTAGACGATTTCCATCATTTTCAGCATTTGACTATGGAACATGTATAGAGTTGTTATACCCCTCTGTAATTCATTCTGCTGCCAACTTCATTCCCTTTTCTCTGCCTGCATTTTAATTGAAACAACGTTTGTATTTTTGAGCCAGGATCTGTCAGAAGTCCCTGTGGCTAGTCTGTGGTACAAGTAGCAGCAGACGTGGCTTACCCATATGGTGTGGTGCTTCTTGTAAAATCCATATGGCCTTGTTGAAGGGAATCCCAGCGGGGATGTGAAGGGTGTTAATACCCTTCAGGCCAGGCCTTTCCCTCCTGGGGCTTCTATGGCATTGTCTTTGCAATCTGCCAAAGCACAAACCTAATTCCTTTTTAATAATCAATTATTTCAGTCCAGGAACGTGTGTTGTATTTTTTGTAATCATATATTCCTTGAACTTACTATTTGTTATGAGCTTTTTGGCCATTTTTTTAAAAAAACAAACATTTCAGAAGGCTTTTCAAAAAAACCCTAACTTCATTTCTTTTGCTTGTATTTTCAGGAAGTGCTGAACAGCGTTCCAAAGTTCTGCTTTCCTTTTGACGTTGAACGGTATGTGCTAAAGTTATTATTTATCTAAAAATATTTCATAGAAAATTATTATTAACATAATTACTGGCAAGGATTTAAAGAAAAGGCAAATATAATGTACTCCCTAAACTTCCACCTGCAGATGAGAAAATGTGCCCTTTGTTCAAGGATGAAGTCACTAGTAGGAAACTATCACAGCAAAATATAATCCTTACAGAATTTTAGGAATATCTCTGTCCAGGTAGAGCTACATTCCAGCTCCCAGCTTTGTCCATTGTAATTGTGAGCACCATCTGTGTTAGTATAAGGATATAACACTGTTTCCTTCAAGCAGCAAGCTTCATTAAAAATGTTACGGTGCAGCAGGATGTAAAAACTCACTGAGCAGTACAGAAAATGTGTTGTTTGAGTTCAAAGAAATTAAGACTTTAATTACATGGAAGTAGTTGAATATGCAATTGATTTTTCTCAGAGAAGAATCAAGACCATTATTTATAATTAATTAGTCCTTGCCTTTCTGGTATCAGTTATAGCTTGGCTTCCGTGTAATGCTGCCAGTAATTTAAAGTGTTCATATAAAATGTTTTTATTAGTGAAAATATTTATTTGGGCTTGTCAAAATGGTTAATGGTAATTTCTTTAATAGATTGGACTCACTCGGTTTGGAAAACCTGTATTGTTGGAATTGGCAAAAATTGAATTAAAATCTTGATTTGCGTAATTAACAAAAGATACACACAGGTAATGTTCAGGTTGAGCCAGTTTCAGAACAACATGGGCATGTTGTAGATGGTGAGTTGGAGGTGAGAAGCATCTGTCAGATGCAAGAAGCTGCTGTTGGTACTGGAAAAACTGGTGTGTGTAGAGAAGAAAGAAGAGAGTCTTTGCAGCAAAACACACTGGCAAAATAAAGACCTTTATAAACACAACTTCCCTGAAGTAAACTAGACTTATTTAGTCTTTTATAGCTGAATCTAATTAAGTTGTTTGGGTTATGAACTGGTTAAACTCACTGTCCTTTAAGCTGTTTTAATGACTTAACTAATACGGTTGTCAGTGTTGGCTTTAAATCATTAAAGTCTTTAATGTGCTTAAGATATGTACAGAATTCTGTTTAAAATTGATAATGAAGATAAATAATGGAAATAAAATTTGAGGATAACAGAAAAAGGTGAGGTTCTGTTGCTGCCATCCAGTGGCAAGAAGATAATCAGTGGCAGCAAATAATTATTTTCAAATAAGTTGTCTTCCCTGAACTGTTTCTCTTGAACCACTCAGAAGACACTTAGCTGCTTGTATGAAGAGGATGATCGCAATAAACTGTAGGAATGCTTGAATTTATAACTTAGCTAAGTATGTATTTTAGCTGATTGTCTAAAGGGGTAAAAAACAAGGAAAAAGAGGACAAAAAGGAAAAAGTTCAAGGAAGTTTGTTGTTTGTTTAACATCCCCCAGAGATGCTTTTTGAGTGTTGGCCTCATGCTTGACTGTAAAGCAGTGTTCTTAAAGGTGCAAAATCTCTACAAACTTCATAAAACTTGTCAGCTGGACAGGAGTGGCAGTTCCTGAAAGCTGGGATTGGGCTGAGAGGAATGAAGCTGATCCGTCTGGCTTGCAGAATGCTCAGGCAGTGCCGTGGGGTCCTTAGAGTGGGTGTTGCACTTGCAGCTCCCTGCGGAGCCGGGAGCTGAGTTCTGGGGGATTTGAGGGAGAACCAAAGGGAACATGGGATCATGGGAATGGAACAGCTCGAGGAGGGGCAGATCTGTTATGGATAAAAAGACAGATATGCTGGAAGCTCATTCAGGAAAGTGGGGACGGCTACTGGCAAGTTATACTGGATGCATGATATGTTTGCCATTTTCTACTCAGCTCAAGTGTTTTGTATAGTGTGGATGCACCTCACCAATTGTTTTAAACAAAACCAGTTGTCTTCTGCTTTCTCAGTTTAATTATTTTTATTTTGAAATTTGGAATGATAAATAAAAAGATTAAGAAAAACACTGCTGAAGTTCCTTTTTATAGGGTGTTTTTCCACTGGACATTTAAGATGTTAAAATCATTTTAGTGTTTGTCTAGCCATATATGTGCTTTCCCTTGTCTGATGGATATATATATATATGTGTCAATATAGTTTTCCTCTAGTATACAGGATCATGATAGATGGTACATCTAATACTCCCAAGTATTTTACAGGCAGTTTCAATGACAATTTCTGAACGGAAACGTTTGAACAGAAATAGAAAATATCTATTTTATTAATTGGGCACATTGTACTGCAGAGAGCATGGCTTCTCAACCTGTAATATATGTATATTTATATACAAATATACATATGTATATTTATGTATATAAAATACGTCAAGCATTGTCTGAGCCTATCAAGAGCTAGAAATTACTAGTGCAAAAGTAGCAACTTCCACTGATTCTGCTGATCAACATACTTTAAAAATGTAACTGTTCTGTAGATTGCCTCTGGGTTTCTACTACACAGCAGAATTATAGATAATGGAATGTCAATTCTGTTATCTAGCTAAACAAAACTCAATAAAGTAGGAAATCTGTGCTCTTCAAATTACAGAGAAAGGAAAGTTAAAGCACAGTTAAAGCACCAGTAGTAAGATCATTGTCACCAGTTTTCTTTCAAGTCGCCTGTATTAATTACTTAAGGAATTGAAAAAGGAATGAGAACATGTATTTGATTTTCTTTTATCCGCTATCCTGCAAGGATCATAGAGATCCAGATTTAGTTCTCACTATTTGATGCTGCTTGCGTCATCTCACCAGGCATACTTTATGCAGATGTTATAAATAACTCTATACTACTCACTCTAATTATCAAAAGTACATACTGTGAATGGTAATTTAAAATCTAGAGGTAACTCCCATTAAATTGAAACTGAAAGTCAAGCCAAAAGAGGCACAATGGTGTAAAAAAAATTCTTTGACCCTGACTTAAACTTTGAGTTTTATATATATATTTTTATTGAAAACAAACACAGAATTTTGTTACTTCTAGTTATGGCTTACATTTGATTTTAAAGGGATTTAAAAATTAATTACATCATAGAAGTTCTTGAGCATTTGTTCTGAGTACCTATGTCTCTTTTTGTGAATAAATTATTTTATATTTAATAATGGCACAATTGTATAACATTCCAACAGAGTTTGTATATATTTAAAAATAAAGACCCTTTTATTTGGTACTCAGTTTGTTTCTTTTCGTATGGTCTAGGAGGATTTAACATTTGAGGACAGAGATTTTAATTTGCTTTTAATGTTTGCTAAAGTAATATTAATGCTTCAGACAAAACCATTTTGTCCTTCCTTGTTGCTTGAATGCTCTGTGCGAATCCTGTGTGGTTTGCTTCACTTTTCTTTCTCCAGCAATCTTTTATATTTTCCCTCTCAACCCAGAACTGGTGTGTAACTTTGCAGGGTCCATACCTCAATTTCCACATTCATCAGTTGCGTAGCTGGCTGATGGCTAGTGAGGATGCAGCTTCTCTTGTTCCTTTTGGAGCCATTTCAGGTTCAGCCTGAAGCTCTGCTACGTCACTGCTTGACCCCTCATTTTTATCTGTGCTTTGAGTCTGCCATTTCTCTCCACCATAAGTACTTCCCTTGCTCCTTTCATTCTTCAGTCTTTTCCCTTTCAGGATGCATTTCTCCTGCTGAATGTGAAATGCACAAGCCTCTTTTAGATAACTCTTTTGGGAACTGCCTGTAGGATCAACATGGAGACGGTGATGTGGACCTCATTAATTCCCCCATGGTGCTCACCCAGTCACTGGGAAGTGTTGTATTTTGGAGAATAATCAATGGTGCTGCTGCTGTAGAGGATTTCTCCTTAGCAGCAGAATGTCACTCAAATATGGGAATTACCATGCCAGTTACTTAACTCATAATCTTTTAGAGTGGATGAGTAACGGTAGCAGGAATGACATCACTGCCACTCTCCTGTTCCTGGCTAATGCTGTTTCTGTTGATAGTTGTGTTAAAGGTCTGCAGAAACACAGCTATGATCAAGCAAAGCGTAAAACAATGCTTCAAAATCGTTGGATTTGCAGATCTTGTGAAAGGCGGTTATAACACACCTTACGCAAAAATTTTGCCTTTGGAGTAAATAGTTGAGAATGAAAAGTAAATAATCAAGAAAGTATTTCAGGCTGCATGGGTGAAGATAAATAAACTGTAGCATTTCCTGTACCCTTCAGGCACTGCGGTCAGTTTGCAAGGGGGTGTTGCAAACTCAGAAGCATAGCAGCAGCCACTCACAACCGAGTTCTTTGCATCTTGTGTCTCACTGCGTTATGGCACATGTTTGTGTAATAGTGAGTGTGTGTGTGAGAAAGTGTAAGGACAGGCTGCAGTGTGTGCTGTGAAGAGTGTAACTGTTCATTTCAAACAGGGGTTGTTTGGTTTCTGTGTGTGTGCACAAGTGCACCTGTCTGAGAGGAAGCCTGGGAATGCCACGGGAGCTGCCATGTGCTCCTGTAGACCCTTGGCTAGGTGTGATGGTCAGGGCCCTGAGACAGAGCTTCCAGACAGGCTTCTGTTCCGACTTAAGTACTCCCAGTGAGACTCCACTCAGTAGCTGTGGTTTCTTTTAGTGGTTCTGTTGTTTTGAAAACATAACCCCATTAATAAGCTAACTGTGCTTTTTATTTGTGGGGATTTTCATATTTGGTGGTGGCATTGCCCATTTTCATATCTTCTGCAGTTTTTTGGTTGGTTGGTTGGTTGGTTTTTTTTCCCTGAATTGTAAAGGGTTGGGTTTTAGGGATGCAAAGCTCAAATCAAATAGCTTGGTTGGAACAGAGGACATCTCCACACAGGGAAACTGAGCTATGGACTTGTGGATCCTGGAGTAGGGCTGGAAGTGAGGAAAACAGTCCCTGAAGCTTAGATTAGGAGATAGCAATTAGCTGAAGGAGAATGCCCAACCTAGTGTTACTGTTTCCCTAGGCTGTCCATCAGCTTGTACCACTACCTTAACATCTGGTTTTCAAATTCCTGCTTGAAGCAGTTTTTATTCTGTTCTTTGATTTGGGGGAAATTAGGATGACTGACTGATGGGTTTGGTTTTCTCTGTAAGTTTGGGAGTTGTAATACATGTGAAACTTTCTGGTTTAAGTAGCAGCCACCAAAGCTTCAGCCAGACCTGTGTATATTAGTTGTGCTGGTCAAGGACATGTACATGATATTTTATAAGTAACAATGACAGTATGACTTATTTTTAAAAGAAAACAGAAATCTCTATTCCCATGTATAAGGTCTTAAATTTTTTGAAACTCTTCAAAAATTTATAAAATTTGAAGAAAAACATAATTTTGAACATTTGCTCTATCCTAAACAAAAGAACTTGGAAGAAGAGCGGTTTTTATGGAGAGCAAAGAATAAATTTAGGAATTAGATATGCTGTCTTTTGTTTGAAGGAGAGATTCAGTTCCTGCCTTGATCAACTCTCTCCAGGCTCCCTTAAAAAGAGGCCTGAGCAATGGCTGTAGTATAAACGAAAATCTTTAAAATTACTCTTTACCTACTCCATGGGTACTAAAGAGCCTTTTCTGCATTGTGTAGGTGCATAGAAAATTTTAAAACCTATTTTTATTTCTATAGTGAACTATAATAACCTTGAAAGAGCCCATTGTAGTCTGCAGGGTTAATAAGTATTTACACACATTCTTCATTATTAGTGATTTATTATTGTTGAACTAACATTGAAAGTAAGCATGCAGGGCAAGAGTTGAAAGTAAGACAAAAGCAAGGCGGAGGAATGAGTGAGGAGAATGTCAGCACTGGTTGGGAACGATTTGTGCCTGTTCTCTCCCCTTGCAAGTGAGCAGATCATGCTCTCTTCAAACAGCCGACTAGACCAGCATTCTGCAGAAAGGTTTTGCAGCTGGACTACTTTATCTTGTGCTCCAGTAAAAAGTCTGGATAACATTTTGTTGAGGGAAGTCTGGTATGTAACAATTTCATTTTATCTGTGCTGATCTTTGTGCTAAGAAAAATTTGAGAGGCATCAATGCTGTGGGCCAGGTAGCAGGGCCAGGAGCTGCTGCCTGTTTCTGGTGGGGAGACTTGATTTCTGAAAAACCCAAATGTGCTGCAGTGAAACGGAGAGGCACAAACCCTAAGTCACTTGGCCAGTGTTTGTCTGCATGATGGAATGTGCTATATAAGTGTTAAAACTGTAGTCCTAGCACTTGTGGAATGTTTTATGTGTCTGGTTTATAGACTGTGGTCATCTATCGATTGAAATCCCCAATTATCCTTTGTTTTTTGTGGTGAGGCTTACATATAGTCAGTTTTAATTCTACTGAAGAGGAGTAGAAAAACTGGCATTCTTGCTGCTCCCACATCTTTAGTGGACCTCTTAAATTAGAAACCCAGAATTAATTCAGTATTTTAAACTGAACAGAAAATGTCGTCCCGATGTATGGTTGGTCACTGGCTTCTGTTAGCTGTTCTTTTGAAGCAAACGGGACCTAATGCAAACTTTTCGGTTCTTGTGGAAATTCAGTTTTAGCCTTGGAGTGTTTCTCATATTAAAAATCTGGGACTTGCTGCTAATATCTCTTCCTAAATATTGTGGGAAGCGGTTTTCAAGCTGGGCCACTCTTACACTGCCAAACATGGAGCTGCCTCTCTTAAAGAAGCAAAGGGAAGATTGTGATTTGGAGGTGGTGAGATAGCGTTGGAAATGCTTCTCACTGAACTCATAACTTGGCTGGGCTATTTTTAATAGAAAATATCTGAATTTAAATCTAATTTTTCAAGTGGCCCTGTGTATAGGCATTTTGCCTGACACAGATGCACACGGTACATTAAAAACAATTGACAAGTAAGGTGTGGTTATGGATGGTTCTGTGCCAAGTGCAGTGTGCAGCATCCCAACTACCCAGAACCTGAGCAAGGAGGGACTGAGCGCAAGCCATTAAGTATTTGCAGTGTTTAAAGAGAGGACTAGATTGTTCCAGGCTGTTGAAGGCAACTGAAGAGAGTGCTTGTTTTAATGATTTGAGTTTAATTACCCGATGAAAAAAAAATCCATTAATTATGGGTGATTTTATTGGACTAACTGTGTCTTCTAATGCTGTATGCTCAGTACAAGCTTTTAGTTCATCCTAGTGACTTTATGTTCATGAGAGGCTAAACCAAACTGAAAAGAGTGGGAGACTCTACAGGCTGGGTAGCAGTGCAACTTAGCTAATCTTTAAACCTTTGTCATGCATGTGTTAAACAGTATAAAATCCCTGTGTCCTATGTAGCTTCTCTTGCCCTTTGATCAACTGCTACTTTCTTTTTCCCTAGGGGGAAGATTTTCTATATTTTATTTTGCTGGAGATTTAAAAAAACCCAAAACACACCAGCAAAGCCCACCAAAAACCACAACAACCCCCCAGCCACATGTTACAAGGGATAAATTTTAAAAAAGTATTTGTGCTCTCTGACTGGTAGACTGAGGTCTGTGATGATTTTCAGCTTCTCTGGGAATGAATTTTCAGCATGGTCATCTAAGATTGAACCAGAAATGGCAGGTGTTAATCATTACTAGCAGGTTCTTAGGTAATCTGCTGTAGAAGATCATGTAAGAATTGGAAAAGAACAGCAGACAATAGGATTGTATTGAGGATGAGCATGAAAACACTTGAGACCAATGTCTTAAATGCTCATGTTTTATGTGTTTTAATTGTTTTATGCTCTGTATCTGGTTTTTCAGGGTGTCCCAAAACCAAGTAGGACAGCATTTCACCTTTGTGCTCACCGACATTGAAAGTAAGCAAAGGTTTGGATTCTGCCGTTTGACGTCGGGAGGCAAGATCTGCCTCTGTATTCTAAGGTAAGGTGGTACAATAAAAATTGAGTCAGTGACTGAATATAAAAAATACAAGATAAAACTTATATTTTACAAATTCCCTGCTAATGTGTTTAACTAGGCTTTCAGTGTATTGCTTTTCTAATGGCAGCATTACCATTGCTTTCACATAAAAAGCAGCCCCAAGCCCCATATGATGGTATTCTTCTGTGAAGCTAAATAATTTTATTTAAATAACGTGAAATCTCTGGTTAAAAACAGAGAAAAATACATAGCAGCCTTAGAGGCTTGGACTGTTATGTGGATATTTTTACTTTCTAATCAGATCTTTGACAAGCACTTTGTCAATTCAACAATAAATGCATTGTTCTGTATTCCTGTCCTTGGAAAGGAGATTTTTGGCTATCTCTTCTAAGTTCTTTGCCCAGAATATATCTAGTATAAGAAACACCAGATCCAGAGAATTCACAAGGTGAGAGCATGCTGTTCTGTTGCAGAAGAGATACTGATGTTATGGAGAGTGACCCCAAAGAAATACTTTGCTTCTTCCACTGTTTTTTCTTTCTTTTGTCTTAAGATAATTGATTTGGTAACAAAAAACCCCAATTGTTTAGCTGTCCTAAAACCATTTTAATTAAATTTTAGGCAGAGTGATCCCATTTAAAGACAAATTTGCAACTTCAATTAAGAGCCTAGCAGCCTGCAAGCCCCATAGAGGAGATGGGAATATCCAGTTCAGCAGCAAACAGGAAGAACAAAATTGGATTTAAATTGCTTTTAAAGTGAGAATCTCCAAACAAAAGAGAGGAGGAGTCAAATGCGTTGGCAGCAAAGGGGAAAGAGAGAATTTTGGAGAATTTTGATGAGGAGAATATGGAGAAGAGCAGGTTTTCAAGTATTTGGACAACTTGGAAACCAGGTAGTTGTGGAGGGTGTAGTTAGGATAGACCATGTGAGTTAGGGGTAAAAACTGAACATCAGCTTGTAAAAGGATTATCAGTAAATGAACACTGAGAAAAAAAACCCCCAGCCAATATAGAGACTTGTAGAGTAGTACTTAAAATTATTAGGAAGAGCTCATCAAGATTTTAATGAGCTTTTAAACAGATGCCAACCAAATTTTGAGAGCCAATACGCTGGATGCTTTTTGGCAAGTAATTTAAAAAGAAATGTTTGCTCCAAATATTGCAAAGAAAAAGAAAGTACTAATATATAATGAAAGTAGCAAAAGGGAAATATTTTATTCTGGAAATTAATTTACTTTCTGGGATCTTTGAAATATGTCTTTAGTAATACTTCAGAGGGATTTAAGTCTTAGGGTTTTGGAATGTATAATATTTAACCCTTTTCTCTATGATACCTTTTTTTATGACTCGTTAAAGCCCAGAACGAGAACGCATATATATGCTTTTAGCTCTTTTCTCTGAGTTAATATTTTCTTCCCTCATCAAGCTAGAAACAAAATTTTTTGCGTTCTTTGTGTGGTTGTAACAACATTTAATCAGTTATGCACTCTCAGGTACGTTTAACTGTATGGAGTGCTGCAAAGCAAAGGATGTAAATTTTCAGCTGGTGTAAACTGGGTTTTTCTTTTAACTTTTCCCCATGGACATGCATGAGCTAGAGATTAGTCAATGGTCTGTTACTTGGTAGAAATCAGTAGGAAAATGAAAATACCAAGCTGTAATTTTTCACTGAACCGTATCCAAAGCATTGCCTTTCTTTCTTTTATTGTGACACTTTCAAATTTACAATGAACAGCTGAATGCGTAAACAGCACTAGCTTCATAGCACTGTACTCGTAGCTGGCTAGTCTGCTTATCTCCAGAATATGTGTGTGTGTTGTGTTGTGTTTAGCTCAGATGGAAAGAATGCACCACTATTTGCATCTGATGTGTTCTAGTAGCCAGTCTGTCTTTTGCTCGGAATTCCAAAATTCATTAGAGGTGGCCAAATGAAAGAAGACTCACGAAGCAGTTTTCTTTGGGCATTTTATTTCTCTCCTTTTCACATGCTTATTGTTCTTAAATTAACTAAATTAAATTGAAAAAACACCATAAAACAAATGAATGCTGTTTTTATATATAAAGAGTGTGTATGCATGTTCAACCTCACTTTTTTCCATATATCAAAACGATATAAAATTATTCTTGCTGTGTGTCTATACATGATGGCTGATGTGTGAGCAATTCAGATTACTTGTTCATCACAGGTTGGTGCCCAGTAGCCATGGACTTTTATATAATGAAACACAGAGGTGCAGCTGTACAGAAATGCCGTGTCTAGCTGCCTTCTCCATGTGCACATGGATGTACCCCTTTGGACAGGAGGAGTATAATAAGATTACTGACTGAGGCTTTTAAAAAGGCAATTAGAGATAGTCAAATACAGAAAACTTAGTCTAATTGTCATAAATAACTGAAATGTAACTAAATCTCTAAAGTTGAGCAGGAACAAGCCAGTCAAGGTGATTGGAAGGAAATATTGTAGAAATTTGGGTAGGCTGCTGAGTGGGGAACAGGACACAGCTTTTCCCTTGTGCATGTCTTTTGTGGGTAGTACCAAACCATGTGTTAACCTATGCCAGGTCTTCTCAAGAGATAGAATTTCAACTGCTGAATGGGATTCTTAACTTAAGGCTGAAGTACAGGCTACTTGTCCTCAGGTTTTACACCAGCAACTCAAAGCTGCATCTGAGATTAAAGTCTTGTGGTTTATGGGACTTTGCTCTATAATTCATTCTCCATCTCAAACACTAATTAAAGGATAAATATCCTGCTTTAAACTGGGTAGTTGGAAACAGAAAATATATTTGTACATTCAAAATTGCTCTATAAGTTTTATGGAGTTTTTTTTGCGTTTTATATACGCACGTATGTGAATTGTGTAGACAGAATTGTTTTTCAAATCAGAATGTATTCTTCAAATACTCTCTATGTTTATAAAGTGAAATAAAAATTTCTCAAGGTAGCTTTCTCAGGTGTTTTTGTTTGAAGAGCTTAATTGTGATATTGTGTTGTCTAGAATAAATGTGCAGAGCTTGACCGCAGTTGCCAAATTCAAAGTGCTAAACCATAGTAAGATGAGAAAATAACTCTTGGATTTTTATTCAGAAGTGCTGTGTAATTCCTTTGCAAGTTTTATTTAATTTAGTTCTTTTCATTAAGCTGCATGGCTGCTTTGTGAAGCTCTCTCAGGTGGGAATCCTGCTGTGTCTCCTCCTCCCTCTCCGCAAACTCTTGAGCTAATGCAGCTCTGTAAGACAAGGGATACACAATAGGCATATTATAAAATACCTTGTTGAGCTCATATCCTATACTGGATCTTTTCTCCTAGTTTTACTTTTCCTATTTTTGGGTAATAGTGCTGCTAGTTGAGGTTTGACGTGGCACAGTAGAAACTTGAATGTCTGCTTTTGAATACTAGTAGACTTAATTCTTCTGGGTTTTGTTTCTAAGTATCACTGCTGCTTGCAGTGGAAATATTACTTTCTGCATTTACAAGAAATTGATTTTGAATTACCTGAATGATTTTAGTACAGAGTGTAAATAATTTGAAACTCTTGATGGACTCTGAGGTTGACCTTAGGTATGCAGAGGAACACAAAATGCATCATTAAAATGCTCAGTCTTAGATTTCATTAATTTTATGACTGTAAAATTGTCACCTATGTTTCCAAATGAAATGCTTTAATAAGGAAGACAGGTTTATGTGGTGAGGCTTTGTAGTTCTTCAGTTCAGACCACGCTTGAAACTTTTTCACTCTTCCTTTAGGCAAATCCCTTAGAAGCAGAATGTTTCAATTTTACACATTTTGTGTCAATTTTCCAGACAGAAAAGTAGCCCCTAGACATTAGACATTTAGCTACGGAAAGGCAGTTTCCTTAGTTTTATTTGATTACTAGAAGTTAGATTCCTGCTGATAGTTCAGGACTGTTAGTGGTTACCTGACTATTTGACAGAAAACATTTCCTCTCCTTTGTTTAACCTTTGACTCATGAATGTAAAAGTTTTATCAGAGCTGTAGTAGAAGCACTGGCGAGGTGGAAGTCTACTTATGGCAACAAGGGTTGTGCGTGACTTTTATTCAAAGTCTGAGCTCCTGCCTTGTGGCTCATTTGGATTAAGAGAAAATGCTAAGTATGTTTTTAATTAACCATGAAGGATCTTGGTCTCTTGCTTTTCTGACAGACAGGGGCTGTACTTTAAAAAAAAAAGACCCCTGTATTCTCCATCAGGGAATATATATTTATTAATATTGTCCATGTTTTTATGTTTATCATGATTATGGAAGAAATATTTAAAGAAGTTGGGGTATGTTTTTGGATGTTGTCCTATGCTTGTCTTACATGTTTGTTTTTCTAACAGTTATTGTTTTTAACTTGAGGACTGCAAGGACAGCGGCTACATTTAAAGAAAAATAAATAAAAAAACAGTAGTGGTTGCATAGTTTAAGAACTGAAATCAATTTAGACTTCCAAATACATTAAAATTTAACATTAAAGCCCAGATTTTCCTCTATTTTCTCTACTGTGAAGGGGCTTTATTGATAATCTTTAGACATTTTCTTAAGACTGCTAATTAATTATGAAATGTACTGACTGCTCATAAATAATTCTGTTAATATAAATATGGTGGTGAGATTTGTCTGATAATGGACTTTAATTTTGATTTTATCTGTTGTTGAAGTACATATTAGTGTGTACCTTAACACATTAAGGTACACATTAGTGTGTAAGGTACATATTAATGTACATATTAGTGTGCCAGTTCTGAGTTAGGAGGAGTAATATATTCCAGGTCCCCTCTGTTAAATTCAGCCACTTCAAAACTATGTGTTTCAGATAATGCATTTCTGTATTGACTTGAAAAAAACCCAGTTACCCAACTAATAGATGCTGATGGACATTTGGGTGCTGGATGAATTTTCTGTACTGTGCTAGCAAAGATCAAATAATTTTGCAAGATCTGTTAACAGGACAAGCTAAGACGAGCCTTTGACCCATAATGCCTCTGGACTTTAGCTGTCGTACAAACAAATGCCAAACAAGCCAAGGAGGCCAAGTGCTGGGTACTGTCCTTGTGTCACGACAGCCCCATGCAGAATTCCTGGTATGGGGAATTCTGCAGGCTCGGGCGGAGTGCCTGGAAGGCAGGCTGCCTGATGGAAAAGGACGCTGGTTGACAGTGGCTGAACAAGAGCCAGCAGTGCACAGGTGGCCAAGAAGGCCAAGGGCACCCTGGCTTGGATCAGGAATAGGTGGCCAGCAGGAGCAGGGCAGGGATCGTCCTCCTGTACTTGGCACTGGTGAGGCAGCACCTTGAACTCTGTTTGGCTGTGGGCCACTCACTTCAGGAAATTTGTTGAAATGTTGGACAAAGCCCAGAGAAGGATAACAGAGCTGGGGAAGGGTCTGGAGCACAGGTCTGATCAGGAGCAGCTGAGACAGCTGGGGGTGTTTATCCTGGAGAAAAGGATGGTGACCTTACAGCTCTTTACAACCACCTGAAAAGAGGGTGAAGTAAGTCGGGCTCTCTCCTGGTTAATAAGTCATGGGACAAGAGGAAATGGCCTCAAGTTGCACCACTGGAGGTTTAAGATATTAGGAAAAACTTCTTCATGGAAAGGGTTATTCAGTACTGGAACAGGCTTCCTGGGGAGGTGGTGGATTCACTGTCTCTGGAGGGATTTAAAAGACAGGTAGATGTGGTGTTTGGGACATGGTTTGGTGGTAGATTTGGCAATGCTGAGTTGATGGTTGTACTCAGTGGTCTTTTCCAGCCTACAGGATTCTGTGATTTCTTATACAATGTCCAAGATGATATTCTGGATAAAGATGTAAAGCCTATATCATCCAGTGTTTACCTACAAATAAATCTGTTCACTAGAGTAGTCCAAATCAGTTAATAGGATTATTAACAAACATGCTTCCAAAATTATCCTATGATAAAAGAGAACTAAAGTGTTTCTTGACAGCCTTGAGGATTTAACAAATTGCAAAGAGCTTGTACTTGGTCTTTGAGCTGAGAATCTCAAAAACCACCTGATGGTGTCTTTATTATGAGCAAACACAACAGTGTTTACTTTTCAATGCAGAGATACATTTTATATGCACACATTCAAATGCACACTTTATTGTTTGTGAAAAAAACAGGTATAATGATTATTTATTATGCTGAATTAATTACAATTACCAAATGCATAAAAGAAAGAGATAAAAGAAACTTTTTTTTTTTGCTTTCTAGTAGATCTTTGTAATATTTTGTTGAAGAACATTTTAATTAGAAATATTGACAGAAGCTTTTGCAATTAGGCCATACTATTAAAGAACTGAAGATTATGTAGAAAAGAAGCAGAGGATAGGTTCTGGCAGCCTTTGGTTCATACCGTATAATGTAATGGAGTACTTGTTTAGATTTCCTTAATTTTTCAGGTTTAAGAGGCACATTGAAATTATATTAACCTTGTGTCTGTGGTTAGGCTTAAAGCAATTCTTTTACCATTCTTTCAGCTCATTAAGGAAACTGACTTTCATAAACTATGGTCAAGTAGGATGTTTTTCTTAGTGGTTTTGTTACACAAAGACATGGAAGTGTATCATCAACCTGATGTTGTTAAGGGAAGAAATTTCTATGCCAGTGCTTTGGTCAGCATGCCTTGCTGTATGAAATAAAAATTTCCCTTGGCTTTCTGTTAGGGTTCATTAATTTCAAATAATTAATTTGACCTTTTAAAATGCTTAAAAATTGCATTTAATTTTTCTTTTTTTCAGTAATAGGGGAGCTAAGATCATGCATATAGAAAAGAAGTATAGTTAACATTTTATTGAAACAGGAGAATTTAGTTTCTATAGAAGGCTGTTCCTAAATGTTCATTATCAAAAATATATGATCAGATGAGATTTTGGAGTATTCTACAGCAAAATGTGCTGGGGTTGTATGTACTGTTAACACAGAGGTCATAGCAAGAGACTGGAAAGCCGTTAGGTAGTCTTACCCATTTGTGTGTGCAGTGTTATAAAAATTCTTTGTGATTTATACCTAGCTTGTACCTTGACTTTGACAAAATGCTAGGACATTGTAACAGTCCCTACTGTAATTCTGGGTTGTGAAGCTGTTCCACAGCTCTGACATTTGCAGAAACTCTGAACAATGCAGCGAACAACCATTTCTGTTTGCCTCTCTGTGCCGTGCTTCAGTGATGTGTAAAACCAGGTTAGCACGATTTAAGAAGATAATAGGAGTCCTAGGTGAAAGAATGCTCAAAGATCAGATGTTTTAGGTGCTGATATGGTGGGTGTTTTACAAGGGCATGGAATGTTCACACCTGTAAGAAGTGAGTAGCCTTTCAAAGGTGTGGTAAAGTAAATTTTATAATTATATTAAGAATATATTGAAAAGCAGATGTGATAACCTCACACCTTAACCACTGTCAGCAATACCAAGCACTAAAAATGTCTGTGAGCATTAGGAGACTGATATTTTGATTAATAGCCAGCACAATATATGTTAAAGTGTGATGATGACATTAGTATGATGGATTTAAAGGAAATAATGAAATCATTGCCTTTGTATCTTTGGCTTGGCAAGAGTAAATTCACAGTGGATTTTTGTGGGGTTTATTTGTTTGGTTTTCTGGGAGGTGTTTGATTGTTGTTGTTTTTTTTCTTTTTTTTTTTTTTTTTTTTTAGGAGGCAGTATTTAGGCATTTATAAAGACACTAAAGACTGCTAGAAAATGCATTAGCTATAACTGTTTGGATTTCTGCTGTGCTTTTTCTTTACCCTAAGGATCAGGATCAGTTTCTAAAGCCTTGCCAGCTGCATACTGAGAACATAGGTGTTACAAAGAAAACATAACCCTTCACTGGACTCACTGCACAAAGCACTACTTGGCTTCTCTACCAGCCAGGGTTTCCCCCTGACAGCTTTCCTTTTCCTATCAGGGAAAACATTTTGGTTCTGCACACTGGGTTTTTGCAGTTGCAGTTAACATATTTCCTGGAATATATAAATCTGAAATTTAAGGTCTGTCCACAGCGTGCACTAAAGCCTTTAAGAAATATACATCTGTGGATTTACACTGCATTGAAGAATGAAGTCTGTAGTAGTGTTATATATGGGTATGAAATGTTCTGTAAACCTCTCAGGCACTATTTCCTTTCTAGCTCCCACTTCTAATCTCAAACAACTAGTATTAACTATAATATTACCTATTCAATAATGTTTGTGATAAAATTCTAGCAGACATGAGAAGGTGTGTAACTTGTAAATAAGACATTATTTATATTGATATTATTTAGTTTATCAGATTTAATATCTTAAATAGTCATGGTGGAAAGTTCTGTAGCGTGTGGTCCCTGATGATATCACTGTTAAAGGTATCTTCTTTAGAAGATGGCAAATTGGAACTTATACCACTGTGTTTGAGTTTATTTTCTTACACTCTTCAGTTAAGTCTTAATTGTCTTGGATTGTTTAACTCAGATTATTGTGCTCAGGGACTGCAGACTTGTGTTAAAAGTCTCTTAAGTATAGATGTATTAATGTGTTTGTGTTTGCAACATTGGTGAATGTTTTTTTATTTTTTGGAAGTTAATTTTATCTAGAGAAAGGACTTTATGGGGGGACCAATATTCTTACATATAATGTGACATCTCTACTATTGCAAAACATTGCACCACTGGTCAAATAGTGGTTACCTGGTCTGCCCAAAGTTGTTTTTCACGCACCAGGGAAGCAGCAGGTCTGTCAGTCTACCGGGTATAGGAAGATGTAGAATTTCAAAATTGCAAATAACTACTGAAATCTGTAATGGTAGTGGGAATGAGATTAGGAAATGCTTCAAATGTTTTTTGGTGCCTTGAAAATACTAAGAAGTCTTAAGTATTGTGAGTTAATCTGCACTTAATGGAACTTCATGCAGGTGTCCAGCATAAAGACACCATCTATCTATACTGTCTGTCAGTGATGTGCCATTAAATTTCTGGGGAAAAGTTTGACATGCTTTTTATTTATATGCAGAGATGTTATAAAAATATGCAAGTCAGATGAATCATGGTATTTTATGAGCACTGGAAAAATACATGGATATTTTATTAAACGCTGTTTTCCTCCTGTTTTAGTTACCTACCATGGTTTGAGGTATACTACAAGCTCCTAAATACCCTGGCAGATTATTTGGCTAAAGAACAGGTAATTTTACATATTCTAGTTCTTTGTGTAAAATACTTTCCTTGAAATATATGTCACCATTTCAAATAATGTAAAGGGATTCTATGCTGTTTAAAAGTTTAAGGTTTTGTAGGATTTAGAAGCAAGTTTTATTCCTCTTATTGAAATTAAAAAAATCTGAACTTACAGCTTTCACAGTCACTTGAATCCCACATTATTCTAAAAAAGCTGCTGAAAATATACCTTTATAAGGTGTCAGTCTCAGCATAAACAGGTCTTGTGTGAAGTGTGAGCCGTGTCACATCACTGGAGAGCTGCATGACGTATTGATTGTAAACTGTAGCTCTCTGGAACTATCTGAATATCAGCTGCAAACACGTCTGTTCAGAGCTGTATAAAATATGATGTACTGTTTCACCCTTCATATTAACTAAAAACTGCCTCTCGTAATTCTGACATCTCAAGTAGCAAGACAAAAATTACTTGCAGCATTTGGTGAAGAATCATGATAGTTTAGTTTGCATATTCATGAGCAATTAGAGGTATTCCAAGATTACACAGCAAAGGAGCTACTGGCATCTGTCTTTACTGAGAACATTAAAGCTATACCTTTCTGCTTTATATTAGTGTATTAGATTTCAATTAAAAAAAAAAAAAAGCATCAATATTTAGCCATATGCTGTATACTGGAAAAGCTGACCTTTCAAAAATACATGAAATATAGAGTAATAATTATGTATTATAATAAATAGACTATAGAGAATGATGACATTTTTTGTAAAAAGATAAATAGGAAAGTTTGGTTTTAGCTGTGTGATTCAGTGAAGTGGAATATATAAGTCTTACAGATGCTATAATTAGACCTTGGTCCGGGTCCCTGTTTCACTGTAGTAGAAAAAACTGTTATTAAGGTTGTACTTGAGAGAAGGGGATAGGGATTGTCTCAATCACCAGTGCTTGGCATTGCTGTTATTACTTCAAACAATTTAGGTAGCAGGGCTTGTTGTTTTACTTGCTGAGGCACTGCTTTGGTGGGTCAGAGAGCTGTAGCATGCGTGGAAGCAGTTTGTTCCATGCCTGGAGCTGTACCTGTTGCTGAGGAGGCTGTGGGAGGATGCTGCTCCCTCCTGGCCCAGGCCCTGTTCATCTGGCCAAGAGCTAGACCCAAAGCCTTTCTTACTACTATGAGCTCCAGTAGCAGCCTCTTCTTACAGGGAGAGGCAGAAGCTTTCTGTAAACTCAAAACAATTCGTTTAAATGCTGTCCCTGGCTTGCCACTGATACTTTTGGTTTTACTCTGGCAGCATAAAGAATTTAATCTCCATGAACAAAACCCCTAAACTGAAGGAAAACCCCAAACCAGCAAAAGCTCCAATCACTTCTCTTTCCTAAGTAAATGTCCCTTCTAGACACCAAAGTGACAGATCCCAGTTAAACCAGGTAGCTGCAAGTACATTTTAGTAAACCTTAACTGTTTTATGTGTTTTGATGAAATATATTTAATAAAAATCTAAATAAATATATATGATGGCTAACAGTTTTAGGAAGATGATGTCCAGAATATACAGACCAGCTAGACAAGGTATCCCAGTTTTCAGTTGCAGATGATGGGAGTCCCTTAAGGATTGGGTGGGGAAACATGTAAGAGATTGGCTTAACTTGCAGATACAATCATTTTATGAGATAAAAAGCTGGCCTGAATGTTACACTTAATATTTAAATACTTCACTATGAATTATGATTGTTTTGGTTATTAAATATTTATATCTCTTTGTCAATATGTAGTTTGATGTACAGTAAATGGTAATTGGTTTTTATATGATAATTAATTACCTTTAAAATGTATTCCCTATAGGAAAATGACTCAAATGATTTGTTGAAATCGTTGTACAGCCATCCAGTGCCAAAGGCGAATGCTTTAGTCAGTTTAAGTGTGGTAAGTATTTTTTCTGTTTTATTCCTACAGACTATGAAATAATAGATAAAGTTGAAAGAAAAAGAAGCCTCAACCCTTTGAAAGAGTAAATTTGTATTGCTTCCCATCCTTAACTGGCTTGGGCAACATATTTTTTTTTCCTCTGTGCAGGGTAGAGTCTGTCTCTGTCTCACGTTGTTTTCTAAAAGTTGTAGTCATAAAGAAGCAGAAATTTGAATTCTGCTCTATGGATGAGAAAGTAAACTGCAGTGGGATCTGACAGTGCTAGAACTACTTTTTTTGTGCTTCCAGCTGTTTCATGTAGACAATTTTGGTTTCTCCTGCTGTGCATCAGGAGACACTAACTCAGTTTTATTGCCTCTTATGTCTGAGTAGGTACAGTTTCAGGATTGGTCAAAAGTCTGTGAAAGCTGGCTGCTTTCCCGTCTTTCTTCCCCTTTTTCCTAGTTTTGCTTAATCATACAAAAATGCTGTAGGAAGAAGAGTAGAAGTACACTCTGTTATATGAGACTTTCAGCACATCTCAGTGAAATAACATGTCCAGGCCTCCTTTGCTTTTGTGCTCCGGTTTTTTGTGATGTGGGATGGGATGGTGATAGTGGGGCAGGATGGCGTTGCTGCAGAAACATCAAAAAGTGGGTATGTCATTGTTAGGGTTTCTGAAGTTTTAACCAGAATTAGCTTGTGGATGCATGTTTAAACACATTTGTAGAGCTTGTGGGAAATACAAAGCCAGCGCAGAGCCTCTGCTGAGCCATTGTGCATGTTCAGAGCATCTGTACAGTTACTGCACTTGCACAGTGTGCAAATAGCTGTCTTGATTGAACCATGACATGTTGCAGGACACGGTGACTTTGTGAAGTGATTTTGTAAAGGCTTTGCTTACACACACACTGAAATATCATTAGATTATTTATTTTCACCTTATTTGTGTGGTTTCTTGTGATTTTTAGCTCACATAATTTAGAAATAAGCCCTGTACTTCAATTAAAGTAAGCACAGATTCTAGAAAAGCATCTGGCCCTATTATGAGGGCAGGAAAAATGGAGCTTACCACTTCTGTTGCAGCAGTTACTGATCCTTGCTGCTTAACAGAATGCTACCTTTATTTTATTTTAATTTTTCATAATTCAGATTCCTTGTTTTTTTCACTAGGCTGTAGAAACCTAATATTTTCCCACTTTGTACGGTGCTAATTAACTGTATTTGAAAGTCCTTCCAGTCTTGTGTGTTATTTTTCACCAGAACAATGAACTGGATTTGAGGCTGCTGTTGGAATTGTTTCTGTTTATACGTTTTTTTCTCTGTTGTCAGTGTAATGTTTCTCCTAGCACCTTTGCCAAAAATAGTTCTGTATCTCAAATAATATTTTGCTATCATTAATTATAGTATTACAATCAATTATAATTTGGCAACTCTAAAATGCTTTATAAAATATCTTTCAAAACTCCTGTGGTTCAAAGGGACATAGAGAAATTTTAAATCTATTTTCTCTTGTATTTTTCACAAAGTTCATCATGTCTGTAACTTGCCCACCTCAAAATGAATGTTGTGGGGAATGTGGACATGGCTGTCTTGGTGAATACAGCTGGCTACACTGGAATGACAGACTGCTTGCTATAAAGTCAATACTTGTTGGTTTGATTTCAGTGTTGTCTGATTTTGGAATTGTTTTTTCTCAATTATGACTTGTTCCCAGTTATATCAAAGGGTTTTGTAATCTTTCTTGCTGAACAGTGGTTATCAAAATGTAAACCTCTTGCCAAATGCTTGGCTCCAGGGACAGTCGAGCAAATATTGTGGGTTGAGATAGAGCAGAGCAGGGAGGAATGGGTCAGCTGGAATCCCAATGCTTCTTGGATCTAAAGGCATCTCTGTTTTTGTAATTCCGCGGGGAGCAGGGAAATATTTATTGCCGGTTTCAGTTCTAGTCTTTTGTGCTGACGCTTCTTCCTTGATCCTCAGATATTGTAGAAAAGCCAGACTGGAACCACCAGTAGTAATAGACTTAAAAAGAAATTACAGTCTAAAAAATAATTGTAGAAATGACATCCTGAGGTGGCTTTTCCTTGTGTCAGGATCAGTCTGGTTCAAATTTCATTCACTCAGATATGCTGCAGGGTAAAGGCTCATGAATTCTGCAGCAGGATTTGGATGGCAGACCACAGTGGTCCTTAGGATTGTGTGTGCATAACTTGCATAAATTACATGCAATATCTGGATTCATGGTGTTTCCTAGCAATCTTTGTTTAGGAGACATCAAAATGCCTTTGTCCAGTTAGGGACCAAGTTCTACTCTCACCTGTTGGTCCCAGTTACAAACACTCTGCAGCTGAAATTTGAGGTGGTCATTTGTTTATGAAACCTGAGCTTAAAAATAATTTAGATCACTTTTTTGTTTTTATTTATTTTTTTTAATGATGTCGTTATTGGGAAGTCTAGCTAAGTCTGAATTCAAATGGGGGAGGAGTAAAAGGAATGAAACTTATTCAGCCAATATTACAAGCAGTAGAGTCAGCTTTGGCCTTTCTTGTTGGAAAACTCAGAAGTCAACTGTTCAATCTTTCTCCCATCTTGCATAAGAACCAAGAGATGATTTTTGCAAGTGAGCAAGTTTTGAAAAAACAGCCTTGTCTTGTATCGGTGAGTTTAAAAGGCACTGACTATCTAAAAACTATCATAATTAAAGAAATAATCACCTGCTATAGGACATCTCTGTTGATTTGAGGCTCATTTATACCTGTCCTTTCGGGAATTCTGCTGCTGTCTTTGGCCTAAAAGACCCGTCTAATATTAACGTACCTTTTCTGTTTAAATCCAGCTTCAGAGCTAAGTGTGTGTGCATCATAATCCTTTTGTAAAAACTGCTACGAAAATCAAACCCTTGAACCAATGAGCAAAACTTGTAATTTCCAGTGTCCTTTTTAGAGAAAACTTTATACAGGACAACAACTATTAATTTAGTATCTCTTCCAAGGTCATTCATTTTCCTAAGGGAGTTCACAAAGATGTACAAGGACTCCATACCACAGTATTTTTGCTACTTTATGACTATTAATGACTGCAGTATTGGCTTTTGCTTCTCATAGTTCTGACTTCCTTTTCTGTTTAATGAGTGAAATATTATTACTTTGTTAATTAGAAATAATTACCTCTAAGTTAATAACTGCATTACTCAGAAATCTTTTGATAAATATTCCGTGATCTTATTACATATAGGGAATAATTTTCTGTTCTCAATATACTTCTGAAGAATGCAGGCATTCTATCTGAATCTAATCTGAATATTTTCCTCTCCTTGAGTGGAGAAAAAAATATTTTTTTCTCTGTGTTGATGTGGAACAATACCTGTGATATTTATTGTGCAAGTGGTATGATGTTTATGGGATGCCTTTTTTAAGCCAGTTTTTTCCTTAAATTTTAACTATTGCCAAATGACCTAATTTGCGGGGAAAAATTTCTATTAAATGTATCAAGCTGGTTTAATAAGTCTCCTACACAGACTTAATAGTATTAATTTTTTTTTCTTGAGTGCAAGATGCATTTAAGTCTTACAGACTTTGTTTTGGTATATCTTTTTCAAGTTTGACTTGAGAACAAGCTATGTCTTTGTGTTGCTAATTATAATTGTAAAAACGTACTGTAAAAAAAAAAGAGAAAAAAAATCAAAATTCTATGAAAAACAAATAAAAACAAAAAAACCCCCAATAATTATCTTATTTGCTTAACATGCGCTAATATTTTTTTGTCCTTCAAAATTTAGACTAACAATTGCTGAGCTAAATCCATGTCTGATAACTAATAAGAGCATTGGATTAATGAGAGTTAATTTACATTACATCTGGTTTTAGTTTAATCCATTTTATATTTATATCCTAGATGGCCTCAAACTAAGATGCATAAAATTGTTAATGTATTTCATAAATGATTACAGAATCTCAGGCTTCAGATCTTGCATTTCTGTTGCCACATTTTTGTTTCAAAGATGTTTGGAAAGAAAATTTATATCAAGTAATAATATTTCTATTCAAAATTTTTTTCTTGTGTGAATGGTTTTTGTTTTCCATTCTAAATTTACATTTTGTCCTGTAGCATTTTTTTTTGTTGCAATTTTTAATTCAATGTCTAATTTAATCAATGCTACTCTCAAGCTCATGACAACATTTAAAGCTGGCTTAATTTCAATGTTATTTCAAAACTGCAGCCCAGCGTTTCATTCCCTTGGTTTTGTGCTGTGCAGAACCAGAGCTTGTCATTTCATGTCGTGATCTGCTTAATTCTTTGTCTAGCAGCAGTAAGAATGTTATTAGAAAAATGGCTATTTGCTGAAACACAGATGGGGTTGGAAATCCGAAATGCTGGGTTCTTACGAAAAGAATTTTTTTTTCCTGTGTGCATAAATTATCAATTATTTTTTCCCATTGATTAGCACTCGTATTTCATTACTCCTGATATAACTGGATTGCCAACCATCCCTGAAAGTGTAAGTATTTGATTTCTTATTTAACCTCATTCTGGGCTAGGCTGAAATTTTGCTTTTATCAAGAAGAGATTTTTTTTTTTTCCCAAGACCATTTTTAGAAATGATTGATGTCTGTTATTGCAACCTTTAACTTACTGTTGCATTCATTAACTCATTTCAAAGCATTAACAGGGCATTTCTGACCACTGCTATATCCACCCTTTACTCGTAGTTACTTGGCTTCTTTGCATTTACTAGGTTTACTTATATAAAATATATTCTGCTCCTCATGTTTTATTTGAATACTTGTCCTTTGAACACTGCATTGCTCAGCTGCAAATTCAGCCATCAAGATATGCAGTCATTTTTTGTGCAAGAAGGCATTGTTTCAGGCTTTTTGAAAACATGCTGTACCTGCCTACACTTGGATGCTAACCAAGCACCAGGAAAAGGGGTTGGGGGCCTTTTTTTTTTTTTTTTAAATTTCCTTTATGAAGACTTGCGTTCTGTATATGCTAAATCCTGGAGGGTGCTGTGAGTAGACGGCAAACGAGAAATCTCAGATCACGTTCTCTGTGATGTTTTTAGCTAGATTGCATCTCAGTAAAGAGCTTTGTTGGATCCTTTTTTCCCCCTGCAGCCTCTAAATCTGGAATTGTCCATGGCTGTACAGGTGTGTGTTTTTACGCTTTCAGAGACCTCCTTTAGAAGTTAAGCTGTGGGGGCTCCCAAAACCACGCAGTGCCCCAGAGCTCATTCCTGGTGGGTGATGGTGTTGGGGCAGAGGGAGCATCGTGGGATGCAGGGTGTGATGGGCCAGGGAAGGACACAGAGCTGGGAAACACCAGTGGAGAGGAGCAGGAAGGTGCTGGGAGCAGAGAGGAGGCTTGAGGGACATCTGTGCTGCTGGGAAGGACTCTGAGGAGATGGTGTGGACCATGCTGCAGCTCAAGAAACCACGGGAAGTTACGGGATGGAGGGATAAAAGAGAGGACACTTGTTGCTAGGGCTCATTGGGTAGGACAGGGCTTAGTTTTTAAATGTATATTTTCATTTGTTTCACCTAATGTTTTGAATGCCTGTATTTTTAAGGAATCTCTTAACTTTTTATTTGGTGTTCTAATAAAATACAGTTTTGGAGGCTAGAAGGTATGTTATGGGCTGAAATTGAAGAAAATATGGGAAAGCATCTAGCTGGGCATGGAGCTGATAAAGGATCTTGCAATGATGCCAATGTAGTATTTTTCTGGTTCGAGAAAGGTAAAATAATTTTAAGGTGCCTTTCTGTAATTATTTTTTACTCCACTAATTAAGGTCTCATCCTCTCAGTATGAATCAAAATAGTAAGGCACTAACGGAGAGTTAGAACATGTAAGCAGTGAAGAGATGAGGTAATTACAGTAAATTAGGAAGAAAATTTGAATTTTTTTACTTTTTGTTGTAAGGTTTGCATATTTCAGGGGCAGTAACTTTTCAACTGTAACAAAGAAATAACTGTGACTGTCTCCCCAAGATAAATTGGTCTGTACAAGATTGTGAACTGTTTTTTAACACAGCTTTTTCAACACAGAATCAACACACCATTATCAACTGCAGTGTTAGAGGGTGTCCAAGGTAAATTGGACTGAGATTCCCATGGTGCATCAGCCTCTGACAACTCCTTAAAAGTAACATTTGAAAGACCAGAGGTTTTTTACTAAAACTGAATGCTTGTAGCCCTAAATCTCTGGTTTTTATCCCTTCCAAAACTCTATGCAGTGTCAACCAAGAATAACTCTAATACTCCATGTCTTGAAATTAATAATGGGTTTATGAATATGCATGAAAATGGATTGACCATTGGATATTTGTTTGTCCTTTCAAATTCGTTTGTTTGTTTGTTTAATATTGCAATATATCCAAAAAAGAAGTCACCCCACTCTGAAGCTTTTCCTACCCATCTTGCCTTGGCTGTTTTTTCAGGGCTGGGTGGCCTTGCTGCTGTGTGTTGGCCACAGCCAGAATAGAACATTAGTATAAAATTCCAGTGTTGATGTCTGTCCTTCTGCTGGGTCCTATCCTTGATAGACCTCCTACATGAACATTCAGTGACAGTGCTGTCCCTGAGAGGAGATGAATAGCAGTTCTGGTTGCAGATATGATGATGAATGTGTGAAATTGAATATTTTGCATATTGGCTGTATTAGTATGTTTTCATACATGTTCTCCAGTGTTTACAGAAATTTGCTGTTTTCCCAGGCAATTTTGCTGGTAGCTGTTTTAGCTTATTCAGAACAGCAGAAATAACTGTTACATTCATCTGGAACACAGAGATCCCCCCACCCTTTTTCTCTTTCCCTCCCACTTTTCTGATGTCTGAACTATTAATGGGAGGTGCTGGTGACTTTGCCTCTGATTAAACCCCACGGTGGGTGAAAAGGGTGGCTGCAGGAAGAAGCCAGTACCTTTCACCAGTTCTGCAGGATGTTTGATGTCCTGGCACACACCGCTCAAGCAAAAGCTTGGTGTTGTTCAACAAGCTGTTTTCCTGTACTTGGAATGGAATAAAATGTGTTGACTTTGGGAGAGCCTGCCAAAGTAGCAGTTTTATTACTGTAGCTGTGACAGAACAGTGATCACCGTGGTGAAAGTTCTGTTCCTGGGTTGGAAGCAGTGGTCACCTTAAAAGCATATGAGGATATTGATACCCAATCTCTTTTTTTTTTTTTCTTTTTAAATTTGAAAATACAAAAGGGCAAATCTGAGTCACAAGCGTAATGAAATGAGCAAAATATTAATAACTTACACCACAGTTAACTTTTCATTTGCTTTAAAGCCTAATTCATTATTTTTAAAGTGCACAAATTTGGTGCAAAGGGACTTCTTTAATAGTTTGGTGTTGGGTTTTTTTTCCCCACCTACTAATTAGACAAAAAAGTTCACAAATAATATATATCAAATGTTCCACTTAACCATATAGCAACAGTAGTAGCTAACTATTTTTTTATTTAAACAGAGAAACCTCACTGAATATTTTGTTGCTGTGGATGTGAACAACATGCTGCAACTTTATGCCAGTATGTTGCATGAGAGACGAATCATTATTACCTCCAGCAAACTAAGCACTGTAAGTACTTCACACATCTCCTTTTAAGTAGGATATATCGAACATTTCACAAAATGACCTGCAGACCTTTGTGGTTTTAGATATGTTCCATGTGTACTTATAAGACAATATCTACATACTCTTCTAATATATGGTTTTAGTCTGGCTCTTGAAGTACAAAAGTCTGATTTATGTAAGTCCTACTCAGATACATTAAGTCAGGTTAATTATTTTTCTTATCTGGAGATGAGAGTTCTTTAACTCTCCCGAGTTCATTTCTGTGCCTTCTAACCTAAAAAGAATTCTTAAGGGCTATTATAAGATCTTTATTATTCACTTGTGGCTTATTCCATTGGAGCTACTTGAAAGAAATCAAGGATCCCTAATAATAGCTGCTCTCCTAACCTGGTAATAGGTAGATTCATCTTTGTTAGAGTGGTTTGGGAGTGCACACTGTAATATCTCTGATTTGGAACAGCTCTTCAGACTGTCAATAACGTACAACTCCAAATAGCAGTTTTTTAATTAAAGGTTTTAAGCTACTGCCCACATTAAAATGTTTCTTTTCCTTCCTTATCCCTGCTTAGGCTTCTTAATAAAAGAATGTTGCATTTCATTTGGAAAGCATACCTAAATATTCAGATGCCATTTTATTTTACTCTTTGCAGAACCTTACAGATTTTTAAAATCCCCTATATTTTGAAAATACTCGCAAGTAAGTTTTGCATCAGTATAAGACTGTCACTTTATAACCAAGTTTCAATCACAGTATAATTCTTACGCAGAATCTTTAGCCTATTAAGCACCGTTACCTAAATTTTTCTGAGGAATAAAACGTTTTGTTTAATATGCTGTCTGTGGTGGAAAATCAATTCTGTATTTCTGAGCACTGCTAATTGCACTACCAAATAAATGAACGCATGGGTAAGGTTGGATATAGTACTAAAAAATTACTGTTTTCAAAGACTTGCATGTGCTGTAAGGAGTGAGAATTCTTTGATTATAAATAGTGGATAAAAAAGTCCTTACAATTTGTTGGGTTTTTTTTTTGAGTCAAAAGTAAATTGAAGACAAAGAAGGTTCAGAATTGCCGTAAAAGGCTGACAGGTTTTACAATTCTAGGTGCAGTAGCAACTATTTAATTACTGTATTATTTTTTTAAACAGCGTGGTGTTGGGTCCCTGGATCAGTGACCAGCGCTGCCGTCAGGGCAGTGCACAAAGGCAGCACTTTCCCAGTGCTCTGCAGGATGTGGAGCTAAGTCAGTCCTGGGAGCTGGACTGAAGCAAACGTGGGGTCACAGGCCACGTGAACAACTAAAAACCAGCAAAATAAATACTAAATGAATTTATAAAATCTTCACATTACTAATCTATGATAGATTTTTTAACCACCAAAGATGTTACTTTTTCTTAGGAAATTTCCATTTTTATTACAGGGGGCTTTTTTTCCCCTTTTCCATGCTCCCCTCCCCTTCCTGAAATGGATGGGGAAAGAATTGTGCATTACAACATAGTAATAAGACCTGAGTGGGCAAATAGATTTTGAAGGGATAGCCCTTTCAAAGAACCTGTATTAGCAGAAGCTCACATGATGTAGCAAAACTCTGGAATCAGAATTTTTCTTCACTTTGCCAGTCTGAAACACAGCTTGCTATATTTGAAGAGGGAAACAAAAAAAGGGGGAAAAAATACACCATTAGAAAAACTCAGCTCCAATGATGTCCCAGTCAGCCCTGTTTTACTGCTCCAGAAGAGAGGAGATAGGAATTGTGATGGCAGCTCTGAGCCTGTGGAAGATTCATTCTGCAGGTGAGCACGTGTCTGTCTGCTTGACACGATTTAGAATTGTGCTCTCAGCCTACATTTGGTTCTGCTTAGGACTTGTTTTTGTTAGGCTGAACATCTCAGCTGGTCTCTATTGCTGTGATGTGACAAGAGAAGAGGAAGTACCAGAATTAGACTGTGCTGATCTAGACCACCTTATTTAAATGATCTGATTTCTCTTTGGAAGTCATTACACAACAGATAGAATATTCTGGTTGTGAGAAACTTCCACTTTGTTTAGACTTTGGTTGTTTATTCCTAACCTTTTAATGAATTAATAGCCGTCCTGCTGGTGTCTTCACTTGAAAAGAATTTATGTCACTTTCCAGACTTTTGTAGTGGTGTTTTGATTTCCTGGAGAGTGTCCCCAAGCTGTGAATGTAAATAGTAGCTTGCAGGTCAAATCCAAAAGGAGAGAGCATATCAGCTTCACGTTTTTTCAGTCTACTAGCATTACTTAAGCCATAGCTAAACAAAATTCCTTCCGCATCATGTTGGATCCACTTTTGATACAGGATTGGTTAATTTGCACTTGCACTAGTGAGTTCTGATAAAACAGAAAAGTGTACCTGGCATCTTAAGAGCTTCAGTTCACAGAAGTGCTGCCTGCTTATCTCTTTCATGAGCAGAACAGGGGTGATGCATGGCTTGCTTCTTTAGAGAGCAATATAGTTAAAAAAGTTAATGAAACACTTTCCAGTATTGCCTATAAGAATTTAATTGAATTGCCAAGAATGATTAAATGTGTTTTTGGCAAAAGATATTTCTTCTCTAACATGGGGATTGCTTGATGTAATACAGTCAGCAAATGGAGTGTATTTGGGCATCAACTTTTGCAAGGTTTGTGCTGTTTTACTGTTGCATACAAACACAGCAGACTGGTTCTTTCTGTTGCAAAGTACCTATTTTAATATTCCTAAATTACAGCTTGATACTAGAAGAGATTACTTGTTCAAAAATAGTGCAATGAAGCGTAACTTTCTGTTAAGGGAGTTGTGTCTTATCTTTGGGGTTAAACTGAATATCAAGTGTTTATGTCAGTTCATGAAGACTCGGTTGTGATGTCGCCTTCAAGGTATCAGCTCTGTTTTGGTTCACTATCTCAGGGCAGTGACTGATAACAAAAAGCATAATTCAAGGCCTTGCTCACTTTCTCCTTGCCCTTCTTGAGGAGGCCAAGAATGGAAAACTGCACTTACTTATGTTCAGGAATTCTTTGTCTACCCTTTCTGCCCTATTAATTACATCTTGTCATTATATTCAAGTGTAAAGGATCAGTCCTAGTATGGAAAAAAGAGGGCAAAAAATTATTCCATATTTTAAAGGGTTTAGTGTTGGGGAAAAAAAGAAAGTTACCTATTTTAAGTTGCTCACTAGAGTTTTTAAATTAAAAACAAAACAAAAAACAAATCAAAACAGAAAAAATATCCATGCTTCAGCTTATATTTTATTTCAGCCAGACAGGCTTTGTTTTGTGTGCATCTTCAGATTTTTGCAGTTGTTGTCTTTTATTTGCATCTTTCTTTGAATTGATTTTCTGTGGGTTTATCCCCTTTAAAAATTCCTTCAGTGTTGATATTTATCTGCTAGTCCTTCCAATTACTACCAAGATACAAGTGGAAACTTCCCACCCCTCCATTTTGTTGTAGCTTCTGGTCAGTATTTGCCCGAACTGTTGATTCTTTTATTAGCTTGACTTTCCAACCACTTTAATAATGTGATTATCACCAACCTCACAGCTTGCTTCAGGCTTAGTGTTAGAGCGAGATGGATTCAGCTGGCCTGAGGATTATGCTCTCTGTTTGTAGCAAAAATTACCATTTCTGGCTTTTGAACAATAAACTATGAAAGAGAAACAAATTATGTGGCTTTGGATTAAGCGAAAGGATGAATGAAACAAAGGTGTTGATCTATTCACAGAGGTGGCTGTTAGTCATTCCACTTCAGCAGCAAAAGGAAGACCTTTCCTAAACATCAGGCTGTATGTTCTCTCACAGTACTGTTTCCTCACAGACCACTGCATCTGCATGTATTCTTATTAGCTGCATGGAGCTGTATGAGTTTTAGTACAAATAATTTTTTAGTTCAGTCTTTCTATAAATTATTGAAGTGCTGGGATTGGCTTTTCCAGGAAGGCTGAGCTACAGCATTGACTTTATGCATGCTGGAGGCAGGCCCTAGATGTTTTGGCCCCAAGTGCACCTGCTGTGGTAGTCTACCAGAACATCATACTGCGCTCTCATGTATTCAAAGCAAAGGAATAAATCATGATTTTACAACAGTGCATCAGTTGACTTATTGCTGTTTTGTGACCGGAGGTAGGAAGGATTGCTGTTTAAAGCCATGTCATCGGTTCTCAAGTCACTCAAGCATGTAAGCTTGTCATATGGCTCTGTAATTGTACCTCTGCAGTCTCTCCCTAACTAGTCAGCTGGGGCTGTGCGCTCCGTCTCCAGCGCCCGGCTGGCCAGTGTCTGACAGGGGCTTTCTCATCAGCCTGTCAGTAATATGCTAACTAGATTGGATCTTCTGTGGCTGGCACTGGCAGGTGGAAGGAATGCTACACTTTAAAGCAAATGTCTAAACGTTACCTCCACTTTGACCAGTATTTGTTTCGGGTAATACAAGCCTGACGTGTCTCAGAGCACGGTGCTTAAAAGTTTATGCTTGGCGCTGGCTCTGGGTTTCTTTGGTAGCCCTACAAAAACAGATGTAAATACCTCTAAAAAATACAGATTTATTTGTTTTGGTAGTGGAGGAGCACTGAATACATTTTTGGCATCACTTTTACTACTATTGCTTCCATGCAAAGAGAGCTTTCTACAGTGGCCCCCAGTTGCCCTCAGTGAATTGGACGGAGTTGTGGCTTTATTCTCTTTGTCCTGTTAATCTTGTTCAGCTCTTGTCACACTATCCATAGTTGCTCAGGAAAAAGTCTTACAGATATAAAATTTAATTCATATCTCAAATTTATGTGACCTGGAAGTCACAGGGCCAAATTTAGTTCTTAAAAGTCAAGAAATGGATGGGAATTTTTCATTAACTTTCAATGCAAAACAGGTATTCTGCTGATACGCACTGTGCTCCCAGAAGCATATTTAGAATTAGTTTTGGAATATAGCCTCAATTGGGCCATTTGGTCTGCAAGTAAATGACAAGTGGCATTTAATATTTTTTTATAGTTCCTCTGTAGGCAGCATAAGTTAAACTGGGCAGGCGTGTAAACTGTTGTAGGTGCAGTTAAGTTCCCACTGGGACACCTGTAGGGAGCACATTTCCACCAATGAGTCTACGGGATGTCTATAACGAATAAAGTGGGATTAGAATATACAATCAGATCTGGAAAGCTGTCTCAGTCTTGAAGTTTAGAATAGTTTTCCCATTGCCACAGCATAACATTAGGAGAAATAATTGCTGAAAGAATTTGTAAAAAGAAATTGAAATGCGTGGTTAAAAAAACCTTTTAATGAGAGTAGGAGGGAAAATGCCAGTAAATAGTTGGAAATTGCTATTACCTACAATCTATGTAAAACATGAAGAACTCCATTAATGGATTTTATATTAAAAAAAAAAAAAAACAAACCAAACCTCAAAAATCTACACTGTAGAAAGAAAAGGCATATCTTTCCTGCCAGACAGATCTACAAATTAGCCTCAGAATTTAATTTTTCACTTAGTAACACTTGCAGGAAAAAGAAAGCTCCAAGGCTGAGTCAATCTGGAGAAAAGCTGTTTCTTTTTTGTATGACTTTTGGCAATTCAGTAGAAACTGAGGGAACTAAATGCTGTGTAGAGTCAGTGCAGGCTCTGCTGTGGGACTCTGAGAAGCCTTTAGGAGCTGAGTCTTTTGTGGCTGGGCTGAAGGGGAACTGAAAGGGGGAGAGTCCCTGTTCTGCTGAGCAGAACTGTCTCACCCTCTACAAAAAGTACCACTGAAGTAATTTGGTGGTTGTGTGAAGCAAAAGAAGTAAGGAGGAGTTGCTGAAGGGTGAATGAGTGTAATACCAGCCCTCCTTCTGGTGTGCTTGAATGGCAAGATTTCCCCTTTTCATACTTGCTGCTGCTTTATCACTCTTTTTTCCTCAATTCACCCATGACAAGATGAGCTATAGCTTCACTAGTGGTTATCTCTACTCTTGCTACAGTAAGTTGTCTTAAGTAAGCCATTCACAAGGAAGCTTTTCCCTGCTGCTTCTTAATTAGCATATGGCAGAAGAACATGCCATGGAGTTCCTTTGGAGGAGGAAATGTTAATAGAAGTGATTTTCCTGGAAGCGCTCCTTTCAGAGGTGAGAAACATTTGCAGAACCCTCTCATTTTATGGGTGGGTAGCTCTTCCTCCATGGAAATGGGTCATAAAATAAAGGAAGAAGGAAAGGAGGCATCAAGGAGATGGTCTGGAAATGGGACACGAAGATGTATATATTTGTGGTGTTCTGTGTTTTTGTGAGTGAGGAAGAGATAAAGAAATTAGGGAATAAATGAATGTCAAGATGGGAATAAACAAATCAAGAACATACAGAGATGAAATGAAGAAATATGAGGAAACTGCAATTTTTGAACAGATGATATAAAGAAGCATAGTTAGTTTATTATAGGATAAATGAGTATCGTAAGAGTCGCGTTATTAACCCAATCTGTAATGTGTTAGGGATAAAATCTGATGATTAACTTCCATTTTCAATCTATGAAAAATACAGAAAACCTTTGTGGTATGAAAATATTGAGTAACTGAATGAAGTTACATGGTTTTTTCTCTGCACCCACACCTACTTTGTTATATGGATACCTCTGATTATGTCTATAAACGCCCGTGGGTCCCTGGTGTAGGCACAGTATGTCAATGGTATTCCTTGCTGAGCACTCACCTGTCGACTACCACTTCAATTCTATTTTCTGCTCAGCTTCCGTTATTGGGAAACATGTCACTCCTGGAGCCATAGGCAAGGAACAAGCCGTGTCTGCAGTCTTCTCTTTTCTCTTCCAAACTAATGCACAAGAATGATGCCATAATGCTGCTTTGTGAATCAAGAACTGCAAGAAAAGACTGAAATTGATTGTATATGAAGTGCTGTCAAAATCATGAATAACACTCATCTCTTCCCTTTCCTTCCCCCAGAAAGAATGATAAAAGGAAGTGAATAATCCTGAAAAAAAAAACCCCAAAAAATAACCGCAATTCCAGGAGAAAATAAGTTTGGGTTTTGGTTTTTTTTTTTTTTAATATAAGTCTTTTCTTTTACATCTTTAATTTTTAAAAGGGAAAAAGTTAAAATTTTCATGTGTGAACTGGAAATATATTTCCCTTTCTCTCTCATTTCTGTGAGAGAGAAGAGCTGGGTTTTCATCTTGCCAACAGGAGGAAAATGCATTATGGCTCATTTAAGGTCCTCCTCTTTTTCTTCCTAAAGATTATGGGGATGGCAGATGGAAAACTATTAGCCAGGAGCTAAATTAAAGAACTGTGTAGAAGTGGCCTTGCATATCATGCCTTGGACAGTATATTCTGTTCTCTTTTGTTGCTATTTTTTTTTTTTTTTTTTTCCTCATTGATTTCTCACCAGTGCCGGCAGAATGAGCTAAGTTTGTCATTTAGTCTGACTGTTTAATCTTTAGAGCTTGGAATAGATTTATGCTGCCTTGTAAACTGGTAAAAGCAAGAGCTCCCTTCCCACTTTTACTCCCCAGCAGTCTTCCTCCTGCCCTGCCCCGCATTCAAGAAGGAGACGGAGAGGTAGGTCTCCATAAATGTTAAGCATCAGTTACGGGTTTGGGGCCTGATCTCGTTCTCAGTCAAACAGGATTTAGAGGCATTTGCCCCTCTAAAATAAAGTTGGTTGTCTTATGAGTTGTAATAATGTAGAGGAGAGGCTGCCTTTCCTCTGTGCAACTGTTCCCCATTCAGGAAGCAGACAGTGTTTCTCAGCAATTCTTGTGAACTGGGGGTATTGGGGAAGGAGCCACAAGGGTTGGTCCAGGCTGATGGTGACTGCTGTAATTGTGGTAAAACAGTGACCCATCCCCTGCAGTTTATTGCTATAGGTATTAATGAGTAGATGAGATAACAAAACTCAACAGAATCTTGAGCATCTTTCAACATATGTGTGGTCAAGGCAGTGGGAGGGAAGCAGTTCTTTGGCCCATTGGGACTGTGAGGGAGGAGGGAGAGAGCACACCAGTACCCATTTCTGGACATGGTGTTGACAGAGATTGACAGTGTTTGACGATTTTTCAGGAAATGCTTTTATCACAGTAGTTCTTTAGTTGCTTGCAGTAGATTTTGAAAGGTTGTATAGAATCACAGGTTAATTTTACTTTAGCATTTGTTTAACTTCTGTTGCTGTTCTTGGCTTTCTGACAAGATTCTGCTAATCAGTTTTTGTCTTTCTAGTTTGTGTGTTGCAATGTGTGCAAATCTTGCTCTTCCTCTCTTTTTACCTTTGATTGTAGAAAAGGCTTTGAAGAAAGAATTTTATATAGATAGATACTGCCAGGTACCTTTTGTGCAGGATACAGGTATTTTCATGTTACTCATTGAAATTATGTGAATAATAGGTATCAAATAAGCACTTTCCGTGAGTCTGCAGAAAATGTTTCAGCTGAAGTAGTGTGGATCCAGACATGTTGCAGTGTTTTAGCAAGACCTAAAATGAGGAAGAGGAAAAAAGATCAGTGGGAAAAGGGACCAGTTCCTTTGCAGGAAGGTTCATTGGTAGAAGTGAGCACTGTGGTAGCAGATACACATGTCAGAATTGTGTATCTGTGTGAGGGAGGGGACGAGCTGCACTCCTTGTGTTCCCAGGAGCAGGTAAATCTCCTTTGATCAAGTCTTGAACTAAAACTTCTCCTGGCTGTTCGTGTTCATCACTGCATAGATTTTGAACAACAGCCTTCCCAACTTATTGCCATAAGGTAGAAACTCACTCATCATTTTCTAGAATTTGGGCATTGTTTCAGTCTTGTTGAGATTTGGTAGTAATCAATTTTCTGTCACGTAATAAACTCTGTAATGTGCTCTCCTACTACTTGGAGAGTCTGTATTTTCACGAGGCATGCAGTTTCAGGATTTTTTTTTTTTTTTTCAGGAGCAAAGATAAAAATTAATTTACCAGAATCACTGGAGTACTCTGGAGAAAACACCATTTACTTTCCTTGCAGGATCTGAAAACTGACACGTTGATTCTGGCTGCAGCATGTTATCAGGAGAGATCAGAAACAGACTGAAACTTTCAGTTGTACTCAGTGTTATTAGTAAACTGATTACTGGTAGATTAAGATATAGAGCTTCTTATGCCCAGTACAAATGTTAGAGATTTCAAATTAGGTGTGTTTGTTAAAGGGTCGAACAATAAAATTTTGCTTTTAACTAATTCAAGTCATTTGACTCATGCTGTTCATGTAGTTTAAACCCACATCATTTAAACCAATTTTAGAAAGATAATTAGATTTATTTTGAAAATAAGTTGTTTAACTAAAAGATGTTCTTTGAAATGGAGAAAAACAGTCTAAAAATCAAAATTGATGGGAGCAAAAATATTAGTTTTGTTCAGTGTTGGCAAATGAGTTTCAGCTGACAAAAACATTACTTAAAAACTATGTGCCCATATTTTAATGGATAGAAACACAGCTCTAGTAGATCTTTTGTAGTGCAGTAAACTGCAGGAGGATGCCTCTACATCATTTGTTGTTTCAAACCAAGTAATAAATGATGAGAAAACTAGGTTCTGCGACACTCATCTGCTGTAATTTAAGATTTTCACTGAACTGCAGAGTTGTGCAATGATATATCTGTGTGTTTACATAAACATACAGCAAATTTTACTGGACAGAGGCTTTTGCCTTTAATGTAAAACCTACCTGTAAAAAGAATCACAGTTGATGTTTATATCCAGTTGTAAGAGGTAAAATAGGTAGGGTCGTACACAGTCTTGAGGACAACTTCAAGATCATTTGGGAGATAATTTAGGAGATAATTTAGGAGAATGTGTGCCTGTTTTGATTTTTATGACCTGTGATGTAGATCAAGGTAGTTCTTAATAATTCCTTTTGGAATAGATAGCAGTCAATTGGCAGACTCCAGAGAGATGCCTTTGTGCCTGAATAGCGTAAAGAGTTGCTTTCTGCTAAGATATCCCCACTTGGTCAAGCCACAGACTCTCATTTCTCTGCCTGGGAGCTTGGGCTGGCTGCTCTTGTTTGAGGATCTTCTCCTGCAGCCTTTGGCAGGTGCCTGCCGGGCTTAGCTCCTATGCGCAGACACTGTTGGATGCCCCCAAATCCAGTGTCACCTTTGCAGGGTTCTGATGGAAATGCTGGAGTTCTCCCTGGTGCCTGGCTCTTCAGATCTCTTAAACTGCCTGGTTCCTTAAGACGTGCAGCATTATTCCAGGGTCCACAGTAGCTCCCGTTCTGTGCCATGGAGTGGATGTGTCAGTTAAAGAAGAAGGTTATTCAAATACCTAATGCATTTGAGAATTGCAGTCACCATTGAAACAGTAGAAAAAGCAAAAAATAGATTTTTTTACAGCAAGTGTGCAAATTTTAATATGAAACCCATAATTACCTTATCAGTATTTGCTTAAAGGCAGAATAATAAAATGTGACACAATTTGAAGAGCAGCATAATCCCATAGTTGCTTGTGTTGCAGGCTGTATACAACAGGAAACTATAAAACATATTCATGGCATACTAAAATGTTTAGAAACCTACTGCAGCAGCATAGAGGGAAATGTTTAAACAAGATTTTATATTAAGATGTTATTAAACAGAAAAGCAAGAAACAGTACAACAGAAACTTGATGTGTAAGTAATCAAATCTTTACATTTCCTGCTAGAAAAAAAAAAAAAAAAAAAAGGTAGATTAAAAAATTAATGAGATGCTAGTGTGAGTGCCACACTAAAATACAGATTATAAAATGAGTTAATAAAACTTCAGATGTTTTTAAGGGATTGCACACTTCCTCTGTTAAAGTGAGAATTAAAATATAACAAACATGCATAAGATAGGGAAATTTCTTCATGCAAATAGTATAGTCATCTTAATTTATAATTTAAGAATGCCTGTTAAGAGGAGGAGGTGACTATACATCAGAGGATATCCTGTATAACTGTATGCTCAGCTTTATTTCAGCCTCTGATTGAAATACATGAAATGCAAATTTTTATATAGGTTGCTGTATTTTGAAATTTATATACTGTGTGCAAAAGTATGTGGACATAATAATTAGTAATACCGTATCCATTCTAAGAGAAAGAGCAAAAAACAATGCTGAGCAGGACTGTGCTCTCAGTGGTGTTAGTTGAACTACACAGAGATAATATGGAAATAAACCTCATAAATCCCACTGTGTAGAAGAGGGAGAGGGTACTCATTTATTTCTTCCCCCAAATCAATTCTTAGTAACCACCCAATAGTTATTAAAATATCCATTATTATAAGTCTGAAATGAGAGTAGTTGGTAGAGGTGTGGTGTAAAGCTAAGAAAGGAGATGTTAATCTGTAAGGAAGAGTTTAAATAGGGAATTATGATATCCTTGGCTTTCTGCTTTGTAGCTGTCAGGCTCGGGCAACTCGCTGGTCAATAGTGACATTCTGTGTGTCAGTGAGCAGAGTCTCCTGATACCTTAACCTGCAGTTCACACATTACTGAAGCTCCAGCTGTCGAACATTCAAGTCCCTTGGTACCACTGCAGCTTCCAGACTCTCCTGACTGGCTCATGTTTCATTCTTTGGCAATTTGCCCTAATGATATCCCTCAGGAGCTTTCAGACCCTCTTCTTTTCCATATTTAATCGTGTTATATTAATCTGAGTGCTGAGCAAACTAGGCTGCACAAATTGTAATTGTCTGTGATTTCTGCTGCAATGGTCTTATAACGGCTTTTTTTTTTTTTTTTTTCATTTTTAGTGTAAAGATAGGTGTACAAAATTGTCGTGTAATTTTTCATTTACAAGTCTAAATGTCCAAGACAGCCAGGGTGTGAACAGTTTAGCTCCTGATCTGTGCCACAAAGAGAATTGTTTTTTCTCCGTGTAAAATCCATAATGTTTTAGCACTCGCTGTATGGGCAGGATTTACATTTTATTTTTTTGCTCTTCATTTTGTTACTGTGCAAGTTCATGTCTAATAAACAGTTCTATTATCAAGTTAAACTCAGGTAGTAATTTTGTTGTGACATAAAGCATTAGCACAGCCTCGTCTTTTCCCATCAGCTTAGTAACTTCCATGTGGACATTCTTTTAAATTTTTTTTTCCCTTTTTTTGTGAGGTTTGTAGTGCTACATGGGATGGATATAGGCTACCTTGTTTTGAACAGTCTTGATTTTTTCTCATTCTGTTGTAACTCTGTGCCTGCATAATAAAATAACAGAATTTAAGAGACTTCCTGAGAGCAAAGATAGATCAGATTTGAATTCTTTACGTATTGCACGATTATTTTGTTCACTTGTGCAATGAACTTGGCTCCATATCTAATGAATTCCATAGTCATTTGTTTGTTTTGGGGGTAAAGTGGTGGTTGTGGTGTTTTTTTGTTTGTTTTATAAAACCAGAGATGTCCATTTTGAGTGGTAAACAGTTTGTAGCACCTCCTTTCTTCATCAAGGAGTCCTTCATTTTCCAAGATCCATGTGCCATGCTTAGAAGTCTCTGCTTTGGGAAGGAAGTTTTGGAAAATTGTAATTAAGTTGCTTTTCTGTTACAGGGAATATTTGCTTCAGATTTTTTTAAGACAGTTTGGAAATCAAGATGGTGACACAAACAGGAACAGTTAATCCTGCTTCTGAAGAGGGTAGTGCTGTTCTGTGGTTTCATGCAGCTTCAGATCAATTCCAGTTAAAAATAGGAGAAATGAGGACCAGAAAGCTCCCTCGAGTCTTTCCCACTCAGTGGAGCCAAGTGAAACTGGGGGTGCACTTCAGTCCTGTGTGTTCATGGCAGTACTCATGTTTGACCATAATTGCATCAAGTAATTCATGATTATTTCCCTTTTTCCAAGGGAATAGCTGAGCAGGGAGGGCTAACTTGACTTGTTAGCCTGACTTCTTGCAGATGTTATGCTTGTATACATTCATCAGACTTCTTTGTGAATGTGTTTTGGCAGTTTGTAGTAATTTACAAAATTATATAATAGGTGGTTTGGGGAGGTTAAGATTCTTACATGTCTAAAGTTAATTTAAGATTTTCTTTTTATTCATGTTTTTTTTTGTTGCCAATTCTGTGTGTGTATTTTTATTTTTAGTTAACTGCTTGTGTTCATGCGTCAGCTGCATTGTTATATCCAATGTATTGGCAACATATTTACATCCCAGTGCTTCCTCCACATCTTCTGGACTACTGCTGGTAAGACAGCTAACCTGTTATCCCCATTTCTGAGATTCTTACCTGTCTTAGAATTCTGAATAACTGATGAACACCCTAACTCTTTATTGTGACTGAACATACAGGATCCAGTTTAAGAAAGCACTTTGGCCAATGCTTAAATGGTGACTTGAATAGGGATATTCCAGCATGCCTTGATGTGGTGTTTGAATTGGTATCTTGAATTACAGTGCTATTTACTATTAATGCAGCATTTAGAATCCTGTTTGTAAGAACTGTTTCTATTTTATTGGTAAGAGAATTCATTCAATAATTTAAATGCAAATGTGTTACAGTTTACTTTTATTTGGCTTTTATTTTAAGTTGAAATACATTATACTTGTAGAAGCATTCAAAAAAACCCTGATCATTTTTTCCAGAATCAGATGTTAGTATTCATCAGTGATTTAGTGTTTGTATTTTAAGTCAGCCAGGCTCAGGATTCTAGCCAGTGCCTTCCCCAAAGAGCTTAAAAACTCCTTTTGGGACTCCAGAATTTTTTATAATAAGAATTCTGCTTCTCCTGATGTGTTTCTGTTCACATGACAGACTTTGTGGTTTTGGCATATTTTTAAGTTGAACAAGAATCGCTTTTTGATTCACTTCTGATCCTTCAAGGGGATGATGTTTCCACATGCCTGTGTTTCACAATTTCAGGCTAAGACTACTTGCTTTTATTCAGAGTAGTGGCAGAGATAACAAATGAGAGTTTCCATTTTCTGTTTAAGCAGGAATATCCATCCCTGGAGGTTTTCACTTTGCCTCGACCCTCTGGGTCTCTTATGGAAAATGAACCATTTCAAGCTCTTCTAGAGATTGGAAATTATTATTATTATTACATATAAAAAAATGAGACCCAGCCAGATGTTACCAAGCTAAGTCTGTGTTTTCTTCATAGAAATAAATTATTCTTATATGTTTGCTGGGCTTTATGTTGTTGGTTTTGGTTTGGGTTTTTTCCCCCTCTCAAATCTATGGATGTATTGCTGTTCTACTGAACTTCATCCAGTCTACTGAACTTTTGTTTTCAAGCTAATTCTGAATATGTTTCCTTAACTGTCTTTAATAGTTTTTCCTGAAGTTCACAATATTTGTCCATGGTATATATTTTTCTGTGGTAGTTATTACAATTCCTGTGTATGATATTTGTTGTTTTAAAAAAGAAAACAAATGTTCCTCTCTGACTCCTCCCTTTACTTGCAAGTATAGCTAAGCCTTTTATCATTAATGATAGTTTTCTTTTGAAGAAACTCTGTCCTAATTGTTTCTCCTCCTGCTCTTGATGAAATGTACCAAGGTGGGCTAGAACTTAGCTGTGTTTTAGTTTTTGTATTACTTGAGCTTATGGCCAGAACCTTTGTAATTTTCAGATCATCCGTAAATGCTGTTCTCAGAAGGCAGATCAACACCTTTATTCGAGCTGTACTCTGTACAATGCATCCTGAATACGAGAAGATTTTTTTATTTCCCCTTCTAAGTCCAGATAATGTTTCCAGAAATAACAATGTTGGATGCTGTACACAGCTCCATGTGATGATGATAATAGTTGGGATTCTAGGTCACTGTGGCGTGACCTGAGAAATTTTTTCACTCGTTAAAAAGAAGCATGGAGTTTCTTAAACTTTTAAAATTAATTTATATCTCTTTTTCTTTTTCACATTAGTACAATAAAGTGGAGAAAAAAGTTGCCCTGTTTTAGATATGTTCAAAAGGAAACTTAAAGTTCATGAAAAGAAATGCACAACTGATGGATTTATCACAGTAACTGTAATTCAGACCTTTTGACTCAGATTTTTGTGCTTTTACATTCCTCTTTCTGATCATCTGAATGGTTCTTTTGTGAGATGGGTTGGAAAAGTGTAATAAAACCACATAAATTACTTAGCTTTCCTCATGTTCTGGTGTACTAACAGTAAATAAATGTTCTCCTCATAGGTATATAATATATCAAGTTAAAAAACCTTGATGAATTCTTAAGGTCAAAGTTTGTAGTAGGCCTGGCCAAGTTTGCAGTCCAATAGGATCGAGCCAATTTAAAATAAATATAAGAATTTAAAAGTTATTTTGTATACTTCTATTTTTATGTCATTTTGATAAGCAAAGTTATTTTTATAAAAGTGGTGTTCAAATACATGAAGGGGGGAATATCAATTGGATATCAATTGGATAATTTCCTCAATCTGTGGTAGTAAGGCTTTTTTTTAACAAAGATAAAATACTTATGAATCTATTAATTTAAAGATGGGCCTGATTCTTTAACTTATTTTATTTTATTTTATTTTTTTTTTTGGTACATTAATCATATAGCATATTCTGAGAGAAATGCACTTTTTTTTTTTTTTAATTAGTTGGATTAAGAATCTTCATAATATCATAAAGATAAAGGATACAATTCCATGGGGGTTAGAATTTGATGAATTACAAAAAGTGCCGAGCTGGTATATTTTGTAGGCATGAAAAAAGAAAAAAAAAACCTTTGAGCAAAACAGAACTATATTAAAATTATTTCAATTCTTCCACTTGCCTTTTTGATGAAAAAAATCTGTTCATTTCTATCCTGCTGCCATATTTACAGGCTGGATTTAGACCTAATGTAACGGCCAGTGCTGGAGTAGCCCAGAGCAGAGGGTCATTTTGGACTGCACAGCCTCAGGACTGGCCAGGCTGTGAGTGCCAAGCTCCAGTGTGTGAGCAGAGCATCTGCTCATCGGCTTCAGGAGGGGTTTTTACCCCCATGCAGCTTATCTCCACCTTGAATGCCATTATGGGAGCTCCAGTGTCAGAAGTGGAGTGGCCATCCAAAAAAAGGAGGCATAATAAATTTCATTTCCTAAAAGAATGCAAAATATAGGCTGAGAAAGCCTATACTGTGGCTGCAGAAAAAAAAAAAAACAAAAACAAAAACAAAAAAACAAACAAAAAAACCCCCAGCACAGTTAATGAAAATTGATTTTTATATTATGTTATAAAAAATTGATTTCTACATTTAAGCAAGTAAAAGGAGACTTGCACTCAGTGGAGTGAGTGGCTGGCTTTCAAGAAAGCTCTTACAAAAATTGTTTGAACATTGATAATTATATTTGAATAAAATGAATTTTTGCCATGGAGAAAGCTAATTTCATGAGATTTCTGTGCAATATCTTGACACACTACATCACCAATATTAGAATATTTGCCAGTTTTGTCTGTGGATGATACAGCATCTTTTGTACTGGTGCTCTGTTGCAAATATAATGGAGTCAGAAAATTCAAATTACAATTGCAATAGATCTTTATGAGATTTGGTCTCTTCTGAATTAGGGTATATATTCACGCCTCTTTTCATGAGAATGGGATGATTATTTTCCAGTTAACTTGGATGTTTTGCATCACATAGTAATTATTTTGGGCAGTGATACAACAGATTGATATTTTTGGTGGTAACGTGCATAAGCAAGAGAAAAACTTTATAGCAGTTCCCAGTAGTATTGTAGTAAGCAATTTCAGGTGCATATTACAGTCCTCAGCTGTTAGGACTTCAAAATACAGCAGTAATAAAATTCACTTTTTGCTAAAAACAATTAAATTGACTTGCCATACCTGCAGTTTTTTATTTCATCCATTTGCAAGTTGTGCTTTGTACATTTATTGTGTTAACTTCAAAATTGAGTGGATGTAGCTGTTACTTTGTTTAGAGGAAAGAGCTACATGCATTCCTTTTTAATGACAGATTTATTAATGGAGAAAATCACCAGCCATCTTAAGTCAGCAAAGGCGTGGTGAAGCTACTGGAACAGTGTTGATGTACGAGAAAACAAGTGTGCATAAAATCCATCCGTGACATAGGGCTTGCTTTCACTGTAGCTTTGCCTGTAACACTGAGATATCCTGATATGAGGAACCTGAGCGTCTGTTTTGTTGCATATTCTGCAGCAGAATTCTCAGTTATGTGTCAGCCATAATCATTCTTACTGGCTTGGGTAAATACATTACATAGTAAAAAGCATTCTTAAAATTATAGAGTGGTTTAAAGCTGTTTAAATCCTCTCTGAATATATATGTGTGTCTGCTCTGGAGTGACATTCCATGTTTAGATCTTCATGTAATTTGTGTTTAGTTCACAAAGACATAAAGATTAGCCTGGATGAAGTCATCAGGAAGTGCTAAAATTTGTCAGTATGGGGATAAGAAAAAGATGTATGGAAAAATCGAGGCCTCTTTTCCCTTTTTGGAAGCCCCATTGCCTAGAAAGCTTAAGCCATGACAGTGTGCAATTTCAGCAAACCTATATTTTGATATCATAAACACCATGAAATCTTGTTTGGGCCTCAGTCAGGCTGGATTTTTAGTGTGGTGGGGTTTTTGTTTTTTGTTGGTTTTTTTTTTTTTTTTTTTTTTTTTTTTTTTTTTTTTTTTTTTTCTCATTGATCCTCTCCTCTGGGACATGGTTAATGAGAGCAATTGGCTAATCCATAGGGTGTACAGATTTTTCTAAAATGGGCTGTAGTCATAGGCAGGTGAGAATTGCTTTTTCTGGTCTCAGAGGCAGGACCAAATGGATAAAACCATGTGAACTGATGCAGTGAAACTTTACCCCATCCTTGGGAAGTCAATCACCGGTCAGTCAGTGCCACTGACTCAGATCGGTGATCAAATTATTGCCATGAGAGAAATTACTGTGTAGTAATTACTGTGTGAGTTGTTTACCTTTGTATGTCATCTTGCCTTCCATTATTTTTCAGAGATTATTTTTATTTAGCTTCCCCCCCCCCCCGTGGTCCATTAGTGATTAATTTCCCATTGAGTTGCCTAAATTAGCCTGTCAATTGCTCCCTTCTCTGGAGTGAATATTGTCAGTAATCTGACAGTATCCAAAAGTCTGATGGTGTGATGGTGATTGTTGGAAGTTTTTTCCTTCAGTGCTGGACACTGAGTATATTCTTTGTCAGATGTTGCCAGAAAAGAAGATTGTAGGAAATGAGGATAAATTAGCCTAATTCAGTTTCTTGTTTGCATACTGCAGGAGGTCTTACTGCAGGGGCTTTGTGTGGATATTTGTTCTAGTTGGAGAATACATTTCCTTGTCTTATGGAAATTGGAAAGGAGAAGTTTATTATCTTGAGTTAAACAAGATAATGTACAGTTTCCAAAGGCTTTCCAAGGAAGGATTTCAGAACCAAAACTGGTGGTAATGGTGTTTGTGTTGCATTATGGTGATGGTAACTGGGACCATGTCCTCCAGCTGGTGGTTTAGAACAAGACCACTTTGAGAACATCTGCTGGGTTAGTGCACGGTGGTTGCTTACTGGAACCAGGTCTGGATGAAAAGCTGTGGGACCTCCTTGCTCATGCCTCATAACTTGCAGCAGCATCCTTCATTTTGTGGTCATCTTTACTTCAGGGTAAAGCAAACTTTTCCTTGTCTAGTAAACATTCCTGTAGCAACTGTGTTCACTGAGTGCTGTCTTAAACAGTGACTGTCTACTAGGATCTTATGTGGAAAGATTTAAAATACTCCAGTAGTGTTGTGCTTAAAACTTGATGTTTTCCACTCTTTTTCTTCAGTGCACCAATGCCTTATCTGATTGGCGTCCACTTAAGCCTGATAGAGGTAAGTTTACTGTACACTTCAGTGTACTGGGAAGCATGAGGTATGTGTGCCATAAAGAAATTTAATGGAAATGCTTCAGAAAAAAATCCCTGTATTTTAGTATGCAGAATTACAAAGTTTAAGCTTCATATGCGTTACTAAATGTCTCTCTGAAATCTTGCTTTTGAAGTGTTTTATGAAGACATGCAGCTCTACATCATGATTTGTTTCTCTGTCTAATTAATAGCTCAGTGGTAGCTATTTTCCTGCATTTTAGTACTTTAGCAACAGGTTTTCCCAATAATGAGGAAAAAATCATTTTTCAGGAACAGGTAAAATTTATTTTGGAGTCACCATCACTCAGGTTTTCGCATTATTGTGATTTTCCAGATAATTTACGTTCCTGTCCCTCTGAAAACTTCCAATCTACCCTCCATCCCATAACATTTCTAACTGTTAATTTAGAAATTAGTATTTTTTTTGCCAGAAAACAAGAGGTGGCTTTTACAGACTTGAATATAAAGCAGCACAATAGAACTCACCTGACTGGTACATAATAGCTGGGTATGAAACAGTTTTGCCTTTTTCCATAACCATTTGATTATGCTGTGAAGCCTACATGTGCCATCTGATTATCATGCAGAGTAGATAATTGATTTGGGAACATTATTTGATTTGCACTTCTGCTAAAGCGGTTTCTAAGGATCAATTCACATCTGCTAAGCTGATGGGGTTGGTTCTTCCCTGAGCCTCCAGCACTTTTGTTTTTCCAAAAAAAGACCGCCTGTATCATCTGCACTTCTCAACTCCAGGCACAGGCTCCCAAATCGGGTTCATATGACCTGCATGCATCAGTCATAACATCTTGATTAAGATGTTTTTTTCTTATTCAATAAGGAAATAATGGAACTGAAAGATTAGCCCTGAAAAAAGAAGTCACTCAGTTCCTTCAAGAATTATTTCCTGCACTGCATTGTTATGTATTATTGTAGGTCCATATAGAAAAGAGTTCTATCCCTTTTTCCTGAAAGGAACAAATTGTTTAATTCTTAGCTGCTAGCCCAGTACACTGATGAAAAAGCATTTTATCCATTCTTCTATGGTAATAGTAGGCATCATGTGCTTGGTACTTACATAAATCTGCAAATAATTGTATTTTTTCTGGTTTTCATCTGATTATGTGGTTTAAATCCTATCTGATTTTCACAAATATGAGAGAATGACATGTTGTTACATTTCATTCATGCATACATACGTACATGTGAAAGATATGTATATAGTTCCAATATATTTATCCAATATATTCAGCTGTGTTCTGTGTAAATCTTGGTTTTCAGAAATTCTTTTCAGAGATTATTAATATTACCTTAGTGTTGAAGAGTAAGAAGTGTTTTTAAAAGCTACTCTAAATGCTATATCTAATTCACAAATCCTACATCTAAAGCTCCAACTGTTTTTTGCCATTACTGTCCTTGATATAAAATCATCTTTTGTAATTTAGCAAGTTATAATAAAAATGTACTTCAGGAGGACACCATAGTAAATTGTTTTTCCATTTTTTTTTTTTTTTTTTTTCTTCTTAACAGAGAGTTAAAAATAGATCACTGGAGGATGTGGTTTTACTAAATGTTGACACAAACACTCTAGAAACTCCTTTTAATGACCTGAACAACCTACCTGGTGAAGTGGTGAGTCTTACATTTCATTCTTTCTTTCTTATATAGGTGCTTGAATTACTCGTAGTTATTTTTGCCTCGTTTTGCTAACTGCTATAAAAGGAATAAGGGGGTGAAAAGCATCTAGTGCAGACCCCTATATTTGAGATTTTTGCCTTTTTGACAGCTGAGGAGACGTTGAGTGGAACATCATATTCCTTATTGTAAAAGTAGGATCATAATTATAAAGCTAGCTGCATTCATTAGGCAGAGCTGCTTTAAACGGAAGAGTCTCTTCATCTCATCTTAATCATTATATTACAAAGTAGGCATTTCTGTCTGCCTAGTGGCATGTCTTGCAAAAGAATGAGAGAGTTTTTGAAGGCAAAAAGAAGAAGGGGGCCAATTATCGGCTGCTGCTTCCCTGCCACCTGCCAGCGCTTTCCTTTTAATTAATGATCTGATGGCACTGGTCAATATAATAAGAAATGCTTGTACAGTTGGGGTCAGAAAATTCAGGCTTTGATCTTCTTCAACTTTGTGAAACATTTATTTATTTTCTCTAAATTATTTCAGTTTTATTTTAATCTCTTCTATCCTGCTGAGGGCTGCGTGAACGAAAACCTATACTGTTTGTCATTTGCTTTGGCAGAGCAAAGACTGCTTACTTAGAATTCTATTTGTAAATTAAACTGCAAACCCAGTTTGTCATAAAAGACATCTGATCCTTTTGAAATGACGAAAGATGTCTTTTGTCTGTAAAGGATGATAAATTAAGTGCCAGTTCTTTCTGGACTTTGATCTTGCTGAGGGTGCCCCCCCTGCTTCTTTTTTTTTTTTTTTTTTTTTTTTTTTTTTTTTTTGCCTATCGGGGAACATATTCTGTATATCATTTTAAATAGTCACAAAATTCACTTACCTCGTTTTCCCAATAGAGCTCTAAAAGAATAAAATTGTGAAACCACTGTTTTTATTATTCAATTAAAGATGCACAAGCTATCACAATTAGTTGTCTAGACAAAGAATTTTATATCAAAATAAGAAATCAAAGAGTTACATTTTCTGAAATTGTAAATTATAAAAACTCCTGTCGTAATCTAAGTAAGATCCTTTTGTGACATACTGTGTCTTTTGTAATAACAAAATTTGGTTGGTAATTTGTATATATTTAGTACAATAGGAGTCAATCTCTTGATGATAATATTCATGATAGTGCCCTTTGATGTTAATGAAGTTAAAATCTGAGCTTTTTATAGACCATCTGGTTGGTCTTTGGACTCAGTATCAACTATACTTCAGAAATGCAAAAGACTGTAAAAAAAATGTTCTGTGGTTTACATTAGATTATGTATTATTACATTGCTATGTTTTGTGATTTACATAGGCATGGTTACATGCACAAATATATATACAATAACTTTGACTGTACTCTGTCATTAAGAGTGTAACAAGTTAAGTAAAAAAAGTGTCATTTCCTGGTAGGTGACTTTAACCCGACTTGCATTGACTAAATAGAGTTGATGTTACAATGTCATGAAGGTGTGTATGCCAAATAGCTGGATGTGAGAATTAAGCATCATATTCCAGGAGATGCTGGAGTTACATCTGGAGGTCCTTCAAACAGCCAAAATGGATCTTTGTGCAATAAGAGACGCTTGTCATGTTTTACAGGTGCATATCAAAATGATCTCCAAGTAAGCAGGCTAGCTTGAAGGAAATAGGGATACAGATCTTCCTTCTTCTAGAAGTGTATTTTCTCCCAGAATATATGCATGTTATTACTGCAAATATTAATGTGGGTTATCCAAGTGCACAGACTACAAACTAGACTTAGAATATTTTTCCATATCTAATATAGAACAAAAAAGAACAGCTGTGTTCTATGCAAAATATACTTGCAGAATTTGAGGATTTTATACTTTTAATTTGAATCATCCCATCTCTTCACTTCACTCTGCAAGGCACTTTAATTAAACATTTTGATGGAATGCATATACAATTATAGTTGGAAAACCTGGAAACAGAAGGCACAGGACTGTGTTTGGTTCACAAGGTGACAAAATGCTTGTCCTCCTTTTGTGTTCATGAGGGGCAGTGCAGCTGCTGATATCTTGGGGAAAAGTATGAGACAGGAGTGTAGAGTCAAAATGTAAGGTAGTCTTAAAGCATTAAAGGGAATGTCAAAGATACATGTGTGAAGGATTTTAACTTGTGTAGAGAAACCTCATAAGCATACATACAAAAGCAGTAAAACTTCCGATGAAAAAATTAGTACCTCTGAAAGGCATTAAAATAGAATGAAGAACTGAAAATATAAAAGAAGTTGTAGTCTTACTGTCCCTTTCAACAATTGATTCCAGGTTGGTTAACAGCCTAACAAAAGAAATGCAGTATTTTCCAAGTTTTCTAAAACTGTTTCTTGTGTCCAGAGGGAACAGAGTCATTACTTTCTTGATCAATAAGCCTGATGATGTCCTCACAGCATAGGTATTTAATGGTTTAACCATGTATATATGCTCTGATTGTGATTTTTTTTTCCTGATAAATTTAAGATTGAAAGAAACATTCTATGGCATTGTCTAATAAACTATATAATAAATTAACTGAGATTTAAAGGCATTTTTAAATCATTCACTTAAGCATTTAAATTATAGTTACAGGCTAGATGACTTTCCATGCATGTGAAGTCTATTATTCTGTCAGACTGACCAGTGGTCTTGACTGTTCAAAGGTCAGTGGTCACAGTTGTCCTGAATTACCAGTCCTTTTTTCATGAGGACCCTCTGCTGTGTTGCATGCTGTAATCTTCTTAATGGCTTCATTCCAATATTCACACATAATATTTTAGATTTATTGACTGTTAGAAATACTACCATGCCAGTAGCAGTTCCGCTACTCCTAAGGTATTTAAAATTGGAAGAATAAATCAGGGCAGGACTTTCAGGAATCCTTTGTTTTCTTGGAAGGGGGAAAACCCCTCTTTTTTTGCTCTTCTGACAGGAAAGCTTGTTTTTAAATTTCATCATTTCACTGTGAATTTGTCTATTATTTTTTAATTAAAAAAAAAAAAAAAAAAGTAGGGATCTACTTCTCTGAGAGTAAATTTCCTAATATAATAATACTGAGATCTCCACTTTAATAATTTAAGGCATTAAAAAAAATTCGTGACCACAGAATGAAATTTATAAATTTTGGGCCTGACCCTGCAATACCTGCTTGCACTTAACTCTGACATAAAGATTTCTCCTTTGCTCAGATGTGAGCGCTTTCCCAAACAGCTTGCAGAATTGACAGCATCACTTTTAGCGACCGAGTTTTAATGACTTGAAATCATAGACTGAGCAGAATTTTTATAAATATGATCTTCAGAAAACAACATTTTATAGTCTTTTATCTTCTTCTGTGGTTGGTAAATATTGTCAACTGCAAAAGCTATAGAGCTGTTGAAAGATGTGTAGTGTTTGTACTGCCTGGTACCGGCACACTGTGATTTAGTACAGAATCAAACTTGGGGTTTAGAGCTTTAGTTTTGAGATTCCTAAAGTCAGAGGATTTTAACACCATAAATTTGGCATATGAACATTACTGTTCTAAAAGTAGCATTTGAGAAGTAGGCTGTAATTCATGTAGAAAATTGGTAACTTTATGCAGTGATAACTGGCAATGCAAATTACTTCCTAAAATATGATGATTAATGATATTATAAAGAAATTAAGATCAATGTATAACAGTGCAATTAAAAAGATTGTTTGCAAAATATAAGTGGCATAATTTATAATGTTTTTTTCCATCAGAAAATAGCCAAAAATGTTACTAATATATTTAGAAACTCAGAGTGGTCAGCAGTGTTTGCAGTGTTATGAGGCAACTGTTTATTGTGAGTAAGTTCTTAGAGCTGAGATTCTGTTGAACCTTGATACAGTTTTAGAAGCTAGAATATGAGATTGAAAAGTAAAACTAGTTTTGAAAACATTTGCATTTAAGTAGTTGTTTTTGTCTAAATGTCTAAAAATGTGATTAAATGCTGGAGGTCTCCCTGAGATGCCTAAATCCTCTGTGTGTAGATAATAATCAAATAATAATCAGATAATAATCAAATGCATATAAGTCCTTTACTAAAAACAGTGATTTAAATACCAGACTATAGTTTGTTTTGAGGTTTTTGGTTTGTTCCTTTTCTCGTGATCTTCTCTTACTTTCTTGTTTTTGAGAGTGAGCTTCTACTTACTTTTATAGTGGTATCATCTGACAGAGAACATCAAAAAGTAGTTTAAAACATAACAAATGTTGCTAATACCAGAAAAATATCTGGTAATATTTTTTTTCAGAGATCTAATAGTCATTCAAAACTCCAGTGTGTGGTTCTACATTTCTCAGACAACAAACATATACCAACATAATTCTTCTATATGTGCTTAAATTTATGTGTGCTTTTGAGTTTTTGCAGGAACAAAGGCTTTGATTAATAGTTATGTGATCTTATTAACTTATTTTTTAATTCTATGTGATTCTTCTATTCCCATGGATAGTGAAGAGGTATTAGTCATGTTTTCTGTCTATCAGATATTTAGATTTTAGGAGTTCTAGAAAGGACATGTGGTAATCATTTAAATAAATGATACTTTTTATTTCAATGACCAACACAGTATTTTTCTACATTTTAGATACACTTAATTGCATTTCAGTCTCATCTGTATCTTTGAAAACCTGTTTTATTGAGTTCAACCTTCCTGAAGTTCCGATTGCTTTTCATGGGCAGTGTTTAGCAGTCCAATGAAGTCACCTTCCTATGAGAAGCTGTTGCTAGGAGAAGATAAAAACAGTTTGCTCCTAGTGTAAATTAATAATACCATTTCTGCAGCAGATCACTGGTGTCTTTCAGAAATAAATGTTAACAGCATTCTAACCCCTGCAGTTTGTTCCTTGCAGTTCTTGATTTTTAAATTTTGTAAAAGGCTATTTCTGGAAAAGAGATACACACACACAAAAAAAAAAGTTTCGCATTCTTAATTATAGTTAGGTAGATGGATTAAAATAAATATGAGGAAAAGATTTTGATACAGATGCTGATTGCTATTTTTTCAGCTTGGTGTCAGAATCGTGTAATTTTATAATAATTTTAAGTGCTATTAATGATGTCACCCAAAGGGGTCTCACATTTCCTCGGTTTGAGGTGCATGGATCTAAGCAATCACAATCCTGCTTTGTACCAGGTCCTTCCAAGGAGTTCAGTGCACCCTGTCTCTTACCTGTGCCCGCTCTCCTGGCTGTAATAATTACATTATCACTCTGTCTGTGATTCCAGTGTGGAACTGGGAGAATTTGACATCAACCTACCCAAGCGTGGCTGGGCTGGGCCCCGAGTAAGCGCTGTCCTCTGCTTGCGTGTTCACCGGCCTCAGCTTGGAGGAGGCCACGGCAGGTCCCAGGGCGTGTGAGGTGTGCTGCGGCCAGGGTCCTGCTTGGGACAGCACTCACAGCTGTGCCTCACGTGATCTCTGCGGGCTTCTTGAGAGCACCCTGCTCCTTCTGCAGAATAATTGGATGGAGCCTTCTCTTGCCTTTTTGAGAGCCTCTTCTTGCCTTTAGGCATTGGCCCCTGAGAGAAGCAGGGGTTGGAGAAGCTTTCTTTGAACCCCAGCATTGCCTTTCTGAGGATCAAACTCCCTCCAGGACAGCACACAAAAACGTCTGGAGCACCCACCCCCAAACCGCCAGCCCATTGGAGGTTCTTAATACTGCTGAGCTAATGACACACCAATATGGCAGCAGCGCAGGAGATTTTTTTGTTTTCTATTGTTCTTTTTAACACATCTTTTGCCTAAAGCATCCTGTTAATCTAATTTACAACAGGGTGCTTAGGGCCTGCCAGAACTGAGAAAATTAGAAAATACCCTTTTTCATTCATGTTCTCCATTTGGTCATGTAATCCCTCTGCTCTGCATTACCTTTACCCCCTCTCTTCTCTTAAAATGTCCTATCATCTGCCAAAATTTTCCCAAAATCTTAAAGTATAATTTAGACCCCCTCTCTTCTCTTAAAATGTCCTATCATCTGCCAAAATTTCCCCAAAATCTTGAAGTATAATTTAGAGGAATGTAGATTTAAAAGAATGTGGAGTCTTTTCTACCTTTTCCCTCCCTTACATTTAGAAGATGCTTTGCCTGTCTTGACAGACCAAATTTTAAGGTTGACAGTTCTTGCTGACTTCATGTTATTGCTTTTATTTTAGTCAAACGGTGCTACTGTCTATGGGCAGATCTTCCTTGTATGCATTTATTTTCCCCAAAATGAAATCTTATTTTTTACAACTATAAAATAATCGTACAATACAGAACAAAAGAGAAAAAATCAAATCACAAAACCAAGACATGCATTTATTTTTCCAACCTTGAACTTCTTAGCCGGTTTTTGTACTCGGACTTGTATTTTTTTTTTTTTCCTTTTGAGGTATAAGGCAAGAACATAAATGAGCCTTGGTGTGTGCTTTCCATGGGCTAAATGAATCAGGCTCTAAACTTTTATCTAGATCTGTGGAGCTTGGATATAAATTGAAAAGATCACAGCTATGGGGAAAAGACCTATACTGTAAAGGCCTTTCTGCATAGATTATGAACATCATAACTCAATAATTTTTTTTTCCAAACTATAGTTATAATTGGACCCAATGGGGGTCTCTGTCTTTGATCAGATCACTGTAACTGTGACTTTACACTGGAAAATGTCACTACTGTGAAGGTTTATCACCTGTAGAGCTGGTCTTTTCTCTGATGCCATGTTCAGTTCTCATTAGCATTATTCAAAGTTTAGTTGTTAATTAGGTTGACACTTCAATTACAATCATCATCTACAAGAGCAGTCAGGACTGCTTGCATAAAGAAACAAAAAGATACTCATTCTTGCATATATTTCCAAAAGAATGAAAGCTGTTTTGGTGATAAATTTGTATTTCTAATATTCCATTTAAATAGTAACTCAGAATGTTACTTCATTTAGGGACTTAAAGAATGCTCTGTTGGGTATGTTACAATACAAAGGGATGGAGAAATGTGTATTCTATGTAAATACAGTTGACTTATTTTCCAGGTGTCCCTCATGATGAAAATTTGGGGAGTATAGACTATATGTGCATACAATTCCACATATCTTGTAGTAATTCCAGAGCTATGTGATTTTCCTCCAAAGTACGTCCAAGTAACAGTTATTTAAATTAAAATTTCCCGCCTTTTTTACTTCTTCTTTAATTCTGTCTTACATGTGGGTGTTATTTGCCAAGTGAAAAAAAGACAAACCTCCTCAAAAAAGTCAACTACTATAATCGGAATGATCTTTTTTTTTTTTTTTTTTTTCTTCTAAACTATAGGCACTTCCTAATTGCTGTCTTTGTTTTCTTCCCTTTCATATGTTTTATTTTCAAGGACAATTCTGGAGGCAGTGTAGTACTGAATTTACAAAAACTTTTCTCAGCTATTTGACTGTGGTAGCAGGTACTCCCATGGTGCATGAGAAATGATGTAAGATAGGAATTTGACCTAAAATAAGAGTTACTCCTTGGCACTGAATAGTTAGTGACCATTAAGAGTCCTTAAAAATAAACCTTCATAGCTTAAATAAAACATTTCCAACTGTCTGCATTCAAGTAAGCAAATACATGTTATGCTGGAAAAAAAAATCAGCAATGAAGTGACTCGTGTATTTTACTGTAAAATAATTAAGCTTATTTATGTCAAGAGGCCTTGGGAAAAAAAGCAGCGTAAACCAATCTGAATTAGCACTCTACCATCATCCCCTGCCTCCATTTCAATTAACGGACCAGCAGGTGCTCCTTGCAGTTAAAAAGATAAGCTATCAAGGAGGAGGATGAATTTTTGTCTGACCTGTAGACACTATGGTTTGCCTGCTGATTGGGTTCATACCTCGCTGTACCAATTTCTGAGGTGTTAATTTAACTGTTCCACTCTGTCACGCAGGTCTCGGCCTTGAAAAATAAACTGAAAAAGCAGTCGACAGCTACGGGCGATGGAGTGGCCAAGGCCTTCCTTCGGGCACAGGCAGCACTCTTTGGATCCTACAGAGATGCACTGAGATACAAACCAGTAAGATGGCTTTCCTATTGCTTTTTTCCCTGAATTTGTAAGAGCGTGGTCTCATTCTTTCAAGAAAAACTTGTAATGTTTTATCCCAGTCTGGAATAGTCTGTTTTAAATCTTACTCTGTGCTAAGGAATTGGAAGATACCACCATCTCTTGGCAGTGAATTGTACTGAAAAATACTAATCCAAAATCAGCTATTTTCTTATTTGTATCAGTTTTATTCTTTGTTTAGTATAAAACTGGATTTTATTACTGAAGCTGGGCACACACAGGTCACCTGGTTTGATGTGGTGAAGAACTGAAGGCACTGTGCCTTTCAGACTCCATAGTTTTTCCAGAGGTTTTGCTCTGTTGGAGGGCAGAAGCTTCTTTCCTAGTTAGAAGCCAGATATGAGTCAAACATGCTCCTCTCCCATTATACACTTACCTTGATTACTCTTGGAAGGCAGGAGAAATGAAAACCCATTTCATCTCATCAGAAGCTCAGAATTTGTATTTTTCACATTTTGCTGATATTCAGTTGATTAATGTTTTATGGGCTTTCATAATTTCTAAATAACGAGGATGGTGCATATTGAGCCTGTTGGAGATAAAGTAATTTATCAGAAAAAAACTTAAGACATTAATTTCATCCATCAGTCCAGATTATTTTTCTTGCAAACTACTGGTAGTAGTTGGTTTGATTAAATGCACTGAGATGACATTGGATGAATTGAATGCCGAGGATACGATGTTTGGTTGTCTGACGGATTCAGATAAACTCACATTTAATAGGAGAAAATCATCCTCACTTGAGGAGCCAAGTAGTAAAGCTGTTAGGTGTGCAACATGGGTGGATATTTGTTTGGGGGTGAGAAGAGCTCTCTAAGGAGCTATGGTATTCCTTAATGGAAATGGATAAGATAGTTATTAATTCTAGATGAGGGCTTTACTGGAGGGAACTTTAAAATACAGTTTGGCCCTTGGGCCTTGCATCTCCCCGAGTGGTTCTCTTCCAGGTGGTATTCTGTGCTGTGAGCATTTTGCACACCTGCTCCCTGTGCCACTGAGAGCCGCTGTTACAGGAGGGACGGTAACCCATGCAGGCATGAAGGGGTGTACAGGTTCAGTTCACGTGATTGTGTTTAGCAGTTCTCTTACGGTATGGAATTCCCATTTGCATTCCATATTGAAAGGCCTGCCCTGGTTTTAGAAATCGCTGGATTTCAACTCACTGCTTGTTTCAATAAAACAAATCATTTCAACAAAACAGATAGTTGTCCTTCATTCTATAGTGACATCACCTGAATCTAATTTGCTCCTTACTCTAAAGGTGAGGACACTAGTCCATGCCAACTCATGGCAGCTTGCAGTAAGAGCTGTTAAGTGAGAAATGTCTTTTGGACACTTAGGGTATGCAGAAGCAGAAGGATGTCAGTCTGCTTGTTGTCCTTAGCTCTGTTCTGACCAGAAATAAGCTTCTGCCAGTCCTTTGTTTTGGTAGCTGTGGAACTGAGTGTGCAAGTTCTTTAGCATCCTGGTTAGCATCTCTTTTGAAACGCGCTCTCCTTTTAACTGATTCCCATTTTATTTCAGTTCAGCTGTTGGCATATCTGGGATCTCTACGTTTGCCCTGTATTGGAAACAGTGCACTATGCATCATTTCAACTGGCAAACATTTGTCAAAATGACCTTTGAAGTCTTTCTTTCTGCATTGTTTTCTTTTGCAGATTTATCTTTTTTTTTTTTTGCTCCACTGATTGCATATAAGAGGAGATATTTATGAAACCATTGTGGCTTGATTTTTGATTTTTTTTTTAAGACACGCTATTTCAGAATATCTTAGCAGGCAGAAGTCTGCTGGCAAATACCAGCATGTCTTGGATTGATATCAAGTTGTCCAAAGACAAAGCATATTTAAAAATAAATCAAGCCCCCTTGTAACTGTTATTTTGGGCTGTGTTCACATAATCTTAACTAATTCAGTATTTCACAGAATTTTTGTTTTAAAAGAAAAATCGAATTTGCTCTGGATTAGTAGAAATTAAGAGGATTTTCACATGATTATTTAGCTCATTCTTCATTTACCTTTTCATTTGTGAATTGGACATTTGGCTGTATTAGGAATAATACAGCCAAATATATGTCAAGAGTCTCAAAGCTTGATAACTGCTATTGCAAAGAAAATACTTCCCTTTGTTTTGGAGTCTGTGGTGCCAGGTCTAGTAAGGTAATTTAAAGCACAGCCACAGGCTTAATTTACATTCTTTCAGGAACTCAAGTAGTATTTGTGTAGAAAATTTCTTGGGGTAATACTTAAATGAAAGTATTTTCCATATAGATTTGAAATATTTCTGCTATAAATAAACTTACGTTTTCAAAATCAGGAACTGAGGTGTTTTGGTGTGCAGTTCTGAGGATCACAAACCTCCTGATGAAAAATAAAATACTGTATTTGGACAGTTATCAATTCCTTGAAAGTTGAAAAAGCACGTCTAAGTGAACTATTTTCCTTGCCACAGTGTGTCCTGTATGATTTCAACTTGAAACATGAAACAACTGTCATTAATATTCACTTTGAGTAAAGAACAGCTTTAATAATGTCTGTACTCATCCAACACTTCTCTCCACTCCAAACGCTGTTCATCACACTGAACACTCGTTCTGTGCAACTGTTTGTTTGCAGCACAGGACAGATTCTCCCCACTATAGCAATATGTCTTGGACAAACGTCTAGCAATTATTGAAAAAAAATGATTGGTGAAAGGCAAAATGGGAATCTTCAGGGGTCTTGCAGAGAGTTCGTGGGCCTCCAAAGGACCATATGGAAAATCTGACTACTCCAGTACAGACAGGAAATGTGACATGTAATAGAGAAAGTTTATAATAATGTTTTGTGCATATTAAATGATAATGAAATGCTTAGTCCCATAAAAGAAAAGAAGAAATAGCTGTGTTTTTTTCTGATTTAATAATTACTAAATTAATCTGTCAAATTGATAGAACTGTTAAGAGTACTTTTTAATATGCTACACTGTACATTAGCAAATATTGTGTAATAAGAGTGGATCCATAGAGTAAAGCAGCCCATCTCTAGTGCTGAGGACCTGACATTCACACAGCGTGCATTTCTGCCTTCATTGTGGTTCTGATTCTAGTCCGGTGCTGAATGCTGAATATCCATGACGAGCTGGAACTCTGCTTTAGTTTAGTCCAGAAGGAATCCACCTCACACATGGTATGTGGGGGTAATTGAAAAAATTGCATCAGTGTCATTTGATAAATGACCTAAAAATAATCCAGAAAAAAGTATTATCAGTGGCATGGTGAATTACAATGGTTTTGTATAAGGTCTCCTTCACACAGTGAACTGCAATCCATTTTGAGACATTGTTTAATTTGGATGCTCACAACTTGGCCTTGAACCTTGTGTTGCTCCTAATTTCTTTGGGTAGTCCAGCATTTGGGGATTTCTCCTGGATGATAATGCATGTGCCATGTTTCAGAATTGAAGGCATAGGTGGGACAGACACAAATATGGCAGTTGTGAAGTTTGCGTTTGTGTCGTTTTGTTATCGGGGTATGTGTGACGTGTTTTTCCCAACAATTTTACTTAACACATTCTTCCTGCATGTACATGGGCAGATGAAGGCAAGGAATAGTACATGTTTTTCATAAATCATATGCAATATGGCCAGTTAATAAAATAGTATGTGACATAAAGAATTCTTAAAAAGGCAGTCTGTGTCTGGAGAGGGAGTGGTAGATAAGAGAATGAAGAAGGAGTTGAAAAATATTGAATATAAAAATATTTAACATGATAGAGATTTAATTCCCCTCTTTTGGGGATAAAGTCCTTGAAGCTCTGGATGTTAAAAGAAATAAACCCAGAATAGCTTTGTTTCAATTTGTGATGGTTGTAACATCACTCATCAGAAATAAAAAGCAAAGGCTGCTGGCTTGCTCTGGAGTGCTCAGCAGTAGGAGTTCAGGGGAGGCAGGATAACCTTCATGGTGAAGATGGCACAACCTGTCAGACCTCTCTTTAATCAATGGTAGCTGGATGCTTTGGGCCAGTATTGACAAGGAGTGACATCAGCTGTCCAACAGTTGTTGTATTCAATGTACAACAAATCAGAGAAATACAATTAAATTAAATAAAATTTATATGGGAAAAGTGAGATTCAGAATGCATCTGAATTATTTGAGAATGCCCAGATAATAAATTATTATAACTGAGTTTCATAATGACAGATATCTCTTGAAATGGGCGTTGACTTGTTTACCTTTCCCCAAGAGTTAGGTGTAAAAAGTACAGAGCATACACAAACAGTAATGAAATGGCAGAACATAGTTGGTGTTCAGATCCAGAACCACCCTGTGTAATACCTGTTATGACTTTTTATTTGCGTTTGTATTTATTTATTTGTGTCAAGGACTCTTACTGGTCCTTTTTTGAATATAGATACTGTGTTAAAAGGAGTTGGTTTTAGGTATAATTTGACTGTAAGAAATATCAGCATATCTTAGTCTTTTTGGGTTTTTTTGGCAGATTGCAAGAAATTTACACACTGTGGAAAAATTTCTTTGTAAATGGTACCTTCCTGAGAAGAACCACAGCACATGCTCAGTTACCCTTGGCATTTATCTCTGAATGTCATGAGACAGACATGTCAGAGATTTTTTTAAAAAGGAATTTTAATATCAGAATGAAATTATACTAATTGTTGCAATAGAACTAATAGTTGGTATGAGTCGTGCTTGAGTGAGGCAATGTTTTCTGCAATAAAAAAGTATTTTTACTTCTTGTTCAAGTTAAATATCACTAGATTTAGAAAGCACAAACACAACTCCTAATCTAAAGGTTTTCATTCCTTTTAAAATGATCACACTGGTTTAGCTGAGTTTTCATATTCCATTGAGGTCTGTACAAATAGCTTGCTTAAAATGTGAATGTAGCTTAGAGTAAGGAATTCCTGCTGTGTGTGGCAAGCTATGAAAGAGGAAGAAAATTCTATAGCAACTGTTGTTAGAAGGATAGTTATCATGTTTGGGCATAGATTGTTTGGTGTGAGTATTAGCTGTCTACTTTTCAGTACAGAGTCCCCACTGGGTTTAGATCGAACTTGTTTTGAAAGTACATTGTAGATCAATACAACAGGGGCCAGTTGATGGTCGAGCAGTTAAATATCAGTGCAGCATTCCTCCAAAACTCAGTTTCTAAAGGTAGTCAGCTGTATTTGCAGAAACAGGAGTGTTACAAGCTTTATGTATGAAAACATTGGGAGCTAGTTTTGTTTACAGTGATTCAATAATTTACTTGTTAAATAGCACTTCAGAAGGCTTTGTGTTTGCAGTAATAATCTTGAAGATTTGTAAAAGTTTTATTTGGAAAACAATTTTGTTGGTGAGAACCTTGAACAAGTAAAAGGGCTAGGAGTTAATGGTGTTATTTAATGCAATTTCATTAAAGTTACCACACATACCCTGAGAAAGCTTCCATGTGGAATTTCTGCAAGTTTCAACAGATTTCCTCATTTTCATGTGCTGAACAGGTAGGAGCTTTAAACCTACTCAAATTTTTAAATCACTCTCGCAGTCGGCAGGTTGAAATAACATGGATGACCTTTCAATGTGAACTCCTTATAGAATTAAATGAATTTTCAGCAAAGAAATAGCTTTGGTTATTTGGTGTCTGAACTGTACTGATAAGGGAACAGATGCATGAGTACATGTATTCTTACTCGGTATCTGAAACATCCAGTGATTAAAGGAAAGTATTTGGGAAAATATTACAGCCATGCACTAAAAATGAGTGTTGAACTATTATTTCCTGGCGTTCTCTTAAAAGGCTTCACCACGAGAACTGCCATCAGGAAAACTGGCTGGCTGCTCTCTCTTCCCTGGCTGGTGTGAAAGGGCAGAGCAAGCATGCCTGATTTCTCTCCTGTAGGGAGATAACCTCTCCTTTTTCGTCTGTCCCAAGAGAACTGGGAGACTGGCACAGGGAAGCATAACTTAGTTTTTATTTTATTAAATAGGTTATTTTGAAAATATTTTCTCTCTTTATTCCTAAATTTAATGTTTCCTAGTATGTGATGAGCATCATCTATTCAGAGCTGCACTCCTGCAAAGCTTCTGTATTTCCAGAAGTGCCTTCTTTGTGTAAGAACAATAAATAAATAAATAAATATTATATGTGTGTGTACATATCTAAGTATTTATAGGGAGTTCTTTTAATTTGCTGCCTTGAAATTTTTTGGAAGAGCAGCAGAACTGAGAAGAGAGTCTGCCCTCAGGAGCACTATGTCTTATTACCACCATGTCTCACTGGAGACGGTTCCATTTGTTTTGATGCACTTTGATTTGCTAAGTAGCTTGGGGTCATCTTCTTAAGACAAGAGTCTTTAGGAGCTCAAGAATAGCTAATGCAAAGTGGGTCAGGAAGGCAATGCTATTTAAAGTACCACAATCATTTCAGGCTGTTTGGCAGATCCGGCATGTCCTGCATGTGCACCATGTTCGCCAGTTATTTTGGGATGAATCGGGGGAATAAGGGTGCTTCTGGAGATTTGACGGACACAGTGCTGTGTATTGTACTGAGCTGGCTTTGTGTCTCAGAGCACTCCAGATACTCTGGGACAGGGCAAGGTTTCTGCTTCCAGTTTTTCCAGTGAGAGAACTTTTATAAAATCAGAGCTTCCATTAAGAATTAAGGATGCAAGACTTGTTGTTGAACCTAAATACTTTGCTGAGTCGGAAAGAAAAGAAAGACTAGGAAAGAGGGAAATTTTTGAAAGTATAAGAATAGATTTTAAAATTACATCATAGTGGTTTTACTGCAACGTTCCCTTAGGTCACACTTGCACCATTAAAAAGCGAAGTGTAAGGTGTAAGGAGCAGTTGAAAATGATTTATAGCTGCTCCAGCAAATGCAGCTAAGCTTCCTGAAGGAAGTGCTTGGTGACGCTCTGGAAACACCTCCCTGTAGTCAGCTGGAACGGTGGGCAAATGCAGAAGTGCCATGTGCCATTGGAGTTAACCAGGGAGAGGAGCACAAAGCTGGGGTGATCGTGGCCATTAATAAATTTGTCTTTAAAGTGGCTGCAGCTGTTGTGAAGATCAGAAGCAGCTGCCTTTGACCTTTCTTCTTTTGAGTGGCTGAGGTATCTTTTATTCTGTTGTGGGGCTGCACTGGAGATGTAGCTTCTGGGTAGTAAAGTTTCGAATGGTAGATTTGGGTGGGGCATTTTGTGGCATTCCAAGTTTTGTGTCTTTGAGACCTTTGGTTATTGTTGCTAACCTGGTAATAATTTTAGTTTTGTAAACTTGGGTGAGAGGCTGTTTGGGTTTATGGTGAAATCTGATTGTGTACCTTGATTACCACACAAGCTTCATAATGTTTCTATTGTCCAGTTATGCCAAACAGCTTCAAGTATTTATCAAAAAGTCTAAAAAAGAATAACAAAATTGGAGAAATGCTCCTCAGGAATATCCTTGAGTGTTCTGTGCACACTCAATACAGCAAATTTTAAATGATATTAGGGAATAACAGATGAATTATATGATTATTTGTAAATATTCTCATTAACATCTCTTTCTTTCAATGAGTGTTGTTTTCAGGAACAGTTTTTTTCAACAGGCTCTGACTTTTCAATGAATACTTCTTTCATCATCCAAGGGTTCTGGTATCTATAGGCTGTGCACTTTACTCATGTGGGAAAAGACATTTTATTGTATTAAGTGTTAATGTTCAAACCCTTTTTGTAACTTTGTTTCAGTTTGTAGCATTTGTTTTGCGTAAAATTAAAATAGATGTGTGTTTCAGTCATTTCTGGTTAGATTGATAATATATTTATCAATCTTCTCATGTCTTGGTAGAATAAATGAAAAATTAATTTGGTGCAGACACATATTTTTGGACTGAATTGCAATATATATGTATGCTCACCCTCCTAATTTCTTCTCTTTCAATTTTTTAGGGAGAGCCTATAACTTTCTGTGAGAACAGTTTTGTGAAGCATCGTTCCAGTTCAACTAAGCAGTTCCTGGAAACAGCTGTTAATCTTCAACTGTTTAAACAGGTATGAGAGAGTACATGATCCATATTTGATGATTTTCTGTTACAATGTATCTGTATTTAAATACATTTTCCTTTCTGTCAGCCTATGAAAGTCTGGGATGAAATCTAAATACAAGTACTTTGGGTACAGTCATCCCAGATTTATTGTATTTTTATATCTGCAGTTATAATTCGAAGGAGTGGTGGTGAAACTGAACAAAAAAATAACCCCAGGGTGCAGAGCCAGTGCAGCATCTCTTCAGAGCCAGTCAGCAGCCCAACTAAACAAGAAAAATCAGGGATCTCTCAGCTTGGTGGTTGAACATCATTTTCAGCTCTCTTGGCTCATGCCCAAAGAGCCTAAACAGCAGAGTGCTTAACTTAAATTGGACTTCACTGGTGTTTATTTAGGAACTGGATTCATCCTGCAACTGCAGTTTTCTTTGCTAGGCTTTTTGAAGTATACACACAGAGAATGTCACAAATCTGAGCTATAGGGGTGGTCTGAACAGTATGGTAGCTGATCTCTTAATGCAGAATTTGAATTAATAGAGGACAAATTTTTGAATGTCTGGCACAGCTCGATTATGTTTAATTACAGTCTTTGAAATGGATTTTGTTCTTTGATTTTATTCTGTAACTCTTCTCCCTTTTCATCAGTTGACCCCATTGCATGAAAAGGGTGTTAAACCTACCACTAGATTTTTATGAAAATCAAGGAAAATGCAAACGAAATCAGAGATTCATGAAAATACATATTTACCTGCAAGTGTCTGGAATGATTGATACACAGGAGTTCATGTTTAAATAATCAGGGGGACTTCTTTGAAGATATACAAGCAAGATAGATTAGGGAAATCCATTATATGTAGAACCTTCTAATTTTTAAAAAAACATTTGGTGTTAATCAGAGGTTAGTGTCTAAAGATTTGTGCAAGAATGGTATTTTATAGAAGTCCCATGAAAATAAGGTCACAAAATTGGGCTCCTTTAATTTTACTGTGGTTATATAAAATAAGCAATAAGAAATCTGAAACCTTTTGAAGTATGATCGATTGGATTGAAATGGGAAGAAGGTAACAGATTGAAGTGTGGTTTGCATTTTGCATATCTCTGTGCGATAAAGTAGTGTGAATTTTTTCTTAATAAAAAGTTGCTTACAAGCAATGTTTCTAAATTGTCACACTGGTAGTACTGAAACAATACCTTCAGCTGCCATGAATAGGCTGGCTCTGTACTTACCCATTACATTTTAATGTGTTCAATTAAACAGAATCAGTTTACAATTTGTTTATAGCTTGTTTTAATTTTATTTCAATTGGAGGAAATAATAGAGGATTAGGAAATAGTAACAGTTTTGATGATGTGTGTGGTTTAATGGTAGTAGTAGGTTTTTTTCATTCCTCTGGTTCTTGTTGCAAAGGTTACTCCTACTTAGTCAGTTAATCCTCAGCCCAGCTGCATCTTCTCCAGTTTTTCCCATTGACAAGTGAGCTGTTTTCAAAGTTGTTTGTATTCAAAGAGGCCAAACTGTATTTTATTCTGCTCTGAAAGCCTTTTAAGCAGAATGTAGTTCTTAGGGGCAGCCTTAAACCTAGACCAAACAGAAAATTAGTGCTTTAAATGCACCCTTTTTGCCATAATTGACAAGTGAGCTTTATTTGTGCTGTTCTGTGAAATCTCTCCTCTGTCCCTTTAATTAGGGTAGCATGGAAGGTAACTAACCTTTGTATCAAGCTGCAAACATAAGTAATTAATAATTGCATCTCATGTGTCAGATAGTTCTCATGAGCATCTAGGGAAAATATGAATTCATTCTTAGAGCTAGCCTGAAACCTAATGCCAGACTGTCTCCTTAAATAGTGTACTTGAATCAGCAAGGTGATCCTAGCATGTTGGAAGGTGTTATTTAGAAAAATAAGTAATGAATGCAGGAATCATAAGCCTTTGAAAATTGTTAGTAATTCAGATTTCATTTACCATCTTTATGCGCTGAGCTCTCTACTTGTGAAATATGAGATTTTATTTTGTGGAAGTCACATTTATGATGTTTTGTTTGCTTCTAAAAACCTTTTGGTTTTAAAAATTGATAAAATTACTTTGATGTTCTGAAGTGGATGTAGTCTCTATTTTGGTTTTAGAACTCCAAATCAGTTGAGGATAATGTCTTTAGTCACCTTAAAATCAATGGTAACACTGGCATTGCTAGTTTTTCATTGAAAGAGGTAGTCACCCATGGGCTCTTTGGATCTCAAAGTGAATACTTTTCTTGGAAGAGCAGGCCCAGATTTTTCAGTCTGTGGGTTTGAAGAGTGTGGGTTTGAAAAATAGAAAGAGAAAATCTATAAATCTTAGGTGTAATTCCACATTCTATTATTTTCATGTAGCAGTTTAAGTGCAACCATTAGCAGTAAATTACTCAAAACTAATGGCTACTACTACCACCACTAGTAACACTTATCATTTCTTTTGAATAATGTCTCCAGTATCTGTTTGCTAACAGTTCTCTTTGTCAGTATTTACATTAAATACTCAGTTGGTGGGACCCTCTCAAATTCAGTCAGTGTGTCATCCTTCTGTTGATAGGATTTTACCAGATGATGAGTATGTCCATAAATCTTACGCTAGTTTATGGTATGGAATGAATTCATAACTTTCCCCAAAGAGATAATGTGTTACAGTTCAAAGGAAGGGATGGGAGTGGAGGTTGTTGTTTTTGGGGAGTTTTTTTCACAGCAGTAGCTAGAGGTGCTCTTATCTCTTTTTCTTACTGTGAAATAATCCAGTGATCCCACAGTGGTCTGACCATGAACCAGCCTATCTGGGAAAAGGCCAACTTGGAGTAAAATGGAAAAATAAGAAAGAATTTAGACAAGGAAGAGAGAAATATCTTCATGCTTACCTTATACTTGCTTCTGGAATTTTTGTACTCTGAGAAAGTTGTTTTTCATGTCACTTGTCTATTTGGCAAGCATCAGATTGTCACTGACACTTTGGATAGTCAGTCCTAAAATGATACAGCCAAATAATTAATTCTGGTTCATTCCTATGTACTGTTTAGTACCAGTGAATAACTCATAATTCTTGCTAGAAGATGAACTGTGTGTAATTGAGAAATTGCTTTCTCACTTTATCTGTCAGACTTGAGTTAGCCTTTTCAAAACAAAAAGGGAGGGGTTATTTCTTGAAGGAATTTCATTCTATAGGAATGTGCTTGTTCTACTTCCTTGAAGCCTGATAATTCTTGAAAAGAATGTATTCATCCCGTCTGAGTGGTTTAATCATTAATTTTCTAATTTTGACTTTTCTGACACATTTGGATTGTTTCAGTCTTTGTATATGCACTTACCTGTAGCTGCGAATTCATGTGGTCATGCAGCTGTGACCACTGCATAAGGACAGTTGTTGCAATATACATCTGTTGATGCACCTAAATAAGGGTTAGTGCTTGAACAGACCCACGATTTCACAACAGGGCATTAGGGAATGGCTTAGTGACCTTTATATGGTTATGGTAACAAGTCCAGAGTTACTGTTAACTAAGGAAATAAATTCTTTTCTTGCCATTAGAAAAATACAGAAAATATAAAGAATTTTCTTGATCTATACTCTATATTCCTGCTGCTCATAGTTACACCTGCTCTTGTGAAGACCATCTGAGAGCAGTGTATTATCCTTAAGACATGTATGGTCATGAACATACAGATTCCATTATAGTGGACACATTTAAAACTCTAACTCTGTAAAGCAATAGCAGAGACAGAAAAATGTGTGTGACCCTTTTTTTTTCACCTGCAGTTTATTGATGGTCGGCTATCAAAATTAAATGCAGGAAGAGGATTCTCTGATATTTTTGAGGAAGAAATCACAGCAGGAGGCTTTTGTGGAGGTACAGAATTAATTTGGGAGTACTCATTGACACTTCTTTGGGAACTGTTTGGTATGATGTCCTCATGATGTCCTGTAAGTTTTAGAAGTCATTGATCTTGTTACTGTTCTACTGTTTCCCTTCATTCTTGGAAAGGTTTTAGTGTGTAACAGATCACTGCTGGGACACAGACTATTATGTGTCTAGTTACACCAGTGTATTAAATGAAGATGTGCTTGTTTAATCCTGTAAAATAATACTTAGATTTCAGTATAGGATGAAATATCACTGTAGTGTTTACATTTTTAATTGCATTTTATATAATATGCTGCATTCTGTGTAAACTGTATTTTCAAAATCATTTTGACATTTGTGCTGCTTAACTTCTAGGTAATTATGTTTTCCATAAATACTTCATTTTCTTTTCGCATCTACTTATTTCTGCAGTGTAGAAATCAGTGATGTCCTGAATGTTAAGAGAAATCTGCTTTCTCCAACAAATGTGTTATTCTAAAAAAAGGGATTTTTTTTTTTTTTTTTATATATATATGATCTGAGAAGGGACATGGAAACAAAAATGTTATTCCTCATGTTGTTTTCCTCAGTTGTGTTCACTGAAAATTGTTACAACACTTTTCACATCAGCTAACCCATATGGAAGAGTGCATCCTGAATCCATAGCTGATTTTTACAGGATTATGAAGTGGTTTCCTGTTAAACGTTTAGGACAGGTGTATTGTTATTTCAGGTACTGTCCTGTTTTAAACCCAGCACCATACAGCTGCTCACTTTACTGCAGCCAAAACCAGCCAAGGTGTAAGAGGTGGCATTAAAAGATGGGATCCAAATATGCATGACAGCAGAAATGTTATTTCATTGTCGATCTTGAAGGTTGTGTAGAAGCTTCCTCAGTAGAAGTAGGTTATGTGATTTGAGCAAATCCACTGAGGTGGAGATGGCAGCTTTGGATGGGCTTCCTTTGCAAGACTGTCCTTGAATGGGATGCATTTAGGAGACAATTTGGCCCCCACAGAGAAACTATCAAGTGCTGCAGAGCCATCTGCACCTCCTAAAAAACTTTTCTATACTCAAAGTGCATAATTTCTTTTGTTCAGGATTTTCACTGCCTTCTTCTGCCTTCTGTGTTTTGTGCTAGGATCTAGCACGTAATTTGAAGTTTTGTTTCTTATTTAAATTGTGGTTAGTTATACAGAGATTTATTTCTTCCCTGCCTTTTTAGGACAGGTTTTGCTGTTCTGTAAAGAAATTTGATACTTTGAGCATCCGTCATTCAGATAGGTGATGTCAGTATTCGGAGCTCGTTTGCTGCCTGCAGGTAGGGGTCAGGGGGCTGCAATAAAACTGCAGTAGAAGTTAGATAAAGCTTGTTTGTTGGCTGTGCTCCCTGTCTCACTCACCTGGCTCTGCTCAGGAGGGACTGCTCAGCTCTCTGGCGCTGCTGGGCTGGCTTGCTCTGCCTCTGTGCTTTTCAAGTCAGACAAGCTGATAGTGCCAGGCTGTGGACAAATTGCTTAGGGCACATACTCAGTATTTACATAACTGCTGTCTCATTATTGTTATGAAGTGCAGGGCTAACAATATGTGTGCAATTGAAGGTGACATTTTGTGATGCTAATGGGGTAGAACTATGATCTTTTTGCAGACTTAACTCCCGTCAACTTTAGCAGGAAGCCCAAGGTTTGGAAGAAACAGGTGAAACCCAGATTTCAGAAAAGTCACAGAAAGTTAGTGTGAGCTCCAAGCTGTTAAAAGGACAGGTGAACACATTCTTAGTGTAGACAGTATAATTTAAAACCTACCGAATCAAAATCAGATGGAAAGTGCTTCTTTAAGTAAACTCTTTTTAAATTTGAATTTGTCCACATATGCAAGTTTAACTAAACTGGAAAAGAAAATGAAACTGAAATTTGAAGAATAAAACATAAATTTCTTTTCTTTTTTTTTTCTTTTTAAAGAGAGCCCTGTTTTCACTTGTGCCATCATCCCTGAGAATGTGGCTGTCTCAAAATTGCTTGTAAAAATTGAGTGGAATGGGAGAAAGTACCTGATATAAATCTAAAGAGTTCATGTTTCTTCACCTCATTTTGAAAATTGGGAATACCTTTTCCAATGATCCAGTAGGTTCTCAGAAATGTTCTAGGAATGTATTTTGGCTTTCATTAGCCAGTGGAATAATTCTAGCCGGGCCTTAATTAATGGATTATTGTAACACTTGAGGAGTTTTGCTAGCTCCTGTTGAAAGTCTGTAACGTTATATCAGTATGGTCCTTTCAACGTGGTCACGCTCTGTTTGAAACTGGAGCATTCTTGTCAAAGTGAATGTCCTGTATGGGGTCAGCAGCAGCTCACCGTACTGGAGTATTTGAGTGACTGATGGACTCTCAAACTTTCTCAGGGATCATGGACCTAATCTTTACTGTTCAGCTGAAGCACCTTTGGGAAGTAGTATTGACTTCTTCATCAAGTAGGATTTAACGTGCTCCTTTGTGGCCGGTTTAGTCCTCGGTGGTCCTACTGAAGTCAGTAGCTCTCACTTGCCTTTAGAGGTTTTTCTTTTTGAAAGAGAGTAGATGCAGTTAATAATTTAAAAGGATTTTCTTCTGAACAGGAATACACAGTTGTGACATAACCCTTAGACTTTTCTCTTGTTCTTTTTTCCTTGGTATGGTACCTTCTGGAGTCCATGTCATTGTTGTGTTTCAGTTTACCCAGAGGGATCATTATGCTTGAATGCAATTAATAAATTATTCTTTCCTTTGAGTTAGTGTTTTTATTTTTATACTTTCTAGAAGTGTGTTACCTTATCATTTTAATTTCTCTTTGTATCTCGATTAGAGTTAAAACTTTGTGTGGTGAAAACTTAAGCTTTTACAAAGGAAACAGAAAACAAGCAATAAGAGATTTCTGGGTTTCTTTCTTAGTGTACACATAGCTTTATCTTCACGTTCCTTGTCTATCTGGAAAGAATTAATTGAATAAGTAATCCTCTAAGTACATTTTTTATTCCGATAATGAAAAGGGTTGCAGTGTTTAAAATGTTGACTGTGTGTTTGATTGTATTAATTTGATATTTCTCTTTCAGGAAATTCAAGATCTTATCAGCAGTGGGTGCACACAGTGAAGGTATAAACTTGGTTAAATAATTATACTGGCCACGCTGTCCCTTAGGTCTCCATCCTTTTCCTTATTTCTGTGTAATGGTAAAAGTTTGTTCATTTGTGAGAAATATGTAAGTACATTCTGTAAGAAATACCAAGTCTATAGTATATGCAAAAATTTTTAGAGTTTTTTTCTTGAAGAATTAAAAAAAAAAATCCCATACACAAAACAAATGCCAAATTGCATAAGGTTTTTATGTCTGTGTAGTCAAAGATTTCACTGCTTTCTGTATCATGTTACATTCCATAACTCTGAATTAGGTGTGACAATTTGATATGAAGCTTATCACTTTTAGTAAATAGCAGTTTTGTTAATATGGATTTGTACAATTTGGCTAGCAGAAGACCCTTGGTATAATCTTGTTATTCGGCAGCATTAGTAAAATATATTTTAGATTAAGAGAATTCTTTTGTGATTAAATGAGATAATTCTTCCTGTCAGGTCAAAGTATTTTTTAGTTGCATAATAAATATGATAGGAACACATGAAAAACAGCCTAACTTCTGAATTGATTTTGAAATGGTAACAGTGAATGGAGACTGAAAATCCATCATTCTGTTGGAGTGCCTCGATAAATGTGTCAGCTGTGGAATGACGTACTGTAACCCTTGTGTAGCTGCAGACAGCAGGTTGGGGAGGAAACACAGCTGTGCTTGCTCTTACCCATTTCAAAGGAAGGTTGCTACTTCTTCACAGCATACTGTTTATTTTTCCTTGCTGTTGTCTTAAGGTTTGCCTTGTGTTAAAATGTTACTAAAATACTTTTTTTTTTTTTTTTTTTTTGTATTTCAGAAAGGCAGTGCACTGATCAACACAGCAATGACCAAAGCCACTCCGGCAGTGAAAACAGCATATAAATTTGTAAGATCATCTATTTCAAATAAATAATACATAAAAATATTGCAATTTCCCACTACCTCTCGTTCTTCCTGAACGCTGAAAAACCTAAGCATTTTCTAAATAAGTTACAAAAAAGTACTTCAGCCTGTAGAAAGTGTTTGGTTTCCTTTGTTTTTTCATGTAGCACTAGGATTTAGAGTTGATTCAGAGTCTTCTAGATAGTACATAAAAATAGACTTTATCAAAGCATCAGGGTGCTCATTTTCTTTCAGGCTAATACACACAAGAACCTTATTTGAATATCATTTAGGTATTTGATACACAGCTGTAATTTCACTTCGGCAGTAAGTGCTGCACTATTGAGATCTGCTAAAGCATCAGTAATGTGTGCAGCAAATCATCTGCTCCTTTTTAAAAATGATAGTGGAACGCTCATGTTTAACTGGGCTTAATGCTTATACTTCCCATCTTAAAAGATCTTATTTTTCAACGACTGTCTACCCCATGAAACATGTGAGATTATTCTGTATCATGCAGTACGGTAAAACAGCAATAGAAAAAAATGAACTGAGAAGTATTTTAAAGTTGCTTTTATAATACATGGGAAAAGATTTTTGGCTTCCTTTTTACTTTTCCAAATGTTTCACTAGCAGGATGCATTATAAATAGTCCTGAATAAATCAGTAAATCAGTCTATGCTAGAGTATTTTAAGTAAAGTTTTCAAACGGAATTTTTAATTTTACGTCACTTGAGAAACACAGCAGTCATAGAGAGAAACAGGTAAATAAATTAAATATACTTCATATTCATGGACTCATTTATAATTAAAAAAAAAATGGTTCCTCTGCAAATTATTATTCTTCTTTTGCACTATCTTAGTTCAGCCTTCAATTTTGATAATTATGCCCCTGATAGTAAAGGTTCCTCAAAGTGAACTCTTGTATATGCCAGGAAACTGCAGCGAACTTCTGAGGATCTTTATGTATATGGTGTCCATATTTCTACCCCATTTAATTTCTTACATTGTTGTCCTTTATGGAGCCTCCTGCCAGAGAACTGAAATATGCATTTCTTAATTGCCACATAACTGATTGGGTGCTTTGAGTAATGTCACTGGTACCATCCCTCAGAGTTAGAACAAAGCACTCAAAAATTCATCCAAGTGCTGTGAGCAGGATCTGGAAAGTTTAAAGTGGCTTTCAGGTTAGCATCTGGTACATGGCACCCCACCGTGCTGTTACTGAGCTTATGGATGTATGATTTAAGCATCAAAAAGACTATGACCTCTTGATTCAGGAAAATGATTTTTTTCTGTATTACCATGTACAAAAAATCACAGAAAAATAGGTGGTTTTCAGGTATTTATGCCCTTGAATGTATTTTAAAATTCTTATTTTCATGACACCTTGAAAACTTTTGTACTTTTTCCCATATTTGTGTAGGAAAGACAACTTTTTTTCTGTTAGGGTTTTTGGTATTATGCCCTCATCTTTTATTTTGTTTCCTTCTCCCCCCTTCATTCTCTCTCATTTTTTTAGCCTAACAACGTGATATTTCATATTGATAATTCCTTTCTGTATTGAAGAATATTCTTGGCTGTTTTTTGTGCAACAATGATTCTTGTCTGCTTCTTTTAGGGCATACAGAATTCTCCTCTAAATAGCAGCACTGTGCTGTTCAGCAACACTGGGCAAAATCTCCATCTGCATATGAAATCAATTCATTTCTCTTAAGGTTGATGTTGCCCTGCAAGTTGCCAGACTGGAACACTGTAGCAGTCATCTTAAAAATCTTAACATTTTTTCAACATGCTTTATTGCTAAAATACTCTTTCAATTCTAAAGGAGCATTTCAAATAATGGAGTGATGTATATCACCATTCTTAGCCTGTTCCTAGTAATAATGGAGAATTTTTGAGTATGTTTTCATAGCACTGGCATGGAGGTGCTGAAAAAAAAATCCTTAAATTTGTGGAGAAAGCATGAATATAAAAAATACAGTGGCGGTGCGTATTTGAAATTCGTGATATCGGTTATTGCCCTTCTCTATATCACCAGGTGTTTAAAAAAAGGGCAAGATAAGTATGGCACATAAGGCATGTTCTGTGACTCCAGCCAGTGTCTTGCAGAGAAATTTAAGTCCTTTTATTTCTCCAGGCAAAAAGCCAGGCAAGGCAAGGAATAAAGGAAGTGAAGAGTAAGTTAAAACACAAGGTATGTAGTACACTTTATTTACCTTTTTACACTGCTTCCTGTATCAGTTTGAAGCTTATACTTTACAAACCACATGAGATTTGTGTTTTTAATGACTTTTGAAATATGCTTAGCCCTTTGTTCAACAATACATTTTTCATAACGAGCCCTCTGGCAAGTATCTGTCATTCTATGCATCCACTGAATAATCTCTTTATTGTTTGCATATTTTATCATAGAACAACAGAGGTCTTCAAAGATACATTAAGAGGATGTATGTTTTCATAAAATTGATTGCTTTGATATCACAATCAAAGCCTTTGCTTCAAGCTGAGAATTTGAGAAGGGAGAGTCTTGCAGTACAGTGTATTTCAGGAGGTGCAGTTGTCCAGTTTTAGTTTCATGAGATACATGAACAATAGCAGTGTTTCAAGATGAATGAATAGTTTCATTTTGCAAAAATAACTCACAAACTATCAGAAAAGATTATTTAGGCATTTTTCAGCTGCTTTTCCCATTTGGAATTTTGCTTCCTTGTAAGATTTTTCTGTCCAGAGAAGAAACCATTTTTTGGATACCTATTATGCTATTTTAAGAAAAATTTCAAAAACATTTGAACAATGCAACTTTTAAATGACCATGTTGGTAATCCAGCATTTTGAAAAGCTAAATGTGATTTTCTTACTACAGATGGTATTTTCATGACAGTAGTAGATTGTGGCAAGATCATTTCGAATGCATTCTGCATGCATAATATGGAGGGTATGTTTGCAGATAATGATTATAAATAAAGGCATTTAAATCTGTTTTGTTGCATAGGAGAATGAGGAAGAGTATGGAACTTGCAGTGCTGGTGCAGTACAGACTGTTCCTGTCTACACATCGCATTATGACAAAAGAACCAGCTCAGAAAAACGAAGACTGGCACAGGTAAGACAAGACACCTGAAACTTCTGTTTGTGTTCACATAAATATAGGGAAATTTTTTTGCTGCTTACAGTAGTGTGTTTGTGAATCTGTTTGCGAGATGATTTTCCTGTCTGTGTTTGGATAGTGGATTAAAAGGCTGTGTTTATAGAAATACTGCTACACTGCTTGTATGGAGAAAAAAATGCTATTTGTGTTTCATCCCTGTTGAGAGGTGAACAAACAGATCTGTAAGTATGGATCAGAGATTTAATTCTTAAATGCTGGTTTTGAGAAAGGCTTCTCAAAAAATACATTCTGGTCTATTGATAAACCTGTATTAAGCTGTCTCTTTTAAGGCATATGAATTTTGTGTTTCTAATAAATTGTTTTGGCAGTCATATGGACTTTAACCTTGCTTGGATAGTTATGATTTATTATTTTGTTTATAAGTCAGCTAGTTAATGCAGTGCCAATGTCTTGGCTTTTGTTCTCTAATCCTTTCTAGTCTCTAGATTTGAAGTAACAGGTGTAGTGCCTCAAGTTTGGCAAGTTTTTTAATGGTTTTGGGTTTATTTTGACTTTTTTTTTTCAAAAATATCAACAAAGTTTTTCTAACTTTTTTTAATTGACAATATTTACCTGCATACGTACATATTTTTAATGTATGGCTATTTATTTTTGCATTGTATTATTATTGCATGTTTTTAATATATGTGGATTTTTAATGCCTAACATGAGAGTTAAATATACAAATTTGGTGCAACTGATCTAGGTACAGCAATAATGAAAATTTGAGTTGCCTATTTAATCAATTTGATTTTGAATTAGTTTTTATCAGTATTAAATACAAAGTTTCTGAAATACATCATGGAACTGATGCAGATGATTGCTAAATGATGGTGAAATTGTACATTAGTATTAAGTCATTATTTTTAGTAGGATTATAAATAATACAAAGAGTTTCTGCTTCACTGATATGATAGTGCTGCCTATTGTTATGTACAGGAGTTAGGGATACAAAGGAATATAATTCACCTTGGTAAAATTAAAGATTTCTTTTGAAGGCACGTCCTCAGACAGAACAGTTGAACTTTGCTGTGTTTTTGTGTTTGTGCAGCAGTACCATGCTGAATCCTGTAATCATTGCTGTTTCTACCAGGTGTCCTATAGCTTTGCAAACACGGCAGGAGTGCTGATGTGAGCCTGGCTTTGTTTCCATGCATCCACACGCACACACGTGTCAGTGGATGTGTTTGCACACAGACATAGATACATGTGTTTATGTGGGGTGTATTTACCAACAAAGCTGGGAACTGAGAGCCTCGCAGTTTTGCCCTGCTCCAAGCCAAAGGTGTCTTCTCCCCAGCTCTTGCCCAGTTGTCACGTGAACCCGGTGGGCAGGGAGGAGCACATGGGGATTGCCCTCCAAGAACTCCTTCACCTCTCACTCTTGCCATTCTCTTTTTCCTCCTCTTCCAAAGCAAACAAACCAAAGGACCTCTGAAAAATAAGTCTGCTGTTGCTACTCTTGTTTTTTATTTTTGGTCTTGGTATTTGAATAAGATAACATAAGTTCTTTATTAATAAATGGTGATTTTAAAGTTTACATCCGAATAAAAATACATATTTGTAGTCACAATGCGTGTATGAGAGAGACCATGTTTGATCTAATACTGAATCTGCTGTTTAAAAGAAGTGAAATTCAGAATGTTGTTATTGTCGGGTTTAATCCTTTTTCTGGTAGTCTTTATCCTGCAAATGGGACTCTTCACCCAGATTTCTAAAATTATCTTCACCAGTAGCTATATCAGTGTAAGGTTAGTGCTCATGTGGAGTTCAGGCAATTTGATACATATTTAAAGTAAGGACCAGATACTGATTAACTTGTTATATTGGTGTAGTGAAATACCCACGCCAAACCTAGATAAACAATGAACGAGAGAACGCGATTGCTTTTAATGGTCCTGCTCCCAAATTAGAGGCACCTCTGCACTTTATCACTATCTCTTCTGTACTGAAACATTTAGAAAATTGGAAACACAAAGAATTTGGTGTCATATTTTATGTCATATTTGAAGTATGCATTGAGCTTTTTCTCCTCCACTTCTTGGAAACAGTTAAATACTAAGAGTTACCTGATATGCTGTAAAACATACTTTGAAAAGTTATGTAAGATATGAAAGTTTGCTTTACTGAGAAAGATAATTTTAAAAAAATCATTCATAACAGGATTTGGGGGTCTGAGAGGACATTCCCTTTACAATAGGAAGTGAATCTGCTTTTACCCCAACAAACAGGCGTTTGTATATGGGTCTGCTAATTAGTACGGTTATTTCCTGTTTTGTTGATGAGGCTTTAATAAATGTCAAGGGGTGCAGCCATGAGGATCTCCCAATTAGGCTTTGCGTTTGTAAAACCCAACCCCTTCGCTTTTGTGTGAGGATGACAGTTCCAACTGCAGCCTCAGCCTAACAGGGCTCAAGGGAAAGGATACTTCTCTGGTTTTATTGAAAACACAGCCAGTTTGGCCCAGGGAGAATACCAGCACTGGTCACAGTGCAGAGCCATTTTTAACAATGAATATTTACTAAGCTTTATCACTGCTGTCATAGCGGCTTTATTGTATTTTTTCTTCTCCAGATTGGCAATTGACTTAAGAAAAATCAGCTGAAAAAAAAAAAAAAAATAGCATCTAAAATAGCTGTCAATACCTAACCAGAGGATAAATAATTAAACACATTATTGCAAACGGAAGCGCTCAGCTTGCCCTCCTATAATTTTCATTTTGAGAGTGTTTCCTGAAGGAAGGAGCTGAGGGGTGCACTGGTAGGTGCCCGTGTGCGCCCCGTTAATGCGTGCCCGAGTTGAGCCGTTCCCTCTCTGCAGCGTTCAGCTGAGCTTGCTGCTGCTCAGGCTCGCTCTTCTGGGCTCTTCAGACATGTGCGAGCTTAGCTGTATTGCAAGTCAACATTAACAGATGGATTGCCCTAAGCAAGGGAAAACCACAACAACAAAATCTAGTGAAAGTGGAGGATTGAAGCTTTTTATTGTTAAGCCTTATTAAAACCTTGGCATGTGCGCTGCTGTTAACTGTTTCATGCCTAGAGCTAATAATATGTCTCGGGTACGTTTCATCTCTTACATTAATTAGGACTGTAGAAGATACAAGAAATAACCAGCTAAATTTTTTGAAATAAAAATTAATGCAAGCATCAGATTGCTTAGGCTCTGTTTGCAGTATCTTGTGAGTGATACCGCTGAGTTCCATTAACTATTGATGAGCAAGGTGCAGCAGGACATGTTTTAGACTAAGGAGCATTCGGTTTTTTGCATAATCTGATTTAATTCTGTGCCATTTTATGCTCCCAGGTAATGCAGATTTTTGGGTACACAGGGACCTAAATGCAGTAGGAGCTCTTTAAAATTGTTCCAAATTAATATATAATTAAAAAGAGAGTGTGTTTATTATGATCCTGGTTAGAATGCCAGGAAGATCTGTTTGATTTCATGAATATGATCTTTATAGTTTTACTGTTATATGAGGTGTTAGGATAGTTTATTGAAAATGGACCATGTAGGATATCAACAGTCATAATCCATTTCATGGCAAATAAAACACTCTAGAAGATTAGCAGAATACCAAATAAGAACTACCAGTTCCCTTTGCAGTTAGTGAGTTAGCAATGCCCCTTTATCTCTCAGAAAATCTGTTCTACCTGTACCTTTAGGCACCTACTACTTTCCATCTGTAATGGAAATAGGCACGTGGATTTACCAATCACTGTGTCTTAACACTGCTTTAAATGTTCCTGTGTTGAAGATACCAAGTGAACTGCTGGCCATGACTTTGCAGAATCCAAATACAGCGTCTAATAACGTTTTAAAAACACTTTTAGTAAAAATCAAGCTAGACTAAACTTTTTTCTTGGTGTTTTCGAACAGAAGAGAGGTTATCTTTTTTTTTTTCTTTCTTTGTTTTTTTTTTTTTTTTTTTTAATCATATTGCAAATGTAGCTTTTTCACTTTTATTGAAGTATGTCCTAGAGACTATACAATATACAATTCAGCTTGCACTAGGTGTGCTTGGCATCTGTTCAACAAAGACAGCAAGTGTCAGGCAGGAAGATGTGTTCAGAATAACCTTACCTTCAGGAGTGCCCCATTTTTCAATATCCCTACAATGGCCAGTAAAATAAATGACATAATCATTAGCTACAAAGGGCTTCTAGTAACTGATTACCCTCCTAACCTGAAAAAGGTGGTGAGAGTGGGCTATTCTGGAGACTTTTTTTTTCCCAGGAAAATAAGAGAGGAGAATGTGATAATGCAGTGCTGAATATACGTAGTCTGTATAAGATGACTGAATATCTTTTAGAAAAAATATCCACAGTCAGCCCCACAATGATTTCAGAAACGTAAATCTGATTAAACACATTTGTATTTGTATTCAGACAATGGGCTTGAGATCACATCTATGCCTACCAAGCACATATAACACTGGTTCTGTTGCTGGAGGTTTCTCCTACCCTCAATGACTGAAATATTATAAATTGAAAGATATCATAAACAGTATGAGCTAGTTTTTAACGTAAATCATGTTTTGCTTGTGTAAAATACAATTTTGAAGTAACCATTGGTTGATCAGTAAATTTTGTTTCTTTAGCTAATGTGGTGTAATATGAAAATATTGTAGATATCATTAGCTTCCTTTAATTTGGAGAAAAATCTTTTGTCGTGTTGTGTCAAATAAGATCTCTTCATTCTACAAAACAGTCAGATTTCCTTTTAATTAAAAATGAAAAACCTAGGCAGCCAAAATTCAAATTGCAGATTACGAGAGTGCCCTCTCGTGGCTCCGGTTCCTTTCCAAAGTGGCAGAGCACACGGGGATCCTCTGCCTGTGCAAGCCTTGCCTGGCACAACGAAGATCTCTTACAAATCAAGGGGTACTTCCTTTATTTGTGTTAAGTGAAGTTGTCCCTGGATTTTGTACAAATTAAGCATTTAGATGCTTTTGTGTATCACGCATTATCCTATTTTCAGGAACAGGGAATGGAAGCTCCCAAGTAGAGGTGTAATTACAAGACTGCTGAAACCCTGCTTCCCACTAAACAGTGACAGTGACTGTCCTCAGCAGATTTGGGCTGCTTGTTCTGCACCCATAAACCAGTGTCACCTGTGGCTGTTGGTCTTGGAGTTTTGCCGTAAAAATCACTTGAGAAACCTCTTCACTAATTACTATGATTGCAGTTTAATTAAAAAAAAAAAAAAAATAGATGGGGTAATGGTCAGGAATTTGCTCTGGAATTTTTTTGTTACCCTGTGGAATGCTTGGGTTTTCAGGGCAATGTCATCAGCATATCTCCCTCTGATTTATCTTACTGAAAGAAAAAATTATGCAAGCAAAAAGTTTGCCGATGCTTTTCCTGGCTATTGTAGCCTCTCCCTTGAAGTCTTTTAATGAATAGAAATGCAGCTTTTCAGAGGGTCTTTCTTCTGCAAACAAATGAGCCATACTGGTGGCATGTCTAGCACTATTTCCTTTTTCTGAAGGATCTCAGAGAAAAATGCTGTCTTGCAAAGTATCTTCAAACTGGGTGAACCTTTCTGTCCTCAGTATTTAATTGGAATAACCAGATTAATTTTTTTATCAGGAGAATTTATTGACATCTTAATGCAGCAGTGGTATCTTTTACTTTCTTTTACCATGTATCTTCTTTCTTCCACAAGTCATAGCTTTGCTCCACTAAATCAAGGAGTCAGCGGAGCCATCCGACAACACTTGGAACCTGTGTCCTGACTTCATGTTGCTTTTGCCTTCTGGCTTGAAGGTTTGAAGAGCACCACTTTACATCTAAAACTTCAGCTCTAGTGCTCTATGTTCCCTAACATTTTCTTCCTCTCTATATTCCTGTACTTAAAAAAAAAGTTCAGTTAAAGAAAAAAGTTTGTTTGGAGGCAAAAGGAGGGAGAAATAGAAGAAAAGGGAAAATCCTCTCCTGCAGGGATCTCTGAATCATATCTCTGAATGTGAGAGTCCAGAATCAGCCTGTCTAATTTTAGATACTTCTGAAATGCTGAAGTTAGCAGCAGTGCTGCCTTAGGCCCTTTCTGCAGTAAGTGGAGAGAGGGGCATGACTGAAGGGCAGCTCAACCCACCTAGAGTCTCAATTGCATCCTGATGATTCCTCTGTCTTGCTGCTAATTGTCTAATTTGGGTCCTGAAATAGCTGAAATTAGTAACATCCAACTCCAATTGCCAGCCAAATTCCACAGCACCTTGCAGAGAAAGACCTTATTTATTGAGCAGAAGACTCCTACTGGTGTCAAACAATGGGAGGGACTCCTCCCTGGTAATTCTTCTGTTTGGAATCCCTAGACAGTGTAGAAACGTGCTTGGAGTCAGTGTTTCTAAGGCACAATCTTTTTTTCCTTGCAAATGTGATTAGTCTGTTTTCAAGCTTCATACGGAGCTTCCCTCAAATAGGATCTGCCATCGGTTTGATGGACAGGGTTCAGTGCTGCTGGAGTCTGGAGGTGTAGGATGTTTGTGTTTGCGATCATTTTACATTGTACATTTTAACTTGGATGGTTTTGGTAAGTTTTCCTCTGAAAAAATCACACATGACCAGCAAACAGTGCTCTCAGCAGTGATTGTACCATGAGAGAGTTCTGCTGATGTAAGGGTATGATGCACATTTTACCCAAAAGATCAGTTTAACCAGTGGTCTCTCTTTCATCTGCTTAGGAATTGTGTCAAATAGATAGCACATTTTAGCCAAATAAACTGGACTTACAGCTGTCCTGGTTCATTAATGTCCCACACTGTGCACCTGTGTTAAGAGACTTTCAGGTCTCTTAACTTTCTTGTTACTTCAAATCCATGTTCCCTTTTCTGCTTTTGTTCACATAAACATTTTTGTGGCTTTGGACACTGATTAGTTTTCTTTCCGACACACATTCTCCCTTCTATTCCTGCTCTTCTGTTCGCTGTGACTCCCTCATTCTATCATTTTTCTTCTGTCTCATCGTTGGGTGTACATTAGGACATTAATAACCATCTGAAAAGGGAGCATAAGTGATATCTTTTTCCATTTTTGCAACTGCACATTCTGCCTGGTGAATCTGATTCTTAAAATCATGCACAAAAAAATGAGCTGCTGGCTTTAGTTGTTGCAAATGGCACTGCAAATCTCCACGTCCTATTTTAAAAGACTAACACTTGTGCTTGTTGCCAATTAAAGTGGAGCCAGGCTGCCTTCTGATGGTGCACTCCTTGCAGCTCGAATGGTGTGTGGCACGGTGCCACGGTGCATCATCAGCTGAAAACGGGAGGTTTTGCTAAGAATAGCCTGGGTGCCATTGAGAAAAGCGGGGTCTGGCTGTTGGGAGGTGGTGCCTCACTCTGGGCAATGTGGGGCCTCAAGCTGATTCGGGGGGGCTCAGGCTTCCTGAGGAAAAAAGGGGCTGCCATTCCTCAGGGAAAGTGGAAGGTTGCTTGTTGTTTTGGAGAAAAACGTAACTATTTTTGAAAAAATACTTGCAGAAGCATGATTAGTTGTTAAAAATGAAAAGCAGTGTTACACTATTCTCAAATAAGACCTGTGTTCAAGAGTCTAGCATGCATAAATGGTAGAGAGCTGAGAGCTTGTTCTTTTTTCACCACAGCAATTCAGAACAAAAGTAATTGCATGTGTTATCCTTGACTAAGTATCTCAACAAATTTATCATTCATAGTTATAATAAATCCTACCTCAGCATAGGTATTAGGGTTTCCTATAACTTTACAATAGTCACTGGAGATCTCTGTGGCATTAAAGTGTACTTAGCATTTCAAAGCACTGTGCCCATACACCTATTTCTTGTAGTATCTACTTAATTTATATCCACGACAGTTTTCTGATATCAGAGCATTCTTGATTAGAATCCATACTTCTTTTCTGTCTCTGCTTTCCTCCTTCTTTCATCAGTCTCAGCTCTCAGGGAGCATAATGAGGAGTACCTTCCTGTGAGCCATGGCTTTAGGTCACATTGTTTAACCAGAAAGGAACGTGACAAGTTGTGCTTTACTGGAAGGTCTGATTGAGAGATCTCTTGCTTCCCTACTGGATGAAGCCATAATTATGTATGTGATTTGTTTGTAGAGGAAGATGGGTAAAATAAAATACTGAATCATAAATAAGAGTGGGCTTGTATTTATTTTGCTTGCTCACACTGAATAAATAATTTCTGAATTTTTAAGAAAAAGGAGACAGTACTTCATAGATTTAAGCCATGGTATATATTTTTCTTTTTTTGAAACTTTATATGTGTTGATGTATTGAGTAGCCAGTAAACGTGAAATTAGATGCGTGCTGCCATTTATCAAAAGATTATTTGTTTTTCACTTTGAGTGTAATTAATAGCAGCAGCCTTGTTAAACTTCCTGCCTTAGTATCAATCAATAAGAACTCATTACCAAAAGCTGGATGTCTGAAAGGTCTAGCATTATATAAAAAGCTGACATTTCAAAGATTGACTTTCACGCCCAATCAAGAATATAAGCAACTTACATTTAAGTCTTTTAGCATTCATGTATTTTGGCATTTTTATTCCAAAGCAGTACATTTTGTGAGGCTACCAGCAAGCAGAAGAGAACAGTTTAAGGACTGTTTCTCCCTTTATTTGGTTCCGCTGTGTTTATACTGTCAGTTTCTTTTCCTCATTTCAGTGAACAGCATTGGTTCAGGTCTGTATAGGCTGCAGACTACTTGCACTAGGAGATGTTGAAGCAGGGCAGCAACTGGAGAGGATGGATATGGTGAATACAGAAAGGATATATAGGCTCACACCAGATTGTGGAGAGCATGAGCTTGTGTTTAAACGTACTCAGCTCTTACATTCCAAGAAAAATGAGAGATGCCATGTGCAGGGAGATGAGAGAAATTTGAAACAGCAAAAATTGAATCCCTGTTCTTGTTGTGATATAAAGTAAATACATTAAGAAATAGATTTAATAGCTAAGCAGAACTGTTTGGAAGAAGCAGAACAACTAGGTACTTTAAAGGAGTTTGTTCCTTTATTTTATAGAAAAAAACATGACAGCAGTCTATTAAGACTTTATAAAGTTCTGGTGCAGCAAGAAAGGACTACTTCCATATCATTTCTTGTGGTAATAAATTTAAATGGTCTGGTTGTTATTAGAATGCTAATCAGGAAGGAAGCAGAAGTCTGTCCTTTTTTCATAAAGGGGTATAAAAAAGGTTACACACTTCAAAATGCAGAAAAGACAGAAATTAAAAGCTTAAATAACTGCAAACAGCAGGATACGTCAGTAATGGAAAGACTTCTTAAATGACTCTGACAGCTTTTGCAGGTGCACATACTCTGTCACTTTGCCTAGTGGAGCATTGAAAAAGTTTTATGGCTCTCCTTTTGAAATTTATTAAGGGTTTCTTTCTTTCTTTTTCTTTCTTTGCAAAGTAGTCTGGACGTACCCCTCCCTTGCAGTCGTTTTTATTACAGCTCCTAAAGGAAAGTCACCTATTCAAAAACATGTGTTGCTTGTTGTCTCCCTGGTTAGCTCACAGAGCTGTAAATGCTGGAGAAGGTTGTTATTTACAGCCAGATATTTTCATTCCCTTCCCTTCCCCGATATCTTTTTCTTTGTATGTAAATCCCATTTTATTTGGTTTAGTTGTTGAAAGTCTCCCTGTGTAATTTTTTAATCTACCCCTAATCATTTAAATTGGTAACAAAAAAGTAACAGAAATGTTTTTTCAAAGAGTTTGGCCATCAGGAGCTAGGAGTTCTTGTTTTAGGTTTATCAACTTGGCTGTTACATTCCTTTATATGATTTTTCGTGCTTTCACTATCACACTTGCATATTACTGTTCATAGATGTTCTGAGGGGCCACTCTAATGGCTGTGGTGTTTGCTGATTCTTAATTTTATTCAGCTCCTGCTTCTCAAAGACACAACTTTCTCCTTTTTTTCCCCTTTTTTCTTGAAGCTTGATATCTGTCCTCTTTGAAATATTATTTATTATTTCAACAAATCAGCAAGTGTTATCTTGTAGAATTTTATTCCATTGACAGAGTTAATTCCTCTACAGATGAACAAGTGTCAGTTTCCATTTTGTTTTCTGCAACTTCACAACATTTTAAAGAACTTTCTTCCCTGCAAAATCTCATATTTATGTTAGTAGGAATAAATTTTGATGCAAATTCAAAGAAAATGAGAGAGGCAGACAAGATTTTGCCTCCTAGGAGCCAGTTCCTGGTTAGAGCTTGAATTACAATGTCATGTCAGAATTTTCTTGGGGAAATGGTTAATTTCCAGTGTTACTGAAACAAAGTGTTTTAATTTTGCCAGTGAAGATAAATACTTAAAGCTGCAACTTTTAAACCAAAAGCAGCGGCTGTGGTTGTGACAGGGATCACTGAGATAACCAATCACCAGTATCAGTTGACAGAGTGGGTCCCTTCCCTTTAGTTACAGGCAGGATTGCAACAGTGACGGGAACAACACAAAACTCACAAAATATGAAATAGTTAGAAGTGGTTAGTTTCTCTGTATTCCATCCTGTACTTTTTGCTCAAAATGAACCTTAGTTAGGGTTGTTTAATGGGTTGTAATACTGTAATAATTTTCTCATTTTCCGTCAACTATTACTTGGTTTAACACATTAAGAACCATATGTTTCCTCTTTGAGGGCAAGAAGCTGTGGAAAGTGTTATCAAAACTTGCTGCTTTAATTAAATTCTCTCTTGTTGAACAAGAAAAAAATCTCAGTCTCTAAAGAATGAATACTGAGGTGTTCCTGTAAACAATGGGGTGGTGGGGAGTTACAGAGAGCGTCCTGGTATTTATAGAACACTGACAACATCTGTAATAGGTAACATACTGAAATCCTCACAGTACGAGATTTTCAAGCTCCTTGTAGTCTGAAATTAAGGCCATATTTCTTCCCCATCAGGGGCTTGTTGCAGGTTTAGGCATTTGGTGAGCTGCATGTTGAGATGTGGGCAGTAGCACTTCTTATTTGCATGTGATTTTCCTCAAATTTAGCTAACGCTGTTTTCCCTCTGTACAAATTCCATCCATATGTCTTTAAATTATTGGTAGCTATCCAGTGCATATATCTCTTCAGTGCATTGATTGCTAGTATAGTTAAACTTATACAAAAAGGTTTTGATACAAAACAAGTATAAGAGGTATATATTCCTGAAGACAGTCATTTGCGAAGTACAAGAGACTGAAATTCATGGTTTAAACTTTCTGGTCAGGATAGAGACTTTTTTCTGATTATTGTGGAATTCTTTAGCCTATTTTTGTTTGCTGAATGTGATATAATAGGTGAGTATTCTGTACAGAAATGTGTGAATTTACAGCACACTAGCTCCTCCATGTAAAATCCTCTTGAGGTGCTCTGAGTGTGCACTGAGTTGGAATTAATTGTAATCCACAGTAAATTATCCTGCACAAAGGCGTTCTTAGTGCAAGGTTTCTGATCTGGATATTATTTACTCTGCAGTCCTGTACAGCACCATAACATAAACATAGCTGTGTAGAGATTCTCCCAACTTCCTTTGTATTTGCTACTTCAAAAATCAGTTTTCCTTCATGCTCAAGAGACCACATGAACCAAAGCTTGGTTTCTACCAGAAAGTAGTGAACCACAGTGCTTTTTGTGATGTGCTTTCAAGAAAGGGTAGCTGCTAGACTTAAGTGATGCTTTTCCTCCAGTTTCCAGCCTTCTGCTAATCAATGCTTTGCATAAATAATAAGGCACTCCAGGCTTTGCATAAATAAGGAGACCCTCCATAGGCCATGAAGAGAAATGGTTCTTTTTAATTGGTGATGCTTGAGGACTTGGAACAATCTTTACAAGACTTGATCAATATGTGGTTTTCCTCATCAAGTGCTCAGAAGCCCTAATGAGTAAAGTGGCAGCTGGTCTCCAGATAAGTAATGCTGAAATAGAAAAAATAAACAAAATTATAATGTTAATTGTCCTTCCTCCAGACTCGTTTCAACCAGCGCCTTAGTAACCAGAATTTTGCCTTGGATGAAGATGACGATGATGAAATTGAGAGAACAAGCAAGTAAGAAGTCTGTTTGGATGTGTTATATATGTTTAGGAGAGAAAGTAACAAGTGTTATTCAGCAAAGTGGAGTTCAAGTGACACATTTCTCTCCTGTCCAGGCTGCTACCTCAATTCTTGATCTAGATGATGTCAAATAGTTTAGGATTTAAATCTGCTTTAAAAAGAAGGACAGGCTATTATATCTTTCCATTATTTATAGTGTCCAGAAGAGCTTGACATAATCCTCAGTCTTCACAGCCTCCAGATAAAAAGACTACATACACAAAGAAACAGCAAAATATTCATCAGCATGGTGGGCAGTGACCTCAGCTAATCTATTCTTTAAGGCTTGTGTTGTGGCCATGACAATGGGACGTTTTTTGAAGGATCTGAAAGACAAGACCTTGGAAATTTTCTATCAAGGTCTTTCTATATGGGAACTAAAGGAAAACTTTTAAGTTGAGGCTTAAGCTATATTGAGGCACGTTCTGAAGTCAGGAGTTGATTTTTGATAATGAACATCTGGATATAAACCAGAAAGGACATTAAAAGCAAAATCAAGCAGCTTAAGCTGTGGTATAGTAGGGAAGAGGGAGCTAGTGAAGTGTTAAAAGGATATAATGAAAACAGTGAGCCATGGAAAACAGCCTTTGTAGCAGTGTTGATAGAGGTAGAAAAAGACCATGGTAGGATGGGGGTCTGAGGTGAGGATATTGCAATGACCAAGAGAGGAAATAAGAGACAAAAGCACCAGTTCTCCTTGCAGATAGGCAGTATATGAGGAAATCTGCCCATATGATGGAGGAGGAGTTGCAGGAGGGGAGTCTTGCCACTGGAACAAAGTGTTTGGCTGGGCCAGGAGGCAGCTAATGGTAACTGCGTCTCAATCGACACTGTATATCTGTGTTCAGGAAAATTCTTGAGTAGAAAGATATTCCAGGTTTATGTTCCCATTCAAAGGTCTCAAAATGCATTCTCTTATGCCCTTTCAGAAGTGGCTATAATAAAATGGCTTTTATGTTCCTATCTGATGGAAGAGTTTTGTTTTCAGGTTATCATCAGAAGACAGTGAAGAAGCTTCTGCTTACTTTTATGATAGTGATGGTTCTGGTGAAACTGGAATAACTCAGCATCAAGGAGAAATGGACTTGCTTGGAGAGATTCTGGACACGCTGAGCACACACAGTTCAGATCAAGGAAAACTCTCAGGAGCAAAGAGCCTGGATTTCTTTAGATCAATGGATGACATTGATTACAAGACTGCGGTTAGTCTTCTGCTTTCATTTGAAAACCGACCCAAGTCCATTTACAGTGGAATCCCGCACTTGTGGAATGAACAACATGCAGCTCAGACTCTGCAGCACACTCCTTAGAATTGCTGATGTGTCTTCCTAGGGCTATATCACAGTACACTCATGCTGGCCACTGCATGATGGTTTTTCACCAGCCAAGAAATTGTCCAGGTTACTAAGTCATCTTGGAACAGTACTTTTCCCTTAAAGCAGTAACTGCATAGAGAGCTGTGAACAGTATAATAATTTAACTTAATCAAATAGTTTAGTATTGTATTTATATATATATATATATATATTATTTTTTGCTGTTAAATCTGATATGCCTTGAGCTGGTTTAGGATTTTTTAATGCAAATTAGAAGTCATTTTCATTTTCACCTTGTAGACTTAGACTAGTCATAGTGATATAATGATGTTTCCTTTTTGATTTAAGTCATGGGATCCAGGTGGTAATTGCACCTGAAACACTGCTAGAATATTACTCCAGAGTTTTCTAAGAGGTCTCCTTGTTCTTATTTTAGGTAGAGTGGCACTGGTCCTTTAGTGTAAACACACTGCTTGCCTACAGTTTTAAAACCCTCACCAAGTCACTGCTGTGGTATTAGCCAAAAAAGCTGAGTGTTTCTGAATTCCAGCACATATCAGCTGTCCAACACTTACTTTTGCTGAAAGGGATCCTGTAGTAGATGATTTATTACTGGAGCAGCGAATACTGATGCAAATATTTATAAAGCTTGTAAAATTTTATATTATGAGTGTCACATAGGGGTTAGATTAATAAAATGCCCAGTTCTGTTTGACCAAAAACCTTTAATATTGAAAGTTGGTATAATGAAGCAAAGAGGAAATGCCATCTGGTTTTAGTTTTCGTCCCCCTCCCTCTCATATTATGGGTACAAACTAGAAAAGTATGTCTTTGTTCACTGTCAAAACTGCTTATGCAAAGCCTGAATGGACAGAGGAGACAGAAATCCTTCCACTTTGTGCTACCAGAGGCAGTCCTTTAGGCTGAGAGACAGTGTTCTGTGAGCAGATGTAAGAGCACTTGGCCTTGCATTGTGTCTGGGATAGTTGTTTTGTAACACTGAGCCCCAAGGGGAATCCATGATTTAGGAACGTACGAAATCCCTTCCAGTACTTGTGTTTCAAAGATACCAGCGTAGAGATGTTTCTTGTGACATTAACTATGAACACACGTTTTTTCTTTCAGAACAAGTCAAATGCACCTAGTGAGAGCAACCTTACGCTGCTCTGCAGCAGTGCTAATGACCAGGCAGAGTGGAACCTCGGCCAGGATGACAGTGTCCTCCATGGGAAGCAGCTCCCCCCGTCGCCAAGGAAGCAAATTTCTTCTGGTGGCCAGAGAGAATCTCTCTCGAGGATGGAAGAAGAGAAGAGTGGCAACTTTACTACTGACAAGATGGACACCACTAGGTTGACATGCCTATCTCCAGAACGACCAAATGCCCAGTTTACTTCCCTAGAAAGTTTCAAAGCAGGCTTTTCTTCCTGTCAGTATGGAAAGCCTAAGGAAACACTAAGCAATACCTCAGAAGATCAGCTCCCAGCAGGTCTCGCTCAACAGCCATCCATTCTGGTCCCTTGGGAGAAAGGTGGGAAGGAAGGAGATGAAACTCCAGAAGAAGGTGGACTTCTTCAAGAAGTGGTGTCATTATGTAAACTGAATTCTGCTTTTCACTATGGTTTAAATATTTCAAAGGATAGCTTATCCAGCAGTAGCAGTGGAAATAAAACATAAAAAGTATGAGAAGAGAATCTTGACTCCCATCAGATGTTAAAGGGAGGCTACTCAGGACTCCATGTAACTCCATATAACATGATAACCAAAAAATGGAAAGGAATAAGAGCTCTTCTGTTAAAAAAATAATTCTCTTCCGTTGAGTATGTATTTTCTGCCATTGGACATCCGCTTCTGCGTTTACTCAGTTTGTTTGTTATAGTTAGGTCCACAAAATGGAATTAAATATATGAATGCTCTCTCAAATCAGGTACTAGTTAGTCTCTGTTAAAAATACAGGAAGTGTATGGTGCTTCCTAGTGTTTGCTTCCTCTAAGCAGCAAGGGTGTCGTCTAAAGGTAGCCGGGTTTTGAAGGTACTATGTTAATTCCATTAGCATGAAATGAACCAAGCAGTCTGATTTGTCTGAAATGTACAAATGTTAATATTTGTAATGAATAATAATTGCCTTAATCTTTTGAGAAGGGGTTTAACTGTCTTAGAAGATGAATGCAAATCTACAAAACAGCAATAATGATTTTCCATGGCAGGAATTTGCTTCAGCAAAGGTGGGGGGAGGTAAGGAGACTTTTTTTAGATTAAGGAATTTCTTGTGACTACAACTTGGAACTTACTCTAAACTAATACTGTGGCTCTGTCTTCCAGACTTCAAAAAGGTAGCACATGGTTTTCTCTCTTCTATAAAGTACATGAAGTGCTGAATTATGTGACATTTATTGACTTCTGTTTACAACTAAGACACTTTAAAGACACAGTTTCCCTAGGTAGACTAATTCACCTAAAAATTCTCAGAAAGGAAAGTGTAAGTGGAATTGATAGATTTCTATTTTTTTTTTTTTTTATTTTCTGCAGTTTAATAGTTGGAAAACTAATTTGTGCCTAATTTGTAGCACTAGAAAGCTAAATTTAGAGATTGAGATTGAGACTGCATATATCCAACTCTCATTTTAGCCAAGTTGAACAACCAAAAACTTCTTTCTAAATTCAGTGAAGGAGAATAAGTGGTCCTGATGTATAATGTATTTAGAACTAGCATTTGTCATCCTTCTGGCAGTGTTCCTGACGAATATTTGGGTATTTAAAGTCTGAACATTTTTAGTGCTCTGTGGAGCAGCTCTTTCATTTTTGAAATTTTCTTCATCTTTTCATTTTCCACCTCACCATTTATACCTTGTCTCCACAATAGCTCAGGACAGAAAAGACAATTAATCAGTTTCAGCAGATTGGAGTTGTCAGCTTTGAGGGTTATTTGTACTAAAGTTGGTAGAAATAGGACATGGGTATAGGATGAAACCTGCCTGAGAAGAATGTTCTGGTCTTCTAAGTCATGAAACCTTTTTTCTTTCCCTCTTTGGCATGAATGATTTCTGTTAATCTCAGCCTAGGCCTGAGTGAATGCATTCCTGGGGCTGGTATTTGGATCTGATTGTGCTTAAGTACCTTAATAGTAGTTTGTAGCACAGTTTCATATCAGTTGCCTCACTGAGATTTATTAATTCATTTTCCTTCTAGCTGACACAAATGGAAAGGGTTTTTTTGGCTGCTTTCTTACAAGGCAGCTGACCTAAGGGAATTGCTCCATGGAATGGCTGAGGCACTGTTTGGAACCTCAGCAGAGAGGCTCAGTTGAGTGCGACCTGGGGTTTGTTACTGCAAAGTTTCATCTTGTTCCAGAATGAGAAGGGCTGGGCCAGTACTGAGGAACCTCCAGAATTAATTTTTTTTAATCAGTGCAACAAAGATAAAAGGTTGTAAAAGTGCAAATCTTGCAGAAATATCTGTGTCTGATCAAGCATGAACATTTTGGAGGGCATCTGCATTGCTGGAGAATCTCAGTGTTCCAGAGCTGGCAGTTGTACATCCAGAGGTCTGTACTCCAAGCTATTTGTTTATCCTTTGGTTTCCTCTTGTGCATCAACATGATACGTTGTGAACTTTTTTAATAACAAAAAATATTACTTGGAAAAATATTTTGCACTATTAGTAATCAAAAGTACCATAAAAATAATGGAAATCTTCACTCTCAGCTTTCCAAGTGTGTCAGGCTGGGTGGCTCATGTGCTGTTCAGATGACAAAGCTCCAGAGCAACCTGATGATTCCTTGTTTAAAGCTGGCTTTAATGAATTGAGGGCATTGTTCTCCCTTGCTGGTACTGAACATTGCCCAAGCATCGTGCTGCAACTGTGTCTAAGAGAAGACAGGCAATACACAGGTTTTTGTTTTGTAGCACTTCCTACTCCTCATTCATCTCCTTGCATTTTGTGATGAGAATTTCAAGGTACACCTTTTCCTCTGCAACTCACATGATGTTTCTATCCATGGTTCAATCTAAGTTGCTTTGTTTTCTTCATCTATTAAAGATAGTAAACAGTATCAATGTTTTAAGGAGGAAGAGAGAAAAATTCCAGAAATTATGGCCATCATTAGTTTCAAAACCATCGAACACCTAAGTCCAGGAATGCTGCCAGAAAATGGTTTTCAAAAATGACTGTTTAGTACAGGCATAAATCTTACTGGCTTTACATGTGGGTTAGACACTGAAAAAATTATCACGCAGGTTGTCCCATTCTCAGCTTTGTGGAATAAATAAGGAAGCCATGTGAGATTGCCAGTATTCTTGAGTTTTTATAAGGGTAATAAAATTGAAAGTTTGATAGTGGAATCTTTCAAAATTGAGGCACTGTAGTAATGATTCACAGAGTGAAAATGCAGGCTGAAAAGAAGTAAACAGATTAAAAAAAAAGATGGTACATTCAGTTTAGAATTATTACAGTCAAAATGTTTCTCTGCTTATGCTGCATTGTTTCCTTACTATTTACAAAGCCCATAGTTTGTTTACAATTATTAAATAGTATGTCTTTTTTGATTTTGAACCTTGTATGGGTTCAGAAATAATTTAGTCTTATATATATGTTGATTTTAACTGTAGGTACATTTTTTTACTCTGTAATATATGGAATCTTCTCCACTTACTATCACTGATCTTTTAAAAAGGCTAATATTTGTGCCTTATTTGAATAGAATTGCCAGTTACCAAATAGATAAGAGTCCAAACTGATATTTCTGGTTCACCACTCTTGTTCTCTGTCCTTGTGATAATATAAAACTGTTTATTGGCTACATATGCAGTATTTTTAGTACCACATTTGGTTCTATATTAAGATAAATTTTCCAGGTCCAGTACTTAGCAAGTTTTATACTTGTATGCTTTTTATTTGTGGAAATCCTTCTAGTGTCTTTGAAAATCATCAACACTGATCACCAGCTACTGGTGAGAACTGAATTCTGCTCAGTCAGAGCTCCTGTGGTCTTCTTCAGAGGCATTTCTTTTCTTCAGGATCTCAAAAATATTCCCATTTCTCCTGTTTAAGGGGGGTACCAGGTTATTTGATTAAGCTTTGTGGTCCGTTACTTACATATAGGAAGAAATTTCTGATGCAGAAAGTCAAACCAGGTCTTGAAATAAATATTTTTGAGTTTATTTTGCATAGATGTCTGCCTAAAATGAGCTGTATCTCTCATCTGGTTTGGAAGGAAAAAGTAGGGGCTGTGGAAGGACAAAGGGATTTCTGGGTTGTTCCAGTGCAGTGTGGTGAAGCAGAGCCTGGAAGTCCACAGGAGAGGTAACTTTGAAGAAATACAGATTTCAGTTCTAGCTCAGTTACAGTAGTTCTAGCTCAGTCATGTAGGCAGAAGTAATATTGCCTGTGGAGTTAACTCCCTGTGGGATTTGCAGAATGGATAATACGTTGTCCCAGTCAAAGCCTTCCCATTCACGTGTATAGAGATGTAATGAGGAAAACTGCAGCTATCAGGGGAGGACTGTGGATGCAGAGGTGATCCCTACCCACCCTCTATGCATGCAGAGGGCAGTCTGTGTAGAATAGGCAGTGGTTTGCTCTTCCATCTCACATATTTGGGTATCATGTAGTTCTGAAAAATAGACTTGTTCTGAAGAAAAAATGTAGTTGTAGAAGTTTTCATAGAAGTTGTCGACTGAACCCTTCCTTGTCATTTAGCATTTCAGTGGTGCTGCTGCTGTTGGGGTGGGATCATCAGAAACTCTCAACACTGGCTGAAGTCCCCTCTCAGGCATTGTAACACAGACTTCAGGCAGAGTTTTAGACAAATGCTGGGTGCTTCTGAAAATCCCACCCAATCTATTAGAAGAGTGTTTTAGACCTTAAAATTCTGTTTTAGATGTCTTTTCAGGTTTTAGGATGAGCTAGTTTACAATCTTGTGTTCTTGTAACCAATGTAAAGTCTAGGCAAAAGAACAGTTAAACCAGGTGTTTAAAACAGGTTCTCCTTATCCACCTACAGTCAATGATGCTCAGTTCTACAGAACAATTTTTCGTTGGTGCAGCTGTCTAATAGAATTGCTAGGGGTATCTAAAATACTTTCTCTATGCATGTAAGTAATCAAACATTTCATGCAACAATCAAGTGCCAGCGTGAGGCCCTTTTGCAAATGCCTCCTGTGTAATCCTGACTGTACCCTGTCCTGCAGAAAGAGCCCCTAACCATGGACCTCCCTGACTCCTCAGGGAGAGCTCAAGAGGAGCTTGATTTCCAAGGAGTTAGCATCTTCTCCCTTGGCACCAGCCTCTAGTCCGGGTTCTGTGAGACTCTAGCCAGTGTATTCCCAACAGCCTGAAATTTCAGGCTAAACAAATGTGGCTAGTAAACAGCTTCCTTATTGCAAAGCTCAGGATGGTGAAGGCTGTCTGTTCCCATGGTATTGCAGTAAATCTTTGAAGAATGAATGTAGAAATAATTGCACCAGCAAAACGAGTATGAATGGTGATGTGAATTGTCTTCAGTAACTTCTTTGCTGCTATTAGGTGTGTCTGCCTCTGCCAGTTTACTTGTTAGCAGAATCTGAGCTGACCAGAACGTGTCCTCACCTTCACCCCAGGTGCATGGACCACAGCTGGCCTAGAATTCATGTTCCTTGGGGTGTTGAAAATAAAGGAATGGAAAGGGATGATGTGGTTTGTTAGTGCAAAACCTTCCTTGATCCATTTTGCAATATCTGTTCCACCGTTTCAGTCATTGGATGGTTGAAAGTACGTGTCAGGTCTCTCTGAGAGCTGCTTCGCTTACTCTTGTAGAGTTTCTGGTGAGTCCACAGCCACCTCAGTCTAGAGGGCCATCCACAGCCCATGTAGGCGGCAGGGCCATTGCCATCCTCTGCTGGGTTGGAGTATGCAGCAGGTAACACAGTTGGGAGTTACTGCAAGGTGTACTGTAGTAAAGAGTACTCAATTAAATTGTACTTAGGTCAATACTAACAACACCTGTATTTAGAATCTAGTAACAGTATTCGCATTTGGAAAATAAGTTAAGTACATTGACATTTATTATGATTCTGTGTGAATTAGCATTCTTTCTGTTAAAAATAAGGGAGCAACTTGCTTGGGAGGGGGAAATGTGTTGACTTTCAAATCTTCAGTGAATTTTGTGCAATATTTCTCCTTGTTTCAAAGTAGTTTAGTAGTGCACATCTGCTTTCAAGCAGATCCATGAAATTGTATTTTTCAGAAATGTGTAAAATTACATGTAGCTTTGAAATATGATTGTATGATAAAAACATGAAGAAATATATTCTAATGAGGAAAATGTATATTTCTAGTGACTGGGAGTGATTATGGATGTCACATTCTGTAGAAATAATAAGGCCTAAGCCAATATTCACATACCAGTAGTTCCAGATAACTCTTAAAGGTAAAACCTTAAGTTGAAGTAAGGTAAACTATTAGAATTTAAGATGTTTCGTTTCTGCTTTGATCACCTGTTTATCCTGGGTAAAGAGCTGAGGTGGTAAGCACTGCTTTTCAGGACCAGCAATGAGGTGAGAGTTCATGGCAATGACCAGAAGAATTTAGTTTGTGACATCCCTAATTATCATAAGTCATTACTTAAAACATCTGCTAATGTTGCCAGTATCTTTTAAGGTTTTGTAAATTAATTTCTTTGTATATTGATGTACATTTTATTTCAATCCTTGATTTTTCCTTGAGACCTTATTTAAATTAATATACTTGAATGAGGCAATAAAGCACTGTGGAAGAGCTAATCTTGGTAGCTTGCACACAAGCACATCACGTCTGTTAATTCATGATTTTTGAGTAGGAAGAGCAATTTAAAATGCTTAAATGTTTGGCAAACTGTCAGTTTGTGTTTGTTAATTTTGAATCTGTGTCAGATATGATGAGAAATGCCTCGACATGGAACAAAGCAACATCATGGTTCTTGATGCATCTCATTTATTTTTTTTCCGTAACATTTTTTTGGTGACCCTCGAAAACCATTCCCAGTAATGCCCCTTATTGTGAGCCTTTAATATTAAAAAGAGAGATATGAAGTACCGGACACATTGAGATTTTATTGATAATTTTGAGATTAAAAAAACACACCGAACAACCAGCCTTACAGTTTTAAAAATGTGGTTAGTTACTGACCTTTTAACAAAACTAGAGCCAAATTTACTCCATGCTTTTGCACCTTCTGGACTACTGTTCAAAGTCATCTTGAGAACTGTAATTCTGACCTTAGACTACTGTTAGTAGTGCACTGTCTAGATGTATTAAGTGAGCCGTGATGTGTGGTGTGGTTTGTTTTTTTCTTTTTCCTTCCAAAATTTGTGGCATCAGTAGAATTTTCGGTGAATTCCACATTACCATAAAGTGCCCAACACTGTACTATAAAATAAAGATTAACAATATCAAAATTCCTCGGGTGATGCAGGTTCTTGTTTGATGGGTTGATCTGAGCAGCATTTTCATGCTTATCAGGCATAAAGATTAAAATGATTCTGTATTATTTTGGAAGTTTTTTTCCATTGAATGAATTTTCCTTTTCTCAAATGTAGAGAAAGCAGACTCTGTTTTCTTGAATGCAATAATGAATTGATTAGTGCAAATGATAAATGTTGATGTCCTTTGAAATGCCAGTGCTATTTTGGAACTTTTAAAAACCTTAGCTAATCATTCCTTTTTGTTAAACCACTTTTCTTGGGCTCTAGATCTTCAAATTACTGCCAAAAAAGTAGGTATATTATCTTTTTCATAGGTATATGTTAAGGAGAAACAAGCAAGAAGGTACAGTAATAACTGATGGGTTCTGTGGTTTGAACCTTTCACATTAGGTGCTAAAAAAAGTAATAATTGTGATCTCACCAAGTATTTTTGTACTGTTCAGCCAAGTATTGTCAGCGAGCTCTTGAGGATCCTGTTGGCGAGGGAGGAAGGGTGCCCAACGTGCTGTGATAGCTGTGGTGGGATCTGATGAGGGGTCAGACTGTGCGGCTGAGAGCCGCCGGGACCTCCCCTTCTTGCAAACCTGGACACTCCCTGCTCCTCCTGTCCCACTCCCCTTGGGCCTGGCTGTGGCCCCTCCAGCATCCGATGGCCGTGCTGGGCTGTGTGACCCATTGGCACAGCTGCTGACCCGCCTTCATCCCCCTCCTTGCTGCTGCTGGGGAGAGGCGTCGGGAGATCGGGAGTGAAATGAAGGTAGGTTTATCTGTAACTTAGGTGGTCTAAAGGACGTCTAAGGGGTGAGTTGACCCTGGCTGGTCTCTGTCGCTTCATCCCTCTCATGGACTGGGCTCCTGACTCTTCCCCAACTCCAGCATGGAGTTCCTCCATGGGCAGTGGGTGGATCTCTGCTCCCCATGGACCTCCCTGGGCTGCAGGGGCACAGCTGCCTCATCATGGGCTGCACCTTGGACTGGCGGAGAATCTCTGCTCTGGCATGTGGAGCACCTCCTGGAGCACCTTCTGGAGCAGCTGTTGCCCCTCCCTCCTCAGTGACCTTGGTGTCTGCAGAGCTGCTGCTTTCTCATACTTTCTTCTCTTGCTCAGCTGCTGTTGCACAGGGTATTTTCCCTCCTTGACTGTGTTGTCCCAGAGGTCCTGCCACTGTGGCTGATCAGTTCAGCCTTGGCCAGCCGTGGATCCACCCAGGAGCTGCCTGGCATTGACTCCAGCAGACATGGGGGAAGCTTCTCGCAGAAGCTTTTTAACATAGTTGCTGGTGTATGACTATAATTCAGCTGGAATTTTCCATTGAATGGCTATGCAGTATAATCTGATCTGTTACTCATTCTTTTATATTAAAAGCATTTTGATACCTTATACAGACAAACCATAGAGACTATGCTTTCAATATTTATATAGTTAATCCACAGCTGGTGAGAAAACTACAGATTATCTTGATACGAAACAATGAGGGTGTGATTTTAACACTTGCCATTAGACCTGTGCTAGCTTACTGCAGTTGGCAGTGATACCAGCTGTGGAGTGTGGCAGCAAAGAGATCCTCACTGCTAGATTAAGCATAGCACGCCTTGTAGTAGTTCCTTTGATTTTCCAGTAGATATGCCCAGATTTTTTCACCCGTTAAAAGGATAACTGTGAAAACGAACTTTTTGTCATAGGTCCAGTTTATGAGTCAATGGAGGACATTATGAAAGCAATCTTTGCAGGAGGAGCGGGAAGATACAAAGTCTTTCAGGTAAAGTTCACCTGCTTTCCTGAGTTTTTTATCTCAGGGCACTGAGATAAAACTGCAAGTGGTTGCAGCTAGCCTTCTGTGGATGTTTAAGTTCTTTCAAATCCAAGAATGAGAAAGGACTGAAAAAGAGAAGTTAATAAGAAAAGGCAGTCTAAGCTGAGTTGGCAGATTTTACACAGATGGTGCAGCAGGTCTCTTCCTGTTGATTCAATACCAAGTGTCTGTGAAAAACTCAGAGGGGTTTGGTGTACCAGCCACGTAGTGCCACCCTGGGTACAAAAGCTGGCTCATGTATAGGAGTTGTGTCATTTGAGGGAATGCAGCTCAAAGCACTAATTTACTGGGGACTTACTTAGAAGGAGAAATCAGAAACTCTCCTAATCATTAGTAACTTCTTGGTTGTGTTTCAAAAGCAGATGAGAATTGCTTTTGCAACTCACTTTTACTTTCATACAATGCAGCTGCAGCTGATCCTGAATAATGGACAAAGCATTTCATTTTCATTCCAGAACTCACTGTGTGTTAACCTCATGTTCACAAAATGAAAAATAACTTTATCAAATTCAGGGATTTAGATTTTTATTTGATGTGACAAGCAATAACAACAACAACAACAAAAACCTAAGCAATGCCCGGAGTGGTGTTGTGGGTTTGCTGGTATTCAGATAAAGCAGAGTCTGTCTGCAGATTTTCCCCAGTCAGAAAAAAATGCTAACAGCTTCTTGCACTTCAAAAGCCCAGAGGCAGTCAGTCCTGTTGGAAATTCTGTATGAAACATAAACAAGTACTAGTTCTGAAAGCAAAGTTTGGGAAGCACATTTGGAATATGCTTTTTCCTTTGTGTGACTGCCTGCTTCACATTCCTCCTGAAAGTTGAAGGGCTGGGCTCTTGGTGGTGTACTGCTCCACTAATTTTTTTTATTTTTGGGTCCACTTCTTCTCTCAAATAATTGTCACTGAAAGATGGGAACAAAGCAGCAACAAACCCCTCCATACAACTCTGGCCTACAAAGAATCTACTAAACTTGATTGCAAGGCTTTTCCTGTTAGGTCTAAACCACTCATTTTCATGAGTGAGACACAGTAGAAATGTACTCTGCCATGTACAGTTTACACAATACTCATTTACCTACAAAAGTTTGTTTTCCAGCTGTGTATAATTCTGTGAATAACTCAACTAAATTGTGGTAGTCTGCCTTGAAACGTGCTTTAGAAGGTTCTGTCCTAACTACAGACCTTCGCTCAGTTCCATCCTTGCATTGGCTCCATATTCAGTAATACACAACTGCATGGAGTCAGCAGCATTCTGTTCACTCTTCCTTTTGAGAAAATAACCTGTTAATATAGTACCACCTGTGTAGCAATGAGGAGGATTATGTACTTAAAATGTTCAGCTGAATAATACATACAAACATCTGACATTTGGCCTGCTCTGAGAATAGGCGACATGCTTATTTAACAATTTTGAAAATGTTAAAATGGTGAGGCAGAAATTAAAATGTCATTTTAAAATATTTGTATTTAACTTATCTGATTCCATCCTATTCTACATTTCCCCTTGGCATATTCGTACTGGGGGTCACGGTAGCAGTCTGACACCACAGATACTTTGAACGATATACTGAACATTGTTGGCATTTCAGCCTAATTAGTTGCATCCTATTTTGTGATTTGTCTTTGGTCCTTTGGGTTGCTGGCCCAGGATTTTTTTTTTTAACCTTTTTTTTCCATGCTCATCATTGTCTCATTTTAAATGTCAACAGACCAGTATTTGTGTAATTGGTTTTTTTCCCCTTACTTCTTTTCTCCCCAATGTCAGAAAATTTGACAAGCGATTCCTACATCTCAGGCAGGCTACACAAGAAAAATATATCCCAGGACTGAGTGACAAACACAAACTAATCCAGTCTATGCAGGCCTTGAGTGCAGCCACATATTTTTCCAGCCTGTGGTCATTGTTACCCATAGTTCTGAACCAGAATGATCTTCTCTGGGTCTGGTTTAATCATTTGTGCCAGCACTGGGCCACCCCAAAATGGCAGATCTGCATCTTCTCTGTTGGGCTCATTTCTCATGCAAAAACCTGCTGGAGCTTCCTTCTCCCTGGGGCCAGGTTTATAACGGCTGTCTATGATCCTGCCACAGATCCCAGTGGAAGAAAATGCTTGGCACTGGGCTTATTCAATTGGATATTGAGGTTTTATACACTCCAGAAGGAAAGTCTGAAACTGCTGGTTTGCTTTAAATGACCCTCGCTTGTGCTCACGGGTAATACTTAAATCTCTGGAAGAGCTGCGGTCACTGACACGTGAGTTTGCACTGCCACAAACTGAGGGACAGGAGCAGTGCACCTGTTGCTCTTCCAGTTTGCTTTTTTCCCTTCTTTGTCACTGGGATCTAGGTCAAGGTTGCTCTTTTTGTGGGTGTTTCTAGGTTGTAGTAGCCAAGGTGTGAAGCACTGTTCCTACGGTGGTGCTGCAGGTAGCCAGGAAAGAGAGCTTGGTGCTTTTTCCTCCAAAACACACCTGGACTCCTGGCTGGTCCTAAAGTGGCTGTGGTACAGGCAGGATGCCCTGTCTCACTGGATGCCTCCAGCTTGTTATATGGGTGTCTTTTCCCTGCTTGCTGAGGTGGGATCAGAAACAATTAAGGCTGCATTTATTTGTGTAAACTATTCTGTCCTTCGAGCAAAAATATGTGGAAACACTCCTCACTTCTTCCCTGAAGACCTACAGTTCCTTAATCTGCCTAACAATTGTGCAGTTACCTGGGGGTAACACGGAACTACTGTTACCCATGTGCCAACCGCGTGGGAGACGCTCAGATTATTTTGTGGGGCAGAAAGCAGCTCTGTAACCCGAGGCTGGCCTGTGGGGTGTTGCAAACGCGCAGCAGTGCAGGGGCTGCTGGCACAGGTGATGGGCCACAGCCAGCGCGGTCGCGTTGCCTTAGGGTGGCCCTGCACAGCCCTTCCCTCCCACTCCTCCCCTGCTGCCGCTCCCGCCCGTCTCTGCAGCCCGAGAAGGGTGAGCGCAGGTGCCAAGTGAAGCTGAGTGGGTTTAAATTGGAAACACACATTTTTGTCAGCGCTGGTTATTGCAGTACGTGCCAGTGGAAATTGCGCTTTTGCTGGAACTACAGGTGGAACCCGAAAGGTCACACACAATATTGAGCTGAGGAGAATGGCATGCTTCAAATGGTGCCATGAGGAGCATGGAACCACATGAAGGCCTGTGTGGCTTTTCTCTGATTAGAAAAGATGATTTAAAGCCATGATTTGGACATGCCCGCCTCCGTGGTGATTGACAATGTTAGATGGATTGCTGGGGAAGGAATTGCTTTGTCAGATGTCTCTGGGGAAAGAAAAATCATGGCCTGATAAAATCAGAAATTCAAAACAATGTTTGTGAAAGCAAGTCAAAAGACAGCAAAGTTGCTCAAATTGGTTGCAATATAAAATCTCCCAATACATTTTTATTCAGTAAATATAATTTGAAAGAATGTAAACTCAGGAAAATCACAACTGAATTGAGACCTCTGCCTGGCCTTCAGTACTTCACCTGTGCCTTGATTCATAATTTATGTTCCGGCTTTTCACTGTGCAAGAGGTCTTCACACCTCATGACATGCATTATAGATGGAGGAGTTTAGGTTAAAACATGCTTTTACTGTGAGGCTTGGGATACCGCCCGCTCTCCGCATCAAATTCATGTGTGCAATTTAAACAAAACCTCACTCTGCTCCCAATAAATGCACACCAGATGTATCTTTTATAAATGTTCGGTTTTGCAGCATCTTGACACATGCCAGTAGTTTGAAGGCTGTGCGTGCTTCAGTGGGGCATGAAAGCCCCATCCATTCATTCAACTGTGACATCTTGCAATAGGCAAAATTCTAATGGTGTCAGCTATTCGCTGCTCAACTTTATTGAGTTACAATGCCTAATCTGATGCTCTTTTTTTGAATTGTTTTCAGAGGTGTCAGTTTTCTTTAGCTGAGAGGTGATTGAATAGCACAGGAAAAGGAACTTGGCCAAAATCCTCTGATCCGTGATTCCTGATGTTATGTGACATTACACATGTAAGGTTTGTCCTGCAGTGAGACTTGGGGCTTATGTTAAATAAAACATAGTGCAGACATTTGGGGCTGGGAAAAAGGCTTTGCTGTCTCTTATCTGGAGACAAGATTGCTGCTATGGGACTGTATTTATTATGGACCTTTTAAAAAGTGTGTCAACTATTTATTTAATACCGTAAATTAGATGAGGTTTATTATTAATTGGCATCTGTGGGAACAATAATCACTAGCCAGATATAGACAATGACAAAAAATTCTGGCTTAGCTAATCACTGGCCAGAAACCTGGATGGGCCAGATGCTTCCTCGTGTCCTCCAGGAGCAGAAGGTGTGTTTTGAGGTGGGAGAAGGGAGAGGGTTCCCCACCTGAGAATGGCTGCAGCTGGAAAAGTAGTGTGACATCATAGCTGTAAGTCTGTGAAATGTACTCTGAAAGTTTCAGATCACTCAGTTGTACTCAATAGAAGGATAATTCTATTTTGTTGAAACGAGTAAGAATTTTTGTGCTTTCTTGAGGCATAGTGAAACAAATCCTTGGTGATGGTGTTCTTCTTCCAGAGGGCACAGAAAAGCAGTGTTTTCTATTTAAACCCCACAAGGCCGGATCATGATCGTCTTTGGAGAGAGAGGTCTTAACAACATTCAGTTACTAAAATATTGGCAAATGTGAGTTTCATGGTTTTGGAGATGTTTCTCATGTTCAGCTTGAGAAATTCTATTGATTTAGGCAGTTAAATACTCTTATCCAGAAATCCCTTTAACACACTTGGATTCTCCTGCTTTAACCCGTGCTTTTGAAGAATATGCAAACTTTTATTTAGATGTCCAAAAAACAAAAGGATTGGAAAATTATTTTTAAAAAACCATCTAATTATGCTTAACATAACTCCTGGCACACAGTTCTACATAGGGAATCTGTGACAAGGAAATAGTGGCTGACGTACACTTATCGAAGAAGGAGATAAGAGTAATACCTCAATGGATTTGGATTCACCAAAGTATCCTGTGGTTGTTTGGAGTGCTTGAAGTGCCCTGCCCTGGGTGCACAATGGCTGCTCTGGCTGCAGGAAAGGATGATGCTGCTTGAGTTTGGTTGGTTACATGCCAACCTACTGAGAAAAAAAAGAAAAAAAATTCTTGCAAAAATTCACATTCACCTTCTCTCCTGGGTGTATCATTTCTGCAAAATGAGCTGTTGTTGCCAAGAGAATTTTTAGCAACCTCTTTGCCTTCATGACAGGCCTTTAAGAGGGCTGGGGTGAGCACAGATGCCTCTTCCAAGGGGATCAGAGGAAAAGAATGTGGGAATGGGAGACCTCAGCTGGGAAAGAGAGTGTGCAGAGTATGGAAGGGACAAGAAGTGAGAGGCAGAATGGCCCTGGCCTCAAAGGCATCTTTTCACTGTTGGGGCTGGTTTCTTTAGGTGCTGCCTCCTCAGTTTCTGCTGTTGGGGAAGTCAGCTGCTCCCAGGCCACTGGGGCTGGGCACTGCTCAGAGGGAAGGAATTGTGTCTCACCTGGAGGTGTCCTGTTCTGCAGCTGGGCTGCAGAGGAGCTGGACTGCTCCCAGGGCACCCTGTCAGGGTGCTGATGCTTTTGAGGCAATAGGACTCTTGGCTTCCAAGGTCATTGATCTTTATTGAAAAGTAACACAAAGGCTTTTGAAGAGAGCAGAAAATGGGACTTACCTTAAGTGAAGAAAATCCTTATAGCTCTGCCACTTTTCTGCCTGTGCTCATCCAGAGTGCTGGAAAGACGGCAGTAATTTCAAAAACAGAGCATGTGCTTCTCAGCCTGTATAAATTAGCTTCTGTGGGGTTGTGGTGGTTTGTGCCACCTTGGGATCTGGCACAAACACGTCCTTTTGACAGTCCAGGGCTGTGGGTCGGTGTGGCTGCAGCAGAGGGTGGTGCAGATGGCAGTGCTGAGGCTGGCAGCCCCCACTGTTCATCTCATTCCCAAGTATGGAAAATGTTTCTTGATCACTTGATTTCTAATGGCAAACTTGACTTCTTAAACTGTAAATATAGTTCTGATCAGGGGATCATTTCCTTTGTAATTGCATGATGAAAGAATTCCATAAAGTAAAAACAATACAGGCTTTGCTATAATCCTTATTTATTAGTCATTTTGATCCTGTACAGAGCAAAACAGTAATATGAATGCATCATCTAAACTATGAACATATTATGTACATCTAGAGAAGGAACATTAAATTTTACATATAACAGAGAAGGCACATAATGCAAGGTAGTGCTCACTGTTTCACAGATGGGGTGCCACCTTTTTCCAAGGAAAAGGGAATGAACCATGAAAGGTAAGTTGCTTCATCCTTCCGCTGCCTCTGAGTATCTTTGGAGGGATTTGGTGCAGAGCAGACCATATGTTGTAACCTAGCACCCTCTCTTTCTTTGTAGAAGGCTATTAGACATGAAGAGAAGGTTAAATATGTAAGGCTTGGGAGTTTATTGAGCAGTTTTTTGGTTTTTTTTTCTTTAATGGATAGGTTGCAAGTGATCATGAATAATATATTATACCTTAAGCTTTTGCGTCAAATAGTGAGAGAGATTAAACAAATGGAATTCTGAAGTAGTTTAAGTCTTTTATGTGGAGATCCCGCCACAGTAGTAGAAGTTACCAGTGCTTTTTTGGGAAGCAGAAGCCAATTCCAATATTTTCACCTTATAGCAGCACACATGCTCTCCACAACTCCTAGATGTTATTGCTCCTCCCTGAATGTCTGTACTTCCATAGATTCTAGTAAACCCCTGGGCTGAGAAGCAGAAAATACCTTGGCATCTGCTATCTCAGTCTTAATCTGTGGGTTAAATTTCATCAGGGGTGTTATTAGGCACTCTTTAAAAGGATTCTTTTTTGTTTTAGCTCTTGTTCCCTGTTTAAGACATGGCCTAGAAGGGTCAGTCATCGTAACCATGCATATTATGGTGGCTATAGCATGTTCATGAAGTGGCAGCTTTAGGACTTTTTTGTGCTTCTCCAGGCTGCCATTGAGCATTTTCAGCTGCAGCATCTATTTCCCTGCTGCCTTTGGTTGTTTCTTTGTTCATTCAGATTATCAGGAAGTGTGTTTGGAAATGACATTTGTTGCCTTATGGGTGTTTCCTTGCTTGTTGCTTATAAGATCATGGAGTTTTAAATATTTCACATTTTAATCCCTATTTGAAGTAAAACATGCTCCTGGTGAGGTGCCCTACACAGATCTGCTTCAGTAGGTAATTCTCATTCCTGACTCGCCATCACCCTCCCACTGTTTCTTTGGCCTCACTGCTGTGAAAGTCCAGCTTCCCCCTTGCTGTGATCCAGCTTTTGCCTCCACCTCCCTTAAGCGCCATTTACTTTCATTTCCTCTTCTCTCATTTTTCTGTGAATTTCCACCACTCTTACTTTTATCACTTCCTCTCCACCGAGGTTGACAGCAATCACAACTTACTCTAATCTTAGTTTAAAGGTTTTTCCCCTGCCTTCTGTCTCCTTGACTTACTTTCTACAAACCACACTCGTATTTTGCAGCAAGATTTTTCTCTTTGTTGTGCTTTTATGAGTGTCTTTTTAATTATCTAGGAGCATATTCCTCCTGAACTCTCTTTGGTCTATGTGAAGGCTTTCATGTTGTCTGCCTCTTCCTTCGTCTGTTCACGCTCCTGGGTATCTTGCTCAGCCCTAAAGATTCTCTCTGTGGCAACACTTTCTGGAATATTTTATTGCATCTCTACAAATTGTTTTTCAACTGTCTCCTAAATTTCATCCAGAAAGTCAAGCCACAGAGAAGATTTAGTCTTCAGCTGCTTCCTTATTCTTGTTCTGTCTTTCCTTGTGCATTCCTTCAAGTTAGCTCTCCTTGCAAACTGCATCCACCTTCAGCTGCTTTCTCCCTTTTGTCCTTTTTCCTTGGATAAGGTGATAATTAAGCCTGGAAGGGACCTTCTGATGTCATCTAGTTCGACCTCCTGCTCCAGTAAGGGCAGACTTCAAAGTTAGATCTTTATTATAACCATTGTGCTGCCATTTCTGATATGAGCTAATTTCTCTTTTTCTTTCTCCATCTCTGCTGTTCCCTGAGAGCTCTATCAGTTCTCTCAGTTGAGCTCATTGACCAGACAACCAAGAGCATAAAGCAGGTGTGTGGAAGCATCTTCTTTGCATCCACTTTGTTAGTCCAGTGCCGTTTCTGCTGCTTGGGCCTAATTAATTCTTCAGATTTGCCCTGGTGTTCAGAGCTTGCTGTCCCCAAGCTTTTCCCAGGCTTCTCTTCCTCACTCACTTCTTGCCCCCTTGTTTTCACAGCCTGCCATGTCCTTGCCCACTTGGCCACTTTCTTGGCATGGTTTGTCTCTGGGTCTCTCACAGCTTTGTTGTGAGTGAGGAAAACCCCACACGTGTAAGAATCCACACAAATAACATCTGCTTCACTTGTGGTCTCTCATCTTCACATGCTGTTCTCTGCTGTCTCGTTTACTTGGCGTGTAAACTTAGTGCCTCAGACTGGACACTCTTTGAGTCAATTGCTTCCTTTTTTCCCTTCTGGTGTTTATGTATCTTTCTAGAAATTATCACACCTAACAAACTTTACAGTGTGCTTTGCTATGCCTCAGTAGTGTCTCATGGGGCAAAAGCTGGGCTAAATCAAGTTTCAGTTAAAGGCTACTGCATCTGTAATTGCAAAAAGCCATGATTTGAAAAGATCCAGAGAAAAGAATTTCTGCTCTCTTTTATAATAATTTTAGTAACTTATTTTTTCCAGTCTTTCTCAGCTGTCTTTTGAATTTTCTGAATTTAGACTGCAGCTGTACAACAGCAAATGCATTCAAAATAATAAGCTTCAGTAGTAAAGCTGTAAATTTGGCTGGAATAAAATCTGTTGTGTATTTTTGCTGTGACTACGTTCTGCTCTTCTAATTCAGCTTGAATCCAACCATCCACTCACATTTTCTGTGGTGCCTTGTTTTGAAAGATATTGGTGAGGACTGCAAAAAGTCCTGAATGTGCTTACTACCATAGTTACTGCTAATCATCTAATACAGAAATAAATGGGAGTGGCACTGATCTTCAGTAATCCCTTAAGGGGTCATCCAAAATGAATTATGAATTGATCATTCATCGAAAAGATGAGTTAAACTCTTGGATACTGAATGTGTGTGTACTCTGTTATGCAGCTCCTGGAATAATCATCTGGGGGTTGATGTGTCTGGGATATTTCACCACTGTGGACACATGTAAGCTGAAGTGCAGGAAGAAAGGCCTTCATGGACTTTCCACTCTGTTGCCTCCTCATTGTGGGTTCAGTTTGTGTGGGAGCAATGTTTGTGATTTAATTACTTGACTACATCTTAAAATCGATTGTGTGGGTTACAGTTAAATTTTGCCTCTGCATTCCAAAAACCCTGTTTGACCTGCGAGCATTTTTGGCACAGAGAATCATAAAATTGTTAAGGCTGGAAAATACCTTTTTGATCACTGAGTCCAACTGTCAATTTATATTTTCAAATGTCTGTTTCATCACAAGATTTCTTTGTATCAAATGTTTGTTTCATTGCATTATGTGTCAATGTGATTTTTTGTTTGTGATTTTTTGTTACACCTGTGTAATTGTCTGTTTCATTACAAGATTTCTTCCAAGCTTCTCCATTACATTTCATGCATTTGTTTCTTTTTCGACAAAGCAATCCTTTTGCTGCTGAGGTTTATGAGGTAGTTAAACAGGATTATCCCTGTTTCAAAAGAGGAAAATTGAGGCATAAAAATTTATTTGCCCATGATCTTACGAGAAGTCTGTGCTCCAGGAGAAGCACCAAATTTTTCCTAATTATTTTCAAGCCAATGTTCTACCTGTAGGCCACTTGTGCCTGTTTCCTGGTATTTTCCATGAGCTTTAGGAGACATTTCTGAGCATGGTTTTTGGCAGCCAATGTATGCTGGAATGTGAGAAGCAATAATTTTTTAAAAGGGACCTATTATAATATTGGGTAATATTATGATAGCAAATAGGCAGTAGTGTGGATGCACACAATTTGTTTAGGATATTTAGATTTCACGTCTCCTAACAGGTCAGGTTCTGCCCACTGGGTATTTTGAGCCACAGTCTTTTATCCTAAGAGAAATATGCATTTTTGTGGGAACTGAAATTCTTTTTACCTTCATTTTAGTAGCAGGTGAAGGGGCAGCAAGTAAAATGGAAGAACCAGAAGGAAGAAAAACAGATTTGAAGCATTTATTTTGGAGAGTTTTCACACAGCTTCCTTTTAAGCCCTGATTAACAGATGAAAGAAGATACACTGAGACACAGCTCTAGTGCTAAACCCTTTGATAATAGAATTACAATGTCTTTTTTTTTACTGGCTTAGTTGATTTGTCTGCGTCATCTTCTGCAGCAGTGATTGCTAGGCAGCCAAAGGAGAAGCTGTTATCCGTGTGGTGTCCAGGACAGGCAGTTTCATTTATCCCAGGAGCCTTTACTGTCCATAATGCCTACTGCTGATTATCAAGGGTAGAGTTTCCAGTGCAAATAAAAATTGTCCTTGGATGGCCTGGTCCAAAGCAATGATAAATGTCATTGGTTCACTATACTTAAAAGGACAGCAGTGGAAAAAAAAAAAATCATTGTTATATTTATCAGAACAAAAATGAATATATCTAACATATGTACAGTGTCCCCTTCCAGCCTTGTCTGAGGATGGAGGAGTGGCTTTGCTCTCTTCTAGATGAGTCTTTCCATGGGTGGTGGCTGCACCATGTCCCACATCTCCACGCGGGACCCTTCCTTCTCCTGGCGGCTGGGGCTGTAGGTGCCCTGTGTGGCCCGTTTGTTGGCCGTGACGGCGGACACCACCACGGCCAGGGACAGCACCGCCAGCAGGGCCAGCGTCACCGAGCCGACGGCCGTGAAGACGCTCGAGATCAAGTCAGCTGCCAGCTGCAGGGATGGAAATAATTGCAGTATAATTGCCGCCAAGAGAAGCCTGAGACGCGCTTGGGCTACCCCGAGAGGAAAACAGAAATCACTGATGAACAGGGCTTTAGATAGGTGAGTTACTGCTGAAACACCATTTATTGTGGGGAACTACATTAACCCCTCCATTTTTTTCTTTGGAGTCTTCAGAATATGACTGGATGCTTAGTGTTCAAGGCAGATGAATTTCATGTAAGGGCCCATTTCTTTTGACAGCTTCCTTACCTTGAAAATAACCTGCAAGTTAATGTGTCTGTGGGCTGCAGTAGTTCAGCAATTATTTAATCACTTCCATAAAAATTTGTTATTCCTAGTTTGCTTGTGAGCATGCTATTGCTGGTCTTTGCTACTGCAAGTTAAACATGAGCTAATTTGAACAGTTACGTTTCTGTTTATCTTGCTGGAGGAGTGAAATTTATATGAATATATATATACTTATATATATAGAAATTTTGCTTACATTAAATATTGTAAAATGTAGTGTTTCTGTAGACATTCCTAGCAGTAAACTTTTCTACCAGCACGTTTGTGTGAAATAAGCGCATAGACGCTGCACAAGGGTGCATAATCTGTATATTTTCACAAGTTTTAAAATATTAATGCAACTCTTCCACATGCAGGCTTCATAGGTTCATCTACCAAAACATAAGCAGTGCAGTACAGGATGAATATAGGAATGCTCTGATTTTTTGGTTTTTCTCAGTTCTCATGTGGCAATGGGAAATGTAATAAAGTCAGAAGGCAGAGTGCACATAGACCAATCTCTCAGCTGGAAAGCTTCAGACCAGACAAATTTTATAGTTGGTAGATGAATATATTGTACACATCTATGTATGCACTTCCATGTGTAAAAACTGCTTATGGTGAGGAGGGCAATGAAGTGATGTGGTTAGCATGGAAAAGTGGCCACTATGGACAGAATGACCCTAGCAGGAATTGAACTTCTGGGCACATTCTGCCATCCATCATCTTTTGATTTGTATTTCAAGTGACAGCTGAACTGCCTGAGATGAATGCGCGCTTGAGGCTGAACTTTCAAATCCCCAAATATTTAGAAACGGAAAACAGCACGTCAGAGCCTGTTTCCCAGTTAGATGCTCCATGTTGCAGGATATTTTAGTGACCTGCTTACTCGTCGTTTCTAAGGAAGGGCAATCACAGTCCAGAGCACGAGGATGATTTTGCACTCAGCGCTGGATACACTGGAAGTGGATGCTCTGTGTGTGCATCCCCTGGCCTCATGCCTTTGCCAGAGAGCAACAATGCCAGAGGGAAAATGTTAAAACAATCCTGCCTCTTTTTTTCCTCTCTCCAATTCCACACTGATGTAAAAGGTCTGCTATAATAATAAAAGCGAGTTCGGCTCAGGGGTTCTCTCCAGGGGATAAATAATCGACTAGGATATTTTCCTCTGTCCTTGATGGCTAAATATATGGTCCCTGTGATTTTAAATACATTTCTCCCAATAGAAATAATATAATGCAGGTGTCAGACCAAATGACTACTACTCTAAAACAAGGTGGCATGAAGCATGTTGGTCTATTAAATTGGATTGGATTGGGAAGGTTGTTTCATCTTTGGATGGTGTTACAGACATATTTGAGATCCTAGTTTTGCTCTGTACTCTGTTGGACTATATGACCCTTGTTCCTCTTGTCTCAGAGAGGCAGCAAATTTTTAATGGAATTTTTGTTCTCAGAAGCTCTCTTTTATTTTCACTGCCTGCCTTGGGAAAATAAGGACTGAGATAGTCCAGGTTAACACTGATCCTAGGGTTGAACAGGCCGTTCGCAAGAGAAATTCACTACCACAGGCAAATGGATGGTATGGCCTCTCATCTGGTATGTGAAATTTCTGAATTCAGCCTCCAGTTTCCCAATCCACACTCTTCCCATTCCCATTGCAAGCATATCTCTTGGTATCTTTTCAATTATGATGACCTTCAAATTAATTTAATATCTTAAAGAAGAACTTTTTGCAAAGAATTGGGGTGAAGAAAAAGCTTGCAACTTGCTAAAATGGAGTCACACATCTAAATGTCATTCTCAAATTAAAATCATCATAACAGGGATTTTTTTTTTTTGTCCATTTTGCAATAGTTACTTATTCGAGAAATCCTACCTATCCTGAGCCAATATGTAAAAGATGCTACCCTACTGCTTAATGTCTGGAGAGCTGGGGGTTTACCATGATCAGATACATAAGGTAACTTTATTTCTATGTCTATATTGCTTCTAATTTCTAAATGTGAAAAAGGGGCCTTTTATATTGCTTCTAATTTCTAAATGTGAAAAAGGGGCCTTTACTTCATCTTTTCGGGTGGATTCTATTGATCAAAACCCCCTGATGTTCCAGTGCTGTCCCCCCATTTATCAGCCCACAGCTCCCTGCCAAAGTTTCCAGTATGAGGTATCCCCTCAGCAGTTGCGCTGAACTGGTAACAAGAGTTGCCAGAAGGCTCTGCAGTCTGGTCCCATCAAAATCAACTGCTTCTGTAGTAATTAATGGCTGAATTGTTTAAATTAATTTGGAAAATCAGCTGGCTGATCTGGAAAAAAATATCTGAAAAGCTCTGTCCCCTGTCATCTCAGAGTCTGTTCATTGCGTGCTTGGTGATGATGATAGACTGAAATAATTGTAACTAGTCATTCCAAAAATAAAAGGATTGAGCAGCATTTTTAGTAATATTAGTGCTGCTGAAACAGTGGAAAAGAGGTTATCTGTCACGGGCCATACTGTGTACTTTGCAAAGTGGAAGGGAGCGGTCACTAAAAATGAAGTTTGAAATTAAAAGTCCCGTATCAGTGCTGCTGGCTTTCCTGGCAAGTCCTTGCTGGTGCTTTCACCATGGATGGGTCTGGGCTGTGAACCTCTGGGATGATTCAGAGTGCCCTGGGGCTGCTCATGGGGTAGCTGCTCGTCTCAGGGCTCCATTCATGTCTCAGATCCCCTGGCTGTGGGGCTGGGGCGCATCCTAAGGGACTGGACTACCACACTCCAATATCACTTTTCAGCCTCATATCACAATTCCCTTCCCCACATTAACCGGTTAAGACCCGGCTGCTGAGCTGAGTGCTTGGGAGATGGCAGCACACAGTTTTTCGGTGTTTGTCACAAGGCTGTTGCAGAGTACCAAGCAAGTGGTGTTCTTTGGCCTGGAGCTTCAAAAGCAGAAGAGGAAAGCTCTGGAAAGGAAATGGACAGAGCAAGACAAACTTCATTTTGTCTTGGCACAAAAAAAGCGCCACAAAACACCTGGGAGCTTGTGAAGAGAAACAAGTTTCTAATTTTTATGCTGAAAGCTTTTGTTATTAGGGAAGCCTATGCTACACCCCTGCCCCCATATATTGTGATTGTCTCTCAGAAGTAATTCTTGCTAATAAATAACATGTGGTGAGCACAGCTATCCCTGAACATAACTTCAGCACCGCTTATGAATAACTAAATATATGCAAGGTAAATGAAGGAGGGTTAATTAACTAGCTGGGCAATACCTTAGAGATTCTCATTGCACTTTGAGGCTGGACTGAAAGGCCTCCTGAGGGCTCTTCCAACCTGAATTATCTTATGAGCCTGTTTAGAAGGTAGTTGGTGACAGAACAGTTTTAAGGGCCCCTAATATAGAGGAGCTGCCAGTCAAAGGTGCATCCTTTGTGGTAACGGATGCTGATGGCAAGATGATACCAACAAAATGAGGTTTGCTACCATTGGAAGGTCTATCTGCTTCTCACTAAGTTATTTTTTTAGGATGTTCTATTTATATACCTTTGGATGTCAGCTAGAGCAAGAGAAGTTTATTTTGCCAAACATTTTTAAAAAGGAAAGAAAAAAACATGGTTGAATTCAGTTTTCATGTAGTGGATGGCTTCATCTGCAAAGACGGGAGCAAAATCAGGCAAAAAATGTCTTTTTCTAAAATCAAGTTTTTGGCTTTTCACTGGAGGGTTCACATCAAAATTGCTTATTTTTTTCTAGGTTTATTTTAACTATTAAATTTAAATTATTTAGAATATTTAGATTGCATAAAATAAATCAGCCAATAGAGTGACATTTCATTGTAGCTCTGGGTTTTGCTTTTCATTTGGTTATGGAAATAGATTTATTGTTCTGCTTTGATTCCTTGATCTGCTTTTTGAATAAGAAGGACCCAGTTCAGAAGTCAGAGCTCAGGGGCATTTATCAACCCAGTGTATGTTTGCTTATCTTTAAGCAAGCCATCTCCCAGATGCAGAGGGCCTCCTCCTCCTGCTGCTGTGTGTTTTACATCTGCACAGCTGAGTTAATCCTGCCTTGTGCCCATACAGGGATGAGCCCTGCGGCCGTGGATGCCAGGGCTGAGGTGGACCAGGAGAGGGAAGGGAGATGCAGCTGTGGTGGCAGAGAGATGGCAGTGGATGTGAGAGGGGCAGCGAGTGCCCCCTCGGGGTGCTGCTGTGTGGGCTGTGCGTGGTGAGGTGTTCTCTGGAGGTGTCTGTGGGCTGTGGGAGCTGTGGCGTGCCCCGGAGGCAGGAGCTGCCTCTGTGCCTGGGCACGAAGGATTATCCCACCTTCATTTCAGCGCTTGATCAGAATGTGCCTGGTTCTGGAGGCATCTCCAGGGACATCAACGCACGCTTTAAAACACAGGGATTGACAAACCCTGGAGAATTCCCTTCCCTGCCATGTGTGGGGCTTTCTGGGAATTCTGCACCTGCTCATGTGCACTGGAGCTTTTGCCGGCCAAGTCTCTGGATCCTGAGTCCTGGCACCATGCATGAGGTTATCAATTCATTCCCGGTAAGAACATCCAGATTTACTGCCTCCAAATCAAAACCAATTGCTGTGGTAATGATTGGCTTGAGTAGTCCCAATCCATGTCAGAATTACTTTAAATGGTTTGGGGGCATATTGGGATAATAGTGAGCAGCCAGAGAAAAGCCATTTACTTGATTAAAAGGCCCGTAGATATGCTGAGTTTATTTCATAGAGGTTCTACAGCCATCTCATTGGAACGTCTTTCTCTTACAGGCTGAATTCAAATAAGAATTTGTGTAGTTCAGTGAGAAATCCAGTAATTTGTGTAGTTCAAGGAGAAATCCAGTCAGGCACACACAAATCTCTTATCATAAGATGCATTGATAACCCCAGCCTGTGAGGCTACAGTTTATTTTCAACAGCAATAAAGTGGCCATAAATCTTGGCCACTTTAAGATTGACTTTGTTCTAATAAAGGTACATTAAATGAGTGGCACATGAAGTCCCTTTTTCTGTGATTTCCTTTTTTCCCCTTAGCATGCTGTGACCTGTTGGTCTCGTTCACATCATCTGCAAAATGTAGCTGCTCTGTTTGTGCTGAACACCAGCCACCATGTCCCAAGAGCTGTTGGGTGGTTGAGTTCAAGTAGGAGGAGAAGTAGTAGTAATTATCATCATCATCATCATCTGTTTGGGACTCATTTAGGGAGCACAGATTCACGTCAAGCCAAACACTGCATAGGCCACTGGAAAAGACAAACTATTTTTAAGATTTTATAAACATCACCTATTTTCTTTAATCGCTTTATCCTTTAATGGTTTATCCTGGTTTCCTGCTTCATGCTGTTGTCCCTGTGGACACTGGTCTTTGGGTGGGTCTATACACAGTTATTTTTCAGGTCCTTGAATAGTTTACTCCTTGCTGCTTTGGTACCTGTGGCAACAAAGGAAGCAGCACTTAGTGCAAGTCAGCGGATTTTCCACTGTTTATCATCAGTGAGACCACCAACTCCTTTTCCTTCTGCACACCTCAGAACTCTTCAGTTCATCTTGTGGGCATCACAACTGGCAGTTGTATTGTATAGACATTCCTCTTGTTCCCTGAAGTGATTCCTGAAAGGTGCAGTATTTGCTGTACTGTAAACCAGATGCCTAACAAGTTTCAGGATGATCTGGTAAGAAAAGTGTTTGAATTCTCTCAGATTGAGAAGCAGAAAGCAACTGCTGCAGGGCTTTTCACTAGTTTTGCTTCCTTTATGAGTAAGAAAAGGGACAGTTTGTAGGATGTGGTGAATTGAGAGATTCAGCTGTGGAGCTTTGAACACCTGAAGAAGATCTGAGTGGCCTGAAGGTGTGGCTGCATCCCGCTGCAGTCAGCCAGCCCAGAGCTCCAGTTCAGGGGGGCCTGAAGGTGCCACAAATTGGCTCTGGTGCCTTCGTAAGCAAGAAAACACCCCAAGGTAGCATCACTGCTTTTTTCTCCACATCCTAGGAACTTCTCCCACTGACCCTATGTGCGCTGGGAGGAGGCTATCCTGTTGTCCCTCACCTCCCTCTGTAGCCCTCTGAAAATATCCCTGAATTAGATCAAGAGCTGTAGATCATCTTGAATTTCCAGCATTGCTGTTGCTGTTTCTGACATCAGCCTCTGAGTTATTTTCCTGATAGGTGCAGGGAAATACAATCCCACTGCCTGGAGGGCCTGAATGAGACTTTGAGTCCTCTACCTGCCCCTGTGGACATCACTGAAGAAAAAACTTAGGTGACTGATTCTGATGTTTGCAGAATATCCACCCTATTTAGGCAGTTCATCTTGAAGAAAGATTTTAGGTGATCTTCTAGATTTCTATTTTTTTTTTTTCTTTTTTTTTTTTCCTCTTGTGGGTGTTATTGTCTGAATATTTTCTTGAAATGTCTCTGAAGAAATTATGTTCACTACAACCTCTTTATAGTATATGTTTTTTATATAGTGTAGTTTGAATAGTTTGTCTTAATTGACACCTGACAGTTTTGATTCCTTCCTTTTAGTTTTCTGACCGTTCTTGAAATCAAGGAAAAAGCATAGGCAGAATTCATGTTAGCTGCTATAATGATAAATTGGTCATCTGGCTTGACCAGTTATAGATCAGAAAAATGCAATCTTTACTATGATGGAAGAATTACGTCTGTGGCAGTCTGTGAGAAAATTAAGAAGATGGAGATGATTGAAGTCTAGGATTTAGCTGGGCTTGCGAAGAAAGCACCTCATTAAGAAATTCTGACAGCCTCCCTCCTGGCCCATGAAGTTGCACTGTTGTGACACTACAGAAGTTAATGAGGAAGTTTGTTCTAATTATAGCGGAGCAAGAAATTGGAGATTGGAGACGGAGCTCTCTGAAGCGTTGCAACTAAATTGTAAAGCAGACTTCAGTGAAGCAAGGGTGTTGTTCACATTAGTCTTGATCTCCCAGTCAGATCAGTTTAGCCAGACCTCCTCCTCCCCACACTGGGCTGCAGGACCATTCCCAGATCCCTTTAAACAGTGCTGTGTTTAAATCGGACCACTGTGCCCCCTCCTCACTGCTGGAACATGCAGCAATATGTGGCTCAGGTGGTCTTCTATTGGCAATAGTAGCCTTTGGGCCAAGAAGGTTTTCCAGCTTGGAAGGCTCCCTTTTAGGAATTAACCTTTAAAGAACAGGTTACCTACAGGAACTGTAATTTCTTTAATGACTTGTAGTATTGATATCTGGTTTATATTAACTGTTTAATGCAAGCAGCCCAGACATTAAAACAGAGGAGTTTAGTACATCTGGGTAGGTCTGTCTTAGGCAGAAGGACAATAGTCCTGGTTTTGGCCACCCTAGCATGCCTGAGCTCAGCCATGGACCCAAAAGAGCCAGAAGTACATAAGCAGTCCCTTAAAATCTGCATCAGATGTTTTCTTGGATGAGTGTCTCACCGATTGTTGAACGCACAGAGTGAAGTGATTTGGGTGGCAGTTTGGGAGGGCAGCTCTCATTAAGCTGTGGGATTTGAGAAGGCTCCTTGATAGCTCTTCTACAGCAACTGCCAGTGCTAATTTTGTAAGTGCTCCAGCTCTTTTTAAGATCATCCGAGTGGTGCAGCACAGATTAAATGTGCAGCTCCAATGTGTTGTTATGAGATGCCTTTTAAAATTCTATCGACAGCCTCTGGTGTAGGAACTTCACCATCTGCTGCAATCTGAAAGGATAAGAAGGAAAAATCTATAGCTGGTGCAAATCCAGGCAAACCATGCTGAGGAGGAGTTTGTCCCATAGTTGCTATATCGCAGACTAGACAAATGTTTTAGTAAAGGTGTCAGTCTCTGGGGTGCAACATCCTTTTCCAGTTTGGGAAATGCTTTGGGGCATCATACAGAATTATTTTTGTGCATGGCTGCCAGCACAGTGTATCAGGTGGTGTTTCTTCACAGGGGATAACTGCTTTGCAGCCTTGAGACAGCAGATTCTCTATGAGTACATCTTGGTGGTGAATAAAAGCCTCATCAGGCAAGCATCTTGCAGGAAGAAATGGGAGGTGTTTAAACTCAAGACTGTCACTGACTTTCTGTTTTTCCCTGCATGTGGCCAGGTTGAGTTTACTGCATCCCTGTAGCTGCCACAGTAGAAATGTGTCTTCCTTTGGAGGAAGTCTGCTGCCATGGGAGAGTGAAATGGGTGTGAAGGGGGCAGTAGGTTAAATCCCCAGACAGGAGAAGAATAAGAAATGATGCTACAGTGCTGAAGATGAGGGCAGGACAGTTTCCAAGGGAAAGAGATGGAGAGAGGTTTGGTAGACAGAGTGAAATAGTTAAAATGGTAAGAAGGAAAAATGGATTTCAAAACTTCTTTCTTCATTGATTGCGCAGGTGTTGGTCAGACCAGCTTGTGCAGGATGATGTGACATTCAAGATGGGGCTGATGGTAGTGACAGCATTTGGAGACAAGAATGGGGCAGGAAGGGGTAATGTAGGCTATCAGTAGCTAAGTGAAGGAAGCAACTAAACCATTCCTACTGCAAATCTCTGCTTTTCTGATTTTTTCCATGTATATTTTTCATTCTAGATTCCAGTCTCTTCTGTACAGGAAAAAAAAAACCAACCTGAGAGATTTTGCTGAGGTATTTGCAATGTGGAAGTACTGTCTGAATGAATACCTGCTTGTTGTTTCTCCTCACTAACATGTTTCCTTGCACATTGTTTTCACCAGACATGATTTGTCTGTATTAGGAATTATCAGTCTCAGTCAGCTTTAAAGGAGTTGCACAACCTGACTTGTGCACAATGTGGAGTTGCTCAAAACTCCACTTTTCAGCACATGACAGCTGAGGTTAGAGATCTCTTTCTCAATCGGTGATGTTAGTGGTAGGTGTTCTTTTATTTCTGTAATCATGTCTTTGAGAACAGCCCCAAGGACCCATCAAAGCCCAGCATCACAAAGGCTGCAGCCACCTCCTGTGGGCTGTGGTCCCTGCCTGTGACCATGGGTAGTAGCTCTGGTCCTCTTGCCCCCATGTCCTGGTTCTCTTGCACAGGTGCAACATGTGCTGAAATTGAGAGCCCTGCCTCTGCCTGCTTCCTGTGGGAATGAGAAACTGCTCTGTCCAGTGATGCATAATGAACAGGTGGGTCAGCTGTGTATGGCATAGCACAGACTGTTACAATTCCTGTCCAATTGTGTAACTGCCAGGCACTTTCCATCCCTGCTTCTCCGCTAATAAGCGAAGCCAACGATCTCCAAAGTGTTCCATGAAATTCTTCTGCGTTCTTGGTGCTGAGCTCCTGCAAACCAGCCATGTGTTGCTACCTAGCATTAACAGGATGCTGTCAAGTGGTGATGAAGTAAGGAGCGCTGCGACTGTTTCACACTGTCAGACAGCAAGGTATCGAGTCAGCAGCGAGCCTTTGCTGGGAGCAGCACTTCAATTGCAGCCATCTCCTGCTTCCAACTGTAAATATTAATAGTATAAGTTAAACCTTTATTGGCTACATAATGCTTGCCTTCTTAGCACATGACATGACACTGTCACGTTACTTCACTAATTATATTCCTCCATGAAAACTTTCAGTGTGTTTTTATCCTACTGGCTGTATTTTCTAGCAGAAAGTTGACTTGAGACAACGAAAATCATTATGGTTTATCTTCAGGAGAGACTTTGGAAGAGGTGCATGTAGGTAAAGTATAAATGAAAGAAAATAATCTAAAACCTGCTATATTAATAATTATTCAGACTTGATTTAGACATTTCATTTGTTAGCAGAGTTATTTTTTATCTTTTTTTTTTTTACATGTGCTTTTGTCTTGGTGATAGAATTGTGTGAGTGTGTGCCTACCTCTGAATCTCACCGCTGTCCTCAGGGATTCTTGGACCAAGTACTGCAATATAGGATCTATCATCACTGTATTAATATCATTCTATTAATATTGCTGGCATTCAACAGGTTTGCATCTGAATGTGAACTGGATGAAGCCAACTCTCATAATTGCTTTTTGGGTATCTTCTGAAGGTGCAAATGTTCTAGAAAGTCTCTTTCTGTGTTATTGCCAGCACAGCACAAGAGAGAAAGGTCTCTGAAAATGCAGTAGAAATTTCTTTTAACTTTCTACTCCACGCTTTTACCTTACTGCCACCTAAAGATAACTAACAGAAAATACATTGTGCCTTAAATTAGAGAGTTTTACCCTGATATGCTGGGAAGGAATGACAACCCTATCAATGTCTTTCTTTTAAAAAGAATTCCTAGACTTTCAGATTTTCTTGAAGATTGTACTTCTTGGAAGTAGGAAAGAAATCTGCTGACTCAGCTCACTGAATTTACCTCTGGTCCTCCAAGGCAAGTCATAAGTCTGAGGCCAACTCACCCTATTTCTGGCCAGGTCTGTTTAACTCAGATGATTAACACATATTTCCTCAATACAGGCTGAAAGTAGCATTTTCTGCAGTGCATGGGGTCAGGTCACCTTTATCTGCAGGTGTAGGGTATTTCTGATAAAACCCCTCTTTGATTCCACCTGTCTCAGACACGAGTGTCTGCTGAACAGGCAGCCTGAGTGCTTCCTCCTACTCAGTGACATCCTCAATGCCTTATTTCTCATACAGTAGTTTTCAGTTTGGAGAATGCCTTTAAAGCAGCCTTTGGTCAGAGAGGGGAACATGAGAGAGAAACACAATTAGCCCATGACCAGTTAGGGAGCCCATGGTGGAAATGGTGATTGAATTGAATCTCTGCCTAAACTCCACCTGTCAGTCACACCAGGGCATTGCAGCCCTGCCCAGCTCGAACACTGCCCAGTGGCACTGGCAAGGTCTGGCTCAGGGTGTGCCCTCCAGGCTCTGCCTTGCTGGGTGTTTGTACAGTTGCTGGTGCAGGGATGCAGGACGTCCTGAGCAAGAGAACTTGGACCTGACATGCGGAGCTGTTGCCATCAGACATTTTTATTGTATGGCATATTTTTTTGGAGTGAAGTGTGACATTCTCTGTTTTCCAAAGTGCAATATTGCATTTACACTGTTAATAAATCCCTCAAATGTGCATACTATGGGTTTACAGCCTGTACTTAGACTAAACTCACATTTCCACATCAACTGACCTGTTGTTTCTGATGCTCTTTCTCAGGATGGCCAGGCAGTGACTCCTGTCAGGCAAATATCCTTGAGTGCAGTCCTCAATCCTCGGTTCCTGAGGCTCAACTCCCTTCCCCATGGGAATATTACAGATTCAAGCCTGCTTTGGTTTTATATATTTTCAGATATTGGAAGGATCTGGCACCACCAGCCTCATTACTGCTAACTGCCTCACACCAGTGGTGACCCATTTTTTTAAGGTGCCTGGCTGGGGTCATGTTGCAGTGTTTGGAGATTGTTCATCCTCAGTCAAAGTTCCACTCTGAAGTCTCACAGACATGACACTTTGCTTGCTGGCTATTTACATCTTTCATACTACAAATAAGCCATTTTTTTCAACTGAAAATGTGGTCAGTGATTTCCAAAATGCTTTTTTGAATGGCTCTGAGTAACACTTCTGATTGATACTTGCATCCTTCCTTAGAATATTCACAAACTCATATGTATTAGTAAAGTAATCAGAAATCAGGCAAGTTTTTGGCAGAAGTTTCATACAGTAGTGTTTTCCCCTGGAAGAATATTTCTGCTTTCTTCTTCATCAATAGTTTTGGGAGAGGATGGATAGAAATGATCAGAAGCTGAGACTCTTTGACACAAAACTTTCTAGAAATGAAATAAGTTGTTTCAGGTCTCTGGGTCCAGGCCAGTTGCAGTCTGAGCAGCCTGAGTGCTCCTCCAAGGCAGAGTGGGTGGGTAGCTGATACTGAACGGAAATTTAGCTTTCCTGTCTACTGCATCTAGAGAACTTCACTGTTTTGAAGATTATTGCTTAACAGCAGGTTCTAGCAATAATGCTTTAGTAGTTTTAAAGAGTTTAAAGCATCCTGGGGTAGACCATGGTGTGTTTCTCTCTCTCTCTCTCTCTCTCTCTGTCCGGTTCCTAGTGAAGAACAAGATAACAACACTTGGGCACCTTACAGAGGTATCCTCAGTATCACCTTGTGCCTTCAGGATCGCCTTCAGAACCACCTTTTTTGATGTTTTCCAGAAATGGCAACACTGGCAGCACTGAGAGGTTTTTGGGACTTGTCATTCCCCAGAAAGATCCACAGTTACCACTGCGGTTCCACTGACAGCACCACCTACTGAAAGAGCAGGGGAAATCTGGGTGGGATAATAGTTTCCCTACCTGTAGAAAGTGACAGAAGACACTACCTTTACTACTGCCATTAGGTCTGCCTTGAAGGATGTGTTACCTTTTCATCCGTACAGAAACTGAGCATTTTCTTTCAGCCGCAATGAGGTTTGTGTTTGATTAAAGGGAACAATAAAGAGAGGACCAAGTGCAATTTTCCATGAGACACGGCTGTCCTGCCGGATTCTCGTGTGCAGTATTCTGATTAGTTCACAAAATGGTAGCATTTGGGATAAAAAAAGGCAACAGTGACATCCCTGTATAAACTCTGTGCCTATGCTGCCATTTCACTGGGGGATTAGAGTGAGCCTAGATAAAACCAGACACATACATTAGCATTGGTGAATACAAAGCAAAATTAGCCTTGCAGAAGAGGTGGTGTTGCCAGGCCCTCCCAGAGCTTCATCTCTAGTTTGTCATGGATTTTAATTAGGAGCAGGTTTGGGTTTTTCTTTGGAGTTTATTTTGGCTTGGGTTAGGGGTATTTTTGGGTGTTTGGGGTTTTTTGTGTGTGCACTTTTGGTTTTATGTGCTGGGGTTTTTTTGGTTCGTTGGTTGTGGGGTTTTGTTGTGTTTTTTTGTTGGTGGTGTTCCAAGATTATCAGCTCCCAGGTGTCAGCCAGGCTGCGCTCACACTATGCATCCTGTTCCTGCATAACTGTTACAAAGTCAACAGGGGAGAAAAGGTCTTGTTACAGCGATATTGGGGAAACAACTACACCTTTCATTCACCCCAAATGGTTACTGCTTGGAGAAGAGGGAACAGAGAGTCCCGTCCCTTTGGAGATAAGAAGAGGATAGCTTGTGATGTTACCAGTGCTTCCCCAGACAGAAAGAGAAACATTTCCATTTATTTCTGTAATGGATAAATTAGACCCCAAAGTATTAATGTGTTTGAGAATCCCCAGAATCCCTACACTACCATTTCCCAGGGACCACCAACAATCAAAGCTGTCTCCACTGGCGCAAAATCTGTTCACTCTAAAAAATTACAAAGATTTGTAAAGCTGCTGATTTCCTTGTCCTTTGAATTACAGCAGCATCACATTTCTTACTTCAATGCTCTTATTATTTTGGAAAACTGAATAATTTGTTCTACCAAATATGATTTGAATAAATTTAGGGACTGTTGCATTTGCTCCACATTTAGATTGGTAGAATGTTCAGATATTTGTGTAACAAGCTCTGTCTCTCATTTAAATGGTTCTCTGTATCAAAATAGATAAATGTTCTTGATCATTTGAAACCACAATATTTCTCAGAAATAGGAATTATTTTTTATTCCTTTTCAGTGGAATAATATTCTAGAAGTATGTAATTTTTTTCAGATGTTATTAAGAATGGAGTTTCATATCAAGAACTGAAAAATAGAGGAGAACATTAGGTTTCATGAAGCATATAAAAAAAAAAGAGACAAATTTTAGTATCTGAACAATGCAGGCACGGAGTGCATGAATGTGTTGCAAAGTGAGAAATGACTGAAGTAAATACCCATGTGATGTGGATGTGGGTCCACAGGGAAAACATCAGAAGGTGAGAATAGGGAAGACAATGCCATTGAAACAGAAGGGATGGTGTAGAGACAAAACGTGTTAGTCTGAATACCGAAGTGTTATGTGAACACCATGCTTGAGCTCATTCCTGTAGTGCAGAGTGTTATGCTGTCATATGTCATCTGGGCTCCCTTTTCTGCTTATATTTACCATGCACATTAAATATTCAACTGCTTTTCACTGATGCATGCAGTAATCCTGGCCTTGTGAAGAGCTTTCTTGTCTTTCCCAGCTAGGACATATTAGATAACCTTATTGTCTTTGCATCCTAATGTTTTTGTGCCTTATGTTGTGACACACATTAAATGTGTTTCATGCAATATCCTTTTAGAAGTTTTAGTTAAATCCTGTGTTTTGAATGCAGACTAATACAAAATAGCAAAGGGTATTAAGGCATTGTTCTGCTCTGAAAAACAACTGCAAAAATGGCAGTGACATTTACTGTGACTTCCAAAGCAGAGCTGCTCATTTTTTAAATCTAAAGATGTTTCTTCTTACCCCACATTTGACCTGGCACTGGAATAAAGCTGAGCCCTCTCTGGCTCCTACCATCAGTGGTAACGATTCTGCCGTGGTGGGTGATCTGCAACTACACAAATGACGTGAAAACAAATAAAGTCCAGCTTTTTCCCAGCTCAGTTACGCTGATTCTGCCGGGCTAATAAAAGTAAAAATTTACTTCAGTCATTGAAATAAGCTTATTTCAATAGCCTACCATCAGACTGTAACACATTTACTTGTGCTGTACAGTTGCCCCGAGGAGGGTTTTCTCAAACCTAGTAAGGTACTACAGAGAGTAAATCAGAAGTATCAGGAAATGCCCTTTATGCTTCCAGCAGCAGCCTTGCAGGATGTAAGCTACACAGCCCAGAGTGTTCATTTCCTTCCCACAGCCTGCTCCCTGACTAGGTGTTGGGAGCCTCAGGAAAGCTGACAGGTGAGAGCTGGCTTCTGCCCGTTGCTAGTTCTGCTGACCCAGGGCTTGCTCCTTGCTTGGGCAGGAGTGCCAGCAGCAATGTCATGGCATCGTGGGTGCTGCAAGCTGAGGGCATCAGTTGTGAACAGGGATTCAGTCCTCTCTCCACAGGCCCTCAAGCACTGCTGCGTTCAGTATGATTTTAGAACATGCTAGTGAGTGGTTTTAACCCCCTCTGATTTCCTGAGGTTGTATCATTCGCTGCACCTCACCTGCAGTGGAAACAGGACAGGGCACTTCAGAGAACGTCATCATTTTGAAAATGTTACACTGTCCATACCAGTCTTTTTCAACAGGCTGCAAGAGCTCTGCAGAAGACAAAAGTCACAGCAGGTACAAATGTGCTCCTCATTAAGACACCAGCCTGATGCTCCCGGGAGCTTGGCCTGACCTTGCTGCCTGAAGCCCTGGCTGTTCCGTGACACCATCCAAGGAGAGCCTGCAGCTGACCCCCACACTGGATGAGACCCTCTGCCCCCTCCCTGCAGGCTGTGACAGCTGGAATAAGCTTTTCAATGACCTGGGGCACCCACAGCTCCTCAGCTCATGCTGTGGACGAGCAGCAGGTGAGTGGCCTGTCTGAAACTCAGGCTGGCAGGACTTTTCAGGTTCAGTTGACTTGTTCATTTTGCCACACTCCTGAGGCTGGCAAATCAGAGCTAAGCTGAAAATCACTGCCTGAGTGTTGTCAACTCTGGGCATTCAATCTTAGGCTAAGAATAAAAATTATCGTATTGCCTTAAAATGTATTTTAATAAGAACTTTATTTTTTAAAAAATTTCATTTTGTGTTTTATTTTTGTTCTCTATTGCTCTCAAGGTCTTCTCTTGGGAGGTCTAGCAATGTATCTGCTTATATGGAGCCTGAAATATGCTTATAGGAGCAGAAATACCAGACATCTAGGGCAGAATTTTTCAGTCTGAAGGTGCTTCCAATATAGCTACCGTAAGTTTCCAATTTTCCTGTTTTTTCCAATATTTCCACCCTAATCTCACAAATCAAAAAATTCTAAAATATGAAAGCGTCCTCTGCAGTAGGAAAGAGCATAAATTCAGGACAAGAACAAATCTATACTGATGGTGAAGAGAACGAAGTGCTTTCAAAGTTTTACAATCTTGAGACAGAAACTGATGGGAGTACTGGCTTAGAACCGGTGCAGAGTGGAAACTTAATTTGCATGGGGTATAATTGCGATTAGATCACTCTACAGGCCTTAAAATGAAAATACTGTTGATATTTCTGTGTACAAAGTACAAGGTAGAGGTGTCCAAGAGCAAGGCATGCAGGTAAAGCCACAATGAGATTGTGGGAAAACAGTCTGGTTGTTACATTCCTGACGTCCATGTCTTTTAGTCAAATGATAATTATCCATTAATAGCCTCCTAAGTATGAATATGTAAATAGCTATGGAATGCATTATTCATTAATCGCCAGGCATTAATTATTGTAATTAAGTATCATTTGCTACGTTCATATTACTAACCCTTCCAGTTAATGAATACATTAGCTAATCACTGTACAGCAGAGTAAATCAAAATTCCCTGTGTCTGTGCTATGGATGCCTGAGAGAGTTTTATTGAATGTAGATTCAATATTGAACATATCCAACATGCTTATCAGTGTATTTTTAATGACATTAAGTGTGAATCATAACCTCCAGTGCATGATGCTTGTCCTTGTGCCCAGGAGGATGGAATGGTACCAGCTGGAAGAGAACGTGGAAGCAGCAGTGGCGTAGCATATGGCAGCAGCTCTGTGAACTAAGGAGAACTTTAATTCTGGGACATGAAACCCACCTCCACTTTCAAGTCTCATGTATATTCACACGTACAATAGGAGAGGGGGTGTGTTTTGTGAGGGAGTGCTGTCCCAAAGGTGCCGCTGGTGACAATGTTCAAGGAACAATTTCAAAGCTCAGCTGGAGCTGTTTGCTAGGCGGTGCCTTTTGCCAGCACTAGCAGGACACAGCCCTGGCAGGATGCGCTCCCAGTCTAATGGGGCTCAGGGCACTCCTGAAACACAAAGTAAAATGAACAACCCAAGCCTGGCTTTTGTCTTTACTCCCTGGAGATCCATTTCAACTAATAGTAATCTCACTAACACAGAAAGAAGATTTGCTGCAATTTTTATTTCATTGCCTTTTTAGGGTTACAGTTCTTAGAACCAGGCCTTGAGGGTTTTGAAGTAGAGTTCTTGAATAATTTATTGCAAACAAGAGTTTCATTGTTTTTAGGGAGAATCACTAACTCAAGATATAAATATGTAAATTCAAGTGCTGAAAGTTAATAGAAACAATGAAATGCCCTCTTGGCTGAACTTTTGGCTGTCAGGACAGAAAAAAATATTTGCAAAGAAAGAATGAAATCTTATTTCATCACTGTTAGTTTGAAGCAGACTTTTTCCTATTTTTAGGTTCACCAATGTACTGTAGTCACATGCAGTGAATAAATGATTATTGGATCTAGTTTCCTCAGTAATCTGGGAGTTAATGAATCTAAATAAGCATATATCAAAGATATTTTCAAATTCACAAACACATGGGCTCTTTGTAGTTAAAATTGTCATAAGATATTGCTGCAGAGAAGGCTCAGTAAGAGCTTGTTTTTTAAGGGCCAGAAGTAAGAACAGTGGTCAGTAAAGACAATCTGCCATTCCCTGTAGACACCTCTGCAGTGAAATACCCCTTGTGCATTTTCCAAACACAATGAAGAGTATGCTTTCATTCATCCCACAGCTGATGCAAATCCCTTTGCTCTCCCTTCCGGTGTATCCATCACTGCTGTCTTCCCCCTCCTTTCAGGAACCTTAATTCTGCCTCAAGCCCAAACACTGTTAGTTCTCATTACCCAGCTTTCTGAATGACAGCCACTGGCATCTGAAAAAGAGTTTGAGTCTCAGTAGCAGAGAAGGGTCCCTTACAGATATTACCAACACGGAGCATCACAAGCCTTGCTTTTTGGCTTTCCTTCATTTGCATGTCTTGTATCCCTCCTCTAATTCTGAGTATGTTGAGGTGATGATTTCCCAACCTCTTCTCAATGCCCAAATTAGTAGAAGTGGGTTTTGATATAATTTAAAAAAAAAAAAAAAAATCAACTATCAAAAGATTTGAAGTACAATTGCAACACTGGAGATGTATGATCTTGCTATTGTATCTTAATAGTAAACATGAATAATGGCCTTTTCAGTCCCTTGAATTCTAAAAAATCTTAGCAATTGGATGTTTTTACAAAAAAGATTAGTACTCAGTGTCATAATTCATCCAGCTATTTTTTCATGTTTGCTTCTATACCTGTTTCCCTTTATTTGACAACTGTGTCTCTTAAAAAAAGAAAATTATTTAAATCAATCTGGGACTTGTTTATTTATTTCTTTACTTTTAAAACTAGAAATATCAACTCTGCAGGACTGCAGCTGGGGCAGTTGGAGTGGCTGAAGAGCTTCAGTGGGAAGCACCTGCCTGACCCTGCCTTCCAGCACTCCAGGAAAACTCCGGGATGAAGCAGCCTTGGTTGGTGTGTGGTGTTCCTGTGAAGTGCTCAGAAAACATGGCACACTGAAAGCAAATGAACAGAGCCATTAGCAGGAAATGAGGAGCAGAACAAAAGAGACAAAGGCAGAAGGTTTATTTTGTGTATAAAGGTAGGAAATTTATGTACACATGCACAATGCAGTTGAGGATACAGAAGTACAAAGAGGAAGAGAGCAGCATTTCTGAGGCCAGGGGATGTTTCATGATGACAAGGCATTAGAGGAAGGAAAGAATTCAGTAACAGGGGAGTGTTTCAGTAAAAGAAAGAGTGAACTGATGCCCTGCTAATAGAGTTTAGATTAATAACTTGCATATTGCTGTAAATTCATATAAAACCTGTGTTTAATATTGCATAAACACTCATATCAAGTGTCTAGTATCGGATAGAATCTCTATACAAATGGATTATTTTTGTTTTCACATTTTGGATTTAGGTCTAATGTCAGACATATTGTTATTACATTTATTGCTTTCTACCTTTCTTCAACATTAAGACCATGATGATATATTTGCTTAATGTAGTGTGTCCTATAATGCATATTCTATAAAGTACATATTGGTTCAATTTAGTTATTTGGAAACTGAACTAAACCCAGTGAGAAAAAAAACCCAAACCAGTCTTCATTATTTTCTTAATTATAGTTGTTTAAGAGGGGAAAAAAAAAAAAAAATTGGAACAAGTTTGGTTAGTAGCAGCACTTTTTTCATTTGAATTTTTAAAATTTCTTATTTCTTAGTCTTTAGTTAGCATTCTGAAATAGGACAGTCTTTATTTCAAGTTGTGATTAATTTTTCATTTTTCATTTTAGTAATACTGAACTAAGTAATGTTTTTAGTAACAATTAAATGAAAGCTACAGTTTGGAATGAAATTACCAGCATAGGATGTTATTATTTTAAATTTCCCCACATGAAAGCAATTTTCCAAAACTGTAATTCCCAGTATTGCATGTGACTACCAGTAAGATAACTAAACCTATATCTGACTATATATATAGTTTTGTTTCTGACACTACTACATTAATTTCATCTCCAGTGCATTCCCATCTAGTGTTTATTGATTGCTCACAAGGAGGAAAGGACTTTTTGTGTAAAAAAAAAAAAAAAAAAAATTATATATATTGTTTATAATTATTTTTAATAAGAGTTTAACAACAACAACAAAAAATTCCCTAATCACTTTTCAGGTATGACAAAGGCAGCGAAGAAATTACCCTTGTCTACAATTCTCATAGGTAAATACACTGTGCTTAATTTTCATACTAAGGCAGCTGCTAGGAACAGGAATATGTGACAGGGATGAATCATAATTTTTTCCACAAATGTGGAGAAGTTTTTGGTTTTTTCTCCTGCCCCCCTAAAACAGGAGTAGGGTTTTTAACAGCACGAATGTTGCTGCACTTGTGCACTGAATGGTACTCAGAAAAATAACAGACTGAGGGGCATTTATGGAAGGTGGAAAATAAAAAAATAGTCTTGATCCACTCGCTGATCCATATCCTACTACAGCAAAACAGAAATCTTAACATCTCACTTAGACACATTTCAGGGTGTTCTAATGTCACTGGAGATTTAAAGGGGGATTTGCTTTTCCTGGATGCACCAGGTCCAACCCACAGCGAGTTACGGAGGACTGATGAAGGAACACAGTCAGGTTTGAAGTGAGGGAGACTGATATCAATGATTTCAAGGACTTCTCCAAAAGATCACTTGTTCCTTCTGGAGTCAAAAAACCTCCCAGTCTGGTGTTGGTCTTCCTTATAACCCTGCTACCTGCCATATAGCTGAATAACAAAACACCACCCTATACATGCTTCTTCTTTCAAATCTTCTCAAGGACACTATTTAAATTACTAAAAGGGATAGAGAATCTATGTAAATATAATAATGAATGTTCACATAAATTATTTCACCATTCATATATGGGTTTTTTGTTGTAAAGAATGGTTAAAAAAACCCCAAACTCCTCACTTTTTACAAATATTTAGTATTTAACATTGTATTTCAGTTGTCTGCACTCTCAAAGGCAACTACAAAGATATTTTGCTATAATATTTTTGTTAAATCTCCTTGTGCTCATAATTTTTAGGTCAGTTTTTTATTTGTTTAATAATCTATGGACTACTAACCTAATTACCTTGCTTGCTTCTTAAGAAGGAAAAATCCCATCTGTTTTTTGTCTGATGACACTGATCTACTAATAAATAAAACAGATTTACTTAAATTTATAGAAATCTTTAAACAAACAACAAATCTGTGATTTTTCGAGTCTGAGATACTTACTGGGCCTTCTTTAAAAGAGGAAATGTTGGTAAAGATTAAGATGGCTGTATTTTATCTCAATATAGTACATTGGGGGTGCAGAGGCTACTGGAGCAGAGGATCAGGATTAGTGATATCGGTGCAGGATTGACACTAATTCAAATGGATGTGGGAGCCTCCTCAGCATGTTGTCAATTGCTAATCCAAACCATTACCTAATTCTCCAAAAATATCCTGCATGATTTCACAGGTGTGAGGCCTCACTGCCAAAGGAACAGCAATAAACATGGTGTGTGATGTAAAGATAGCGACCACCTGGAAGATTTAATTTAAGATTAGAATTATTGAAGGCTGTGAATCTTTACCACTCGTTGCTGTAGGGTTTGAATGCCACCCTCAGTAAAAGTGACATTTGCTTTGCCTGTTGTCCCACTGTCACCCACTGTCCATGTGGTGAAATGCTCTGGTGAAGATGGGGTGAACTCTTTTAACATCTGCCAGCATTTGTTCTAAAATTGAATCGATTAACTAAACCAGATCTGAAGCAATTCATAGAAAAACCATTCAAAGAAATATAAAACAAGTTTTAAAACTCTAATATTTGTACTACTTTGCTAAGCCAGTTAGTCAAGGCATCTTCTGCTGCAATAAAACAAAAGTTTAAAGACTGCTCAATAATCTTCCTGATCGCCCCACTCGACTGCTGGCTCATCGTCCATTCGTAGAATGAGATAGGAGAGAAGCTGAAAGAGATTCTGCCACAAGAGCAAAGAGACAAAAAAGGAGAGGTCGCTTACATCGATCTCACAGCGGTCGCCAGCAAAGTTCATGTCGCACAGGCAGTGGAACTTGTTGAGGAGATTCTGGCAGAGGCCCCCATTCAGACACGGGTCGGAGCTGCACTCATCAATGTCCTTCTCACACCTGCAGGAGAGACTGCAAACAGTCAGCCTCTGAAAGCGGGCATCAAATGCCTTGAACAGGCACAGTTTTAATTCAGAAGCTTTGCGGGGAGAGGGAGAGGAAGATGCTCTGGGGTACATTTCCACACGTGTTTATGGTTTTATTAACTAGCTGATTAGCCCCACTCAAACCCCAAACTTCCTGTGTGATTTTCAAACGCAGATAGTTAAGCAGGTAATTTCATCTCTGTAAAGCACTCCATGGTTAATGGTGCTTAGCAAGGTGCTATGCAAGTTTTTGTATGATTTCAAAGCCAGCTCTGGTGCAAGCTTGCTTGTCCTTTTTTGTTGTGTTCCTCTGAGGAATGGTTTTTCCCCTCAGAGTCCCCCTGAAGCCTGTGCTATGTAGTTTAACCCTTCTTCCCTATCATACCTACTCCTGACCCTATTGGCTCAGGGCCAATATCTTTCCTTGGCCCAAAAACTAGATAAACCGCTGTCTCTTCCTGTTCTCTCTTCTCGGGCTCCTGGAACATCACATCGAGAATAAAGCTTGGACGGAAGCCTGGGGGTGAGAACCACTCTTTTGAAATCTTTATTCTGTCTCTATGAAATATATTTCCCTAAAACCCCTGAATAACTGAGCTAGTGAGAGCTGGGGGGTGGCTAGAGGGAAGTATATTTTCAGTTGGCGCCAGGAAGCTGAGGGCACATTTTCCTTCTCAGTAATCTGGATATAAGTCAAACAAATATGTGTTTTTCCCAGCTGAGTGCTCCTGGAAATATTCACCTGTTGGGGGGGGATCTTTTTTTTTTTTTTCCTCCTCAAGTTGGAATCCCAATAGAACTCAGCACAACTTCCTATCCAGTCTTTCTGAGACAAGACCCAAAAAAGGTAAGAATGGTGCAGGACAGGTTTCATAAGCCTTAATAGGTATTGTTAAATGTTTTTGAGCTAATTCTGGCGATACAGGAAATTTGAGTTATAATTTCTCAAGGCAGCCAATGGAACGATAATGAGGGATGTGTAAGATTGTCTGAAAGCTACTGATTTGGTGATTTTCTGCTCTGACAATGTTCAATTTAAATTCCCTGCTCCCTTCTATAAAATAATGCTAACAGTTAATCCTTTTTTTTTTTTTTTTCAGGTAAAAGTGCAGGTTTATACTTGGAGAAGAATGAGAGAAATTCTCTCTCATTTATAAGGAATTATTTTGTTCAATCATATTCAAACCAAGCAAGAAAATTTTAATCTTACATCAGAGAAGAACATTTTTATATTAAACATTTTTACTCTATTAATCTAAATTTCTTTCAATAGCTACCTTAAATGAGAAACTATATTCATATACTTCAAAGAGCTAAATTATTTATCCAATGTATAGAAATTGTACAGCTATGACATTACCTATGCAAATTTTCAAAAAGCCAACAACCTCTCAAACCTTCCAGGGAATCAGGTGCCTGAATCCAACTGACTTTCAGGAACACTTAAAAACCTGACTCTCTTTGTGTAATTTTGACAGTTCCAGTCTGAATTAAATGACAAATTTGTTTTTGAGAGAGCCCTATCTTCTTCTATGGAGATTAATCTTTACACATTTCCCTTTACACCTGCTATTAAGTTCATTGGACTTTTTTTTATGTGATCCCAAGTAAATTGATTGGCATAGAATTTCTCCATACTGTGCCCAGTGGCTTTCTGAGGGCTGAAATATTCTCTTAAAGGAAAAATGTCTGCTTTATCAGCCTAATTAATGCATAAATATGCAAAGGGATTTGGTTTTCATTTTCTTACTAACAGATATATTTGAATTTGGTCTTAAAAAAAAAAAAGGGGGGGGGGCAGGGGAGGATGAAATGTTCCCATTTGATCTAGTGAGACCTCCGAGCACAGAAGTGGTGCTGGTTTATGGTTTGGCAGCCTGGAGGAACAGAGGGCAAATGGTGCATTTTAGAGCCTGGAGAGGAACTGCCAGAGCCAGTTACCGCGCAGCTCGCCGGGCACAGGCTGCTGCTCAATACGAGAACCTTGGGAACCGTAAAAGAGAGATTATTGCCAGCCAGTGGCATGGATGGAAGGAAGGCTCACTCCCAAAGCTGCAGTTAGCAAGTAGGCTGGCAGGGGAAGGGAGAAGGAAAAAGTGCTTTCCTGCTACCTTGAAGTCCCAAGAAATATATGCAGTGCAGAAGTGGCTATGAATATGCTTTTACTTCTTAAAATTTTATTTTATTGTTTCCTTTCCCCCTTGTTGAGTATTGTGAGGTGGTACACAGGCGACCTGGCTGTTAGAAGTGCAATTCAAGCGTGTCTGCCAACTACACTGTGCATTGAGTGGGTGGAAATCTTCATTTCATGTCTTTTATTGCCTACTGTACTCTTTCCACAAAATCAGTGGGCTTGTAAGTTTTTGAGAGAATGAAAACCTTTTGTTGGAAACTCCTCTGTGTTACAGCTTGGCCCTGTTGAACTTTTGGATATTGCACTCTGACATAATGCTACTTCCATCCAGAGTATGTACAGTTTTTCCTGTCTCTCTATCCAAAATGCCCTTACCTGTTCCGGCCATGACTGGGACAATGCCTTCCTAGGTTTCTGCAGCACCTGATGCCCTGAGCCTCTCAGCCCTCCCTGCTCCAGAGCTCTTTGAAGGCCAGTGTTAAGTGTGAACTGTGGTACAAGATACAAATTTCGCTGTGCAGAAGGTCCTTCTGTTCCAAGCTAAACAATAACATGTGCAAAGTATTCCTTAATCTCTTCAAAAAGTAATCATTGTTTTCACACTTCAGCATTCAGTAAGAGTGTGGTACACCATGCCGCCAGGTATGCCACCTCTTACCATCCCTGTGATAGAATAGATTGTATATTCACAGCACAGACCTGTGAAAATGAAACAGCTTTGCATATTCATGTGCCAGAGTATGTAGCTGGTTTATGTATATGAGCAGGATGTGTGTGGTTGTGTGCCCACCTATGGAAAGGTAACATTCTAACTCGTCATATGGAAATTTGACACAAGAAGAAGAAAAAAAAAAAAAAAAAAAAAAAAAAAAAAAAAAAAAAAAAAAAAAAAAAAGGCGAAGAGAAGCAAGTGTGCAGCACTGTTTAAGAAATAATACTCTTAGTATGATAATATGGATTACTGGTGCTGCATTGAAGTAAACCTTGCTGCATTCATTTATGATTTTTGTCTAAAACCACAATACGTTAGACCCTCAGAGTCACTCTAGCAAGGAGCTGCTGCCCTTGAGCAGCAGCTTTGTCTGTATTTCTGCCAGAGGGCTGGCTGTTACCCTCTGGACTCTTTTGGAACAGCTTTTGGAAGAGGTGCTCCCCAGTGATGTGCAGGCAAAGCCTCTCACCGTTCTCCCACAAACCCCGGCAGGCACATGCAGGTCAGCTCGCTGCCAAGGTCGGTGCAGTTGCCGTAGTTGAAACACGTGAGGTTCCTCTCTTCGTTCCCACAAACTGTGTAAGGTAATCTTCGATATCTGGGTGAACAAGAAGGCAGCAGCAGTTATTTGCACTGTTCTTGTTTCTGGATGTCTTGTGCTCTCTGAGCTGAAGCAGGGGAGCAGGGTATTGCCCAAAGGAATGAGAGCTGGAACTCAGATTTAAGGCTCCCAGGAGCCTTAGGAGGCCTAACTTTTAAAATTTTCTTTTCCAAGTATTTATTGGCAAATTAATGATTCATTTCGCATTAAAAAAAAAAAAAAAAAGAAAAAAAAAAAGGACATCACTCTATTTACATCACTAATGTGGTTCTGTGTGATGCATGGACAGCTTAGTATAAGAGTTGAAAGGAGACAGTCTTAACATACAAGATAAATAATATTGGGCCACCATAAGGCATCTTCAAATCTGAGGATGTCCTCTCTACTCAGAAAATGTCAACAAAACCTGTCATTTTTAGTAATTATATCCTAAAAGACCGCAGTTGGGTAGCATAAAGATGATTTTGCATCCTTTGGGCTGCAGCAGACTGGATTTGTTGGAGGCTTCTGAAGGAAGGAAAAGGATTTTGATTTCTTGGAGAGGAATTGGACATGCTTAGTGGGGAGAATTTTATGGGTATGCAGGGAAGGGCAATTAAAAGGAAAAGTCTGCAGCCTTTCTAGAGGAGAGTCTGGGAAGAGTCTGCATGTGAGCAGTGTCAGAAGCTATGGCAAAAGTGGTCTGTGTGGTGTTTGCAGCCACCAGGACTGAGAGTAAGCTGGGAGGAATAGACCAACCCAGAAAAGCTGCTGGGGGTGGGGAGAAAAACAACTTATTTTCCTATTGTTTTACCAACTCTGAATTCCTGTATTTATAGCTCTAGAGCTATATTACTCTAAAAAAATATTGTTTTAGAGATTTAAAAAACTTAAGATTTTTTTTTTTCCCCTGAAAAGAAGATATGGCACATGTATTTTCGATCTCTGGAAGATTTGTAATCTTGTCATGAGAGCGCTCATCGGGCCAATGTTGGCAGCACAGCAGGGCAGCAGAGCTGAGCCTTGTTCCTTCAGTCCTTGCCTCATCAGTCTCTGCCTGAGCTGGCAGCTCTCTACTGTCTCAGTCCTCATCTAATTCATCTGTACCACTTTCTGTACTCTACACAGATTGACTCTGCAGCCATGATTAATATAGGGACAGATGCAAAACATCTGTGTTTAAAACAAAGACATTGGTGATATAAAAGCCCTTCAGAAGAGCCCTGACAAAATCATACGGATCAGCCTTGTTTACAGTACCTGCAAAACCTCCCCGTGAAGTTAGCAGCACACAGGCAGGAGTATCCATCAATCTCATCAACACAAGTGGCCCCATTCATGCATTGGTGGCCATCGCAGTCATCTATGTCCTCCTCACAGTTCTCCCCAGAGTAGCCAGGCTCACAGCTGCACTCATAGGAGGCAATCCCATCTGAGCAGTTCCCGTGGATGCAGGGGTTTGAGGAGCACTCATCAATGTTGACTTCACAGTAGGTGCCAGTCAATCCATCGGGACATACACAGCGGTAGGAAGTGTACAAGTCTTCACATACTCCCCCATTCATACAGGGGTCAGAGCTGCAGAAATCTACCTGCAAACAGCCAGTACGAGCAGGGTTTGCAGATATTTTGAGAAATTGCTCCTCTTGAGGTTTTTTAATAGGGATCTCACCATTTTCAAAGTACGAGAGGTAAATGCCACTGATTTCTATGGTGCTCATGCACCCTCGCAGGCCATCCAGGCTGTCAAAAGCCTTGTCAGCCACATAGATGTCTGTCCCTTCTCTTAAAAAGTTGAGGCTTCCTGCAGCAGCTGTGCTGGTTGCCGTGTCTTTGTTGTTGTCTATATCCATGTGCCATCTGGAGGACTGGGACAGGGGCTCCACCATAGAGACCGTCACTTGGTGCCATTTGCCATCGCTCACAGGCACTGAACTCGCAAGGGTCAGCCTGTAGAAGCTGTTGCCGCTTTGCAATTGAAACAGGAGTTTGGAGTTGTGGATGCTGATGATGACAAACTCGGGCTCCCTCTCTGCATACAGCAGGATCACGTCGGTGTCCCTGGTTCGAAAGCCAAAGATGATATGGGTGAGGTCTCTGCTGATTTTCCCATTGCTTCTGTAAAATATCGCACTGCTCCGGCCGCTGAACACTGCATTAGCAAGACCTGTGCAAAGACAGCAACTGAGAAACCAGGCCAGTTTTACACCAATACACGTGGAACAATGTCCCTCCAGTGCACATGCCATATAATTGCTTTTGGGTTTGCTGAAAGACAATCAAATTGCACCAGTGTTTTAGTTATCCCGGTCTGCCCCTCATGGCTGTGGAAATTACAGGGCAGCATCAGCTATAATGACATCCAAAGTGTGCTGCCTTGCATCATCTCAGGTTATCACTCTAATATACAATTCTACATGACTGTTATCTCTCTATTTCAAAAAAGACATACATTTGTCACTTTATGATTGTTTTCTAAGTACAGGCAGCTAGTTATTCCCCATGACAGATCAGGATGGGCTGAACATTTCTTCCCAATTCCTTTTTTCTTAGGTGTGTCTTAAGATGTTTTATGAAGTATCTGATTGGATCCCAATTTCATCTCACCGATGCAAAAGGATGAATGTAGTGGAAGTCAGATGATGGAAAGCCCCTTCAAAATCCCTGTGAGCAGAGTCGTGCCTGTCATGTTCAAAGGCAGCTTCTCCTGGTGGGCAGGCACTGCCACAGCCCTGTGCTGGTGGGACTGGGAGGGCAGCAGAACTCAGCTCGCACTGCTGTGAGTGAAAATTGATGGGCAACGTTGTGGCAGCTTTATGGACATCTTCACAAAGGTATTTGACACCTTTCATTAGCATGGTTTCTACTAAAATGCACTTACTCACTGGGCTGTAAATTTAAATGTTCTGAGGTTTCTGAGGATTATAGACAGGGAGGAGGGACAGGAAGGAATGTCTTCTGTCTGTACTTCAGAAAAAAATAGCTTTGAAAGATCTGAGATAAGATGAGTTTCTGAACTATCTCTGGGCTTAGTAAATCTTGAGGAAAAGAACCCTGGGAGTCTCAGTATGAATTAATTGACTTCATATCCTGATACCAAGGCAGCAGAGGTGTAACTGCATTTTCTGGTGCTTTCTCATAGAAAAATTCCTAAGAGGAAATCATACTAAATTAAGTAATTAATCATACTAATATTAAAATGAAAGTCAGAGTTTTTCACGATTATTCCTGTTTTTTTCAAATATCTCAAAAACCTGCTGAGAGAGATAGAACTCAGTGCCCAGGAAAGCTGCCTTTTTTTTTTTTTTTTTTTTTTTTTTTTTTTTTTTTTTTTTTTTTTCTTCTGTTATCCTGTGTTTAACAAGAAGAAATTTATCCTGCAGCTAAGAATACAGCTAGTTAAAAATGCAGTTCTGTAGTGCAGGAATTCTTGAATATCTATTAGGGAAACTCCCTACTGTTGCCACATAAGCCAGCAGAGAAATCTAAAAGGGATGACCTTGAGTCATTGAAAGAGTAAATGAACATGAGTTCAGCAGAAGGAAAGTTCAGGTGCTTCTCACTTCACTGTCTCCGAATGTTTCTGTTCTACCCTAATATTTATGAGAGAATGTATTTTGATGTTATCATTAAAGACATCTCTGAGAGAAGGAGAAATTGTTTTAATTTCAGTTACAATTTTAAGCCATCCTGCAATGCTGATCCTAACAATCTGCACAAAAATAGTATCATATTGGTCTGTCTATGATAGAGATCTTTTGTTGACCAGCCTTCCCATTCCTAAGAGTCAGCCATTCTGACAGCTTCCATCACACTGAGTGGGTATTTACCTTCTCTCACAGCTTTTTGTTAGGGCTTTCTTCAGTAGCAAAACAAAAAATATTTCTTAAAAATCATTACTTGCTCTTTTCAATTCTACTGCAGGAAGGGAAGGAGAAGGAAAATGGAGAAGGAAAGAGATGTGCAGGGTGCCTAATGAACCTAAGGCAGCTAACGGTCATCAGTTTTCAGATGGACTGCTTGGCATGCAGGTGCTTCTTAGGGAGGCACTGCTTGAACAATGGTACTGCAGGTATTGAGGTGACTTTCTCCAAAGCTATTCAAGATTTAAAAAAATCAAATTATGCAATGTAAGTTATGTAGCTTGTCTTTTCAGGAGGATGGAGAACATTCTATGGTTAATCCAACACAGGATATCCTCTTATCTCTCTGCAGTGCAAGTGTGAGGGCAAGGTACTCATCTACTGGACAACCTTGACTACTTGGGCTGAGTAAGTCAAAATCAAAGTTCCCGTAAACTGGGGACTCAATGTCTGAGTCAGGGGAGCCTGGGGAGAATTCCTGGCTTTGGTAGGGCAGACTCTTCCCATTAAAATTACTTAAAATTGACATAATGATTATTTTAATACAGAAATAACATTTGAATGAACTTTAAAGGCAGTGAATACTTTGTTTCAAGGAATTGCTGCTGAAAATGTCTATTGCTGCTGATCTCCAGAGATGATTGGAACAGCTGAAATGTACCTACATTCAAATCCTTGGTGCACCAGCTGGCATTGTGCTTCATGAGGACAGGGCCCAAGCTCACACCACTTAACTTCCTCACATGCCTTCCCCACTGTGTTAGGGGGGCACGTGCAAGTGAAGTCATCCCAGATTGAATAGCACACACCACCGTTGTGGCAAGGGTTGGACTATGGGAAAAGAGAAGAGAGAACCTCAGTATGAATCAAGGCTGTTGGAAACTCAACTCTAGGCATGGGGGACTCTTTGGCAAAAAAAGAAGTTTTATTTTTATTTCAGGTGGAAAATTATGAAGACCAGTATTATGACAGTACAGCATGTTCAATAATTAGTGAAAAACAGTATTTCAATCTCAAAATATTTTCATTCTCCCCTATACAAATATATTTTGCTTCTGATATTCATTATATGCAGCATAGCTTAACAAAACCTGCTCTTTCTAGCATTTTTGCATGCTTTCCTAATCATTATAATCAAATAACATATGAGAACACACTAAAAACATAAAATAAATTCCCCACTATAAGCATGTGAAAATGCTTCTGAAAAAATGTCATTCTTACCTTGCAGAGGTTGTCACCAGTGCAGCCTTGGGTGACATTGATCAGAGTTCGGTTGATAGGAGGATTCGGTGGGGTGGTGATGGGGAAGAATTCCAGTGGCTGGTTATTCACTCTTACATCTTGGATACAGCCTTTGAAATACCTTCCATTTCTATCTGTTTCTGTGTTATCTGGTAGGCCTCCAATGTAAAGAATATCCTTACTTTGGATGGTTAGTGCTGGACTAGAAATAAAGCCTAGGTAGTGAGAGGACTGGAACAACTCCATCTTATTTGGTTCTATTTTTAACGTTACTAGGTAAAAGTTTCCATCATCCATGGAGTGTTTCCCTAATAACTTCATGGAATTTGGAGCTAGCATGGTCAGTTTCCCACCTTCCAAATAGACTCTCATGTAGAGATAAGTGCTATTTCTCAGAGCCAGTAACAAGCCAGAAGATTTGCGTGTTCGGACAAACATTGATATGATGAAGTTCTCATTCTGAGTGGAAACAACAGGAAAAGCAGCATAGCCTGAGGAGTCCTCAGATCCAAACCGGCCTGGAATGTACTCTTGAAGGTTAGAGAGATGGGAAAAGGTAAAACAAAAAACAAGAGAGGGGAGAAAAATAAAATAGTTAGGGCCAAATGACAAGGGAGCCAATGATTAAATAACTATTTATGGTGATATTTCTGTATGGTAGTAAGATGTGCTTGTTTTTATGGATGAATAAAGACTAGATCCAACTGCAAATAGCTTCTATTTCCAGATTCCTGCTGGCTTCCATGGCTGTAGCATTAAGCCCCAGTGCAGGACCAGATGTTATATAATTGCGTACATTTTTCCTCTTTATCACGCTCTGTGTAATGCTGTGTTTTCAAGTAGTTAAACAAGGACAGATTTCTACAGCTTCCTGCATTGGTCCTTAGGAAGATCATTTTGGAAAGAACCTACCTGCTTGGATCCTCTGATGACCATGGAAGTTAATGCAGTTTTGGGATTTTGGTGATATTTTTTGCACAGATTCCAGTCACAGAAAGCTGCTAGGCAAAGACCTCCTGTGTGAATAGATCACCTGTGTGGTGTTGGATGGGCTCCCCAGTTCTCTGACAGACTTTTTGTTGCTGGGGCTCAACATTTGCTCACCTACATCAGCTTGTATCCAGTCATGAATCCTGCTCAGTCCCTGAGTGCCCACAGTGCTGTGGAAGAATCATGATCCAGGACCAAGTAAGTTTGTTTTGGTTTTTGGTTTTTTCTTTGTGTTTATCAATTAAAATGATTAAACCAAAACCATCTGTCTGTCCTTTACCCCTTATTTTCTGTAATGATTTTCAGTCTTTTAAGGATACAAAATATGTAGCCAAAATGGTATTTTATTCTGATGAATCATCTCGTTAAAGAACAACAAAGTGTTTCTATTTTTACACTATATGTTTTGTGATCTTGTCCTCAATATTACAGACTTCATTTCTAAACAGTTTCAGGAGCTATTTTCTGTATATCAAATTCCTAGAAAGAATAAATCAAGCTTTTTAAAAATGCTCACATAGCTAAAGATTCAGTTGTCTGTTGTGCAGTAAACTCCTGGAGTGGGATGTCATAGGCCAACTTTCTGCCTGCAGAACTGCCTTTTCTTATGATTGCATTAAAAAAAAAAATGACAAAAGGAGGGGACTGACCATGAAGCCCCAACAGACCCTTAATAACCACACTGCACTGCTATGTGGTATGGTCATATTATTTAGCAACAGGAATAAATCCCATACTTGTTCCTAAACAGAGAGTTTCTTAATTTAATTTGAAATAGTTTATTTCTATGAATAAGATTTCCTATATATCTGCATCTACTTGTTAAACAGACTTAATACCTCAAAACACCGATTTCAACAAATAATTATTTCTATATACAAGAGTTTTAAATTATATCCTCTCTTAAGGTGGTACTGGAGAATGAGACACTCTTTTCATGAGGGTAAAAATAAAAATTCTGCTGAACTGAGGATTCCAAAAGTGCAGTATTAGAAAGAAGCCTTGATCTCCAGAAAGGCATTTCATGTTTACAATTACCTTGTCACATTTCTCTCTATTTATAAACATACACATACATCATCAGCCTGATCTGTTTGATGAGATGACTAACATCACCTTGGTCAATATTAACCTCTTGGGTCACAACATCTGGATGTTGATCAAAATGAGGCAACATCTGTTTGTTATTTTGTATATGTAGAGAAAATATTGCCTCTTGTCAATTAAATACTTGGCAGCAACTTTTCTTCAGAAAGACACCAGCATTTCTTATGTTATCCTTTACCACAAGTCTCCCCCACTCTGGCTCTTTAGAAACCTGCCACAGTCTTTTACACGTGACATATATCTAGAGCCTATGTACCAAAATGGCAGGGTGCCACAATAAGCAAGGGATATTGTGGTCAGCAGGAAAAAAAGAAAGCATGCTTTCTAATCATTCTCAACAGTCCTAATGCCAGTATAAGCTACTCCTGGCCCTGAATGGTTTTAATTTTGCTTCATATAAGGAAGCAAACATATTTCCCAGATGTTGTCCTATATTCAAAAGTTGCCTTCCAAATCTTTGGATAAATTACAGCTACACTTCAAAGAAGTCTGTTACAATTACTTCTCAGACTTTGTCATTTTGCAATAAAACCAAAAGGAAAAACTATTGAAAGGTATTGATAAGTATTAGGTGGAGCATGCAAAATGATGTATTCAAACATTTGAAATGTATTTGAAGGCCCAGCTTTCTGCAGCAATGCATTCAATAACCCCTGAGGGCAGTTGTTCAGCCGATGTGAATCAGTGTAGCTTCACTGGCAGCACTGCAGCCACGCCAGTTTACACCAGTTTAGAATCTGTCAATTCCAATCTGACCATGGCTCTGCTGCTGTGCTTAACTTTTTCCAGTCCACTTAGCAAATATATCTACATAAATATACTTATGTATGTATACATGTATGTATTTCTTGCTCCCTAAACTTTGCTCTGCTGACCATGTGGGGGTGAGGGAGGCAGAGGCAAGGGCACGGCGTGAAGGCTTAGTCCTGCAATTTTCGTAAACAAAACTGCTTGTTTGAAATCCCTAAAACTTTGCCTGGGGAAGGATTTCAGAGCTCACCCTAAAGCATTCCTGAGGGTTGCTGTACTTACAGCTCTAGGGGGCTTCACCCACAGATGCAGCAGGGCGCTGGACAGGAACCTCCTGTTGTCCTTCCACTTCACCCCAGCCTGCACTGCAAAGATCATTTGTAGCAGGGAAAGTGCTACAGGCATCTGCAGCTTTTGTGTTCTTGCTCACCACTGCCATGGAAGCTGTTTGCTGGGATGAGCTCTTCTGCTCACCCAGACAAGGAGGTTTCCCTCTGGTCCCCACGCAGCTCTCTGGGAACAGCAGCCTGCTCTGGGGATTGTCCAGCCTTGCCTTGGGACCAGCTGAGGGATGAACGGACCCTGCCTCAGCTGCTGAAGCCCTGCTCGCTCCTTGGGCGAATCAGATTAAGCTGAGTATAATTTTTTTTAATTTTTTTTTTTTTTTTTTAAATTGGAATCCGTCTTTTTTTTTTTAACTTGCAGTACTTTTGCTTGTCTTTCATTGACTTAAATGAATCTCTTTATAAAAGCCTAGAGAGCTCGAGGATAAAATTTTCAAAGAATGCTTTGAAAATAAGCCTTAAACTCAAAGTGACTTACTTGCTTTCTAAATTTTACTCAGCATGGATAACCTCTAGTGAACTACAGTTTTTCAGAGTTTATGGAGTGCTAAGATCACTGAGAAGATTTTAAAACAAAAGGAGTGGAATCCACCAGTTCAGCCTGACTTATTTTTTGTCAGGCTGAAAAGAAGCCTTCCTGTGAAACTAACTAGAAAATAACAAAGGTCTACCACTACTAACCTCTTGCACTTGGCTTACCACTTGACACTAAGCTCCAGAGATCCTAAGGGTCGCGCCGTTTCACCGCCAGGTAAACAGGATTGTTTCTGGCCACGTTTTCAGCCGGCACACAAAACACGGACGCCAGCAGCATTCCCTTACCTGTTGCACAGTCTGGCCCTGTGTAGGGCCGGTAGCAGTCGCAGTGGTAGCTCAGCCACAGGTTGGTGCAGCGTCCCCTGTTCTGGCACGGGTGGTGGACACACCAGTCCTTTTTAGCACATCCTGTCCTGACATTTAAAGATGACACAGATGATACATTCTCTGGAGTAATAACATTCAAGTCTATCTCAATATCCTGAAGACAGCCTACAAATGAAGGCGCAGAATGTGTATTAAAGGTGTTCTGTAGAGAGTTGCTGTTCCCCACTGGTAAGCCGCCCAAAAATGTGCTCTGAAACGCAAACATCACCGGCTCGTTATCTATCTTAGCAGATGTTTTATTGAGACAGGATTCTACACAAGAGCTGTCAAGCAAATTAAGAATAACAGCTCTTGCCAAGGTTACCTCCACTGAATGCCATTCTCCATCACTGACATTATGTGGAATATGCAAAAGAGCCTGTGGCTGATTATTGACTTGCACGGATAAGTGTAGGTAGCCATTCAGTAATTCCAACTTTGCAAAGGTGTTTTTATCCCCTCGGTGAAACAGAAAAGCTGTGGGTTGCACAGTTTGAAACCTCAGGTTTATATTATAGAAAAAATCCTTTTTATGGGTCTGGGGATTCTTCAACAAAAGGAAACTGTTTCCTTGAAAAGAAAATGTGGTTATGGTTTCACAGTGTATTCCAGTATACCCAGGTGAACATATGCAGCTGAATCCATGTTGGCCATTTTTTAAATGTGGGATACATATTCCATTGTTTTGGCATTGATGATCAGTACAGCCATGCAGAACTTCTGTACAGTTCCAGCCACCATAAAAAATCCCTTCTTTGTCTGCAGGTGGGCAATGGCAAGTGTAATTTCCAGGAAAATTCTCACAGATCCCACCATTTTGGCAAGGGTTTGTGTGACATTCGTTGACGTCTTCATCACAGTGAGTACCTGAAGAATAAACAAAGAATTAGGTATTCTGGTTTGAATAACTGGAGCCCAAATCAACACTTTTAATAACGTATTTTATTAAAGTATCTTTTATTAGAGTGGAATGCCTTGAAAAATAGATGATGGACAAGTAAAAAAATTACTTTAAATATAAAAAAAGACATTCATTTGTCATGGTTTCCTTGTGCAAAGTATTATGTAAACACCTAAGTAATAACCACATTTTTGAGAAAAGAACCAAACAAATGGACAGTTTTTATATGGATAATGTGATGAAATCAAGATAAACATCATCAGATGGGATCAAGAAATTGTTTCCCACATATCCTGTCATAGAAATTTGGAATGTTTTGTACAGAACTGAATTATTACATACAAAAATCCCAAGAGCTGTTGCTTAATTCCTATCCGGTATGATCTGCTGGTCATTCCTTCTTTTTCATGTTTATTCAAACAATGTAACAACTACAGACTATTATTCCTGGTCCTACATGAAACATCTTGGAGCAACATTCTTCAAGTGAGAGTCACAGGACTTACAAGTGATATTTGACACGGTGGGTCAAACTGACAGGTGGGTGAACATGCCTGCAAAATGTATGCACTGCAAAATATACTACAGGGGAATGTTTTTACCCCTCCTCTATGCAAAATATAAAGCAAGAAAAGATTAAAGGAATATTCTCTCAAACCTCTCTGAGGCTGATTGGTGATGAGTGCACTTCTGCATGAGATTGTCAATACAGTCTCATATTTCCTCTTTTTCCATATAATGCTTGGCTTCTGATATCTGGTAAAAGGAGAACTCCTCAACTCCATTGTAATTGGATAGATGTGGCCTAGGTGGGTCTGCTGGATCCCACTTTACAGAGAAAACCAAATCTGTTCCTCTTGTAAAACTAATCTGTTTATCCCTCTGCACTGTTGTTCATCTATAAAGCAGTAATTACAGTAACTTCTCCCTTGAGCAACCAAGTGACTTATAGGCATGTGGTGGATCAGGGAAAATCTGTTTCTCATCTCCCTTGGAAGCAGTCAAAATATCCAAATACTTTTTTGATAACTCATGCTAAATGCGACTCTTAATATTTCCACCTCTCTTTATAGTTATCTTAGAGAAAAATGAGAAACACTTTGCAGTTAGTTTTCAAACTAGTATCAACAGCACAAATTAAATAGATAACTTTTCATCCATCCCCACAGCAAAAACACTGCCTGTAAATCAGGAAATGAGATGTGCTGAGGCCCATAGAGTGAGGTGTACCAAGCACCACACTTAGTTTTATGTAAAAATTCACATCAGGCTTTATTTCTATAACAAAACACAGCCGTTCCCTCATGGAAAATTACAGAGCAGCATTCAGCCACAATGAATTGCTTCAAATAGCAGTAGATAAGTGTAGTTACTCAGGCTGATTCCTTGCCTGTCCACTTTATTCAATCACAGTTGTAACTGGACTCATCTGGGAGAGTGGTTAGTACAGGAGGGATAGGAGGGAACTGAGAGTTGGGAGAGATTTGTTTAAAAGATTAGCCAGAGTGAAGTGGTCATAGCAGGTCCACAAAAACCTCTCTCTCTCCTCAGTGATCCAACTCACTCATCAGTCCTCCTTAAAGCATACGCTGACTTTCCCCTTGAAGCTTCAGGCTATGGAGCACAGCTAGTGCCATCTCCCTGGCCTGGCAGTGGGGTTTTGCTGTGGCAGTGTGTCTCTATTTTCCAGCCAGGTTCATCTTTATTCCAATGAGAGGCGTCTCTGTATACCGTAATGTGCAGTGGCATCTGGCAGAAATGCAACTCATTGGGGCTGACTTTTGCCAAGTGAAGTGCCATTCCCAGACTGTTCCTGACTGGGGGCCAGAGCCATGTCTGCTTTGTCCAGTTTGTGGCAATTTCAAGTGTTAGCAACTTGTCCTGCTTTTGCTGTTCCTGTATATGAAAAGTAAAGTTACTGTGAGTTGTTTCCTGTTTTTTAGTCAATGTTATAGTCCATCTCCTACCTGATACTGCTCTCTTCCCTGCTCTGACATCGAGAATATTGTATCCTCAGGTCTTTTAGACAGTTCAGTCTTAATATGATGGCTGTAGAAATGCAAGTCTCTTTGGGTTTTTTGTGTCAGAGATAAAAATTAGTTCAGTCCATGAGCAGTTGCATCAGGTTGTGCTTAGCCTTGTCGTAGGGCTTCAGAGTGGACAGACTGTGCTTAAGGATTTAGAGACTGGGAGCCCCTGTGAAACCTTTCATTAAAAAAAATCAGCATTGTGAATGGCTAGGTCCTTAGCTGTTGTATTTTCAGTAAAAGTGTGGTGACTCTCAGTGTGTTATTTTATTATCCCACAGGACCTGGAAGACATTCCCTTTGCCTTGTAACTTGTGGTCCAAGTCACACTTGGCAATAGTGTCTTGCCTGTGGAAAGGATGATACACATGCATTTACCTGTACAGTAATCTTTAGTATCTATGTTGTTCTCTACTTCATCAGATAAGACATAAAATTAACAAAATTATTGAATGAGAATGCAAATTTTTTTTTGGAAATCATATATATTTCTATCTTTAAATTTAGGTAAGATATTTGATAAAAGAAGTAATCAATATCCAACAAAGAAACAAAATGAATTTTATGAGGAGGTACACATATTATTATTGTTAATGTGTTCTTCGCCCATAGAAGATGGATAGTATCAGTTATTAAATACAAAGTGACTCTTACATAGCCACTTAAATGCATAGATTTCATAGCTATTTCAGTGTCTCAATACAACGTTCATTTTTAAAGTAATGGCATTAAAAATACATTGCAAAAGAATTATTTTATTGGGTTGTGCATACAGATATACACATGTGTATGCACTTACATATATAGGCCCACTATTTCATAATAAGATTAGCTCAAACACAAATACAGGTCACACCAAAAGACAAATAATAAATCACTTTTCTCATATCAAGAATAAATAAATCAGCTGTTCTTGCTGGTGGTGTTGATACTGCTTGTTATCTGCCAATTGCTATGCAAGCAAAGACCACTGTCAGTCAAGATAAAAGCACTCTAGATAAAAGGATTAGTCAATATTTATAGAACTGTAGAAGCAGTTCAAATAGCTCAGGTTGGAGACATTAGCATGTCAAAAAGTATTCTCAAAAGATGTAAAACATACCAAAACAAGTGCAGAGGCAACCTTTTTTTTTTTCTCCCCAGTGGTTACATGCGTTAACTTCCCTAACCATATTCATGTTTTTATGGGAAAAAAGTAAAGTAGAATCATATAGCATTTTCTCTTCTAAATATATTACACACTGACATAAAATTTCAGAAAATGTGAATATTTTTAAAGATGATTACTTTTAACCAAGGTGAAGCTTTTTTCTAAAACAGAGATGAAACAGTTCTTTTGACTCAGTTTGAAAGCATCACTCATTTGTCTCCTTTTATCACTTACACATAATTATTATATGGTGGCTATTTTCTAACTGTTAACCTCTTAATTAAACTCTCTCTTTTAAATTTAGCAGCAAAGGTTTCCTGCAGAAGCAGGATGACAAAAGCAATTATTCAAGAACAATTCTGCTGAATGCCACCGATTTTCATTTTGATTAAAAAATTATAAAAGTATTATCGAAATGACACTTTTAATACACTTTCTAACTTTGGTTAGAAATCTGCTTACAGTCTTTTGCCTTTCCCATCCCCAGACACTGAATAAATATCAAGAGAGTACAAACAAGCAATCTGGATAGGCGCTACACATTCAATGCAGTCTAAGTGCACATTCAAATTCACAAAAAGAATATATTTACCTGTAAACATAGTCATTAAAATGATGTAAACTTGTATCCTGGTTGCAACCATCTTTTTCCACAGGAAAATTTCCAAAAGAAAAAGATCGTTTAGCACTTAAGCAGTCAACAGAGTAAATTTCTGTAAAATTCACAGCAGTTCTTAGTATAAAGGCTTCCTTTCCAGGATTAGCTTGCTCTACTTCTGTACCTGCTGATGTAGTCTGATGGTGTATTTTGCCCAAGCCAGATCAACAAGGCTTAAAGTAAGACCCATTAAACTGCTTACACAATAGATAGGTATCCCATTTAAATTATTTTTTTCTCCAAGTTCGTGCTCACACTGAACATTGTTTGTGTTTCACAGAAATGCATATTATGAGGATTCATTCAGAACTGATTGGTCATGTTTCTTTTGTTTTGCAAGGTGTTGGTTTTTTAGACTTTTTTTCCAAGAGGTTTGTTAATCCAGATCAACTCTGTCATGGCCACTGTCATTCAGAGAAACTGTACATCTCAATAAGCAGATAGGAAGGATCTAAAATTTGATCCTGTTTCTTTATTAAAATATTTTTGTTCCATTTTGCTCTCTCTACTTAAAGGAAATCTGTGTCTCAAGATTTTTGAGTGTGCTAAAGACACATAACTTATTTACTAAAACTTTTTTTTTCTTTAGCTCTTGAGCACCATATTTTGATTTAGACCAAATTTAATGAGGGGAAAATAGAGTTCAGGAGATTTAACTATTTATTTCTGTGATAATTTTAGCAGCAGACATTATTTTTGTCACTTACATTTATCAATTCCTTCTTCTCCCTCAACTCATTTATTCACTAATTAGGAAATTCCTGACCTCATGTCACATTTGGGTTTAGGTTCACCAAAAGACTCACATACAGAACACAGTTTTGGATTCATTTAATCTACAGTTCACAATCGCTTTCATGGAGATGCTCAGAAAGCTGCTGCTTCTTCCAGCCTCTGACACAGGCATCAAGTGAGTTTTCCTGTAATACATTTAAATACTAAAGGGTAAAAAATTAACTCAGACTCTTGGAAAGATGAGTAAGGCAGCTTTAAACAAAATAAAGTTCGTGTGAATGCACAGTAGTGCTTAACAGACATCTCGTGCTGCAGTTTGATGTTTAATTTTGACTATTTCAAGCAGAATTTGGAGGTTCTCAGTATCTGTCATTCCTTTTGCAGTGTGACTGTGACAATAGGACTCTGAGGGAAGGTTATGTGCAGACACAGAGTCAGCCGGGGGGGACGGACATCTGCTCTTAGAGCTCAACACGGGGGCTGGTGGCACACTGAGATGGGAACTTCAGAGCAGGGTATTCAGCAAACGGCCCAAAGCTGTGCCAGCACCACAGCTGGGAGTTTGAACAAACCTGCCAGGGGCAGAGATTCTAATGACACTCAGATATGGTGCTTAATAACATTTTCATATACAAACCAAGGGGAAAGTTCCATGTGAAACCACCATAAAGCAGGTATAGAACTTGTGTAATCCTGCCCAGAAAGTAATTGTCAGAGGTTCCCTGCACTTCCTCCACCTATATTTTAGAGTTTTGGAAATGTCTGTTATAAAATCTACCCCAGGTGCAAACAACTCTCTCTTCAAGGGACTCATTAATCCTGAGGCCCAACAGAAAGATCTGGCAGAGCACATATTCTTCAGGGCCCCAGGTTTTAGCACACAGTCATGAAAATTCTAACTTTGCCACGTCTGTGCAGATAATTGCAAAGAGATAATTACTTTTTGCTGGAAGGAGGAAATGTACATTCATGAGTGAGTAAGCGCAAGGAAATAAATTGACCATCTCTGTGTCATTGTAATTAAACCCCATGCTTGTGGGTATAAATCAGTCACCATGCAGGTCAGGAAGGAAGTTTTACTCTCATGTACATCAGTGTAGAGCAAGTGAAAGGTATTTAAATGGATTTTTTTTTTTTTTCACCTATTTTTCTTCAGTAAAGAACTGGCTTACATTTGACAGTGAACTTAATGTGACCAATGCTCTGATCTTGCATGGCAATTTCTGTTCCTCTCCTGGCAGGAAAAGCTTGATTAAACAGAACACAGAGCAGAGCTGGAGCACATGGAAAACAGGATTCTTTAAAATAGTAGGATAATAAGCATTTGTTAACATTGGGCTAATTAGCACATGATACCTTTCACACAGAACTCTAATTTCATAAAGTTGTTAGACCTTGCTTGTTATTCCTTTATTGCAGACAAATTCACTATTCTGCTATTTTTCCTCTTGCCATTTGAAATGTATGTATAAAATTAATACTGGCTAGGAAAAAAAATTAAAATAGAAAGAGTTGAGTGACTTGGCTTAATCATTAAATATGTCACCCTAGCTGAGGGATATGGAATTCATAACGTGCTACATTCAGAATGGCATGCTGTAATTCAATCTTTTTAAATGTTGCTAGCCCAAAGCTTCATAAACTAGTTTGAATTTTCAGTAAAAATGGATTTTTAAAGTAGTAAAAACCCCCAATCCCTTAATCTCTTCAATCAATAAAGGTTTTCTGAGAGCAAAAGTACTTGGAAATGTTTTTCCACTTGTTTCACATGTTTTGTCACACCTAAAATAGTTTTCATTAAAAAAAAAAAAAAATAGAGAAGCAAATCATGTATATGCCATAGGCGATTAGTTGTTCAGTGAGATCGGGTGTGTTTATTTTATTTTAGAAATATTGGAAGCAGCCTTCTGGGCTAAGCTTGGCTGCAGCTCCTGGGTGGACGAGGCAGCCCTGTGCAGACAGGAGCGCCCTGAGCGCAGCCACGCCGGGGCTCTGGGGACACTGCCTGGCAAGGGTCCTGCGAGGGCAGCACGGCAGCGCTGCTGCTTGGAGCCTACACCTCCAGCCCCCATTTCAATTTGCACAGCCAGCCATGTGGATCCAATTGTGGGATTAGGGTCCGAATCTGGAGTAAAGAAAAACTCGTTGAAGAAATATGTCCCTGCGTGGCGCTCATTTTGACCAATGGAGGCAAAGAAGAAAATCAAATGGTGGCAGCCCAGTTTTCCCAGGTAGCATCCTTCTGGAGTGGCTTTTCTGGCTGCACAAATGTATCGTAGCTATGGCCATGCTGATGGCGTGAGATAGGAAGGGGAGAAGAGGGAGAGCACAGCTACAGGCTGTGACAGGTTAAAGGGGAGAAAGGTGGTGGAAAAAAGAGTAGGTAAGATTTTGGAGACTAAAGAGGTGAAAAAGTAGTGAAAGATGTGACTCGGGGAAAGGACAAAAATATGGGAATCGATGGTACCCCCAAAGATACTTGTGTTGGCATTTGAGACAGAATTCTTGTCGGACATGTGGGCATTTGGGGGTAGTAAGAGCACAGTGTATATGTATGTGGCCATCAATCTATATAGGATGTTTGAGGGATGCTAAGAAAGACTGTAAATCACAGATAAGGTCTGCACAGAGATCTGGGCTAAAATTGAGAGTGGGGAAAGGAGACCTTGGGAGCAATACGAGAGACAAAAAGTTTAGAAAAAAGCAACCATAGAGGTTTTTTGTTTGTTTTTTTTTTGTAATCAGCCATGAGCACTGGAGCAGAGACGTCAATTTACAAAACACACAGAATTAGGACAGAATCATAGAAAAACTTACATTGAAAGGGACCTTCAAAGGTCATCATGTGGTCCAGTGCTCCACTCAAAGGGTCAGGACATCATACAGAGAAGAAATTGTTTCAGAGAATTTGTTATTTTATACCTGATTCTGGACCAGATATTTAGAAGCCAAAGAAAGATATTTGGTGTTCTGCTTTCCAGTATGGAGGTTTTTTGGTGTGCTCTGTAAGCTGGAAACAAGAGTATGGGTAATTTAGGAACTTTTCATGTATTACCTTTTAGAAAACAGTGGCAAGACTGTCAAATTCAAAGCATTAATGATCTGATTTGCATTTTCGGTAGATTTATGTGCTTGTACATTTAGATGATGTGTGTGCATTTGAACTGAAGTATATCCACAGGGTTCTTAAAACAACCACTACCTTTGAATTGTTCAATTAGATCATACAAGGTCATGTTTCATTGACTTGAAAATTTGTTTGGAGCATATGATTCACTTTGGAATTAGAAAACAATTTAATTTTCTGTCCTACAGACACTTAAGGGCTTTAAAACAGTGCTTGCTGTTGATGAGCACACCCATTGAGAAATGTATGCAATGTCTTGTCTCCTCTAAAAGGGATTTTCTACCTCGTCTCCTGTTGGCTGTTTCCTGTTTGCTTTAACTGAGTTAGGCAAGCACAGCCACTGTGCTGTCTAATGTGAAACGGCTTCTGTCCTGGAAATGGGGCTCTGGAAAATTTCAGTCATTTGCAGGATTTTCTCATTTTGTTATAATGAATGTGAATCTCCAAGACATGCAAAAGTGATCGTGTTTATATAACTTCATTGTCAGTCCTTATTGAAACAAACTGAAGTAGCCAGAAGGCCAGAAAATCATAATTTTAATAGGCCCTATAGAGTTTAATTGATAATGGACATGTGAGAATAGAAAAATGTAAAGTATGAATGGGTGAGTGCACATAACATGTCTATGCAGTGTGTATTTTGAGCTGTGCACAGCATAACTGTATAAAGAGCATGGCTATGCTGTGTATAATCACATTTCTCTATTCCTAGAGTATCTATATTTATATTATTTATTATTACTTCAAATATAGAAAGAAAATCCAAGCTTTTAATGCTAAATTATCCCGTCTTTATTATTTTTTATGTGTGTTTTTTTTCCCGGGTAAGCTGTGACTTGCTCTAGAGCAGATGTAGATGCAGAAGACCTGAGATTTTGGGCCATGGTCCTTCAGTCCCGCTCTGTGTCTGGGAAGGGTAGAGGCTCATACCTCTTTTCACTTCAGCAGTAGTGTTCATTCCCCTCATTCCCCGCAGTGTTAGTCCTCTTGTAGTGTGAAAACTCATTTAAATGGTGGCTTTGCTCATCTAAGGTTTTGTATACTTAACTCCTCTCAAGGCTGGAAATACTGAGACCTAATCTACCTTCATTTTTCCTGGTCACATAGCAGTCGCGATGGCAGCGGGACAGCATGGACCTCAGCTAGGACCGTATGTGATGCCATGGAATCCTGGCTGCCTGGTGGGGAATTTCCTGGAGCATATTAGAGGTATGAGATTTAGCTAGATTAAACCTAGTTTTTCTATGTCTTTATGTGTTACAGTTAACTTCTGTAGCTGCGTAGACTTTTTCACAGTACAGCATTTAAATAGTTTTCTTTATTTGGTCCTACAGGCAGTGATTTACCATGATGTTCTGGCCTCACAAACAGGTCTAATAACAGATTCGGAACCCTCTTTGTTATGAAAAAATAGCACCCACGGGACAGAGACTACAGCCATAATTGTATTGATCATTATAATTCTCTGTATTAGTGTCATGTTGTTAGCACAGCCAGACTCGAAGAATTACAGCAGTGGGAGAGCAATCTGATTCAAATCCACCAAATCTACTTCTAGCAGTTAATTATCAGCATAAAATAGCTGTCTATACCAGTTTTGTTTTTTTTTTTCTTCTCTCAAAGACTGTTTATTGAAAGTGCAAAGTTCATTGTCAGCCAGGAAAAGAAAATGTTTTTTCTTAACCTGGTTCTCCTTACACAATCATCAGAAGTCCTTTTCTAAGTTAATTCTAATCTTTTTTAAAGGAATCAGCAACCAGGTAATCAGGAAAAGACTAGCTTAACTTCTTTGAAATTCTCCTTGTACCTGAAAAAAATCAATCCAGGCACCTAAAAAGAAATAAGTTGTGCCTTACTAGAGTCACCTCTGAGTTTATTTCAAACAGTGTCAATGAACAGACATAAAAATACTGGGCTTTATCACGTGTTCCTCTTATTAGCAACACTGTATAATTAAGAGCTAGATGCTACAGGGAACAATTAATGTAAGAGCTTTTATGTAGTATATCACATAAAATTTGTTTTGGTGCTCACTTTATCAGCTTATTTTTATTACTCAAAATCCCAACATATTCTTTATGTCCTTGAGAAGACCTTAGACCTGGGACTCATCAGCGCTAATTAATTGCCAGCCAACTGCAAAACTGAGTCCAATCCAACAAAAGCATTAAAGAGATTTTTAAAATTTATTAACAATTAAAATGGGAACTGTATATATATGTGTGTGTGTGTGTGTATATACACACACACATACATATATATATGTGTGTATATATACACACACAAACACACACACACATGTGAATACAAAAATTAGAAAGAGTTCTTTATGCACCTGAGAGTTTGTGCTGCCTTTCAGGGGGACCTCAGCAGGCTGGGGAAATAGGTAATCTGCAGGAAGCACACAAAATTCTGCAAAGGGATTCTCCCTCCATATCCTGCACCTGGGGACAAGAAAGCCCATCCAGCAGAAGAAGCTGGGGCCAGCTGGCTGGAAAGCACCTCTGCCATGCTCTGAGCAAGCTGGGCATGAGGCAGATGTGGGCCCTGGCAGCAGAAAGGACCAACAGACTCCTGGGCTATTTAGGGAATTCTGTTGCCACCAGGTCAAGGGAAGTGACTCTTCAGCTCTGTTCAGCACCAGGGAGACCATGGCAAGCCCAGCTCTGCTCTCCCCAGGTACAAAAAAGGAGCAGCAATACTGGAGCAGGTCCAGCCAAGGGCCCTGAGGGGCTGAGGAATTGGAAAATCTGTCATGAGGAGAGACTGAGAGAGCTCAGAAATTGAAATGAAAGCCAGCATTAAAGGCAGGAGATAGCCTTCAATTAAAATATAATATATAAACTTCCTCCCAATTCACCTGTTCCTTCCCTTTGAAGAACCGTGTATTGCCTGACCTTGTGAATGTGGTTGCTCTCATGGATGGAATTCTTCTCAAGACATGATCACATAAGTGGGACTCAGCTGCATAGATGTCCTGCTTTCAATTGCAAAATGCCTTATCTTATAAAATAATTCTTTTTAACAGCCACAGGTGGGAAATCTGGCACATAATTGTACTGTAGAAGTTAAGAATATTTGGGTTCCTTACTCCATTCCCCCTGTACACAGGCTTGGCAGTGTTAATCCAGGAAGCTTTAGAAGATTATGTGTACATGACAGCCCTGAGGATTTCTAACTCTTTTTTTGAACAGCATAATGACCTATGACAACTAAGCTTTATTCTCTGAGGAGCCTGAGATTTCTTCTGTTTAATGGATCAGACAGTTTGAGATACATCAGTTCTAGACACTTTCTTCCCCATGTCAACCTGGGGTACCTCTTCAATATTTCCCATCTGTGCTGACCTGTGTGATCAAGAGGTCATGTCCTGAAGTCAAAACCAGAATCGAAACACTCACTCCTACCATGGGCCAGACTATTAATGCAACCCATTTAATTTACATCAACTTGGAACTTGACATTCAATTTCTCAGTCAAGAAGCAATTATTTTTAAAGGAACATGCCAACAATATTGCTTGGCTTAGAATGGTGAAAGTTCAAAAGGGTAAAAAACATTTCACACCATAAATAAAGAATTGATTATACTTGAAAACAAAGTTTGTAATTACTACTGACATTTCTGAGCCTAGATGAGGTGCCTTTTATGCTTTAAAAACTGATGTCATTCTTGCCACTGGCATTATGGGAACCTTATGTAAGGGTCTGAAATAGTCCTTTGCTGGTATTTTAAGTACAGAGGAAAACATGAACATTTTGCACAATTCCTGGGTCAAACGTTTTTTGTCAAGAAAGGATGCAAAGTTCTTTGTGGGCGCCTCCCTTCAGCCCAATAGTCCGTCAGCAGGACCACTGGCATAATTAGTAAAACCCTTAATTTGTTGTTCTTCTTGTGTGAAAGCCAAGCCTACAATGTGCTAAGAAAATTCAACTAGGAATAGTCCTGTCTGGGTCATCAAATTACTCTTTTCTACTCAAAATCATGGTGCTTGTTTTCTCCGTGGCTTTTACAGCCCTGGGTGGACTTTGCATGACTGGCCACAGACCAGTATCCCTGAGCTTCACATGGAAGATCCCGCTAACCAAACTGTGTGGTGCAGAAGTTGAAAACTGCCACTAAGAATCTGGACTAGCAAACAGCATTCATCACAAAGTGTTTGGGAAGCAGCATCTCCCAGGTCAGGCTGCAGTGACAGTCCTGACATGGCAGCTCTAGCCCGACCTCACTAATGTCTCACAGATGCTGGACATGGACGGCATTTCATGCTCCCTCTGCTGGCTCACAGGTACAGAAGGGGTCCAGAGACCCGGTTCTCAAAGCTCTGCTGGTACCAAAATGCTGATTCCAATCTAAACAAATCGCATGTTTTCACAGCAGCTGATACTTTTTTCACAAGGTAATACAAGGCTATGCTAAGCTGTGTAAAAACTTTAACTTCTAAACAAAGTGATGAATCACATTATGCCATTTACATTTGATGCCATAGCAGTTTAACAGCAGCCTGCATACTTTAATTTTTTATCTCAATGTAGGTCAATATTGTCTTCATAACAAACATATATAGGTTTGGCATGCAAAGATCATGCATTTCCCACTGTCAGAAACCAGGCATGTAAAATAATTATTTAGTAGTGAAGACCAACAGAAACTCTCCTTATTAGCCAGCATACTGTACATTTTGCAGAAATGAAGACAAATCCTTGAGTCTCACCTCAAAACAATCCAGCCAGAAAACTCTTCCTGTCAAAACAGCAAAAGTGAAAGTTGTGGACTTTTTTAACTAGTAAGGCTTCCTATAAGCAGAGTAATAAAGTACTCTGAATTGGCTGTTACGGATGTGTTTACACATGTGTATATTTGTGTATTGGCACATATGTGTAAGAACACACATTTATACTTTTTTTTTGTCTGAACTCCACCAGCTTCTCCCATGCCACTCATGACTTTCTCTGTTATGTAGGGAAAGAGAAGTAATGCCTCTTTAATGTTTGGCTGTATAATTTAGTGTATTTCCAATAAACTGGGTTTTAATGGGGTTCAGAATCGTGACATTATTAATGCTCATTTTGAAATCATCTGTTGAACAAAACATGGAACTATTAAATCAGGTAATTTTGTTTATCACTTGACATTTGACCTTAAATATGCCATAAATGAAAAAGAACGGAGAAAGTAAAACATATTAGACCATAGCACAGGTCTTCTCTTTACTGTCTACTTGCCAAGCACTTTCTCCAGAGCAGTGAAAGCTGGATGGGTAGATTTAAAGAAAGTTCCTTTCTGTTTGGGCAGAAGTTGTGCATCTGCTAAACTTTCAATTTGACTGTAACTGAACCAGAACAATGCAGTCTTATGCAATGCAGTGCTAAAAAGCATATGCTGTAAAGTCACTCCTGAGATGGACAATCTAGTTCTGAAGGAGATGAGCAAAATTCTGCTGTCACCTTGGTGTGTGCAGTACCTTTGATTTCACCCGTTTGTGCATGGTTATCCCTTAGACCACACTTCAAACTCAACTCTCATTAGTGGTAGCCTGTGCTATTAGGTGTGTAACACTGCTGGGCTTGGGGAAAAACAAGAAAGAAATTAAAAGGCCAGAGAGATTGTTCAATAGATAAAGACTGAACTGAGCAGGTTCATAAGCTTAGTCAAGAGGTGGCAATATTTGATTGTAGAGAGGTTATAAATATATGAGTTATGCCAATTAAAAAGGCTAGGAAAGGTTTATTCAGGGATTTAAGAAAGAAATCAAAAAGGTAAGTAGGCAGTGCTTGAAGAAGGCCCCAAGAGGAAAATTCTTACTGGATAGACTTGATTTAACAAGTAGTCAATCATATGATGGAATGACGCACCAAGAGTAAGTGTCAGGAAAATAACAGGTGCTTAAAAAGCATTATTCCTGATGTCAAACAATATCCAACTGCCTTATTTTTTTTAAATTTCTTTTTCTTTAAGCATTTTCTGCCAGGTACTGGACACACTAATTCATTAAATCTAAGGACATAATCTGTCTGTGTGTTGCAAGATCTGGGAGCTTGTGGATGAAAAGCCATTCATCCCCTCCTCTTTCCCTTCGAGGAAAAAGCTTTTCATGCTAAAAAGTGTTTATGTGCAACACTGTTTAACACAGAGAGATGTGCCAGATTCAAAATATCCACTGCTTCCAGGCTCTGTCAATCACACTGGACTACATTATACAACTTAACATGTCAGTGCAACTAGAGAAAATAGATCGCAGTAATGATGGGTCAGCTGTCAAATTTTAAAGCATAAAACTCTATACATGTTCTGAAAATAATAATGGTAGATGCTTCCTAATGTTTGAATATCATATATCTCTAACTGAAAACAAAACAAAACAAAAAACAACCCAAACATTTGACCTTTGTGCCCTCATTTGGTGCTGAACAATGCAGAAGTGATGGCTGACATGTCTTTGCATTCCTAGTTGCAACTTGCAGCAAGGAGAGAGACTGTAATACATATTTCTCATTAAAAACATATATAGGTATTTCAGGGTTTTAAATATCAGTCTCAGTGCTACAAACCAGGTTTGTAAAGAGTTGTCATGAAAAGCTCGAGAGCTCATTTCCTAATGATCATGGTTCAGCTTTTACAAAATTTTCACATAGTGTGGCATTACCAGTAAAAATACTTTTCTGTCAAAAACTTCCCTTGTACAATAGGAATAACAGGGTCAAGCTGAAATTTTCAATAAAGCCGACTTTTATTTCATTAAAATGAATCCTCTGCATAGCCAGTGCCCATGCTAGGTGCATTTTTTTTTCCTAGGATCTGAAACTATTTCAGTCTCTACTTGGAGCACATTAATTGTGGTAAGTGGATCAGATAATGATGTACAAACAGATCCTTCATGGGCTGTGAGATTCCACTGTTCAGTGATGTCATTCATTATGATCCTATTGGACCTTATTCTATTTTTCTGAAGTGCGGATAATACACAAACTTTCAGATTCTAGTGAGTTGAAACCCAAATGGCAGAATATTGCAATGTTTTCAGGTGTTATTAATACCACTTAGGGACATATGCTACTCTTTTCTGAAGTGTCTTCAACTAAATCAAGATTCTTTGACCAGTGGTAAACACTAGGTAACCATTACAAGTAGAGTCAATGCCTTCAAGCAATTGCTGTCACAGTCTGTTGCCATGCAGGGAGCAAGTCAAGTCAAAAGATTAATTTTTGCCAAACCCCACCCCCCCCCAAAAAAAAAAAAAAGCTATTAGGCTTTCATAAAGTGTTTCAAGATATGGGCTGTTAAGGAAAGTGCTGTCATGAAAAACACAAGTCAGTCTTAGTTGCTGTGGTGATTTATATAGTGAAGGAATGTAAAAATTACACTTTCTTTTACTAAACTGTATTTCTTAAAATTGTTCAAGAGGAACACTACCTGCAGTAGAAATGAAATTGAAATGTCCCACTAGTTCTGTAATGGTAACGGATAAAGGAATGGCAGATTCATAAATTCTTCCAGCTACAACCCAATTTCAGTGCTGCCCACAATGTTGTGAGGTATTGCTGCCCTTGCATATCCATTAACCTACAGAGTGTGTGAACTGTGAGTTCAGCCTCAGCACTCCTTCTGGGGAACTATCCAGAAAGAGTGATCACACTGACCTAACAGTGTGCTTGGTCTGGGAGCTAAGCATGTGACAAATCATTAGTGCTTATTGCAAAGAAAGCAGCTTGACTTTGAATAAAGAGACAAGCAAGAAACCAGGGAGCATGCCTCATTCCTGGGGCATGAAAGCATTTTGTTTCAGGAATAGACCACAGACCAGTGATAAAGGACACACTATGTCTTTCTAAGAGAATATTCTGATCATTTCCAAAAATTAAGAAAAAAGGAGAGAAGGAAAAACTCTGGCAGAAATAGAGAAGGAGCCAACTGAGAAATCAATTCTGAAGACAATGTGAACATCTCCTTACCAGGGTGCTACTGACTGAAGAAGTGTTAAATAGTATTAGTGGGTAGAATCATTGAAAGCTTGTCCAAATGATCTTTCAAGATCAGAGACTTTAGCAGAGTTGGAAAAGTACTTTAACTTGCTAATTGTCTGTTTGGCGTAGGGGTTTCACAGGCAGTAGGAGCCTGCCCGGCCCTGAGGGCATCATATGTTGGTCCAGCCCATGCCTAAGTTGGCCATGGAATGCTGGAGCTGCTGGAGACTGGCTGGGAGCAGGGAGAAGATCTCCTCCTTCCCTTGTGCTTCTGAACACAGGGACACGTGGAGATCACAGAGGCTGGGACACAGATAGGGCAGCACTGTAGAAATCTCTCAAGGAAAGCAGTAATTTTGCCTCACTCAGAAAATAGCCATATTTTTCGTGTTGTGCTGCACATCTTCCTGATCCCACCGAGTTGGTTTTGTACGGGTTTGACAGCAGTCCAACAATGAAAAAGGCATCCTATACTCACTGTGAAGGGAGTTTGGGCAGTGAAGAAGTTTGCATGCCACTTACAGCCTCTCTGTGGTTCCAGAGTGGTAAGAAGTCCAGAGAGAGAGGTATCTCAAGCCCTAATTCTATTTTTTCAGGAATTAATGTCTGTAGTACACACAAATGTAGTTGGATTTTTCCTTAGACCAGCTAATTTTGATGGATATTTCATGGTATCAACATTTTCTTTCTTGAGACTTTGCTTGTATGGGAATAATAATTAGCCAATAGTACCTCCAGACCTGTTAATTTTGAGTGCTTATCTTGCCTATGGGAGAAGCCTGAGTGTCACTGAAAAGAGGAATGGTGCTCTTGAAAGATTCTAAACTTGAAAATTGCATTTTCTCTCTCTATTTTCTCCTTTTTTATCGTCATTCTTTCCTTGATCAACTTTGTCTTATTCTAAAGTCTTGGAATCAAGACAAAATAACCTTTTAAACTGTGATGACAGGCCACGAAATAAAGTGAATAAACCTGGTGTAATGGAGTAATGATTGACTACCATAGTGTGAACAGCTGAAGGACAGATGAGGAAATAAAGGAAAATATAAAATTTGTATTTTGGAGATGAGATCTTTATTATTCATCAGCTTGATTGAATTTTCGTAAGTCATATTACTTTATGTAGCTGAGGATGGTGGCTGTGTGATCACTGTGCTGATGGGTAAGGTTTAAAAATAAAGAAAATGAATCATTATTTTTATAGTTAAAAACTATACGTACGTATTCTAAGCTTCCCAAGTCAGTGGTAATGTGCCCACGGTCCTACCCACTACCCAGAAATAGTATTTATGTCTGTCCTGCACTGTCAGAGGCCAGGGGAGAGGAGGATGGCTGGCTCAGTCTGCCCTGCTGTCTGCTGGGTGCTCTGCCCACAGCAGCACCTACAGACACGCAGGGAGATGGAAGCTCTGTGTGCTCTGTGTTTCTGTCACCCTGGCTTAAGTGCAGAATGAGAGCCCAAATAATTCAGTTTCTAAATGCTGGTCCTGTGAGGTTCCCAGTTCAGTGTCTGGCTTGAGGTTGTCTTTACTTAGCTGAGTGTTCAGCACTCTCCCATACTGGCCATTTATCTGCCTCATCTTCTGGCTCTGGGAGACAGTTTTTTTCCCCCATGAATATGGCAGGAATTCAATACGCATCCGACACCACTCTGATCGTATCATTTTCTCTTGCAGTAGTCCAACAGGCTGGGAAAAGGGCCAAGGAAATTTAAAAGGGAAAAACAGAAAACAAGACCAATGAAAAGGCCAAAAACCATTTAGAAACTCCTGATGCCAAAGCGAGCAGCAGCGCTGGTGGCACAGCTGGCACACAGCAGATAACAAGACACCAGCTCTCAGCAGCCAGCACTCGTGTGTGGCAGCAGACACCCTGCCTGCAGCCCGGGGAGAGGGCTCTGCTGCTCTCATCCTCACTGTGCTGAAGGAAAATGCACAGGCTTCATCCCAGCACTGTCCCCCTGCCTGGGGACCGTGGGTAGCATGCCTTTTCAGGCACAGGGAGCAGGACCTGCCTGCCTGGCACACTCGCTGCTCCTTGGGCTCCGCTCCACTCTGGTATGTGTCACTTGGTTGGCCTTGCAAGTTCAGAAGCTCTCTAATTTTGACATGGTGTTAAGTTTATTACAACCTGGTGAAATGAGTCACTACCAAATCCATAGCTCTGCCTTTCTCCTTTCTCACAGGTTTTCATGAGAGAAGTGAAAAGTTTAACCTTTCAAATAACAGCCTTTTTAACAAACGTGCAATGCTAGAGCAATACAATATATCCACAGTATGAAAGGACACAGTTCTAGGGTAACTACTGCCTTTACCTCACAGCAACAAATCACAAGACCTTCAAATGAAAGCCCAATTTATTAAAAGTACTGTTGTGCTAGGGGGCCAGCATGCCAAGGTAATATAAAAAAAGCTAGGGCTTGCTACTGCAGAAGTACTGAGACCTCTTGAAATCTGAGTATCCACAAACACTGATTTAAAAGGAAATGGGAGAAGTTTAACCCTTTGTAGAACCTGTGCAGAAATTTTCTATCTTAGATCTGGATAAGGAATATCTAATGTCCCCAAAGAGTTTCTTGCTGGGATGAAGTCTCCAGACTGGGATTTACATATTTATTTTTAAGAATCTAGTTGTCTAAATAATTTTGGTTGCAGATCTGATCCTTTTAAGACTTTCAGTAGGACTACTGACTATTTTTCAAGTCGCCTGAAAAATCACTATCTGTAACAAGATACTGCCAGGTAACATTACTCCTTTCTCCCAGTTTGTGAGGGAAATATTTTATCCTGACATAGGCATGTGCTTAAGTTCCATTGTCACCTGCCCTTAGATTTAAAAGTGTAGTCCAAAAGGTAGATATTCTCAGTTTTTCAGTTCAGTTATACGAATTTGTTTGCAATCTTATGCAGTCAGTTTGAAGATGCTTGTTAACATACTGGCAACCCTCCTCAGTTTGATTAGATCAGGCCCTTGCAATGCAGGGCATGTGGATTATTATTTCTGTATATAACCTGCTTTAGTGAATTATGATTATAATGTTATATGAGTACTTTACTGAGGATAGAGGCATATTAAAATGAATGTGGTTTATTAAATAAAATTTCTATCCTGTTGCAATAGGAAACTGAGAGGTTACCTCTAAAGCACATACAACAATTCAGGTATTAGGGCTGGAAAAACTCCTGAGTTGCAACAACAGAAATGTAGGATTTGGGGTATCAGTGAAACATGGTGATATCCAGGTGAAAGGATCTGACCTTTTTTCCGGGTAGCTGTTAATTCATCTCCATTAGATAAGCACCATATAGTAAATGGTCTTGATCAAGGACTCACCTGCTACCTTGAATCACACTACTGCTATCAACTCTAATCCAAAATCTTCTTTAATTCTAATTTAAAACTAGAGGCTTATTTATCATTTGGCTGTAACTGGAGAAATTGCTTGTCGAGAGCAGAGGTTAACATTTCCAGTCCTGCCTACAGGGTTTTTGTGGTGAAGCTTCTGACAGCCAAGGAGACTCATTTTAAAAACTTCTTATTTTCAGGTGACCTGGGTGAAGGAGAAAGACCAGAGAGAAATGCGTAGTGCTACTGCTACAAAGTGTCCTGTTAAAGCTTATGGTCTTCCTGTCAAGGTGTGGGCAACTGTTTAGTAAGAATAACTATTCTGAGGTTTTTTTCTCATGAAAGCTATATAGATAGCATCCAACAGGTATGTATGTAATTAAACTTACTTTTTTTTTTTTTTTTTAATGTAATTTAATTTGCATATTGAGTCAGTAGAAATTTCTCTCCCTCATGCTTTGGAGAGTCCTGCATTGTGAATGATGAGATTATGGATCAAAAAATGGATTCAAGATTGATATATTTACATACATTCTGACACACATTTTTTTCAGACCAGTTAAGAGTTTCAGAGTGGGAGGAGTAACTCCTCTATATGAAGAAAACCCATAGACTCATGACCCAAATCAGGCAAACAAGCCAAGTGAAGGCAATTAATAAGGAAATGAGAGGACAAAGCATGGTTAATAAAAAAACCACACCTGTTTCTCATAGAGCTTAGAAGTTTTCAAATTAGGACAAGACAGAGGGGAAAGAAGTTGAAAGTCTGGACATCACTGAAAGGAGGTGAAGAGAAAGCAGTGGCATGTGAAGAGGTAAGGGCGCTTGGGACAGCCTGGGAGATGCTGAAAGCCTGGGTAGAAGCCTCATATTATGGTCTCCTAGGCAGAACAAAAGAACAACAGCATCACTTAGTGACAGGATAGGGAAGGACAGTTAAGGGGAAGGGCTGGAACAAAAACAAGTCTCGATGCCACTTTGAAGAAAAATAAGTAAAGGATTTAGAGTGAAAGCTGTGGTCTCCATAAGCTTTTGTACTTGTTATGTTGCAGACAGCAGTTACGCATTTCACATGACATTAAGTTTAAAAGCTGCTCGGGAGATGAATAGAATGAGAAATTGAAGGCTGGTTAAATTAAAATAGCTATTAATTATTTTTTTTCCTTCAGAAAGAACAAGCAGGTGGAATTGACAGAACAATGCTGTAGCCCTAAAAGCGCACAATCCAAACCCGAGTGGTTTGCGGCTGTGCTAAGTAGTGCTGGCTGTGGTAGAATAAAGGCAGGTCTGGACGCATCTCTTTCAGGACTGTGGTTAGCTGTAAATTCGACACTTTTCCCTCTGTAAGGACAGAGCTGTGCACGCAAGTGGAGGTTGTTTTGCCGCGGGCAGTAGATCGGGGTCCGGCAGCGGGACCGAGGGCTCGGCGCTGCCCGGCGGGACCCCCGCCCCAGACCCGGCCCTTACCGGCGAAGCCCGGCGGGACCCCGGCCCCTGACCCGGCCCTTACCGGCGGGACCCCCGCCCCTGACCCGGCGCTTACCGGCGAAGCCCGGCGGGACCGCCGCCCCTGACCCGGCCCTTACCGGCCCTGCCCGGCGGGACCCCCGCCCCAGACCCGGCCCTTACCGGCGAAGCCCGGCGGGATCCCCGCCCCAGACCCGGCCCTTACCGGCCCTGCCCGGCGGGACCGCCGCCCCTGACCCGGCCCTTACCGGCCCTGCCCGGCGGGACCCCCGCCCCTGACCCGGCGCTTACCGGCGAAGCCCGGCGGGCAGCGGCAGATGTAGCCCTCGGCCCGGTCGTAGCGGAAGGCCGGCGGCAGTCCCGGTTCGAGCCCGTAGTGGCCGGCCCAGGAGCGCTCCACGCAGAGGCCGCCGGAGAGGCAGGGGCTGCTGCGGCACTCGCCGATGTCCTCCTCGCAGCGGGAGCCCGCGTACCCTGCGGAGACACCGCCACAAGGTCAGCGTGTGACACTGAGGGCTCCAAGCCCCCGCGGGCACCGACACCTCCCGCTAGGGCACCGTGTCCGGAGCCCCGCCAGCCCGGCCCTAAATGCTGCCGGGGACAGGGCAGCCACAGCTTCTCTAGGCAGCCTGTGCCAGGGCCTCACCACCCTCACAGTAAAGAATTTTTTCCTAATATCTGATTTAAACCTACTCTCAGTTTGAAGCCATTTGCCCTTGTCGTGTTACCACATTCCCTCTCCATATTTCTTGTAGGCTTCTTTTAGGAACAGGAAGGCTAGATGGCCTTTACGGTCCCTTGAAACCCAAACCGTTCTACAATTCTATCATTTGTGTGCAATTCTTCCCTTCCCGACCCCAAAATATACACTGCGAATAGTGGCTGAAGGTGTGAACGTTCCCTTGCAGCTCCCTGCCAGGGTTTGGCAGCAGGACATTGCTGTGGCTACTCCACATTAGTGAGCTGAGCTGTGCCAGAAAGGATTCGTTAGGGTCTGTTTTAGGCTGTAAAGTGGAGATTTGTGTGGGTAACAACACGCTGCATTGTGGTGTAATATACTCTTAGGTTGTGGGAACGCAGAGGAGGCCAGGGAATAGAAATGATTTGGTGTTTGTAAAGTGTTTCATCTGGAGGTTGAAGTGCCACACTGATCCCTGAATTGTGGAAAATGTGAAGGGTTCTGCCTAATTTTTCCTTATCTGTTGCATCAAGACTTGTGTAGTGCAACAACACTGAGGCATTGAGGCCTCACAGTGCTCTCTGTGCTCCTGCATCCCCAGTAAGCTCACAGACATAAACTCCTTAGAGAGACTTCTTGTAGTTTGTGTGCTGATAGAGCTGTGCAGTCTCCCAGGAGCGCTGGGTCTGTGTCCCCACCGGGGTGTGGGCCTGTTGGAGAACGCAGCCTGCGGGGTCCGCTGCCCACTGCCACACAGAAGTGTTTAGACTGGTTTAAAGGTTGTGTTAGTGAAGACTAAAACCAGGGTCAGCTGCAGCAGTGATGCATGTTTCACATGGTTTGAAAGACTGAGTAACTGGGAGATGGCTCCCAGCTTGGCTTATCATAATGTCAGTGCCTTTTGTTTTGCCCACTTCTGCTGCACAGGAGAATCAATTCTTAGCTGCAAAAGCAAGCAACTTACCCAAAGGGCTCTGCCTTATGATGAGTGAAGCCCATGTAAATACAAGGCCATAGAAGACTTTTGAGGTTATGGAGCTTCAACCTTTTATTATATAAGGAGGAGGGAAAAAAAAAAAAAAAAAAAAAGAAGTCTCTGCTACTACTCAAGGAATATTTATAGAAGAATTTGGAGCTTACCTGGCCAACAGTGGCACGTGTAATTGTCAGCATGGTCCTCACAAGTGGCGTTGTTGTAGCATGGTTGTGACCAACACAAGGGAGTGAGGGTCTCGCAGTGCGAGCCCATAAATCCAGTCCCGGTGCAGTCGCAGCTGTACCTGCAACACAGAATGCAATGTTCACTCAGGCTGGAAGTCAGGAGATCTGGGCTTTGTTCCCAAATGTGCACAGGCTTCTTGTGTAGCCTTGGCTCGCAGTTTACAGGGTCAAGTCCAGCTCAAGACCACCATCTGCTGCTTTAGGAGAAACCACAGAAATTGGGAACCAATAATGAGCTTTTCCCTGAAGTATATGGTTTTGTCTGGGGAAAAAACGGCTTGTGAATTGGTTTTGACACAACCGTAAGAATTATTGATCTTTCATTTTTCTTCCTTTTTTTAAAATTTTTGGGAGTAAAAAGGTTTGTGGCATTTCCAACACTTTTTTAATTTTTTTTTTTTTTTTTTTTTTTTTTTTTTTTTTTTTTTTTTTTTTTTTTTTTTTGCAGGCTTAACATTATTCACAAAATGAAAAGGGGGGAGCCAGTAAGTGTGTTAGTATCCCTTCCTCTTGGACTGGTAGAAAATGAACTGTCACAAAAATAAGGAATTTTTTTTTTCTTCAACTAAATGTGGTTGTTTGGTTGTTTGTTTGTTTTGTTTGTGTGTGTAGTTTTTTGTTGTTTTTTTTTTTTTTCCCCTGAAAACCAGCCTTTTATTGTTAGGTTAAAACAAAAATGTCAATTGCTTGCTTAGTCCCAATAATAACAGTAATACAGCTCCCTTTTGATAGCAATGTGACTACAACATAAGTAAACAAACTAGTGTATATATAGAAATTAGCGAAGTGCAGATATCAATAATGTTTGGGAGGTTTTGTTTGCATTTTTTTTTTTTTCCCAGGCGAGCCGAGTGCTACAAAAAGCATCACTCCTGTTCTTTGGTCATCAAGTATAAAGTTAACTTTACATGTCATATGAAAAGATAGGCTTTTGCAAGAACAAGTTAACTGTGCAGGCTTGCATGATCTTGACCTAAAAATAATTCTAGGAAACAAACATTTCTTCTAGTTTCTTTTGCATTTAAGTGATACACAATTATTGTACAATTGCATTCATAGAGTATGTTGCTGAACAAGATATAAGTATACTTATTTGATAATTTCTGTGCTTAATATCCAAGTCCTAGACTTGGAGTAAATATGTGAAGAGAAAGTGAAATTGTTGAACATAAAGCAACATCAGAGAACAACTGGCTCCTGGACCAAAAAGTGTAAACTTTTTACTACACTGTTTAAGTGTGTGCATAAGCAGAAACTTCTGGCAGGCCAGTTTATTACTGGTGTATGGATTATTCTTAAATCAAAATCAGAGATTACTTAGACCAGGTGGCATTTGAATTTTGGCTATAAAAAGTAATGAGGAAGATGTGAATCAGCAAAATAATTTTTATTCTGAGATATGTTCTCAAACCTGAAGTCTTCTTCTTCTGCTGAGTTTTTCACACATTTCTCCCATGTACCTTCAGTTTGGTGCTGCTCAGCTTTGTGGTGAAAGCTTTTTTTTTCTGCCTAAGTCCAAGCTACCTTCCCCTTTGTTTCAGAATTGTGGAGCAGGGAGGAATATCCAGAACTCACTGCTTAACGTGCAGCCCCACCCGTGTGCCTTTTTCTTGGGTAAGTTTTAGCATTTGACATTGCTGTTGACCTTCAGGGATTCTGGATGGTGCCCTGCTTGTGAGCAGGCTACAGCTGAGCAGGCAGATGGCTTCTGTAGTAAGAGTGTTAATTTAGATACTCTACCTAGCATATATATTTGACTTCTTGTTTGATGTTCTCAAAATCTGCAGAAAGCAATACACGTAGGCATTCTTTCCTATGGACATTAGAGCTCCTGGGAATATTTCCTGTGGAAAACAGACATAGAGCATGCAGAGGTATCCTCTGTGCCTAGGCACACTAGGTTTTGTCGTCCAGCTAAGTCTGTAAACTGTTGAGTTTAAATAAGAATGTTTACTTACATTAAAATGTTTCTTTATGAGATCAGCTCATACTTTGTTGCATTCGTAAAACATCACTGGAAGATCAGTCTGAAATTTGTGAAAGAATTTAGCTTGATGTTTATATTTACAGCTTTTTGTGCTAAGTCCATTGCCTTGTGAGAACTGGTAGACTGGTAGACCAAAGCCTCAGCTGTACTGTAGATTAGTCAGAAAAGGAAAACTCCTGCCTAAATACAATTCTTCACTTTTCCCCCAAAAAAACACAAAAGAAAGGGAATTGCTGGACACCCTTCTCTTTTGAATTGCTTTGTTGTCCATTCCTTTGTATCACATAACAGATACAGAAAGAGCTCCAGTTGCTCTCCAGATACCCTGCAGTATTACAAGCCAATTAAAATTGGTCTTGCATGTACCTCAGATTTAAAAGCCAGGAGAAAAATGAGCAGGATTAAATCTGGCCTGAATGAACATCCCAGTTGCTCACCTCACACATGTATCCTCAAAAGGCTTCCAGGTTACTACACAGGTCTGTGAGTGAGTCAGGTCCAAGGTGACCCTCTCTCACTGCTGTCATGCTTTAACTACACTGGGAAATAATGCATTGCTTTGTCCTGCTCAGAGCCATTCAGCGCTGCTGAAAAGAAGCTGCACAAGGCTGGTGCCATGTCGCCCCACTGCACAAAAACTCATTCCCAGAACATGATCTCTTACCCCCTCACTCAAGGCAAGCACACCTTTTGCTGACATGACTTCTAGACTGATTTTTGGGGCAACGAAGTGTTCAAAACCATTTTATAAAAATTGAAAAATACACAAAAAAGAAAGGACAAATCCTATATTGGCAAGAGGAGCACCTGCACAAATACACTGGGGAACTTTCAGACTGAGCTTATATACATATGCGTGTTCAGTTTGGGAAGCTCGTGCTGAGCCAGAAAATCCAGTATTGTTGAATGAATGCCAGAGCTCTGCTTGGACCTCTGTGTGGGGCCAGTAACAGTTGCTGGAGAATCTAACTTTTCCATTGCCTTGTATCCTCCTTTGTTTTGGTGGTTTTTGTGTTGTGGGGTTTTTTTTGTTTGTTTTGTTTTGTTTGTTTGTTTGTTTTTATTACTATTGTTATTTTTTTTTGCCTATGGACTGCAGATTGTTTTGAACAAGTAGCTGTTGTACTATATACCTGTAAAGTTTCTGACACATTTCCTAATGGTATATATTACTATGGTTACGGTTTTTCTCTGCCTCTCTCTCCTAATCCTTCTGTCTGTCAGTGTGGGCAGCTGCTGTTAGCAAATTCAGTTTTACACAGTCTCACATATTTCTTGGAAACTAAAGTTTGGTAAGCATTAGGAGTAGAATTCATACCTAAATGACAGTACTAACAGCCAGGAAAACAGCGTGCTGTAAATATTTAAAGTGCAGATATGAAAAATACACTTCTCAGTCACTCTTTGCCATAAATACTTTGTTGTCCTATTGTCTCTGACAGCAGACTGGCATTCTTTAATAGTTTTCAAATCAAAAGTGAAATTAGCGCAGGACCAAGGAGTGAAATGTAGAATTTGGAAGGAAACGAGCTACTGGGCCAGGCGGGCTCCCGTAGCGTTCCCCTCTGCACAGGCAGGTGCCAGGAGCACCGGGCTCAGCCCTGCCCAGGATGGCAGACCTACCCGTTGGCCCCATCCGTGCAGTGTCCCCCGTGGAGGCAGGGCTGGCTGGAACACTCGTCGATGTCGGTGTCACAGAGGTCCCCGAGGAAGCCCCGCGCGCACGAGCAGGAGAAGCTCCCCAGGGAATCGTGGCAGGTCCCACCGTTCAGGCATGGCTGGGACAGGCACTCGTCGATTTCCACCTCACAGTTCGTACCTTCAAAAGCAGAGAAAATAAACCCCAGGCTTAGGAGATGGCTTTGGAAATCTCAGCAAGAACTGCCTGAAGTACAACAGTCACATAATCTTTTTTTTTTTTTTTTTTTTTTTTTTTAATGCAGTTGGTTTTTAAAGGCGTTTCCTTCTCAATGTGCTTTGCGCGACTAGTATTTTTAAGGCTTGGCAGAATTTAGGAAAGAACAAGCCAGTTGTTTTCACAAGGATAGGTAAAATAACTTTTTCTGTTAGCTTGAACATGAAGACAGGACAAATTTTCAGTTCATTAGAACAAAGGTGCTATCCTATTTACATAATACAGAAGAGACCAGCAGTTTATTGCTCTCATAAGAGTCCATTTAAAGCTGGCCTTTAAATGGACAATTCACAGTTGACTGAATTCATTGGGAAGAGTCTTGTTTAGCAATGGATTATTGCTTAATTTTTTTTTTTTTAAAGGCTTATCAATATGCCAGTAAATGGGTCTGTGGTGCCATGTTTGCAGCGGGTCAGAATCTTGGGGCTGCTCCGCAGAGATAATTGCTGGAAATAAATCAGTTGTAATATGACTTTGCAGCTATTTGTGATAGTTGGCAGGTTAAATATACATTCCTTTTTCTTATCTGTAGCACAGTCCAGGAGACACTAAGAAAATTTACTATCTAATGCCTTGCAGCTTTGATTATTTCAGGGTTTTGTATGCTTATGCATTTATTTACTGTTTTGAGCAATAGAGTAATATTTTCAAATAATTTTCAACTGCCAAGTCAGTCTGTTTTAGCAGCTACAATGTCAGCTACAAAACAGATGCAAAGTGGTAAATTATAATGAAGAAGCTGCTTTGAAGTGAATTTCCTTATTTTTTTATTTGGCTTGTTGAAGTAGCAGCAGTATTGAAAAGCTTACAGGGGAATTTCCTACTTGGAATTAAAACTGCAGCCCTGAGAATGGGTTGTTTTTTCTTTCTTTTTTTTTTTTTTTTTTTTGTACAAGTGAAGTTTTCTGTACAAGATGATAGGATAGACTTTCAAAAGAGGGAACAGGCTTGTTTGATTGGTATCACCCTTGCAATTTATTTGGGAGCTCACCTCTAATACTTTATTTATGCTCCTTTTGTCAGCTCTGTACTGCTGTGAAATTTTTACGTTATAACGCGGAGCATCTTTCTTAAAACACAGAGACTGATAATATTTAGCACTGTTACTTCATGAATAATTTATTTTGATACTTGTGAGCATCTTTGTTTTGAAAGAATAAATCTGTACTATGGATAAGTACCAGGAAATACCTTAAAATGCCAAACCAAAAATTGCAGATGTTGACTCTTAACTACTTTCATTGTCTTTAAACATTAAAGTGAAAGTTCCTATTTTCAGCAGTTGAGAAATAGTTTCTTGAGACCACATAGTGGATGGGGAAGCTGCCAAGTGGCGTGCCCCCAGTTCAAGGTTCACTGCTCAGCTAACCACTACTTTCAGCAGGAGCCTGCCACGAGAGCCCGGCACAGGAACGCTCTCTTACGGCTTTATGGTAATGTACGTTACAGCCAGATATAGTAAGCAGTCCCTCTGTGGTCATTGCCCTGTGAATTCGCTGTAATTATAAACAATGTGTTTGCAGAAGTGTGTCTAGTGACCGTAAATCTGCCAGAGCTTGTTAACAGCTTACTGCGAACACTAAAAATCATGTGACAAAACAAGCCCTGTTCAAGTGATCCTCAGCTCAGCCAAATTTAAAACTACAGGCCTGAGAACAGCCTGACAATTAACATGAGAACATAGCGTTGTTGTTTTGGTTCATGTCTTTAATCTATCAAGCCCAGTAACCTGCCTTCGGCAATGTTGCCTCAGAAGAAAACTTCTCCCTGTATAATGCATCCAGCCAACACGATCTGCCATGCAGGCAGGGGGAATCCCTTCCTAGCCTCCGCTGAGTCTGCTGTCAGGCTCTTTTAGATGTGTAGAAGAGAGATGAAAAGATTAGATCTGCATTTTCACCTCAGTCTAACATTCTGTCATAAATATGCTATATGCCAAATATCATATGCCAGGCGGGAAGGAGAGCGCCAAGGACCCCTGTCGCAGTTATTGCACAGGGCTGCACCACCACGAGCTGAGGCACCCGAGGTGTCCTGAAGCAGGACATCTCAGCATCTGAGCATCTCAGCACATACCAAACCACACAAATGGTTTGAATTGAAAGGCTGGGAAGGTGGGGAGAAGTCACATTCTTAACTTTTGCAGTTTCTCTGAAGAACCAAGGTTATTTCTCATACTGTTTGCTTCTCCAGTGAGTCCTACTGTGCCCTTCTTTCCATGGCCCCAGTCAATAAAAAGTAAATGCAAGTGAAGATGGAGGACACACAGCCAGTATTTTCAAACTTGCATGCCTACAGATAGAGTGTAAAAGAAATCACTTTCTGGTCAAAGGTAATAGGGATTTGCAGGCTCAGTGTCCTTCCATGAGGACCTGCATATTTTTTGTATGGCTGGAAATTGGTAACCAGGTCACCCTTTCTGTTCTCATGCACTAAAATGCAGTACTCAGGTCTAGAGGGCTGTCCCCAAATTCCTCAATCTGTATAAAGTAATCTTGTGCGCCATTATTTGGATGGAGAATGACACATGGCTATTTTATAGGTACCAGGCTTGAAGTGACAGGAAGATAGTTACATCAAAAATTAGAAGGAGAAGTTGTGTTTCCTTGGTCAAGGCTTGTCCCTTTTGAGCTTGGGCATCTCAGCAGAGCTGAATACCTGAGCTGGCTATGACATAAGGTGGGGAGTCCTGGTTTGAAGACGAAAAGCTGAGGAAGGAAACAGGCTTTGCACAACTGGCGATTGCTGTTGGATAGACTGTTGTTTGCTGTTACATCCACAATGACATGGACATGAGCTTTTTGGGAAGTGACACCTCTACTTGAGGTTTTTCATCCCGTGGTAGAGCTGCTGTGCCTTTGCTTGCCTTTAAGTGCCTAAGACTTACTTATGATGCATCTGTTCTTAATATCTGCCAAGCACATACATTATTAATGAGAATACTGAATGAAAATTTGGAGATCTATCGGGAGTAATTTCCTCAAATTCTACAGGCATCATCACAGCGATGGCTACCTCATAGTTAAAGGTATTGCACAAAGAGCAAATCCAGCTCATTGCACCTATATTGTGTGCCGCTGAAACGCTTTCTTTTGCTGTCTGAGACTGGGGTTTGGAACTGCCACGCACTCCTGAGAGTTCACTGGCAATGGAGGACTGGCTTCAGCAAGGTAATTAATGCACGTAGCTGTGGGTAATAACAGGCTCTTACACCATACTCTGTTGGCGTGAATTAAAAGCAAGTGCAATTAGTCCAGAGGAGGAGAAAATGCAATTGATTAGGGTAGCCAAAAAAACTTCAACAAACTAATTGAACTTCATTATTTAACAGCTGCGTGACACATGTCTTGTAAATAATTTCACACATGCAGAACATTATCATAGAAACTGCAGATTTCATGCTAAATTTTCCAGTCTTTGGCTGGTGTGTCCTAACCTCTTCCATTTGTATGAGAATTATGTGTGACATTTCTCAGCTATTTTAAGAAGTGCGGCAGCATACCAATCACACAAAATAGCAGTCCTAGTCCATGAAACAAGTAGCAACAGCAGCCAGTAACTCATGCATTTGGTTAACATTGTAGCTACAGATTTACTACACCTTCTTTACCTGCATATCAAGAGATATAACCCGGTTTTACATCTTAGGGAAATGAGATGAGGCTGGGTGACTTCCCACAGTAATTCATGGTGTCAGGCCAGGATAATAATAGTTGGCAAGGTCCCCTGGCAGGGTAAATGAGGGGTTTTATTACCACTGGGGACACCTCGAGGCTTTCATCCAGTAATCCCTCTGGCTTGTGCATTTAGCGCAACTCACAGCAAGGTGCAAAAAAACATCAAAAAAGAATGCTTCTGATAAATCATTTTGTTAAGAAGCTTTTTAAAGCGGATGTTTTACTGCTGGAGGAATGGTCTGCTACCCCTCTGTAGAATTCCTATGATTAGTCTCTGCTGCTGGAAGGAATATTGGAGCTATATGTCAAAACGCTGAAGCCCCTTCTGCTGTGTATTTTAGACCTCTTCTCTTTCCTTGGTCCTCTCCTTATTTCTTAATTCTGCTTGTGCAAAGTGTGGAGCTTTGGTGACTTTTTTTGGTGAGAGAAAAGAGCATCATCTTGGGAAACAGCAGAATTTCATTATGAAAGTGGAGAGACTCCAGCAGAGTGAGTTTCCATCAGAAGTTTGTGTTGACCTAAATTTTTATTTCTTTCTGTTTGGGCTTTACTATTTCATTATGTTTTCTCTCCCTTTGTGTCTAAGTTATATATTCTGACTCTTTCAAACCAAGTTTCTGGGCTGTGGATCCAGGCCTGGACCCCACTAACAACGCCAGTTAAACAAATACAGTTTCCTGAATACAACAGGAGGTCTGGCTAAGTCTGATCATTGCAGAGTAACCATGCTGGTTGTTAATAGGTTTTTCCTTCCTTCTGCTCTTCGGCTTTCCCCCAGTTGTGTAGTTTTCTCCTCAGCTGGCCTGGGCTCCGACACCCCCTGGCAGCAGCAGGGTGGCAGGAAGGTAACAAGCTTCCTTCAAATAACATTCTCTGTACTCATAAGGGATATTAACCAGGGGCTGCCTTCCAACGAGTGCTGTGTTAGACACAGGAAAGCTGCTTTTTACCTCTGACTTTCCCTCCTGCATGGGGATTTAGGGATGGAGCTGTAAACCACATCTCTTATTTCTTATTCATTTGAATCACTTGAAGCAATAGCTGTTTTTTCTGCTCTTTTTGCTGTGTGACTGTTTCTTTTCCTTTGCTTACCTGACTGGCAATCTATCACTAAAATGCCTCCCCTTTTCTCCTTTTAATGATTCAGTGTGCTACCTCTCACAGTCCTACCCCTGAATACAGCTTTGAAATTTGAAGGGAGCTGTCTTCCAACAAGAATTATATGCTTTCCAGTAGAGGAAGTAGGGAAGAAAAATCACACCTGTACCTTAAAAATAGAGCTACATAAAATGTGATTATCAAAAAATGGGCAGTTTGGGAACATAACACTTTTCTATGTAACTTAAATAATGTTCTAGTTGTAAATGAGTTCTTTGTTTCTGGGAAGGGCAGATAAGAGAAATTTGATGTCTTAAGTTTAAGGGTAAAATTTGTCTACTTGGATCTAATTTTTAAATCTGTCAAACATAGGCTTTGATCCTCAGGGAAAAAACAAACAAACAAAAAAACAACCAAAAAACCCCAAACCCCCACAGATATAGCACTCCAAAGAGAGCATTTGAGAATATTTCTTTTAAAATTAAAGTCCACCTAGCCCTGTGACAGATGCCACTTTGCATCTGTTTTGTGGCTTAGTGTTCACAAAACTGCTGTGTAGATTTTGGTAAATGTGAGATTTCTTTAACCCTTCTCTTTCTGCTATCAGTAGTTCACAGTGATGTGCCTATCCGTATTGTATCAACGGCTGCTGGTGCCAAAGCTGAAGGTGGTAATGCAGATATGACCAAATACAAGTGTGGGTGAGGGAGCTGAACCTGAAATGCCAGTTATGATGGTTCTACACAACCCAAAGGAAAAGTTGCTTGAATAGGGCTTACCTGTGTAGCCAAGGGGACAGATGCAGTCGTAGTACCCTATCTGGTTGAGGCACGTCGCCCCGTTCAGGCACGGATCCGAGGCACATTCGTTCACTTCCAGGTCGCAGTGCTTGCCCTGGTAGCCCGGGACGCAGTAGCAGGAATACTCATCCACGCCATCCCTGCACAGGGCTCCGTTGCGGCACGGCTCGGAGATGCACTCATCCAAGTCTCTCTCGCAGAGCGCCCCGGTGTAGCCGGCACTGCAGAGGCAGGTGGGCCCTGCCAGGCCGCTTTGGCAGGTGCCCCCGTGCTCGCACGGATTGGTGTCACAGTCCCTGTCGGCTCTTTCACAGGTAGGCCCATTATACCCCGCGGGGCACTTGCAGGTGAAGCTGAGGTTTCCAGCAGAGCCCAGGCAGGTAGCGTTTTGGAGACAAGGGTTGGAGGAGCAGGGGTTGAAGGTTTTGTTGCAGAGTTCCTCCACTCTGTCCACTGATGCATCTGCACAAAGGCAGGGGTCATCTTTATGACCAGCAACACATGTAGAGTTCTTTTGGCAAGAGTTTGACAGGCACCTGGAATCATTCCTCATGCAAAGTGATTCTAGGAAAGAAACACAAAAAATCCTGAGGAATTCCACAGCACTGGCAGTAACCAACAGTGAGAGAAGTGTAGGTCTTAACACAGCTATGTCTCAAAAGCACGTCCAATTGCCGGCTAGTGAGAAGAAAACAGGACTGGTAACTGTGTGATGCAGTAGTGGACTAATGAATGTAGCATGAAAACAATTATGAAAACTTGAGTAGGTTGTAATTTCCTGTTCTCGCCTCTTTCAACAGCCATGATCTGGAGTGTCAGGATTGTTTAACACTATCTTAAGAGTATAGTTGAGACAGTATTGTTTGTTGTCAACTGATATCCAACTATATGGAACACATTTAGGTATATTTAAGATTTTGGGGTTTCTTTTGTTACTAGAGAAAGGAGATGAAGCATTCATTTTAGTTCAATACCACTTTTGTGATGGTACCATTCTTTTGTGGTAGATTTTTTTTGCATTGGGTTTCACAAGCTAAATGACTCAGACGCAGTTATAGCTTAAATAAACAGTTCAAACCCCAGGCACCTTGATTTTGATTTGCTGATTATAAATAGTAATTTTACAGGCGTACAGCATCTCCACTACAAAGAATCTGCCAAACACCTGAGATGCAAAACAGCCCTGTGAGAGCCTTCCAGCCTCCAAGGCTGGAAGGACACAGTGAACATGGTGTAAAGATGTTCCTTACTTGATTTCCCTCTGGGAATTGAGGTTCTGTCAGTAATTAAAGGCCACTTGGAGATGCCTCACAGCTGTAAAGAATAACAATAGCAAGAGCTACTTCTCACTTCCCAGTCAAGGAGGGTGAGCTGTTAGCAGCACTGTTCTGAACCCAGGTCTGGGATACACTGAAGCAGCTGTATCTGGGCCAAGACTGTGAAATGAAGCTGAATGTTTCTTTAGGACAGAAGCAATTTGTAAGAGAAAGACTTGTAAGCTGGAGCACCAAAATGGCATCAAATTATCTGTACATCCTGTAACATATAAGTCCTGTAAACATCTTTTATTATCACTCGTGAGTTTTTGTTTGGATATGTGGAGGGTATGTGTCTTCTACAGTAGCAGAATAGTGAGTGTTTGTGCCAACAGGGTGTTGGATGAGCTGAACTTCTCAGAGGGATTCAGGCCCATCTACCAGTAGTCTGTGATTTCTTCCCAGTTCTTGAACTGAGAATCTGGAGAGCAGACACAGTAGAGATGGAGATGGGGTGCTGAAAGAGAAGTGGTGAGCAGAGATGGAGACTTCAATTGGGGTTAGATCAATGCTGATTAAGGCCTGGGACAGTTCCTGGAAAAGGGAGAGGCTAGGGCTGGTCACCTGAATATAGCAACCAACCACAGGGGAGTGTCAGAGAATATGAACTGGCTGGTCGTGGTGTGTTTCCACAGTATGCATTTTAATATATAATACAATTTAATCTGTTTTTCTCCTAGGAGGGGGAAGTGGAGGAAGAAAGTGTCAGAAGGCTTAACTCACTTAGGAAAGACTGCTTGTATAGATTTGACACTAAGGTAATAAATGGAAAGGCTGAAAAATTATCTGTGCAAGACTGTTGTGCTTTCTGACTTGAGGTGTACACAGGTGCAGCAGTGCCACTTGAGAATTAGAAGCATCAGTCTGAATGAACTTGATGTTCATGAATAGGTACATTTACTGAGCCAAAGAACTAATTAATACTTGTTTGAAAAAGAGGAATAGAGATTTATGTAGTAACATTGATAGCAACAGTGACACCATGATTTAAAACCAACAGTGGTCTTAAGGAATACATAGAAAGCAAGCTAAACATTGATTAGCAGGAGGAGAAGTGCAGTGTTGTGTCATGTTAGTGTCATGTTCTCTGAAGGAAAACAGAACAAAAATAGTACTTTTGGATTAGCTCGCCTTAAAAATGACCATCCCCGGGGAGCAGGTATTTCATCCTGATGTGGTGTTGGTTGTACTTGCTCCAGGTCAGAGCTCTCACTGAATGCAGAAATTCAAGACACTGGTCACATGAACTGACCTGCACCACTGCCAACAGTAATTTGGACCCTTCTCTTCCCCAGCACACTATCATGTATGTTCCGATGTCCTGGTTTACATAATTTTGTGCTTTACCCATGCATTTAGTTGTTTTTGGTTTTTTTTAGCCTGCAATCTATTGCAATCTATTAATTACAGTTAAAATGAGCAAAACTAGGTTCCTTAGAAACTAATGCATCCTGCATTTTCCTTACACAACTTTAGAGAGTTTTCCTTTCAGACTGTACACCTATTTAAATTTCATTAAAGTGCTGGTTTGGGGAAACATTGCAAATTTGAAGAAGTTAATTATGATCAAGTTATAATATTGTCTAACTGTTGTACTGTGTAAGCTACAAGAGGTGAGGTCAATCATTCGAGTGCTTTCTTACACAGGATCACAGTGACATGAGAAGCAATTTATTTAAGTATTACTGCTTTTCTTGAGATAATTGCATGCAACAGGCTCAGTTTGTTATAATGACTGTGTGAGGACATGACATGTTTGCCAGTCTGCAGTTTTGCTAGCAAGAGTAGCTGTGAGCGCTGGTTAAAGAGCTTCATAGCTCTTGGAGGCAGTAAGAGTGGAGGGAAGATGAGGGAAAAGGAAAGACAGCCCTAAAAGCACTGTCTGTATGTAGTGAAGGCAAGCAATTTGTCTCCAGGGTGACATCCCTATGGGAAAAACACGAAACAGAAAACCTTTCCTGGATTTTGTTTTTAAGCAGTATTTTAATTTCAACTTTTGTAGCTTCTATAAAATGGACTTCTTATGTAGAAATTGCCAACAGACAATGCAATAAATTCAGTACTCCCTAGAGGATACACTTGTCCAATTTGTACAAGTTATAGTGAAAGAGCAACATTTTTTGGCATTCTGTCTTTATTCTAATGCATTGTGCCATAGTTTTTATTATTTGTATAGTTTTTGAGGAACACAGTTCTGAAGGTCTTAGCGGAGATGTAACCATGCTGAGTTTTAGCTTAGTTATGGTTTTAAGGCTGGGATCAAGAGTTTAAGGGTACTCTATAGCAGTTCTCTATAGCAGTTTGTCTCAGCAGCAAAACTGCATCTCAAAAAGGTGATCATCAAAGCTGTGCAATTATCACACCATGGTTATCAAGTGGTTTGTAGTTCACCTGGACACTTCCATGTTTTTGGTTTTTTTTTTATGAATGATGTGAGTGCTTCAGCCAATCCTTGGATTCTGGTCTGCTAGTTCAAACACTATTTTCCACCTATTTCAGTTAAGTTACTCGCACTACCTCCCTCCTGCCCTGTGGAAACTGAGTTCCCCTGCTGCTCTGGAATGATGAGGAAGGATGGATTTGGGAACCTCCTGAGCTGAGAGCTGCATGGAAGGAGGATGAAGAGTATGGCAGGTGAAAGCTCCTGCATGCCCTGTGATGCAATGGGATGATGCAAGGACTGTTTCAGTTTAAACAGATGTCCTCTTCTGCATTCCCAGAAGGAGCTGCAGAGGGACAGAAATGTTTCAGTGGAGTTTGGTTTTTGGCCACGTTGCAGAAGGGTAACCAGGAAAAGCCTCACGCTCTACCTCAGAGGAGTCATTTTTCATTCTTAAGCAATTAAGGTCACTTCAGCAGTGACTTGTTCTGACAGAGTCTTAAAACTTGTACATAAAGTTAGGAAAAATGGAATTAAAATGCTGATTGCTTTGGATTTACACTGACTGACACTTGAGGTAATGATCAGTCTCTTTATAAACAGTGGTATATTAATCTAATTATGAGAGGATTTAGTGCCAAGCATTTTGCCCCATGGTTAAATTCTTGAGATGCGGATGAGATGGTTGGCAGTGAAATTCTTTGCAGTAAAGCTTGCCATCTACTGGCACATCATCCCTACTACCAGAAACATGGCCACGCTTGCAGCTATTACAGAACTGGCACAAATAACCTCATATAAGAAATGCCAAGAAAAAGACAGTTTTAGCTTTGTTTTTTTGCTCCTGAATAAGATTATTTAAATTCATTGAAGTGATCTTGTTAGTGTATGAATAATTGAGCTTATATAGCTAATCACCACTAAAAGTTCATGGTTTTGGCTGGTAAAGGTTTCTGAATGATCAGAAACTACTGTAGTGATACAAAACAATTTTTATGATGTTAGAAATGCATGGCAATGAGGCTAGAAGGCCAAAATTGAATTAGGGAAAAGTTATCATAAACAGGGCAGGGATTTTGAAATGGCCAAAGCATTTTGGCACAGATAATCTGATTGTTAAACTATTGTTCCTCAATAAAGCAGGTAATTTTGAAAAGCTCATCTGCATATCTTTCTTGACAATTTTGAGGGGCTTTTTTTCCTAGATCCTGTTTGAATCAGAGATTTACTGAGTTCATGTCCATTTTTCAAAATATTCTTCTAAGTTAAGTCGATAAGATCAAAAGTAAAGTGAATTGATGATCCCAGATTCTGACAATTAGCAATCTCAGCCACTCAAAACTCCCAGATACATCCTTTGCAATCTGTTTTGGGTTCTTTATGTCAGAAATGTCTTTCAGCAAAGACCTGTTCTTTCAGGACATGACTCTTCCTAAGAGCTGGTGAAATATCATAATCAGTGGCAGCGTTTAAAATTAAATTTCAATCACTGCTAATCACGCTGTTATGGACCAGAGTTCATTTGGCTGTGGCCATGCCTGCACTTTGCTAATCATGTCATCGTGTCTGAAGGCTGCATGTAATTTGCAGTGCTGTTCTTCAGATGTGCCTTCTGCCCCTGAAGGAGGACTCTGAGCTTCACAGAAGCTCTCAACACTAACAACTTCAGAATCTTTTACATATGCTGCAAGATTTTCTGACCTTCTAAACAGAGCAGGTCTATTTTCTAGGGGGGAAAAAAATAGATGATAAGATAGAGAACTTCTTGATACCCATATAGTCATCATCACTGATGATTTTACTGTGCTTCGAGGACTTGTATTCCTTACCTTTTTTTTAAAAAAAAAAAACCAAGGAGTTATTACTTTACACATTTGAATTAAAACTAAGAAGCTACACCAGCCAGTGCAGATAAAGCAGTTCACAAAACCTGACTTTTTACTAGGTCATACGTTTGGGAAAAAAAATGGATAGCAAAAACCCCCTGGTTTGTGAGTTGAGAGATTAAATTTAAAAAATGCTCTTAGGAAAGAAGGATTGAATTGCAATAGCAAGAATGTTTGGATCTATAAAAATAAAACAAACAAACAAAACCAACTCCAGCATCAGAAAATGCATTACCTGTGAGTTTGGGGAGTTTTTTATTATTTTGGGATTTTTTGTTGTTTATTTGTTTTGGTTTTGTTTTTTAATTTGTTGGAATGGCATATATAATAGACATCTTGGTGGTGGTCAGTCACTAGAAAGGAAATTAGACCACAAATGAAGCAACCACTGCCTCTCTTAGTGCTGTTACTTCAGTCTGGATTCTCTTGAATCAAAACCAGCATACAGCATTTGTTCACAGCTAAAGGCTTGCAGTGTCATCAAATCAGCTCACCAAAAGAGTCACAGGACAACATGATCCTAGCAAGGGTTTAGATGGCCCAGTGGCTGGAGTCAAACGTGAACCTTCAATGCTTCTCTCATTACTTGTTTGAAACCTGCCCTTGGGATTCTAAAACAAGTGTGTGAATCTGTGTCACTGAAATATCAAGCTCTGTTACTATACTGAGATCTTGAAATAATTATCATTTAACTGGAAATATTAAAATACTGCCCAAGGCATTTACTGCTGCATTGAGGATCTGTGGTTTTGGTGTAACTAATCCTATCTCCATTTATCTGCAGCGCACTGTGCCACAAAAAATACAGTTCATCACTATGACGATAACTTCCCTGTAAAGACAGCCTTAGAAGGTTGTGGATGTGCAGGTAGATGTTCAATCATGATGTATCATGAAGAGCTAGGGAAGAGAGAAGCACAGCTGCATAATTAGCAGGGACAGAGATTGGTATCAGGTACCTTTACCTTGGACTGAAAGGCAAAGATGTCACTCCTGCATTTGGCAGATGAGGAACGAAAGGCCAGGGAAACCATGTTCTGGATAAAACAGAGCCAGGTAAGGGGCTATCTTAGCCCTCAAAATAGCTTTTCCATGTAAACAAATAATTTAAGTTTTTCCACGGTCTCAGACTTTCTAAGTGTTGCACTAATACAATTTTACCCTTTTCCATCTCTCAATACATTTGTATTACCATCTTAATTATTCACTGTAATGAGTGGCTTGTAGTTACTGTGGTGCCATTTGTCCTTTGCAAGCTTCACCTGTGAGTAAATCACCAGCCCCCCAGACCCAGCCTGCTCTATCCACAGCTGGAATCATTATTACTCAATCTGCTCAATGGAAAATCCTGCTGTGGGAAGGGATGATCAAACTTTCGCCAAACAAGCAAGCACTTGCTTGTGCAAATATTGCACATACTGCAAATACTGTGGTCATAAAGAGTTAATGCTGAATCTTTAACTTCAGTTGTGTGTCCAAAACATCCTAGCATGTTGTTATAGAAACCACTTTCAAGCTTTAAATCTTGAATCACCTTTATTACCATAGTAACCGGCACCACACACAGGCGGGAAAGAAACAGGGCGGTTACACAAATATTCCATTGCCGTCAAAAAAACCAAATTTGGTTTTAGGTACATTTGTATCAGCAAAATCAAGGAAAGTAAATTAACTTATTTTCTGAGGAAAAATTATTGTATATTACTGTAAGAGTAACAGTGGAATAGCATTAAAATTTTAAAATGTTGTTTAGGCAACACTTTAGGATTAAAGCTATTTGTGATTGAAATTGCAGAACTGGTTATTAAAGCAGTGTCTCCATTTCAGTCTTCCCTAAACTTTTTTGTTCACGCTCACTTGCTGCTGGTTCCTGAGAATAAAGGCAGTTGCTGCTGGCTGTTGTCCTTCACCGTCTTTTAACATTTGCGCCACCCCAGACTCCCTTACCCCATGAGCACTGCAGCAGCAGCAGCCCTTACAGCACCCACTGACTGCACTGAGCACCACGGCAATGGCACCAGCTGTCCCAAAGAAACAAACAAAAATGAGGTAAATGCCTTCTTTACTGCTAAATGTAAATAACTTTTGGCTTTCACTGTATGTGGCATCATGCCCTAGTGTTGTTGCTGGGAATAGGAGGAGAATCAGGCTCAGGAGTTCAACAGGGCTCCTATGCATTGAATTTGGAGGATTTTTGGTTCAATTGGATGTCAAGGCACAGTGCTACTAGCCATGCAAATAGGCTGGTTTCTAATGGGAAGGGAAGATTTTATGCTCTGCTTCTTTACCTTTATGTTTAGCACTACAGCACTGCAGTTTAAGGTGGTAGTGTAGAGTGATCATCCTGCTTTTACTGTGCACAGATGTTTTTTTAGTCTAAGATGTAGAAAAGTGGCGGATAACGCCAGGAGGCAGCTGATATCCATTGCAATAAATGATGTGGACACAGATATAGAAACTGAACTGATTCTGCTGTGCAATCCTTGCTACTGTACACACTCTCTCTGAATAGCTCTCCCCTTTAAGAGTTTCATTATATTTGCCCTCATTTTTATCTTCTAAGTCTGCAGAAGAGAAGCAACATGAGTATAATGAGATGTTCCATGCCTCTTTAGAAGTGCTGGATGTTTTTTTGTTTTGTTTTTTTTTTATTTAAGGTCACAGCAGAATTTATTCTTAGTAGTACAGAACAGGACTCTTCCACCTAGAGATGTAGGAGATAAATAGACAGGTAAGCAGCAACTGCAGTACATGGTTGTGGGAACCTGCGGGCCAGCTTCAAACTTGCCTTTCCATCAGCTCTTCAGAGGTAAAGAACGTAGAAAATTTATTTTGCTCAAAACCTGAAGCAGTTTTATTTAGGTAATGAGCTTTGTTGCTTATAGGAAAGATTTGGTGATTTTGTGGGTTAAATGTCTTTGTCCCAAGGATTCAATCAATATCTTTCCTGCCTGAACTGCTCTTAAGGCTTCATTAAAGCTGGAGACATCCTCAGTATACAGAGCCATGTGTGTAAAGATCTCTCCTGTGAGATCAAAGGTTTTGCCAGAAATAAAGAGAGAAAACCTTAGGTGGTTTAGTTAGGGGTGTGAATTATGTCTTATGCTTTAAAATGTTATCCTGGATTGCCTTTGGTGAGGTTTCTTGGCGTGCCTAGATGAACTTGTGTGGATGGGTAGATTTGTGGTGCCTTTGTGAGAAGTGTTGCTCCTGCCTTGCTCCCTAAAGCCACAAGCATATATATCAAGTCTTGTAAAATTAATGGAAGTGCAGTCTGCTGTTTGTAAACCCAATATCAGAACACACTGAGGGGTGCAAAGTGGTGCTGGGGAAGAGGAAAGATGAAATCAGTGGTTGCAGTTGGGAAGATACCAGCTGAATTTGCAGCTGTGATAAGAAGGAAGGCTGAAGTGTACACCTGGGAAGTGGATGCCTGGCAGAATAACAAGGGAAATAGTGCCAGAGCTAGAAAGGGTTGCAGAAAGACCAAAGCATGGTCTCCTTCTCTGCATCAGGAGGGATTTTCAGGAACAGAGGGAGTTACAGAGCATAAAACTGTCAGTTTGTGAGTTTGGGTGAAATCCAGTTGCTTCTGTGTGAATTCCAAATAGTGGAAAACAGGGAGCAAAGGAGCTGTTTGTCTCTTGAAGAGGCCAAATCTCACCTTGAGAGACACAAGGTCTCACAGCTTCTGCAGAGTCTGGAAAGAGTTTAAGGCATTTTTATAAGACAGAGGCCTCCAGCTGCCACTGAACTCCTGGCTCCTCCTGAACGTAGCCTCAGGAAGGAGCTGAGGGCTTGGCTGAGCCGGGGATGCTGTCTATCAAGCAGGCCAACGACTGCTGACCTGCAGCACTGAGGTTTGGTTTAGGTGAGAACATGCAAACAGCTGAGCTCCCACTGTGCTCCGCCACTTACACAGGACAGAAAAAGCACTCAGAAATGCTGCCAAATGCTGCTTAGAATTCCTCCTGTAGAGGGGCTAAAAATTGAGGGACTATCAACAAAATTGATTTCATCTCCAAATTCTGTGTCCATGTGCATTTGAAAGGCATTGTAAGACATCCTCTTCACCTCTTCAGTCTCCTTTAGTTGTAGTTCTGCTATTCATTGCTTCTTTCCTTTTTTTAATATGAAAAGAACATGAAGCAGTGATTCTGGTAATCCAGTGGCACATAAAGATGCTGATTTTAAAATGTAGCCTCAAATATCTGTAACATTGACCCAGGTATGATGTCTTTCTGTGAGTTGTAACTGGATAAACCTAAAGCCCTGATGGTTAGAAATGCATCATAGCAGCCTGAAACACAGGGCAACTCAGTGCAAAGCCATGTTCTGATGTGTGCAGATGTTGAGATTGCCTGCAGTAAGTTCTCAGTAACACAACTGAGCACTAGATGTTCCTGATAACATCAAACTGCAGCATATCAAAGTCATGATGCTGCTTCTCCCGTCTCCCCAGACTTAAGGAAAGTAATTATCCCTGTGACAGATCAGTATTATGTGGCTGGAAATGCAGTGCACTGTGCTTTAAATGCCACAGGACTCAGAAGAAAGCTTCAGTGTGGCTACAATGGGCAGTAAGTACAGAGAAAGCAAGGCCATGCTTTTCCAGCATGAACTTTGTAGAAGAGTTCACATTCCAGCCCCTTCTGTTATGTGCAAAATTATTTTCAATAGAAGTCACCTACAATTAGCTCTGCGTGAACTAATTACCAACTGGGATTTCAAGACCGCTTGGGGAAAGTCGCAGCTCCTGTGTTTTGGGACAGGCTGGAGTGTCACAGGGAACTGGCACAACCTGAATTTCCTCAGCTGTCCTGCTGAGCCTCCATGCTGAGGGCAGCTTCCCCTCAGAGCCACGGCCATAGCACATCATTGTGATGTGATCGTGAGCTCATGATCACTGCACAAGTTGCCCTCACCGAATTCATACAGACAGAAATAGTCCCAGGCCCAGCAGAAGGATATTATCATGTGAACTGCAGAGGGCTGGCCTTTTGAACACTAGTTCAGTGACCCGTGAAAGTGAACACAGTCATGGCTCTGACACAAGATCTGTGGCAGCTTTCCTGACCTGCAGACTGTATTGTAGCATCCTAAAAACTCTACTGACTTGTAACAGAGCAAGAATGAATTTATTTCATTGTTTTACCACTTTTTGTTTCCAGAGCAGGCTCAGAAGCACTGAGGAGGAACAACTGACCCCAAAGAAAAGTAGGTATTGAAAACCCACTATATAATTAGGGACACCTTTCTCTTAAACCTTTTAAAGATGCTTCACTGTAGAAGTAAAACAAAACCGTAATATTCACCAGCATCAGGATATGCCCAGGAGCCTTCCTTGGAGAATATGCTAATAAATAAGCCTTCCATATGAGAAGAATATCACTAAAAGTCAAATTGTTAAAGCTTAATGTGATGGTGTGCTTTAGAATAAAAACACCTGCCCCTAGGGCATTAAATATCTGTTAAAAGTAAAGAGGTATCCAGCAAGCCTTTATCAAAATTAGGTCAGTGCCATTTTTGCCAGTAAAATGATGAAAAATTTTAAACCATGAATAAATGAGTGAATGAATGTTTATTCACCAGTAGCAGTCAGTATAGTAATTTCTTGAAGGCTTTTAAAATTTCTGTTTCCCCATTAATAAGCTTCTTTATTTTCTCTATCTATTTAATGTATGGAAGAGGTAGATCTAACTCCTCATCTCTCATTCCTTTCCTAGTTCTCCCTTCCCTGCCTTAGATTTTTTACCATGCATTCTCCTTTTCTTCCTCTGAGGCCTGATCCAAAGCAGACTTGTGTTTCCAGGGCAGGGAGGGGAGATTACAGTAAGTTTGTGTGGCTGGTGGATGAGCCCACTGTAATTGTAGCCCCAGGCCACAATGTCAGCGTGGCACCAGCTCCACGGGGAACACAGATGCCTCTGCTTTGCTGAAGTGCTCACACTCCTCAGGATGATCCAGAGGACAATGATGCTGCTCTGGCCTGCTATTCCCCTGATATGAGATTTAGCCATCCTGTTGCAGTGACGGGGCGGTTGTTTCACATGGATCTGCTCTGAAGACACAGGGAGAGCTCTGGGTGTTGGTGGTGCTGTGGCTGGGGAGTGGAAAACAGGATCAGCAAGCAGGAGCAGTGAACTAAAGCCTCCACAGCTTGACATCCAGGTGCTTACTCTATCTCAAGAAACTTTGGTGCCATACAATGATTAAAAAACAAAAGGCATATACCCTATTTTGGGGGAAGGGGCCTTCCTCACAATACCAGTCCAGACCTGCCAGTATAGGGTACATTATAGGGCAGCATCCTGCCCTGCTTTATATTAAATTATGCTAAATAAATAAAGGCGATCTGTGTGACAGTAAGGGTCTGGCCAGGGGGGGAAAAAAAAATAAAAAATCATGGCAATAATGAATAAGTGATAAATGTCTAGTGACTGTATTGCTGGGAGCATTTTTTTTTTCGGAGGTATCTATCATGGGGCTTGTTTTATGACCCCAAAGGGCATCACACATCGTAGTGTGCTGAGAGGCTGCAGAACAGATTGAGAAGTAGTTCTCAGTATTTAATACCTAGGGATCCTCAAAAGCCATTTCCTCTTAGGATCACATTTCCTTTGATCATTTGGGTTATTAATTATAGATATCTTGAACAGAACAAGGCACTGCTACTGTACTCCTCAAACAGCGTCTCATTTAAAAGGAACAAAATATTGTACTTAATTAGGGGTTCAGCTCTGGTGTCTTTTTGAGGCACTTTGGTATTGATTTGACCATGATAGCCTACTGTAGCAAATATTATACCATTAATAATAAAAGGAGCTTGTAGGCATAGAAGTGTAGGAAGGAAGCACCAAAATGTTTGTCATTCAGCTTGCCAGAGCAGTTGGAGTATAATCATCCAATATAGCATTTATTCTAAATGCTACATTCTGTGGTTCAGAAGTGTCTGCACTTCTGTGGAGACCTTTCCTTTGTGCCATTTTCTTAATTGTATCGAGACCATGCTTCATCAAGTGAATTCATGCAGAAGCATTTGAAGCTTAATTTTCTCTCTGGATAAATGGAAGCATATTGTTTCTGCCTTGACTCTTTAGGCTAATTTTGCCTCTGTTCTGTTTTTGTGTTACCTGTTCTTTGGTCATTATGATTAAACATATGAAATTAGCCATAAAATTAACCAGGTGAGCATTAATCTGCATATGTGAATGTTCACTTTACTCTTAGCATATGTTGATTCATCCTTGTCATCAAAAAATTGTATTAATTGACCGAGAGAGGTTTATTTCTGTAAGCTCTGGTCTCCTAAGAAGCTTTCACTAACATTTTCTTCACACTGCAATCTTAGAGATGTGTGGCAGAGATATATTCAGCATTTACTGAATTGCATTCATGGGTTACCTGAAAGCAGAGGGTTTCGCTCCCCAGCCATGGGGGTCACATTCCTGTTGGGGTGGCTGTGCAGAGGCAGGGGCAGGTCTGTCAGCAGGTTACAAATTAACACCTCCAGGCCCCTTGCTTAGGCACCTGGAGGGGGATTGAGCTAAGGTCTCATGGAGCCCTGGAGCCCAAGCCTCTGCCACCTCATCTGGCTGTTGGATGCCAGGATGGCCCTGCAGTTTGGGAGCTCTGAGGCAAAGGGAACAAGCTTAAGATGACTTCCCTCCCTAATTTATTTAGGGAGAAGACAGCAATCTGCGGTAATGGAGGAGGAGAGGGGAGAAGATGCTCATCCTGCAGAAGCGGTGCTTGTGTGACCTGCAGGATATACCACAGGTGCCCTGCAGAGCAGTGTTGTTGAGCTTCTGCTTTGCAAGGGATGAGCTTCAATTGCATTTTTCAGGTAAGATGTGGATTGTATGCATGTCAAGATAGTATAAAGTAGTTTTTTAGGTAAGTTTTTAATTACCTAGGTGTTCTTTTAACTAGTAAGAAATTGAACTAGTATCAAAACTACATATAGAGGGATTTCTTTTCTAAAACAATCAAATGAACAAACCACAAAAAAAAAAAATTGACCCTCCCCACGTGGTTCCTGATGATCAGAATTCCTACTCAAATCAACAGTAATTTTGTCAAATTGTTGAACAAAGCTTAACTTGTCAAGTACAGCACTTTAGTATGTCCATACTATACCCAGTTAAGGAGTTGCTCAGAAGTTTAATTCAAGCAGAGAAAAATATACTAAACTTACCCAACATGTGCTGAGCTTTTTACCTGTTGCCACAACATTTGGCATTTGTCACACTGATTGCAATGCTTTCTTTCTAGGCTCCTCTCTTCTGATTTGTGAGCCAACAAAAGAAAATTCTATTTTATTATTAGCAAAGAGAACTAAAGCTCCAGCTAACCTGATTTCTTTTTTCTTTGACCACCTTTCTTTTCTGGTTGCCCCCAAAAAGGGATCCCAGTTTGAATGGCATACTTGGGAGAAAGTGTAGCTGGAGAGTTCCAAAGCAGCATTTCACAGTAATTCAGCATCCCTGATCCACAGGAGGTGGGCTGAAGTATCTCCCATAATGTACCTGAACTCATGGCGGTAAGAGGGATTGTTATCTAGGAACATCTGAATTTCAGGTACACAATCCGTAACTGCCAATTGCCTTTGAGATGGCTTTTACCAACCTTGGCCAAAGACTTTCTTAAATCAGCTTTTTATTAAAAACTCACTAGGAAAGTGGTTTAGAAAAAGCAAAATCTTGTTTTCACTAGTCTGTAAATCTTCACAGTTCCTCAACAATTTTCATAACACTTTTCCTTTTTCTTCTCTGCATTGTCATGGCTGTTTGCTGCAGTGATTGAGTTTTCTTAACTGTCAGAACAATGTCAAGACAATGTGAAGACAATGTCAAGGCAAATATAGAAGGGTGACAGTGTGAAGGAGGGAAAGAGAAAAGAGCTGTCAGTACTCAGAGTGCTCTCTAGAGAAAATATTTCCCTGATAAAACCATCATCACCATGCACTGAGCAAGAGAGAATAAAGTGGAGGTAATTAAGTTACTGCACTAGGAATATGTCTGGATGACAACTTGGAGGTAAAGAAGAACTTAGAAAAGCAGTTTGTGAGGAAGTCTTTTGTCCATTACTCTTGTCCCATATCATCTCCTACATGATGCTCCCTAATACTTTTCTCTTTCTAAGCTGTTTTCCTCCTCAGGGAGGAAAGACTGCATTGCCCACTGAGGGGAAGGTGAAGGGTTTTCTCACTTGATGTGATTGCCAGACAGCCAGACACTTTATTAAGTGTCATGAGACAAGACCTCTGCTTGTGGATAGCCAGCACTGAAAGGTGCTGAGTGTCCTGCTCCCAAATCAGTTCAGAGTTAAGGCAAAATTTACCTCCACAGGAGGTAACTCCAAGGATTTTTTTACTGAAATATCCTTGGAAAGGTGACACATTGTCATAAGGATGAGCGAAGTACAGAAGTGCAGCTCATCTGGGGCTAGATTCTGGTACCAGATTCCTGTGGTACAGTACATCTCTACTGGAGCCTTGTGCAGAGTGAGGTGCTAGCCTTTAAAACAGTTTTTAGGTTTTAAAATTAGGCACTGGTCTTGCAGAAAATCTGTGAATTTGGTTTTTGTGCATGTGCTGTTCCTTCCTCCTCAGCCTTAGAGATGAATGAAAGGGAGAATGGAGGGGTTTTCTACTATTTCTGTCCTTTTTCTGGACATCAGGATAATTGGTGTAAGAGGGTTTAGATGGACATTTGTCAATATATTGCAATTCTGGAAAAACAGACACCCTGTTGTTATAATAACATTATAAATCCCACTAGAGAGATTTAAGGAAAAATTAATTATAAATAGTTCCGTAAACTCCACCAAATACTTTAGGGATTATATTTTCAGATACAAGAATTAAGTGTTAACTATTCAAAATTGAAAAGGCCAAGTATTTTCCATATGTTGCATTTACATATTTATTATAATTTATTTTAAGGAGGCAGGTAGAATAGTTAACAGATTTTCTTAATTGTTGCATATGAAATAACTGAACCATAAAAATGCTTGCTTTTCTACCATTATCCCTTTGCTGGGTTGTGCTTATTTGCAATTCATTAAGTATAAAAGCATCAAGCCTGGGTGACCCGTTTAGATGAACTGCAAATTTTATCCCCAGCTGCAGCAGCAATGCTCAAAGGAAGCTGCTTGAAGTGATTGTAGCCTGGGTTATGTATCACTGAAGGCTGACTTTTCCCCCTTGCCCAGTTAAGGCTTTTTTAACCTGAAAATAGTCTGCCATTTTGGATTGAGCATCAGCTGCAGAAGAGTGTGTTTCTTGCCTGGGGCTCAGATGCCTCCTCCCATTAGTATTCACACTTCTGCCATCATGTGCCTCTAGAAATCACTGGATCTCTCCAATCCACACAAAGGAAGGACTGTGGGATGTCAAGTGAGTGACCTGATCCCTTCAAAAGAGGCAGCTAAGAGTGAGCAAATGAAAAAAGTGATATGTAAATTCTTACAGTCAGCAATGGAAATTGCACATACAAAAAGTGCCTCCATTTGTTATATGAGTGAGTAAACAATAATGCCATTTTTTAAAAAGAAATGCTTGCCATATTACAGATCTCTCAGATGCAAAAAGTATCTGGAAAACTGTATGTGTGTCCTCCTGCTGATACATATCTATATTACTGTGTGTGTATAAAATATGAAGGGAGAAACACAAGATCTAAATTTAGTGATTTGAACAGGGAGATCACTTGGATTGTGTTCACAGCTCTCTCACTGCAAGCAAGGTATTCACCTTGCGCTTCTCAGCTCAGCATTCTCACCTATAAAACTGTCATGTGCCTCCTTGCAGGCTCTGAGCCCCAATCTGCTTATGTGTTGTAAAACAAGCAAAATACCTCACAAGGAAAAAGGTGAAATTATTTTCATGGGAGAAATTTTCTCTGCACATTTGCAAGGAAGAGAAAGAATCAAAAAGAAGTCTGTTCCTTCACACTTGTATGACTCTGCTGGGCATGACCACACCTCTGAGGATAACTTTAAAGTCAGCAGATGTCTTTGAGAGAGTCTAAACTGATGTCTAAACTCAAACTCAAGGTACAAGTGTAAGTGCAGGGAGGAAAAATGAGTTTTACAAGGTGAAATGGTGGACTGACCTTGAACATGAAAGCAGAGCCCTTGATATTAGCAGAGGAAAATGTTAGATTCCAAGACTTCACTTGAGAAGCAGAACTAATTAGAGAAGATTAACAGAAATGAGGCATGTAATAGCTGGAATAGGGCATGACTGCAGTTTGAAAGGCTGAATCACTGGACCTCTCATTGAGGTCAACATTTTAAAAACACTAGACCTTCTTTAAAAGCAAGTGACAAGTTTTACAGATGTCCCTGTGGTAGCTGAACATTCATTATAGAATTCAAGCTCTGTTCTGCACATAGGAGTTTCCTCTGTGTTAAGACTACTTTTGTCTTTGATGTCGGGATACATTTCTGAGCATGGAGTCTATTTAGGGCCCCATTCACATTCCTACTACTTTGCAGGGGGTCCTGAAGAGATAGTAACCAAGTCTGCACTATGGGAGTAACACAGTGCAGGCTTTTTTTTTTTTTTTTTTTTTCCCCAATGAATCTAAGTTGTATTTGATTGGGGTGGTTTTTGTGGTTTTTTTTGTTGTTTTTTTTTTTTCAAGAGGAGCCTGAGATATACATTGCAGTCTCTTCCCTCATACTTTCCACTTTGCATTTTTTCCTGTCACTAACCAGCTTCCAACAAACCCCAAAGATCTTTTATTACTGAATGGTGAAAATGTGTCAGAATTGGTGAGGCAGCACTTCTGGTTCACTCCCTGAAGTGACTGCTTTACCAGCATTGCAGTAATGGGCTCAGCTAAAACCCAAGTGGTTCCCATGGAACGGAAAGGGTTGGAAGGGGCTACTGATGATCATCTAGTCCAAGCCATTGCATCAACTAGAGCAGAAAGCTCAGCACCCATTGCCCATCATGTGACTACTTCTCGGAACTTTCTGTAAAGATTTAGTACAAATTTCTTATCTTTGGAAAGCCAGGTTTACTGTAAGCACGTGTAACCACATTCCTGTGGTTAATGAAAGTGCTGGTGCTCATCAAGGATTGCAGAAAAGAAGCAGTCACCCATGAAGACCCAGAATTCTTCAGGCTGATTCAGAGTCCTTGCATAAAAGATGTGCAGGTTTAAAAGACAGGAAAATCCATCTCTCAGCTCTCTGGGTGTTTGCAGTTATGCTAATAAAAGTAAAGAAAGGGTTCCCCTGTCTGTAGAAATGTTGACACAATATGTCTGAAACTGAAGCACAATTAAATAGCACTGGCAGTAGTTGTGTGAGTGCCCTCTAGAACATGTTTTTATGTTAACCCAAAGAAGAAATTGAACAATTCAAGATGCAAGCAATTTTGTGATGCTGCTTATCTCTTGAGCAAAAATCTCAGCAAGTGTAATAAGAGTCTCCACTTGCTTCTAATAGTATTGAAGAATGCAGTTCCCTCAAAGTTTACTTTAAGAACTGGAATATACCAAGCAGAGTAATTGTTGCCCGCCAGTGAAAGTATCTATCTCAAAAGACATCATTCTCCATATCCTTGAAAATAAACCATTCTTGATTACAACCCCTGACTTCCTGGTTTCATAAGCAAAGCCATGCTGGTCCTCGCTAGACATAACCAAAATGAATGGACTTAAGAAGTTAAACCAGAAAAAAAAACCCCAAAATCAACTCTGCTCAAGGTTCCTTGTGGAATAGCAGAATTATGGGCAACATATGCCTGTGTGACTGCAGCAAAACCATTGCCAGCTTGGAGGTGTTGGCTGGGGATACAGGAAGGGCACTGTGTAGGGTATTTTCTGAGGTCCCTGGGCAGTGAGAACACTTAGAGAGATCTCTGGGAACACAAAGTGCCTGCATGAATCTGTGGGCAATTCCCCAAACAGAATGAAGAATAGAGTGTTTATGGCTTTAAGGCTGTAATAGAAGTGCTGTAAAAATAGATCTGATTTTGTTCTGCTGTGTGCAGAGAACTACATTTCTCCTTTTTATTCCTTTCTATCACTTGTCAGATTATTAGGTCAGTCTGTTTGCTGGAAAGATTTTTATATCCAGATCCTTTAAAGGTGTTCAGTGTCAATCCTTCTTTCTCCTGTTTAATTCCATTAACATTTTGCTCCAAACAGTCTTGTCACTTCACTACCGTGGAAAATGGTGGCAGTTCCAAGTTGCCCACTTGTTTTTCAGAAACACAATATTCTTTGGAAGCAGCCTTTTGAATGTGAAAATGGCAATTGATTTTAGTAAGTTTAATCTTCTTGCATTTTTTCACGAGCTCCAAAATGAGATGTTAGACTAAATTGAATCAGACATTTAAGACATACTCATGAGAAAACAGAACAGATAGTTCTTGTTATATCAAATGGAGGGGATTTTTACATGGATTGAGGCTTGCAAAATGTTCAGTACCATTAGTATAACAACTTGAATTACAAATGTCAGCTGTATTTAGTGAGAGAAAAGGGATGGGTTTAGTTAGAAAAATTGATTTGGTAAGTCCTACAAAATGATGGCAATACGTTTGCTTGTTGCAGTTGCATTGCAGAGGCACCTACTTGCATTCTGCTCCAAATATATATACAGACAGGGATCAAAAAGGCTTGGCTTATCATTCCACAAACACGTTTTTTGTATTTTCCAACATTTAATGGTAGGAATCAGTGGAGGCTGGCTTCCAGAATTCTTTTAATATTGAACAAAGAAAAGAGGAGCTTACAAGGGCCTTGCATATTTTCATCTCATTTAATACCTCTGATGCAATCTGTGATACATCGGTGTCATTCCCGGCTTCTTCTCTCTGGCATTGCACATTTCTTTTGTTATGTGGCCTCTGTTTGCTTATTTCACTAGATTGGTGCCTTCTCTCTCTGTATCCTATTTATGAGGTTATGAAAGGAAATTAAGGGGCTGTTGAAGAAGAGCAGGCACAGTTAGGATTTCTTTACACTATGTCAGACCTCTGTAGTGTTTTTCCCTTTCTTACAGCCAGCACAGCTGCATCCTTCCTGCAGCAGAGGTGACTGATGCCCAAGGTGCAGCAAGGTGATGTGTATTAGTTCAGACACTCTCAGGGGCTCTCTTTCCAGCTGCTGGGAGGGTGGTGAGTTACACTGCAGGCTCTTCACTGCAGATAACAGAGCCTGATCTCCTTTCAGCTGTGTGGACACATCGTGTTCAGGCTCACGGATGGTTTGCTATACCGGGAGCAGTATCACAGCTGCTGTTGAAGCTCCTACAAATTGCCACAAAGCTTAGCTAAACGCCTCTGAAGCTACTGCTGTGTACTGATGTCTTTTCAAGGCTACATTATTACAGTGAGAGTTTTGGGTTCCCTGCTGTGAGTAATCTGTCAATGCAGGTTACTAAAATTGCAGTTGCTTGGATCCTTGCAGACTGATGACTGTCTATCATTCTGAGTTCTTGCTTTGGCTTCCTGTCAAATTATGTTGTTTTCAAAGTCCTCTAGCTCACATTCAAAGAAGGAAAGAAATGTATCACAAATTCAGAGCTAGGGCCCTCCTTGTGGAAGAAAGAGCTAATGAAGGGTTCTGTGTCACCCTGTTGGAAATCCCAACCAGGGAGACTGGAGCTGTCAAGGGAAGAGTGTGGCCAGTGTACACTGTCTCTTATGCTGCCTATAGCCTCCCTGGCAGTCTGAATGTGAATTAGAGTGTCTCTGGCCTTTATTTCACAGGACAGTCAGACTTTGGTAGCACCACAGTATAGGAACATAGTTGTACCTCTCAGAAACCTCAGCAAAGGAGCTGTCAGGCCATTGTGTCCATGGCTGAGCTCTAAGGGAGGGGTACAAAGTTTTGTTTGTTTACTCACAGCCTTGATCTGAATCACTGTGATGGAGGGCCCTTTGAAGGAACGTGTCCTGTCTGCAAAGCCCCTGACTAATGCAGTTAAAGATGCTTTGTCTGTCTCATTATTCAAGGAATAGGGGACTAGGCTGCCAGTATGCTCAGCCTTGGGCAGGCAACCAAGAGCAGTAAAAAGAAGCAAGGAGTTTCTCCCCTTGCCCTCCAGCATCCATCTAGGCCACAATTATTCAGGCACAGCATTTCCCAGCAGAGAAGGATGCACCAGGCAAGTGCCCTGATCCTTAGCTGCTGGAGAGGGGACGCTGTAACGGGTTAGCAGCCCGTGCCCCTTTTCTACCCACAGAAATATTTAGCCCTTGAAATACTCTGATTTCTGTCCCTGCTGATAAGATTCCAGACAGGCAGAAGCTGCCCTAACCCTGAAGTTGCAGCAGCCTTGCTTTGTTGATGCCTGGAGAGGGACGTTTTGCTGCGCCTGGAGGAGCCCTGCAGAGCTGCAGTGGCAGCTGCGTGGTGCCCGCCCAGAGGCCCTGTCAACTGCAGTCTTTGTCAAAAGATGGAAGCAGCTTCCTGTTGACCCATTTTATGGGTGAGTAAGATATAATCAATATGAAGTGAACTTAAGAATCTCATTGGAAAAGGGTTTATCTGGGTAACTGGGTTTTTTTGCTGTTAGCTGGTGTGAGAGGGCTTTCATAGCACTGGTAATAGCCGAGGAAACGGAGAAATACAGTGAAAACTGACAAAACATGTCAGTCCCTAAAACCAACAAATTAATCTGCAATACCAATCTGGAAAATAGTATGTATCAGTTATCTCCTTGCTGCCTACTGTCTGTGACTCCAGATGAGTCAATTAGTTTTAAAGGCTTCCCTTATAAAATGTAAACATCAGGTCCTTTTTTCCATTTTTGGGCACCACAAAGAGCAAAGGAAATACTCAAGGTTGCCTAGAGAGTGAGGCATTGTCTAAAAGATTTTCTTAATGCTGGGATGTGAATTATAAAGACAAACCCAAAAGTAGAAGCATCCCTGGGAAGTCTTTGGTTGTAAACCCCTGTAGGCAGGATCAAAGGCACTTAGGTTGCTATTTATCTAACTTATTCATTAGAGAGAGTTAAGTAACATGGACTAAGACATGTTTATTTATTGCTTTGTAGCTGGCTGGATACATATATATATATATTTAAACCTTGATATTTCGTAAAAAAGTGATTTTTGCTGCCATCAAAATAAAATGTTATACTTCTCTTAGATGAAGCAGAACTCCTACTCCAATGTTAACTTGATGCGCTGTATCCAGAATGGCCAGTTAGAACAGAAACTAGATCCCTAGTTTCCTAGGAATCTACTGCTATTTGTTTTTGTGCAGTAAGTTCCAGTCTTGCATTACTTTTTTATATGAAGTGAGAAGCTGGTAGGTTCAGCAGGCAAACCATGTTTTCATTCCGTTTCAGATTTCTGACTATGGAAATGTTGATATTGGTAATCCGTTCATTAATTATATTTTCTTGCATCATACTGTGAACAAATCAAGTTTACTCAAAATCCAAGTAAAAATATGAAGGATTTCACTCCAAAAGCCGGAAATCAAGCTACATGATCTCTAGCATGGGGGTACTTTGTGTTCTCATTTTAATCAGTGTCTCCAGTAGCCTAAGAGCTTATTTTAAGTCTAGGCTACCAAAACATAAGAGTTCTTGATGTCCCAAAGAATGAGAATAAACTATTTTCTCACTGAAATTTAGGCAACAATTCTGGTTTTGCTGCAACACAGGGGGCTGAGTACAGGGCTGCCTTTGTTTTGCACAGCACATAATCCCCAGCTGTGCAGAAGGGAAGGGAGCCATCTGCCCACCCTGTCCCTGAGCTGTCCCTGAGCTGCCCTGGAGCCTCAGTGCCACCACAGCCCTTGGGGCAAGTCCCCACCTGTGCCTCTCTGGGTCCCTGAGACCTTCATAGACCGCCCCCCCCCAGGGGGGTGCTGACTGCCCGTGGTCTGTATAACACCAGCTGTGAGACAGCAGTCTAGACAATCTCTGGCAGATATTTATCTAACCCATTCATTAAAAAGTTCTGATATAGTGTCCTTATGATCCTTCAGTTGGGGAAGTTCACACAGATCTTCCCTGATGTGCATGGAATCTATTATTTCCAGAGCCTGCCCTTCTAGAGGTCACAGGGAGCAACTGATCTCATCGCCATCCTTGATTGCCATTCTCTTTTGTGGAGGTAAGACTGTAATCATGTCTTCCCTCAGGCTTCTCTTCCTGTGACCCTTTCTCAGTGGGCACATCTTTCTAAATGTCTTTCTATTTTTTCTGTCCCTTTCCAGCATTTTCCTAATTCCTCTCTCTTGCTCACAGCAGCACTCAAAACTGGATGCAGCCAGTACTGAACAATGGTTTGATTGCTCTCCTGTGTCTTACATGTCATTTTACTGTCAACACACAGCAGCAAAATATTTGCCTTTCCCTGTAACTTTTCAATGGGGAAGTGCCCAATTTGCCCATCAAAATTTAAGCACTCTGTAAACAGCACTGGGTTGTTTTTTTCTGAGCTTCCTCTAACAGAGAGGAAAAGGTGTAGAGATTTGCACAAGGAAAAGACTCCCTAGGTGCTTTAGGTTTATCAAAACAACACAGGGAGAACAAAAACCAGATAGATAGATAGATCTGTAAACTTTGTGTGGGGACACAACCTTTGAAAGGTTTATGTATATAGTAAAACATCAGGTTTATATGAAAATAAAATACATATGCTTGTATGAAATGCTTTAACTTTCCAGCATCAGTTTCTCCAGTACATTATCATAGATACAGGATAACATACATCAGTGTTTCAAGATCTGCATGAGGTATCTGCTGCTGGTTAAGCATGAATGATAAAACACCTTTTTGCACAATCTCCTTTCTTGCCTGTCAGATTCTTTCCTAATATGTCATTAGTCACAAACAACCTGCTTACAGAGATTGTGTCCTTGCGGCAGAATTCCCATTTTGTCCCATGACTGTGAATACATCATTCAGTGGTTTGTCCTGTATTGCCAAAATCACTCTCATTTGAGGGCTAAATTTTTGAAGAAGATGATACCTTGCACTGTAATTTCTGAATGACAAAATGGGATGTGGGGAAATGTTTAATCTCCAGAGGTCCTCAGTGGTGACAGTTCCCAAGTTACAGAGCACACAGCAGAGAGGGGATCTGTAACCTGGTATCCTTACTCTGCTCTTGGAATGGTAGGTGTAGCACTCTAAGGATGCCTTGTAAGAATTTGAACTGAGTGGCTCAAGCACAGTTGTGGCTGGGATGTTCTTAATGTCACTTTTACACATTCATCTTGCTGAAGTTATGGCCTTTTTTTAAAGTCACAGGGCTACTAGTTTTCATTCTTAAGATTTAATTTCATTCCAGAGATGGAGATGTTATCCATAATAAAATATATAAATGAAAAGGGAAAAAAAACCCCACCCAACCCAGCACCGTTACAACTGGGTCTAGAAGCTGTTGCTTTTAACTTACTGGAGATGACAGCAGACATCTGAAGGATGTTTCATTTTTGCTGTGCTCCAGATGCAATGTGTGACAGCCAGGGGGGAGGCAGGGCTGCAGGGCTGCTGCTGCCTGTGCTCAGAGGCTGCTGAGTGCAGCTCTGACAGGCTCAGCTCCACGGAGGGCTAATGAGGAGCTGCTGAATGGGCTGTAAACTCATCAAACCACACTAACAAGACTGCTGGAAAGCTCCTTACATCATCCGAGTGTGCATGAGGGATGAGGAGTGTGAGCAAAACCACAAATCTCTTTACAAGCAGAGCTTTATTCCTAACACAGTAATTAAGCAGTAATTAGAAGTTTCTTGAGTAATGGGAGTAGTTGTGTGAAATTAAGAGTTCTTGTCCATGGGGAAAAATTGCATAGTGCCAGCATCTCAGAGGGGTGGAAAAAGGCTGCAAGTAAAGCTCAAATATTTTGCTCACATGAACAGCAATCCCAAATTTCCATTCTTAATTTATGGACATTTGAACAATTCATGAAGCATTAATTTTGATGTAAATAATATGTTTTTTAGCTCTGCTGAAAGGTCACTAAAATGGAGAAAAATAGAATCGCAGAATGGTTTGGGTTGAAAAGAACCTTAAAGATCATCTAGGTTGAATACCCTTTCTGTGGGCAGGGACAACTTCCACTAGACCAGGCCTTGAACACTTTCAGAGATGGGGTATCCACAGCTTATATGGGCAATAGTTTTGACCTTAAAATATTATTTTTCTGTATTTTTCCCCAAAAGAAGACAATTCTACAGTAGTGATAGGTAATCTTGTTTAAAAAAACTTGTTAAAAAATCAGTACTTGAATGTTGAATTAAAAGATTTTGAATTTGACTTTAGACAGAATCACTTCCAAAACTGATGTGTAAATATACCTGTATTTATCAGAATTTCTCTTCCTCTATTTCATAAGCAACTCTCTGTCCACAGTTTCATGCTTGTAATTCCTGTTAGACAATAGTATGGCAGCAATCAGAGTTATCAGTGTTGTTCTGGATTTGGGACATGCTTCCTGTCACCTGTTGTACATAATGATTCATGGTCCCTCCTCACACAGGGCTGGGCATCTCTGGATGCCCCCAGATTAATTTTCTGTGAGTAGTTCATTTGGCATGATTTTGGGAACAAATGATGTTCTCAAAATGCTGTATAAACCCAACCTGTATTGAAGGCTTGCATACAGAGTTCATGGCTTCTAAATACTATTTATTTTCCAAATTGTTTAGAATAAATAGTTATAAGGAACATTCTGCCTTTAAGCAGGACCTAAGATTCAAATCCTTTGGGGGAAGACAAATCCAGTAAATTGATTTTAAAAACACAATGGCTGACACAGCTTCTATAAATATCATCAATCACCTCTGCTTCTCTGTCTTGGTCTTTCTCAGCTTTAATTTTTAAGTAGGGAAGTAATTGCAGTCAATTCTTCTGCTTCTATTTCTGTCTTATCTGTTCACAGTTATGGTTTTATTAACAGAAACTGTTAGCAGTTTCAGATGGGGTACAAACTTTCTAAAGAGAAAACGCCTACCAAGATCATTAAATCCTGACAGATAGAGATATGTTCCTGAGCCTGATTCTGGTTCCAATGCAGCTGCTCCATCCTGGTATATCAACTGGTATCACACTGTGGCAACAGCCACAGTTCTACCTGAGAAAGTCCTCCAAGACTAAAAAGCCCCTTGCTTGAGACTGGCCATATGGCCATAACCCAGAGAAAACCTGTGCCACATCCGAGATGTTATCCCAGTTAACTGGGCTAAGGAAAAGGCATAAAATTATGTACAATTACTTTCCTCACCTTTAGCATCCTGCATTTTCACCTCAGGTGAAAGCCAAAACTTGTATTTATCTTCTTTCTTTAAATTGATTCCTGGGAGCTTTTCTTTTGTTTTCATTCTAGCAGTTTTCTTTGTGCATGAGGTTTTTAATGTGACCTTCTAAATTTATAAGAACTTAACTATTAATTCCCATTCCCAAAGCTTTTATATTTTCTTCTGACTTGCCTGCCTCATGGATAAATGAGATTTTCTTAACTAAAGCTACTACTATTACTTTCCTTTACTCAGATAGCAGATTCTGTCTTAGAGACTTTCTGGTTACTCATCCTACATGATGTAGACTTGGAAAATTGCTTTGTGAAAGTTAAAGGTTGTCTTTTTTTTTTTTTTTTTTTTTTTTTTTTTTTTTTTTTTTTGTATGTCCTATTGTGAGTTAATTTAGAAAAAGCACTTTAGCTTCCCTGATTCACATCAGTACATCCCTAAAAAGAAAATTACTACCATAAAATGATGTTTCTATGTCATTCTGTATTTTTCTTATATTTTCAAGCGTGGGATTTTTTTTCAGTGCTGGTTGATTCAACTGCATCTGTTTGCTTTTTAGTCTTTAATTTATGTTGGGCTGTAAACTGTCCAAGTAACAATTTGAGTGATGCAGCAACAGAAGGTGACCCAGATTACACAACACTGTACGCTAATGCCAAGTCTTCTTGTTTAATGGCAGCTGCTCAAAGCTTTGTGTTATTGCTATTCACATGCAACAGACACAAATCAAACAGCCTCCTCAGGCACACATCCCACAGATCTTCATTTTAAACATGTTCGAGAGCTGCTGCTTTTCATACACACAGAGGAGCCTCACCAGCTGAGGCCATTTAGCTTCCTTGGCTTGTATTTACTGTCAGCCATCTGACACAATTATCAAGGAAACCCTTTGTGACTTCCACTATTTTGCACACTTCTGTTTATGTGGAAGTTTGCCGAGAACATTTTTTCTCCCTAAAAGTAGTTGCACTTTCATGCTCCCTTATAATGGACGTATTTTACAACACCAAACACATCACAGTTGTTTAATAACTGCTTTCTCTAGAGGCTGTAGTTTAAAAAGTATATATAATAAAGCAATACTACTAAAAAATGTAACATGAACAGTTAAGCAGAGGATAAATTAGTCTAGATTTCAATAAGAAAGGTTTAGATTTACTGAATGAGCAGTATCAAAAGCAGACTTTATAGGTACAGTTTTAGCAAAATAATTTATTGCTGTACCTTGAATATGCAAAGCAACAAAATGCTTTCATTCTTTATTTAAAAAAAAAATAAAAATCAAAGCATGGAGATCAGGAAAGCTATCAAGCAACGAGTTCATACAACTTAGTTTCATGGACCAAATTTTTTTGGCATCTCCATCGAATTTTTAAAGCCTTCTGACAACACAAGCTTTCTGCTGGAAGTGCACGTCTAACCATCTCCCCAGAGGACATGTCAGAACAATAAGAAAGAGTGCAAATCTTACTTTTTAAATGGATGAACAGCAAAAAACTGAGGTAGAAGATGAGTAGAGAGTTAATTCTTGAATGAGCCATATTCATCTTGATAGGACATCCTCTGCCGAGTTGCCTGTTGTCCAAAGGGCCGGTGCTGATCCTCACTGCTTTCTCCTCATGTCTGCAGCCGAGGGCACACCCGGGGCAGCCAGCCCCCTACGAGCCATCTCTGCCCGTGCCCCTCATCAGCCTGCTCGCTGCTAACCTGCAGACTTGGATTCAAAAGGCACTTGTGCTCGTTAAGGTTTTACTTCGGCAGGTCCGAGTGATTTTTCAAACCTGGTGCAGATTTGTGCGGGAGCCGGACTGGAGTCTTTCCCCGGCTGTGCTGGGGACGGCGTGGGAATGGTGCTCTCTGCCCTGCCCTGCCCTGCCCTGCCCGGCTGCTCCCGCAGCGCAGCCACGGCACGGAGTGCCCGAACCTGGTCACTCGTTCATTAGCTCCCACCAAACCGCAGCTACAGGACACTCCTCATCCGCAGTGCAAACGCTCGCGTTCCCTTGCACAGTCAGCTCACAAACGCTTTCTGCTTTCCGAATTTCCTCTGTTATATTACACTGTTAGTATATGAGGTGAGAAGATGAAACATCCACATTCTTAATCTTTTTAGTTAGTGAGTTGTTAGCCTGCTCTCTTCTTCAGTATTAATTTTTTGTTTCATTGGTATTTTTTACACTGGCGTGACTAAAAAGCACACTCCTAGGAGCTGGCACAGGACCTCTGACCTTCATCGTCATGCTATAATCTTGAACTGCTCATGGAGGAACCAGTCACTTACAGAACCAGGAGATGTCACAGCAGCATCGATAAGAGAAGGGGATGGTGGCAGGACATGGACTCCATTTGGTTTTAGCCAGGGCTGGTATTAAACAGCTGGTATTAAGTGCCATCAGCCTGCCCCAGCTGCCCCAGCAGCTCCGCACCCCTGTATGGCACAGGCAATGTGCTGTTTGTACCCAGCGCTGTGTGTGTGCAGTACCTCCTCCATGGATCACAGCTTTGTCCACAGATAAAATCCTTGTCCTGCTCTAGCAGAAGGAAAAGTGAGGGCAGACAGCAGCAGCCCCAGGAGCTGTATTCATACCATGAGCCAGTGCAAACTCTGGCACCTCACACACCCAGTGTGTGTGTCCACTGTGGGGAAGCTGTGCCACAGCAATTGGTGCCACTGCTCCTTTCTGGCTCTGATGCCAAGACAGAGACGAGCTGCCTGTTTGGCAGTGAATCTCTTCTTTCCATCACCTTCACCTCTACCAATCCGCCTGGTCTTTGGCTCTTGGCACTTACCCTCCTTGCCTCAGTGAGCATTCAGGGATTCCCAAGCCCAGGAACTGCCTGAAGAATCTGCTTGGTCATTGCTTGTTATTTCTGTATTGTATGTTAGTTACTGTCAAACAGGTAATGCTTAATGCATTTGGTATTGTGTTTATCCTCCCCACTTCAGCAGAATGTTAATCCCTGGTTCAGGAAGCCTTTGATAATGAGTTTAATTTTACATGTACACTTAACAAAGTACAAGCTGAAAGTCAAGTATATGCTGAAGGCCTCAGATGAGTAGGGAGCAGACTGTTGACGCCAACATGAATTCACTAAAGCTGCTTATAATAGGTAGGTACTTTCATATCGCTCATTAAGCTCAGTGAATTGATTAATTTAAAAATTTCTCCTGCAGCAAAGCTCCTTCTTTCCCATCTCATTTGTGTGGAGCTGCACTCCCTCACTGCTGGCCTTGTGGCACACCTTCCCAGACCCTCTCTCCCTTCTCTGGCACCAGCAGTTCGAGCAGCTCCATCGTCTGCTTCCCAGGAAGCCTCCACCCTCCCACTCCCCTGAGTCTCCTTACTCTGTTCACCACCTCTGATCTCTCTGATGACAACCCAGGCTGAATTTCCTGGCCAGATGTCATGGGCTATGAACATTATGATGAAGAGGGGTCCTAGAGGAACGTACTTAGATTACTATCAAGTTAAAGATCATTAAATGGCTAACTGTATTTTTCAGCTCTTTCACTTTTTGTAATCCCCTTTCTTTTAAGTTTACATTTGTAGTTGTTTGGATGTTTTCTTCTCCTTGCCATCTGTCTGCTTCATTTCTGTTTGAAATTATGCAGTGAGATACATAATCATTACAATGCGAGCATGAAAATACCACTGTCATCTGGGAAGTCTCTTTTCAGGCTAAATAATGCAGTTTAGCTCAGTGCTGATTGCCTGCTTAAAGTGCATTATTATTTGAATTTGTCACTATATAACTTAGAACAACGATATTTTCTGGATTCATATTCTAGTAATTTTGGAAAAGAAATCCTGTGAGTATACAGAAATTAAATTTAAGCAAATACAAAGTTTTCAATTCTGAGGAAAATATGGTAAGTACTTCCAGAAAACAGTCACATCTATTAAATCTGGATATTTTTCTGAAAAATATACAAGTACTTGTAAAATCTCTACTCTTAGGAAACTTATCAGTTCGCAGACATGAGGATGTGTCACCAATCTGAGAACTTAAATGTATTGTGTTAACACATATGTTGACATTAGAATTAAATACTCTGCCGTGTGGCTCTGTGGTAATTAATATATGAATACCTCTTGGGTCTTTTGAAAATATAATCACTTTCAGAATAACCAAAAGAGCTGCTTTTTTCAACCTGTTTGAAACTTAGCTCTGCATTTCCCAATGCCTTTTTCAAATGTTTCTTCTTCTTTGTGAGCTATTCATATCCCAGAATTTAATGGGGAATAAAGGAAATTAACTTATCACTGCCCTAATTCCTTGAAGTTACCTGCAGGAGGAGGTTTGAATTTCTGCATGCATATCATTTGTACACAGTGAAACATAACATCTAAATGTAATTTCTAGCTTTGATGAGATTTTGCAGTCACGAAAGTCTAGGCTATGCCATTTTCTCAGGAAAAAGGGATTTGTGTTGTCATTTGCTTTCACTGAAGTGCTGCCTTTTCTGTTCTGATTGCTTCCGTGTAATAATGACAGAGTGGTGTGGTATCAGACTACACTAGTCAGTGTCATCTCTTCTAAGATATTTTATGCAACTCTGTCCAACTAATTTCATTATCTAACATCTTTTGCTTCCTGATATAACCAGCATTTTCAATTTTCAGATGACAGTAGTACTAATTAATTGTGTATCTTCTGCTTCTCACTGCTAGGCATGTTTTCTGATTGTTCAATGTTGCTCCAATTAAAAGTGCAGTTTTTATTGATGCCATCCTCTGCCTTCTAGGTCTAATATATTTACAGGTGATTTTCCTAAGTAATTGGCACTTCTTTTCCAATGTTTTGGTAGTTTTAATGTAAACTACAAAATGAACAGAAAGTAGTATAGTTAAGTAATTCATACAGAGTGTCAAATTATCTTGCAAGAGGAAGATGTGAGTTTACAAAATGCCTGATGCTGACTAACCTGAAGCTTTTATTAAAAATCCCTTTGTTCACTGGCAAATAATGCACTGGTAATAGGAACAGGTGGGTGTTTTCATGGAAGAGTGAAAGAGTGACTGAGCTAAAGATAATATTTGCCCTAGTCAGGTTTTGCATATGCAGAACTCAGCTGGACAGTGGCTCTTCACGACCTGCTAGAACCAGATGTTCTTTGAGGAGCTGGTCCCTTCCCACCATATATTCCTGCAATTCTCTGAATACAGAGATTTCCTGTACAAGCTCCACCCAGCCTGTATTAGCTCAGTCCCCAGTTCTGCACACCTGTTGCAGAAAGCCTCTGTTTTTAAAATAGACCCTGTTTTTCCCTAGGGTCTTTCATTTTCTTACTCGTATTCAATGGTGCTTCTTGTGTACATCTTCTCTTAAGTTCTTGCTGAATTTCATCAGGGATGAAATTTGGATTCTAAATTTCACTGGTGTTCCCAGTTCACCAATGGGAGAGCTTCATTTTTAAAAAACTATGGAGCATTCAAGCATAAAGTCACTCTGGTCTGACATCCTGGTTTGGGCATTAAAATACATTCTGAAATGTTTATTGAAAACTGAGGATGATGGAGCTTCCTGGAACAATGGACCTGACCAGGTCGTCCCAATCATCTTCCTGTTTATGGTACTTCATGTACCTCTTCATTAAACAACTGATAGCTTTGTTTTGTTTTGTTTTGTTTTCTTCAGCACGTTGCACTTTGGGTAATTATGAGTGGACAAACCAACCCAATGGATAAATCAATGTGAATAAGGGATGGCTGAAAGGTCTTGTAGATAGGGTTTTATTATAAGAGGAAGTTGCTTACCTCATTAACAGAATCACTACAGATCTATTTGCATTTTAATTAGGCTCCTTGCAACAAGAACAACTTTGATTTCATTGATTTCCTGTAACACTTGCAAAGTAAACCACCCACAAAAGAACTGGGCAAGAGAGAACTGGAATCTCCTTTAGCCCATACTTTTCCAGAGACAAATATTTGATGACTTTATTTAACTTCTTAGTCTATAAATGTTACTTCTTTTTGAGCTTTCTTTTCCTTTTCTTTTCCTTTTTATTAGGGTGGACAAATATTTGGGGTTTTGAATGCTTGCTTTATTCCTTTTATGTCTATCTCAACCAAAGTAAAGCACCAGAGCACAACCTGTCGGTTCTGCCTGTTTTCAGATTACTAATGTTTTTATGAAACTGAAGGGCTTTATCTGAAAATGTAAAGTTATTTTGCAAGACCTGCCAAGCATATTGCTTTCTTAAATGTCAGACATTTTTTGAAATTATGACTACTTTTTTGATTCCCATGGTAGCTACTTTCCTACTGAGTAATGAGGGATTTCTACGTGCCAACCTAAAATACAAATTTAACCAAGGATTACAGGAGCGTTGAGCTGATTTGCTCAGATAGGTCTAATTTTGGATGGGATAGAAATAGTGGGAGCAATAAAAGCTGTTTTGGTTTTCACATGAAGTCTCTCCTGAGTATTTTACACATAGGCAGACAAAACAAAGTGGCTGTGCAAGGTAGGACAGGATTCCCCTGAGACCTGCAGAAGTCAAAAAAAAAAAGTGTGATTCACTTATTCTTATCTTTAATGAATTTTTGTGAAATAACCTGGTTTTATCGTACTGTGTGTGGCTGAGAAGCTGGGATCAGGAAGCAGGGAAGCAAGAGGCATCACCAGGGAAGCAATTTCAATCAGATGAATGCTAGGTCAGGCCTTGTCAATGCAGATGAAAATTGGCAATTAGTATTCTGTGCCTTGCTGCTAATGAACCATCTAATCAGAAAGTTTCTGTCTGTACCAATAAGCTTCCTGTGAGTGCCAAGGTTATAGGAGTGCTTGAGAAAATGAGGCAAATTGTGGTTTTACAAAAGCACGGATATATTAAGTTCTAAATGGGTTGTACATTTATTTCTCCCTCTATGCTTTTCACTTCAGCAGACTAGACGTGTTAACAGTCTTACAAATCCTCTTGTAATTCTCTTTCTTAATTTCCTTCAGAGTGAGGTAACTCATACTACAAACCAGAAAGACCTAAACATGAAAGTATTGGAATTAAATGGAAAATCCCATCTGTTACAGGGAACATAGTTGTATAGTTCAGCCACAGTTTCAAAGGTATTTGGAAAAGATTTACATAGGTTTGTAGCATGATTTCATCTGATCAATACAAAATGGTTTTGGAAGTAATTCAGACCCAACAATTCCAGCAGGCAACAGTGTAGAGGAAGAGAAAGAGCAAGACTCAGGAGGTCAGGATTAGTAACCAAATATGCTTGATTTTAACACACACTTTGCATGTAAACATTTCACTTCTGGTAAACACTGCAGCTGTCCTAGGGACAGGGCAAGATGATGACTGCAGCCATGGGGAGAGGCTGGAAAGGAGGAGATGCTTCTAAAACTGTTGTTTGAATTTTGGTCTTTGCAAACAGAGAAAGGTGACAACACACTTGGTTTCACAGCCAAGCATGGGGCTGAGGGACACAAAACTAATTCTTTCCCTAGTTTTCTTCACTGTATTTGTAGTGATAAATCATTTTGAGGTAGTTAAATTTGCAATGCAAAACACCATAACACTTAAAAAGTGACTTTTGTAGCAGCCAAATACAGCAGTTTCTTAATTTTTCATGATCTCTAATATCCCTTATATTTTTTTTCCCTTCTTCTGTATTCAGTCATTGTATATTGAGTGTGACACGGTTTTGAAAAGCATCTGACGATTTGGATCTCCTGGATTTGCAGGTTTTCAGTTGAAGGATTTGACTTCCAGAAAGCGCAGAGCAAAATTTCCCTGTAGGCATCTCTGAAGTGTCTCGGTGAGGATCGTGGCAAGTACTAAATTCCTCTTGGAAATCTTGGCCTCTGTGTTAAAGTATTAGATAATATTATGGGAACAATAAGCAGCAGTAGGTGCCCCAAAGGGATTTCAAGTTTCTGCTAAGATTGGGTAAGACAGCATTCATCTTAATGCCAATGCCTTTCTCAAAGGCTGCAGTTTTGTACTGAACTAAATCCTGAAAGTTTGTCAGTTCGAATTATATTGTTCACAAGGTAAAATGAAATATCCTGGCTTCCAAACTTGTGCTGACTTTGATTATCTCACACCTACTTTAACCACTGGTGGTAATGCTGACCTCAGTGATGATGACATATGTGATGTCACCATGTTCCAATGCCAGTGAAAGGAAAACACCTCTAGGCATCATGTTGGATGTGAAAGGGGGAAGGAGGAGACATTACTACTGTAGTTGACTTATATTCTTCAACTGTGTAGAGACCCCTTCAAATCACCAGGTGGTTTGTTGCTGAACTGCATCTTAATTTTTGTGTGTGGGCAAGCTGAGATCTTTGCATTTGTTGAACTTCATGCAGTGCTTTCCATTTTCCTGGATATCAAGTCTTTTTCCTGTTTTTTTCCTTTTTTTTCCTCTTTTTTTTAATGGCATTTTATAGTAAGTTCTTCCAATACACTGAAAGCCTGGGTGAATATGCCTTTGTTGTGCATGGGCAGGTGCTGAGACCTCTGGTATTGGCACCCAGATTTGACTTAAACACCAATATTCACCAAACACAGTTTTGTGGGACTGAGACTTCTAAATCTGAGAGTTTCTGACTTTCTGGGGTACAAGAATTTCTAAGCCAGCACTTCCAATGTAATTACCATTATCAGAGAAACAAGATTTTGCTGTCAAACTGCATCTTCAGTGCCTTGACTATAAGCAAGTTATTTTAAAAAGATGCATTCACAGTAGCAAACAAGAAATCCTCACAACAGTGTGGCCCATACGTGTTGCAGGAGCTCCTCATGCTGGCAGGGTAAGGTTTCCTCTTCGCTTCCAACTGCACTCAGAAATGAGGATGTTGCCACTGGTGTGACAGAGTGATGAGAAGCTCCACACTCCCACAGCACTTCTGAAAGATTTTTAGTCCCCAGCTAAAGCTACAGGTACGACTTACATGCCTGAAGAGCAGAAAATGATGAGTTCTTTCAGAAATGTTGCCCTGCAAGTTGCTAAATGGACTGTAGTCTAAAGACACAGCTCATGCAGCTCACTTGTCCAAAAAAAGATTAATTCGAGTGAATGCAACAGTCTCTGGCAGCATCTGACTACTGAAAAATGGATAAACATGAGCCATGTTAACCTTGACCCCCTTGACTCCTGCAGCCGCAAAGTTAGACTTCATATTAATTTGGTGAAGTAGATTAATGTAACATGTCCTTGTATAACACTGTCTTTAAACAAGCTGAGAAACCAATAACCCACAAGAATGATACCAAATTCCATTCTGAGATGCCAATCACAAGTGTTCAAGAAATGGAATTAACTTTCTGAAGGCTGGGCATGCAGGATGTACTGTATTTGCTCTTCTCTCCACTAGAAGCTATGGAAATAATGAGTCTAGCAGACTGCACGATTTGTGCTCACTCAGTGTGACTCTCTAACAGTTTGGCATTTCTTTAGGACCATATTCCTCTACATGTCACAAGCCACAGTTATTCTGAAAATTTGTGTTATACTTGCAATTCAAGACAGGAAAGAAAAATTTTCTGTCTGACCAAATTGATGCAAATTTAACATGTTCTCTAGCAATAATAGGTGAATTTAGCCACTCACATTTACCATGAGCAAAATTAAGTACAATTGTTTTGTACTGTATGCCATTTAAATGTGAGAGCCCTTTTCCAAACACTGAGCAGAAATTCAAAATTAGATGGTGGTCTCTCTAAACCACCTGGTCTTTCAAGTGAAGCTGGCCAGAATTTTTTGAAGACTTTCAGAAGGAAGAGGGTGAAGTTTTGCTCTTTATTTTTCTGTGTGTTGTGTGTGTGTAGTTGTGAGGTCTTTTTAAGCATATTTTATTTAAAAATTGCTGAAAAAGAGGTTTTGGCAATTTTAAAAGATATTACCGTCTTGCTATTTTTTTTTCCTTTGAACAAGTAAAATAATTTTAAGGTGTTTTGAAAAGTTTGAAACATAAATTAAGATTCCTCCAATCAAACCTTTCAACTAATCCAAGACACTTCTGATATCACATATTTTCAAGGTAATAAACAAATATTAAAAATTTCTATCTCTGGTTTAGTTCAGAAAAAGAAAAATATTTTCAAAGTAGAAGAAAGCAATCTTACTCCCAGATTTACTTTGAAGTCTCTTCTCCATTTCTTGCACTAGTAGAAACAATTTAAAAACCACTCAGAAGGAGAAAAGCAGTAAAAAAATCAGATCTTTAGCATGTAAAAGCACTCAAGTTCCTGTCAGCCTTTTTGCCACAGAAGCCAACAGCAAGCACTAAAAACACCCATGGTTGTTGTGGCTGAGGTTGGCAGATGGACAGGGGGCAGAAAATTCAACCACAGAAAAGAATGAGCAACAATAACTGCTCCAGAAGGAAAGCAAGTAGCTTTTTGAAGGGCTCTATCAAGTTTGCCTAAGAAAAGGAAATTAGTTTACAAACTGGTTCTCCCCTTCCACTGTTTTTATTGGAAATGAATGCTTCTCTCCAAATAACATTACTCTTTGGATAGCAACAAATTACACCAAAGGAGACAAGTACAGCCAATCACAATGTACCAAAATGCACTGAAAGGGGTTTAGCTCCAGTGACACCCCAGGCAGCAAGTGGGTTTGGTTCATTTTTTCATTTGGGATGGTCAGTGTTACAAGGGGATCGTTATAGGATTATTCCATAGGGTTATGCTTACTTTGGAATGACTACAAGAAGTTCTTCTGCTACTGCATTTATTTATACAGACATTTTACAAACTCAGTTGTCATTTGTTAGGTTTTTTACTTTGGTTAGTATCATTCTTTAAAAGTAACTTTCCTGTAGTCATTTCTTGTATAAGCCTGTTGTACAAGCTGGCTGTTTATGTGCATTGGATTGTTAACAAAGCAGAATTAATTCTGTATTTCCTTACTTTTTTTGGTTAAAACAGTTTTCTCTGTGTTGTGTGCTCGCTTTTTTGACTGGAAGCACTTTTGTCTTGCTCCGGGTTTTTAACAGTGGCCTCCAAGCCTAATTAATGTACTTGTAGTGTGCCTCTTGATATCAGAATCTAATTATACTTTCTTAGGAAAATGTAGTAATTACTATTCAAATGTAATTAAGAAAACAGATAATGAATGTCACCTAAAATAAAATAGGGTTCTGAAATTCTCACTTACACTGTAGTGTTGCTCCAGAAACAGATATAATGCTTTCATTATGTAATGTTTGTTTCTAACAGTGAGTAGAGTTACACAAGACTCGTAAGCTTCATAACTGCAGCCTTTTATCCTGACTCTGAGTAAATGGGCAATACATCATGGAATATGTAAATTCAGACAAATGGAGAACGGCAGTTAAAAACCCCAGCTAACAGTAAAACATCCTTGAGTTTCTGCAATTGTATGTCTTTGGGGAGAAATGTGTTGTAGATTATACATACTTTTGACTTTATAATTCAAAGCAAATAGCTTCTAGAAATTACATGGATAGTGATTCAGGAGGGTGCAGAATAGCATTTTAATCTCTCCTACACCTTGAAGTACCCTGCCTCTCGAGCAGAGAGATCGAGTTTGGTTCCCTGACAACTGTAACCATGTCAAGGTTCATCACAAAGGGAAGGAGAAGAGCTCTGGGAAGCCTTGATAAACACTGAGCTGATAGGCCTGAGTGCTTCTAGCTGTCCTTATAATTACACAGCAGATATTTTCTGAAGGCACAAAGGCTTAATAGCTGCTGGTAATTTGTCAGCTTCCTGTGCTAACCTTCCAATGAATTACCACCATCAGCTTTCCAATTTTTTTATCCCATTCAGAAACTTCTAAACATTATACTCTATTTTTGAAAAGTCTTCAATAGCACATGTTTTGGGGTTTTTTTTCCTCTTCAATAAAAACTACTGAGCACATTGTACACCCTGGTTTCTATATTCACATATAGTTGTACCTTACCCTGTGTACCAAATTCTGCGTTCTACTGGGCAATGTAAGAATCTTTTAACCTTGGTAATTTAAATGAACTAGCTAGTTCAGTACCACTTCTTTGTGTCGTTGCAAGCAATGTGTTCCTGAAGACCTTGTAGGGCCCCAATTAGGTGCTGACCTGAACTAGAGTGGACTTTGACACCTTAGTGCCTCCTTTCTTCCACTCCAAGCAATCCATGAAGTGAACTAGGCAGCCCCTCAGTTAATCAGCCTGATACTATGTCAAACATGCTCTTAAATTCAAAAGAAGTATAAGCTAAAAACTTTCTATATCCTTGCAAGAGTACGAAATAAAACTCTGGGATCTCAAGTATAAATCAGTACAAAGCTGCCATCTGAGGCCTTCCATGGCAGAACTCCTAACTTCATGTTCTCTATAAACTTGGATAGATAGAAGGATCTATTAATATTATATATTTGAAAAGATTAGCATTTTTAACGTAAAACGCAACTACTTTTGTCAGGGATTGAAAATACATTAATGCTTATGGAAGGGATGGAAAGAGACAGAGACAGACCAGAATGGGCCTTAGGTCTATGCTGTGGCCCAACAAACAGCACCAGGTCTGAGTGTAATAAAGCCCCAATTACCTAATCTAGGCGAGGATAGCTGGCATCTCCTTCCACCCAATGATTTAATTTGGCCTGTCAGCCAGGGATAATTGGTTTCTGGTTGACTGAAAAAAGTGACAGTGACATCAGCTCCCTGCTACCCTCCATGACTGAAATTCTTGTTGTCTCGTACCAGGGCCTCCGCACTCAGACTGCTCCAGCAGCTTTATAGGTCTCTCACCGGGCAGTGCAATGGAAATGAAGCAACAGAGAAACTTTTTCATGCTGTTTACTCTATATGTTTTCACAATATAATTGAGAATCAAGATGATTTCTGTACAGGAAAGTCTGGTTGTTTTACTTGATTATTTGATAATGTTATTGCAGTTATGATGGTCTAAGGCAATAAATAGAGCAAGATTTATTGGGAAAGGCAATACCTTTTACTAACCAGCTGATATGGCTGGAAAAATAAAGATGATTTTGGGCACATGGAGTCTTCTCAAGTCACATTCTCAGAGCTGGGGCACTCTTGTTTTTAGTTCCAGTGGTGACATACACCAGCTGAACTAATAAAAGATATTTCACTTCTCTGCACTTCTTGCCTTGTTTAAAGGAAAATACCTCTGATACTAGTGGTATGTTATTGCAAAAGGTTTAATGTGCTCCAATGAAAACATCACCCAAAACAACAGAAAATAAACACGTTAAGTCCTTGTTTCTTCTTTATGCAGCTTCAGGCAGGGCTACAGCTTCAATTTACAGTAATTTTGTAGCACTGCTTAAGACTTACATCAGGGCAGACAGATATTTCCTCCAGTGCTATTCTCTCTGGTTCAGCTTTCCTCTCACCCTCCTTTCCCCTGAGCTGCCAGGCACTAGTGGATCGGGTGGAGCAGGCAGGGGTGGCAGGAAAACACACGGGCCATTTCCCTCTCCCCAGGATTTCTTCAGTTGCCGTATTTTTCCAAGTGTGAAGGCAATGCAGTGCACCTGTGAATCTACCTGTAGAGCTGGCCTAGTACTGAGTTTAGAACTAACAGACCTAGCATTTCTGCTTTATTGTGACAGCAGAGAGTGTCTTGTTCCTGGCCCCTGCTGATTTCACCTCAGGGCTGCACTGGATTAGCATTCCGTGAAGAAATCTGGTCTGTGGAGTCTGTAGCCATATAGCTCTCTGCAACTTCTACACTGTAGGAATCCCCTGGAAAAAGATGGCAGTGGCCAATATCATTGTTATTCAGCTCACATCTGCCTACAGAAGTCTCCAGAGAACAAAACACAGGCAGAGGTGGTGTCCACCCTTCCCTGCAGTAAACTTCCCACACGGAACGAGGCAAGCTGATCTGACCTCCTTCTCTCCACGTTTCACTTGCTGCACTTTGGAGAGGAGACAAGGGGAGAAGCCTGATCAACATGATTCACATGTCAAACATCCATAACAGTACAACCAGCCTCCAGCTGATTAGTGCCCCAGAGAGTGCTGAACTGAAAGACCGGGTGGTCTTTTCATGGCCGATGTGAAAGAATTTCTTGGCAATGGTTCCAGCAATGGACTTTATTCAGTACTGTTGGCTAGAAAACTTGTTGGAGTCTCTAGACAATCTTATAACCCTTTCACTTCACAGCCTAATTTAAAACATTTGTGTGTAGGTGGTGATTGGCAATAAAATACAGAAAAATCTCAGACTAGAGGAAGTATAGGCTTTGTGGGTTCTTCCCTAGGTCCCACCCATCACTGACACATCTGGGATACAAAAAGGAAGAATGACAGCACGGGTCATGTTTCAGCAGTGTTACACACCATAAACCCACGGCAAATTAGTTATAAAATTCCTAGAGAGAGAGACATTTACCTTAGCAAAAATGTTGTGGCCGAAATAAAGGCAGCTGTTTGAAGGACGATGTGAATGTATGTGCTACTAGATTTATAACTGGGTGCTTAGAGTGATCAGTTCTTAAGGAATAAATTGGCAATAAACTGAAATAACTCAGCCAGGTATTAAAACTTGCATGCTATTTTAATGTAATTTTATTTCTGTTTAGTTGGCAGCTACCTGCTTAACTTAAGAGTTGATTCCCTATCTATTTATTGTTTAAACAGTATTCGATTCAAGTATCTGTCATTTCTAGTTTCACTGTATCTCAGAAGGGAGAGTTTTGAGCTGGAGAACAAGTACTTTGAGATGAAACCACCTCCTTCAACACCAAACCTTCTTGCACAAAGCTACTTCTTAATTTCCAACAGTTCAAAACTATTTATTTGATAAATATACTGTTTTCCTGAACAAATCAAAGCAGCTACATTTGCAGATTCTGTACAGTAGGTGAGCAAGTGCTTATTCTTTGACTGAGGCGGTCTTTAATTAAAGTAAAAGTCAGCTTTTTAACCTGTGTGGGATAGTCTATTAACTGGCAAGAAAATGTAGCATGAATAAGCATTGGAACCAAAGGGATTAATATAGTTAAATTTTATCTGTACTGTACTGCTTGTACTTTGTACCAACTGCAGAAGACTTAATGCTGAAAGAACAATAATGACCTGATATTTCAAGGACATTTTGTTTCCAGAGCATAATTATTGTGGCAATGCCAGGCATGGTAATGGATCACTTAGCCCTGTACGATTTTTCTTTGAACTAAATCCTTCATGTATCATAAAACAGCAAGAGGAAAAAAAGCGTTACCTAGGCTTGTACTAAGTCCAAATGCCTGCTGAACTTGTACAGTTTGGCAATAAGCTATAGATGCTTTGTAGGCTGCCAAGAAACCACATTGTACTCAACACAGAGTAAAAAATAGCAGCAGCAAATAAAGAAAAAATCAGGTAGTTATCTAGGGGAAAAAAACCAAAACCCTTCCCCAAGCCCTCCAAACAACACAGAAGAAACTCTGCCGGTCTCAGGCCTGTCCCAGGGAGCACTTCCCTAGCTTGGTTATGCTTGCTGGTAAAATAGTTCTCATCAAGGCTGCATTTTCCTTATGTATTTCACTCATGAAAACTGATGAAGCACTTAGTTTTATACTCTCCAAATGAGAGATTTGCTATGGAAACAGTTAAGACCCAAGAAGCCAATTACCCACTAATGATGTTTTTATGTGCTTGCTATTCAGATTAGAGTGAAATGTAAGGCTCAGCTTAAAATCTAAAGTGAACTCTAGAACTTTCTTTTTCAATGCAAAATCAAAGCAGAGAAACTTACCAAATAGAGAAACTTATTTTTACAGTTTATATACAGTTTAACTATTCTGCAGACATAAAAGGAGAGCAGTCACAAGGAACATCCTAAAAGAGCAGATGGCTGAGAAGTTAAGTAGATTTTTGTCTTCAGTGCAAGAAAACCATAGTAATCTTGATTATTCTATTTTTATTGACACCATTGTTTTACCGTAGAATAACTAAATAAAAGAACTGATACTACTTAGAATATTATTTGAAAGTTTGCTATTGAATTAATTAGATTGTAATATACTATTAAAAACGGGAAAAAAAAAAAAAAAAACCACCAAAAAAACCCTCCACAAAACAAACAAACAAAAACCCAACAGCAAACCCAAATCCGAAGTTAAATATTTGTAGACTTTAAGAAAACTACAGGGTTGTGAGTACAGGCAGTACAGCAACACTGAGGAGGTAACAAATGCTTTAAGAACATTATTTTTATAGTATTTTTATTTAAAAATGCAAGACCTTCGAGTCACAGTTTGTTCCGTATCCATTTACAGATTATAAATACAGAATGCATGTCGTGGAATAAAGTTTAATCCTGCATTAATCCTTCTTTAAGTCTGTCAGGAAAACAAGCTGATTTTCGGTGTCAGAGTGTCACCGGCAGTTGGTTTTCTTGGGAGGGAGGAGAGACGGAGCAGGAACAGGAGGCAGTGCTTCCATGCGCTGAGGAGCCGCGCCCCGAGCGCCTTCCCCGAGCCCGGGGGCACCTCTGGGCTGCTCCTTTTGCCACACGGGAATCACGGAAAGTGGGAACTTCCTTTCAATCCTTCAAAATACTCAAGTAGGAAACTAATTAAAACTCCTATTATTGATCAAAACTACGGGGAGCACGAAAGCCGGGAATTTCACAAGCCCCTACGTGCACTGCTTCAGAGCAGGAGACAGCCTCAGCGGGGTATCACAGCGCAGCGCCGGTGGCAGCTCAACCATCCCGAGTCGCTGTTTGAACGCACTCTCCTGCTCCTTGCTCGCTCTTTTCACCCTCCGGCCCGCGTTCCGGCGCTGGGCCCTGTCAGGGCGCGGCCCCCGCCCGGCCCCGGCCCCGCCCGCGCAGCCGCCGCGCCCCGCCCCGCTCGGAAGCGCCGCCGTGACCCCGCTGACGCGGGCGGCGGGCCCGGAAGCGGCGGGCGCGGGGCCGGACCGGGGGCAGCGGCGTTGGGCGGCCGAGCGGCCCCGGGGAGCGCCCGGCGCCGCGCAGGTGCGACAGACGGGGCCGCGCCGGGGCAGCGCGGGGGAGCGGGACCGGACGGGGCGGGACGGAATAGGGGGGCGGGCGCGGCCATTTTAAGCACCCCGGGACCACGGCGACCTCGGTGCCCCCGCGTTCGGTGCCGCTGATCCCGCTCGGGCCGGTCCTGCCCCGCCCTGCCCCTCCCTACCCTTCCCTACCCTCGGCGGCGGACAAAGGCAACGTCCCCGGGTCCCCGGGCCGGGCCAGGGGCAGCGCGGCCGCTCGGCGGGGCAGGCGCGGCAGGGCCGGGCCAGGCGGCTCCGGCCCGGCCCGAGGAGCAGCCGGAGTGGCTTTGCCCCGTCGGGGTGAAACGGAAAGAGAACGAGCTTTGGTGTAATAATAATAACGACGGTGCACGCCCGTCCCGGAGTCGGGCGCGGGCTAAATACGGCCGGGAGCCAAGCGAAGCCAGCCCGGCCGCCACCTTAGAGCTAATAATAGGCAGTGTCTGCTCGCTGGCTCGCAGCAGGTTATGCCGTGGTCTGCAACGCAAAAAGGTTCTAGTGATTTAATAAAAGCCTCAGTTACGCAGATACCTAAAACTAATAGTGAAATATAGAAAGTGTTTTTAAAACTTGAAGTAATGTTTAAGTGCTAAGAGTAATTTTTACTGTAATTCTTTTACAGATTATGAAATTACTGTTGCGTATTTTCTTAAGGTCCGGAGCAGAACCAAGTCTTCACGGGAATTCTTTGCTAATCACATATGAAGCTCCTGATCCTGAAGCTGCACTTTTGCAATGAAGAAAAGGAGACGGCTCGCTGCAAGTCTAAATGAAAAGGTTCATCTTGGCCATGAGAAAGATACTTCAGAACAGATTCTTGTAGTGGACTGTGCGCAAGAAATTGTCTCCAAGTCTACAGAAATAGCTCCTGCAGATCAGCTCAAATCTTCCCAAGAACTTTCACCATCACCAGAACAAAGAAAGCTCCTAAGCTCATTGCAATATAACAAAAATCTACTTAAATACTTAAATGATGATAGACAGAAACATCCATCGTTTTGTGATTTACTCATTATTGTAGAAGGAAAAGAATTTAGTGCTCACAAAGTTGTTGTGGCTGTTGGGAGTAGTTATTTTCATGCCTGTTTGAGCAAAAATCCAAGCACCGACGTTGTCACATTAGATCATGTAACTCATTCTGTCTTTCAACATTTGCTTGAGTTTCTTTACACTTCTGAGTTTTTTGTGTATAAAAATGAAATTCCGTTAGTTCTGGAAGCAGCAAAATTTTTAGATATCATAGATGCAGTGAAGTTACTAAATAATGAAAGTGTTTCCAGTGTACAGACTGATGTGGTAACTGATGCGCCTACACCAGTAGAAACACTCGGTGAACTGACAGGTAAACTATTAAGTAGTCATCAGTGCACTTTTTGTGGTCGAAGCTTCTGTTACAAGAAATCCTTAGAAAATCATTTGGCTAAAGCCCACCGACCCCTTTCCCTGGAACGAAAGCATGGGTTAAAAATGGTTGAGAAGGCCAGCTTTTCCACTAGACGCTCCACGAGAAGCCGTAAATGTCCAGCTAAATTCGGTATTAGTGACAATGAAAGCGGTGATGCCTCGGACAGCAATTTGGAAAAAGTCAGTTCTGACAAGGAGACGTCTGAGAGAAGTGAATTTGAAGACAGTGAAAGTGAGTGCAATGCGGATGAAGACGGTCAGGAAGAGGATATGTCAGGTGAAGATTCAGAATCTGAAGAGCAAAGCGAAAAGGAACAGAATGATGCTGAAGAGGGTTCTGAGGCAGTTGACTCAATGGAGAATATTTCTGAAGGCTTAGCTCCAGTCATCATTCAAAGCAGTAGCAAAAAACTACTGCAGTGTCCCAGGTGTGACAAAAAGTTTGATCGAATAGGTAAGAGCAAGTTAGGTTGATCTCATTCATGGTGGTGCTGTTTGTGTGGGAAATAAACCAAGCTTTTTCTCTGTCCTGGAGAGCGAATATAAGAATTTCTGGATCATCTCACTGATCCAGTGTGCTGCTGTTTTCTCAAAGTGTATTAAGTTGTTATGTCTGTGATGCTAAATAGTTTCAATAAATTATCTGAGCACATTATTTTAAAAATCTGCAAATACTACATTTATTTCTCTTCCACTGCCCTGGTTTGTGGTTGTTGGCAAAGTGTGTAAAAGCATAGCTGCTGTGCAGGCCTGTGAGTATTTAGGGTTGGAATGGTACATTTTGGTTCTGCATACATTGGAAGCCCTTTTTCCACTTTCGTAACTTAGAATTCTAGTTCTGTGCTCAAAACATCTATGACAAGCATGCATTAAAACAAGCGATACATAAAGTATTTCTTTATAAGCTTGTATCACAATGGACAATTGACTTGCATGTTAAATTTATGAGCTGCAGAAGCTCATAAATTTACAGTACTATGCAGCAGCATGCATGTGTATTCTACAGAGGAAAAAGTAAAATCTAGTACAAAGCAGAGAGGCTGCCATTGTCTTGAGGTAGATTTATCCACAGGACAGAATTTTGTCCTCAGAAAAAAATCGGCAAACAGAAGAGGGAATACAAGCCATGTGAAAGAAATGAGAGAGTAGCATTTTTGTTTCTGGTAGTGTGTTGGGTCCCAAATCCGGATAATGTGCAAAGCTTTCTATCTTTGATTCAGTGTTCTGCTATTTGAAAATACCTTAAGATTACCAATTTGTCGTGAGGCTGTTCCCCATTCCGCAAAGGTACTCATGTTCAGTGTGGTGACAGAACTGGGCTGTAATGTGCAGTATTTAAGAACAGACTATGCTGTGGGGTTGAACAAGAGTGACTTGTAACCCTTGCACAGACTTAAAGGAAGATGGAAGTGTTTGGAGGGACCTCACATCAAACACACAGGTGAGCACTGGGCAGTTCTCAGTGGTGTGAGCCCATAGGAGTCTTTAGGTGGATGTGGAGGGCACTTGGAGCTTGACTACATGTGAGAGAGATTATAGAACAAATGCCGAACGTGCCTCTTGCAGGTGATACCTGTTACAGCTGGTGCTAACAGATCTGACTTTGTTGTGCAGGCAAATACGAGAGCCACACACGTGTCCACACGGGTGAGAAGCCTTTTGAATGTGATATTTGTCACCAGCGCTACTCAACCAAGTCCAACCTGACAGTGCACAGAAAGAAACACTCCAGTGACACTGACTTCCATAAGAAGGAACACAAGTGTCCCTACTGCAATAAGCTGCATGCAAGCAAAAAGACCTTGGCGAAGCACGTGAAGAGGCAAGTATGACATAATGTGTCTGGCATTTCTGAAGAAGCATTTTTAATTTAAAAAGTAGATATAAGCTTATATATAAACACAGCATATTCTGCATTATTTTTATAACTGTTTCTTCAAATAACTGCCTATTCAAAGGGCATTGGGATTAGCAGTATCACCTAACCTGCTGTAAGAAATAACAGCTTCTGTGGGGGTTCTGCCCAAAGTTTTTATTATAAATTTTAGGATCTTTCAGATGAGCTGGCAGAGTCAGAACATATCAGACTTAAAAATTACCTGTACTGCTTTTAATTTGAAGGCAGAGTAAAATACCTTCTTTTGTTTCAGATGTCAGTGCTTTACTGTTGATGATAATAGATGTCTAAACCGTTTCTGTGCAGATTTTTTTAGATAAACGATTTATGACTGGTCTAATTATAAGGTATTACTACTTACATACTGCTTTTTTTCTTTTTTCTTTGTAAATATCCATAAGTTGAAACTGCCTTCTGTCTTGTCAAATGCTGTGTGAGGTTCTACAGGAGTCCATACTCAACACTGCTTTCCAGTTACGTGTGTCATTAGAATTGTTCCAGCATCAGTATTCTGTTCTGCCTGTGTGGTGATCAGCTTCCATTACATATATAGCTTAGAAATAGATATTTATTATTTGGATGATCTTCATCTTGGAAAGCTATGACTACTTTCAGCTTCTGTCTTTCTCCTAGGTTTCATCCAGAGAATGTACAAGAGTTTCTTTCTATCAAGAAGACAAAGAGTGAAGGTTGGAAATGTGATGTAAGTAATCCTTCAGTCCTTTTGGGTTTTGTGAACTTTAATGAAAATCTGGTATGTGTTTCTGTGAAATCTCGGAAAGCTTTCTAAGGGATGCTTTTCTTCTAAGTGGTACATTTCCTCTATCTGCTGATGTAAGGACTGAACTTTGTCTATATGTATAGCCTCTGGTTGGATAAATAATCCCCATCTGAATTCTGAAATAGTTAGAGGCAGTATTTCTTCAAATACATCAGTTAACAGATTATTAAACTTGAGGATTATGAATGCTTTAAAAGCAGTATTTGCTCTCCTGTTAATTACACACATCAAGCACTGACCATAAAGTATACTGTTATAGGAAGAATCAGTTGTGAGGAAAATGTATGTTAAATATGGAGTACTTTCTCATTTAGCTGCATATGCATAACAACAGAGTTATAAATTTGTGCTAAGTTTATCTCTAGTTGTAAAATCACAGAATAATTTCCTTGATTTTCCCTGGGAGAGGTATATGTGTGAAACTGCATCTGCTCTAAAAATGAGTTTGTAGAATTTCCATTCTCTATGTGTATGCTGCCAAATAATGTTTTAAGGTTTCAGATGTGAGGTTTTGTTGTTGCTATTTTTTTTAAGGGAAGTGGTTTCTTTTTTGATTTTTAGGTGTTTTGTTTATGCAAGCTGCTATATGTCTGTAATATTAGGGGTTGTAACAGAATTACTAACTTTGCTTTATTTGGGAACTCTCACTTGTAGACATACAGTAGGAAGTTGGGAGCTATCAGCTGTAGGAATTTGTATTGTTCATTGTGTATGTGCAATCATGGTTCAGGGTTATTACATGGTTCATCAAAGGGTGTTATCTTCTAGGTGAAGTTGTTTTGTGTGAATGTGTTACAGACTCTGTTTGTTACTAGATAAGAAACATTTTAATGGTGGGAATCGATTATGCCACCTTGTTGGCATTCATTCTGGGGAAAGTGTATTACCAGATGAGTGATTTGATAAACTCCACTTCTGGTTTGTGGTGGTGGTATTTTTTTTTTGGTTTTTTTTGGTTTTTTTAATTGAAAATTGTAAGTAGAATTTTTTAAAGACGAGAGCTGCTGCTCTTGTACAGCTCTTGTGCATTTAAAATGTATTTGAATTAAAAGCAGCTAGAATCCCAGCTTTTACAGCAGTTGGACATTGAACAGGACCCTTGGGTGTTGTGCTGTGACCGTTTGTGTGGTGTGTTCATAGGGCAGAGGTGCCACAGCTGTAGGCTGCAGGATTCACTAAGGTTATTGGTTTATGCTGTAATCTGTTTGTGAACAACAGGATTTGCTGACCATATTTTAATCCTTGAGGAATATGAGCAAATTTACATAAACAATAGTTATTAATAGTAAGGAAAAGCAAGAGGGCTATTATACTTTGTACAGAAATGGGATTTGCTTACACCTATATTTAACATTAATGAGGTTTTAAACAAATAAAGCTGCTGGTTTTGATTTCCTTATTCGTGTGTGCTCTGAGAAGCTGATTGCAGGAGTTAATGTGTGGGAGTTGTAGTGCTCAGCTTGGGTCATAGACAGCAGCAGGAGTCTCACAGGGAAATATGTGGGCACTGTTGGTTTATGTTGAAGCATAGGACCCTGATGATAAATTGTAATACCTGGTTTAAGTGCCTAAATTTTGGCTGTAATTGTACTGCATGCTTACTTAAGCCACTATTAATAATTCTTGAACATTTAGGTTTTGGTTAATCTGAAAGCAGTACTAAAAAGCACACATAATGTTAGGCTTGTGATGGTCCTGTAGTTCTAAAATGTATTTTGAGTTATATTTCTTTGTTGGTATTGATATTTTCTCTTTAATATCTGCTGTCAGAGAATTTCTCAGAGGAAACAGAGGAATAAAGGTATGACTGGTTCTACAGTAGCTTGTTGTACAACAGCTTTTACCACAGTCTAACTAAACTGTTTCAGCATCCAAAACCAAGTCACAGCTATTTGCTTTTTTCCCATTGGGTTATTTTCTGCTGAGTTAGAAACACCCTAGGAGGAGAGTCTGGGAAGTGCTGGTGTCAGTAGAAAGAAGGACTGGGGAGGAACATATAACTGCATGCAAGAGTTGCCAGTAGTTGATTTAGGCTGCCATGGATCTGCATCCTGCCTTATACAGTACAGTCCACTATGGTTTATGTAGAGCACAGGTTGGTTTTGATGTTGACTGCAAGGCAGTCATACTGGCATGAGAGTAGGTTTTTGAAGAATGTGTGTTTAATCTTACATCGGTGCAGAGAGCAGATGAAATAAACTGATAGGAGTTTATGAATAGGAAAAGAACCTAGTTTTAACTGATGTATCTTTGACAAAGTGTGTTATCATTTCAGATTTGTAAGAAATCTTTCACTCGAAGACCTCACCTAGAAGAGCATATGATCCTTCACTCTCAGGATAAACCCTTCAAATGTACCTACTGTGAAGAGCATTTTAAATCCCGGTTTGCAAGACTGAAGCATCAAGAAAAATTCCATCTCGGTATTGAAACCTCCTTCTGACATGTAAACATTAGATTTAAAGTAAAACATTCCCCCACCATTTCATGTCCTGGTCAGTCTGGTTTCTACCCCGCCTCCTTTTACAATTCTCTCTTCTATTTTTGGGGGAGAGTTGTTTGAGGGTTTTTTGTTGGTTGGGTTTTTACTTTTGTGTTCAGCTGTCTTTTCGAGGCATTCTCTTGTACCCAAGAAAGTCAGAATTTTGAGGAGGAAGAAGAATTAAAGTTAACATAGTTTGAAACTTTTTTGCACAAAATTGATTCTCAGCTAGGGAGTCAGATTCTTCCTGAAGTTTTCAAAAGACCTTTTCCTTTCCTCCTGAAGTATTCTGCTGCCTTTTTTATAGTATTGATTATTTCTGCTGGGTAGGAACTAGATGGGTGAGAAGAATTTTTTATTTCAAGTGGTCTAAGTGGGCTTAGTTGCTTTTGATGATCAATTCTAAATTTTTGCTTTATGAAACAAAGCATGAATTTTGTCAAATTCTGTCAAAATGCCAGATCTTAGAAGTAACTTATCAGAAAGCTCACAAAATGTAACCAAAAAGTATGCTGACTGTACTAAAGATGAATAATTTGTTAGCCAAAATTTTTGCTTTGTAAATTGATGAGGGTTTTCAAAAGTAACCAGTCTGGGCTTGTTGTTTAGTTTAACTTGTTTAGTTTAGTCAGTCCTACCCTGTGTGTCTGTCTCCCTGCAGGGCCTTTTCCTTGTGACATTTGTGGCCGCCAGTTTAATGACACAGGGAATCTGAAACGCCACATAGAATGTACTCATGGGGGAAAGAGGAAATGGACATGTTTCATCTGTGGGAAATCCGTCAGGGAACGGTAAGGACTTGACTGAATACTTGAACTTCAGCAGAACACAGCAATATTTAGCATGCTTGGATTGCTGTTGGATAGGCTTGGAGTTTTTAACACAAATGAGACCATTTCAGAGCATTAGTGTGTTAAAAGGTAGTGTAAGAGCCACAAGTAGCCTGGGATTTTCTGATCACCTCTAAAATTAAAGGTGACAGCTGTACGTAATTAATTAGGAAGTGCAAATACATTAAGAAAGCCTTACTCTCATTCACTTCACTTAAGTTTCTTGCTGTTAAGAAACTTAAGTTTCTCTGTTGTGCAAAAACATCCTGCAATTTTTTGGGAAGGATGTTTTCTTTAATGTATGTTTTCCAAATTTACATTGGGACAGTGTTTTATTTCTTCCCTGATCCTGTAATTAGGTTGCCAGACTGTCTTTGAATGCATGTGTTGGTGTGTATATCTGAATTTATAGAGTCATTTGGATATATTGTGATCCATCACTGTAAAAGAAATTGAGAAAATGATAGTATGCTTCACTTTAAAGTGGCAGGGACATTGCTTGAAATTAAATTTTACTGGCTTTGTTAAACAGAACAACTTTGAAAGAACATCTGAGAATTCACAGTGGAGAGAAGCCTCATCTTTGCAGTATTTGTGGGCAGAGTTTTCGTCATGGAAGCTCTTACAGGTATAGGTTTTTATTAAACAAGCTGCTAAACTGTTTTATTTGGTGATATATATATATTCACTCATGTTATTGACATAATTCTTTGTAACCTATGTGTTTGATGTGCTCCACCTCTGAGAGCATTAGTAAGTGTTCTAAACATCTTTCAATACTAAAAATATATTACGAATCTGTGAGAATTCATTTAATTTGCAATACATTAGTGGCTTAAATGCAAACAAAATCCCCTGCAAATCTTTTCTCAAAGTCAGTTCTTTTGCACATGTAAAACTTCTGTGTTATTTTGTTACTCAAAGAGAAAATAAGTGGAGGACTAAAATATCCCATTATATTAATTTCACACAACAGAGTTCAGCTCAGTTCTCTCTTGCTTTCCAAGAACAATTCAGGTGCACCTCAGGTGCAAGTTACTTCCTGATACTTATGTGAAGCATTAAAGACTGCATTTTGTGCTATTTTGCATTGAATTAGCAGTACAGATTATATTAACAAAATTGCATTTTATGGTCGTGACTAAATATGCAGACTCCATCTAAGAGTGCATCATGATGACAAGAGATATGAATGTGAGGAATGCGGGAAAACGTTTATTCGGCATGACCATCTGACAAAACACAAAAAAATACATTCAGGTAGGTATTTTCTTTGGAAATTGGCTTCAAAATTACCATTTTGAAATAAAACCTAACAAAAAATTAATTATGATTTTTTTTTCCAGTACATGCAATGTTTTAGGCCTGATAAAAGTTCCTGCCACTCTTTTAAAGGTCTCCTAAAGCAGAGTTAATTTTACATGTTTTAAAGATTTAAAAGCCAAATGTTTCCTCCATGATACCATAGAAAGCCGAGGGACAGTCAAAAACATGTAACGATGAATTGCTTTAACAATCATTAATACAAAAAGCAAAAGTGAAAAAGGAGGATTTTTTAATGATTTCCGATTTCTTTTTTTTAATAGCAAGTGTGTGAAACATTATTGCCACAACACAGAAGAAGCTGTCAGAGTCTCTGTCAAAGTTTGTACACTGATCACTTCAATGTAAGAACATCACAGAGGTGTTTCTGAAGTTGTGTGGGAAAGAGGGAAGGAAGGCTGAGGGAAATCAGCCCTATGAACAGATGGTCAGGAGGAAGAACAAAAATCTGTTGCTCTAAGAGCAGAAAGGCTATCAAATGTATAGGAAGAACACAGATTCACCAGTGACTTTTTCACAACAGGATCCAGGGGAAATACGACATTCTAGGAGGCAAAATAGTTTCTAGGCAGCATGGAAGTATGAAAGTGATCAGAGTCTAAACTTCCTGAGTTTTTATCTGAAAGACAGCTTCTTTCCTGGTGTTTGAAATCATGTCTGCTATAAAATAAAGAAATCTTTGAAAACTCAAAGTACAAAAAAAAAAAAAAAATCCAAAAAAAATCCTCTTTTCTGCTCTATTTGCTTTTCCTCCTCTAGAAAGTTACATTCTTTGACTGTCCACACCCCTATTTACAAGAGAAGAAATATTCTGCCACTTTGTGGAAGATCTCAAGATGACTAAAAAGCATCAAGATACTTTTAAACAGCAGCATAAAAGAAAAAGGTAACTATGTCCATCAGGATGATTAAAATGATAACTACTGAGGTGTAATTTTAAATTATACAAATTAGTAGCTGAAAATAATTGTTACATTTCAATAAGTTTCTCTTGAAAACAGCTGAATTATTGAAGGTACCACATTTCAGGTCATGATGAAGAGAGTACATTCCCAGTCATTCACTCGAACCTCCCATGCAGTCAGCGTTTGGGGAAGCGTCTCTTGACTTGGAGCACAAAGCTCTTTGTAGGAATGACAGGGACTAGTCCTATGGAAGAAGTGGTAAAATCCTTACTCTGGTAGAACCACCATGCCTCCTAAATTTTCTTCTTTAATAAGAGAGAATCCTTCTCCAAGTGAGGTGTGGAGGAGCATGAGTGGCTGAACTTTGGGAACATGATCATAGGTCATAGACATTCAATAAGTTCAAAAAGATTTAACCAAAATTTATTGAATTTTGCCCTTGTAGGTGAAAAAGCACATCAGTGTGAGGAATGTGGAAAATGTTTTGGCCGTCGAGATCACCTAACTGTTCATTACAAAAGTGTTCATCTAGGAGAAAAAGTTTGGCAGAAGTAAGTGTGGGGTTTTTACAACTGCATAAATAGTTCTGTACTGTAACTGATTTTGGTGGGACTTGCACGTGTAAGCAGAATTCTGCTAACCTGTCTGTTTGTCATGCCTGTCCCTCAGGCTTCATAGAGATATTACTACAGTTTGAAGGGGATGTCAGAAAATTGCCTCCACAGTTTAAGCTAGATGTTTCCTTTGTAGCACAATTAAGTAAATAAGAGCATTAAAAAGGATCAGATTTTAATTTGTCAATTATCTGCCTCAGTGTTGTTCTTAATTGATGGTTTGCTGTAATATTCTCATTGCAGACTAGTTAGAACTGAATTATTAGTCATGTAACCACTGGGAGAATTATCTCACATTTAAAGTATTTTAGAAGCTGGCAGCAGATTAGTGGCTCTGAAAGGAGGTAAAAACTTTGAAACCTGAGTTGTGTTTCTAACTTGAAAATGCAATAGGATTTAAAAACTCTTGAGCTCTAAAAATAAACCTCTCAGAGATTTGACATAAACTGCTCTGGTTGTTTTTCAAATGATGTGTTTTAGCTGTTAGTACTCATTGGCGTTGTGTAGAAGCCATTAAAGATGTGTCTGACTTAAAAGAACAGTATATTGCTTATTCTGTTTTTTTTCCCCTTGGTAGGCAGTAACCTACCTAGAAATTCTACCACTCCTAGAGCCTTATTTATAGCCTGATTCTGTCAAAGTAAAAGCTTCTTGTAGATGCTGGGGAAAAAAAGATGTTACTTAAGGAGATTTTTGGGGTTAAAAAAGTTGTTTTAGTGGCTTTTGTTCTTTGAATACTTAAGTGCCATCCTGACAGAGAATAAAATTGAATATTGAAAAGAATCTAATTGACCATAGCAGTGTGTAGGTGCCAGGACATAGGAACATAAGTGAGGAAAATTGGAAAGTTTGATATTTAGCCATTTTACAGTTAAAAGATTTCAGAAAGGACTGTGGACATAACTTTACTGTTAGTTGGTTACAAAATAAATAACATGAAATGTCTTTTTTTTTTTTTAAAGATATAAAGCAACATTTCACCAGTGTGAAGTCTGTAAGAAAGTTTTTAAAGGGAAATCAAGTTTGGAAATGCATTTTAGGACACATTCAGGTAAAAAGAAAATAAACCCCAACTAAACTGTAGAACACATAGAAATGTATTTTTATGCATCAGTATTGATTCAGCTATTTTATTCATTGTGGCTGTTGAGCATTCAGGACAAGAGTAGGAGAAAGCAGCAAGATTTTATTCATTCTCATATATTGGCCATTCCTGAATGCTGTTTTATGGTTATTTAGCTGGAATACTGATAATCTCAGCTCAGGTTTGTGGGACACTTTCTGCACCTCCTCCTTTACTTCACTAGTATGTGTGTTCTTGCCAAATTTACTCAGATCACCTAAAAGTTTCTGTGCTCCAGAAATTACTGCATTTCAAGTGGTAATCTAAACAAGGAGTGAATTCTCTTTGGAAAGGGTTATGTCCTTTCTGTTTGACTTTGTTTTCCCTGCCTTGTATTTAAGAAAATCGTCTTTTGATATATATAGATGTACAAACTGAGCTCATTTAACCCCAGTGTCACAACAGTTAAAAGACTGTTCTTTTTAATTTGGTTTGTATTCTAAGATAAATCCAGAGTATTGAGAGAATTGTGTGTAAGGAGATGAGTATGCCGATATAACTTCTAAACAAATTCCTGATGACTCTCTTGATTTCAGAATAGATGCTAAACTTACAGTTTGTTTTCAGTAAAATTGTTTTATAGTAGGTCTTGATGCTGTAGTCCATGGAAGGTATTTGCACATTTCTGTGTGATTTGATGTTACTCAGAATCACTAACGGTTATTTCTCTGTCTTTACAGGTGAGAAGCCCTACAAATGTCAGATCTGTAATCAGTCTTTCAGAATCAAGAAGACATTAACGAAACACATGGTTATTCACTCAGATGCTCGACCTTTTAACTGCCAACACTGCAGTGCAACGTTTAAACGAAAAGACAAGCTGAAGTATCATATTGATCACGTTCACGGATCTAAGGCTGCAGAAGAGGCATTGGCATCTTCTCCAGAGGAAAAGCTAGTCTCCTTACCAGTGCAGTACTCCTCTGATGACAACGTTTACCAGACTGAGGCTAAACAGTATGTGGAACAGTCCAAAGCATATCAATCAGAAGCCAAAACTTTGCTGCAGAATGTATCCCCAGAAGTGTGTGTGCCTGTGACTCTGGTCCCCGTTGCCATGCCGGACCCCCAGGCAGAGCTGGTGCAGCACAGTGCTCAGTCCCACGGCATCCTTCCCCCGCAGCCGGAGCAGCCGGATTATCAGCGAGCAACGGAGCTCTCCTTCCTCGAGAAATACACCCTGACTCCACAGCCTGCAAATATTGTTCATCCTGTGAGGCCTGAGCAAATGCTGGATCCTAGAGACCAGTCATATCTTGGAACTTTACTGGGGCTAGATACAACTCCGACAGTACAGAATATTTCAAACAACGAACATTCGTGATCAGACCGTAACATTCCACCAAATTTAATAAGCCGTCGGCCGCCAGAAGGCTGATGTGGCGACTAAGTTTTATATTTTATATTTTATTTGGACTCATTAAGTCTTCTGCATAGTTTCGGGAAAACAATATTTGTTTACATAATATTTGAACATTTAGGCACATTTTGATGCATATGAAGGAGTGTTTCTTGTGATTTTAAGAGTTTTTAAAAATCTTATAGATGGTCTTTTAAAAATAATGCTCTGAAATATCTTTTAAGGATAGTGGCTGAAAATGTAATTACATATCTGGCTATTAATTTAAAAAATTGTTTGCCTTTCTGCATCTCACTTTGAGTTAATGTTTAAGTGGAATAGAAAGCATTCTAAAAGAAAAAGGACTGCTTAAAATTCATGAAAATTTGTAAGGGCAGGCAGGCCTATGAAACACAAACTTTGAATTATGTTTCACACAGAAATTAATATATAATTTCCTTGAACCTGAGGCATTTTTGGAGGGTTTTAAAGGTGGCTGAACTCTGGAGCCTAGCCAGTGAACACAGGCACTAGGTTCTTCTGAAAAGTGATTTATGATACTTTATGAAGACACTAAACAAGGTGTTCGATGATCCCTGAGAACAGTTAGGCTGCCTAAGTTTGGCCTCTTAGTTCTTCTTTGATCTCTAATACTGAATAATGTGGGAAGAGCTAGACAATGATATTGTCTAATTTTCTGCACTTAGTTCTATATAATTCTAAGATGCATTTTTTCTTGCTTTTTCAATCTTCTTTGTTTTCTAAAGTGTACCCCACACTCTAACTTCAAAAGAAATGGGAGAATTTGGAAGGTCGTTTTAATCCATGAACAGTCACAAAGGACTGGCATGGCTGACCTTTGCTAGAGCATAAATGATATCAGGGTCCCACATTAATGTGCCCATTTTCAGGTTATCTGTGATAGAGGAGAAATTTAAAGATTGTTCCAGAACAGTACTTAATTTCTATTTATAAAAAAAAAAATCAGGAATTATAAATCTCTTGTGAGTTGCTAATTAAATTGTTTTGTTTTTCACTTTCTTGTACTGTGTTTATAAACCAAAGTTAAACTCTTGAGAGTATTTTATGTCTAATTATTTTTAGCTTTTTCTTTATTCGACATGAGGGTTTTTTTCAAAAAAACCCATTTAGAACTACAAGTCTGGTATCACCATGAAATCTAGTATAGTTTAACTTCATCCAGCTTTCTCTTTTAAGTCTACTCTAAAAACAATTATTCTGTGTTTGTTTGGTGAATATAATGCCAAAGAAAGTATCTGAAGTAATTTTAAAATCTTCATAATTCCTCACAAGAATTGCATAATAAGATTCCCATCTTAATGAGATAAGAATTAAGGTTGAAATTTTCCCCCAGTTTTCCCTATCCTTAAATTATTATCTCAAAGAATCTTTAAAATAGGAAACTGGATTTACGTGTATTGGAACTGTTAAATTTATTCAATGACCTGAGCACAAGGGAGTTGTGGTGATAAGGTGACTCTTATCACAGTTCTACGAACTCTAAAAGTGGCACAGATCATTTGAGATTGTATTCAGATACTTTGGTGTTAGATTCTATTGATTATCTACTTCAGTGTTGAGCAGTTTGCAGGAAAGGGGCCAGAACTGCCTGAATGTTTATATTTTGAAGCTTGTATCCTAATGGATTCTTAACCTAAACACACCAAAGATTTCTGTTAGCTGTTAAATAGTGGCAGAATTATAGAATTTTAAGTGTTACCAATATTTAAATAGGACTTAGCCAAAGAAGCACAATAGACGTCTTAAACTTTAAAAGTTTAGTTTCTAAAACAGGACTACATATGTTTAACTGTTCTATGTTTGTATCTCTAAAGTAAAATTTAGAGCTGTGCTCTGGGAATGTTCAGACTGACATGCTGTAAATAGATCTGGGAAGAAGCTGAAGACTAGCAAATACACAGCAATAACAAGGCCATTGAATGCCACCTTCTGAAAGGACACTATCAAGTACTACCCTTCCTGCTTTCTAACTCCACCTTTCATCTCCTTTCAAAATAAAACTCTTTCTGCCACCTTTACACTCCATGGCTTGAAAATGGCTGGTTTATGTGTAGTTTACAAGTCTACATGTGTGTGTGTCATACTCATACTATTCATTGCACAAGAAACATGATTTCTGCTGTAATTTCTATTTGTAATTGTACTTGTGAGAGTAACCCAACATGAGTGGTGTCAGTGCAGCGCTCAGACTAAAAGCCTAATTCTTTGTTATTTCTTGTCTTTGCTGTCCTACGGTAGAAATAAGTATTGTAGGATTTTGACAAAACAGTAGCTTCAAAGTGGTTGGTAAATAATTGTTTCTTTTAAAGTCCAGTCTGTTTGGAAGGCACTCTAGGAAAACACTGAAACGGAATTTGGAGTGTATTTACTTGATAATGTCCTTTAAAAAATTCTTTCATAATTGTGCCTTTTGTATCTATTCTAAAGAATGGCTTTTTTCTCTAGTTGAGTTGTTATTCAGAAAACATTAAGGTCAAAAACATTCAAAGGGCTCCATGTTTGTTAATGCCCAGCAAGAAAAGGACTATAAAAGGACTCGTTTTTTAGAAAAACGAGCTTGTTGTTTGGGTGACCAGAATTGCTAGTCATTCCTGGAAAAAATTAACTGCTAGTTCTTTGGTGTTCTTCTGTTTGCAGATAACCCTACCTAGTTAGTGTTTGTACCTGCTGGTCAGGCTGGATCATTGCCAGTTGACAGTGAAAGACAATAGGAAAGCTTATGTGCTAGATAAATTGTTTTTATTTTTATTTAATATCATGAGCTATAATTCCTGTGGCTTTACATATACTTAAAATTCATATATGAGCAAAGTAAATGTTCGTGGACTGGAACTTAGTTTGGTAGGTGAAAGTATCTGGTTTCTGCTTGATAGAAGACAGTCCCTGTTAGGAAGACGGGTTGAAGGGCAGGGGTCTGCGCCTCACAGCTCATGGGCTGGAGCTCCTTAGTGTCTGCTCCGTGCTCGTCACAGTGTGTGCGCTGTTGATGTGGAGGGGGTATTCGCAATAAATGTGTTATCTGGCAGTCCTTAGATCAGGTGAGTGTTTATTGCCAAAGAAGGAAGAAGCAGGTGTCTCTTAAAATGATCTCTAGAGTGTTTAGTAACACATTGCAAAAAGTTGATATTTTCCACACACTGACCTTTGGGAGGAAGAGTGGAGTCTGTGCTGGTACTCCAGACTGCTGTGTGGTTCTGAGAACTTACTGCACTCGTTCTGTTCAAACATTAAATTCTATATTTTTTTGCTATACAAATTTCTGGTTGTAGACTGAATTACTGCCTTTATTCTTTTAGTGGGTTTTATGTTCAGTTTATTTATTTATATTGGAATTTCCTCTTTGAGCACTGACACTTTTCTTACAGGGGTGTATCCCTCATGGGTTCTTTACATGCTGAACATCAGTCATTGTCATGGTGAACATATTTTTCTGTAAGGAGTTGGTTTCCTTAAAAATATAGCGCTACAATATTCTGGATTATAATTCCAGTAGTTGTTTCTAAAGATGGGCCATGCCATACCACAATGACAAAAGATGTATTTGATGTCATCAAAGAGCTGAGCTTCTTTCCCTAAAACAAATGGGAAAAGAGCCTCCAGAACTGAAGAACCCTTCCAAGGAGTCGCCTCGCAATGTGCTTGATCGAAAATGAAACGTATTCTGGACTGCTAAGGAAATAAATGACCCTCAAGTTTTTAAATTTAAAATTACTCCTGTGTAGGAGTTCATGAATGTAGAATTATGAACGAATTCTGTTGTAGATGAATAGGGTTTTTTTCCCCTGGTAACAATTAAAAAGATGTGAAATTTTTCTGTGTGGAACACACAGGCGTAGCTGATCCAGACTGTGTGTTCCACATATGCCTGGGGCTAAAGGGAAGCAGAGTGCTTTTATCTCTAGGTCCTTGTGGCTGTTGTCCTGTGGGATCTTGCTCTACAACACAGTCTCACAACAATTTGGTTATTTCATCGTTTGCATCGAAGAATGTCACTGGCAGGGTGTAGTAGTGTAGGGTAGTCACCTTGCTTAAGGCCAGAAGGGTCTTTTTCATGATTCATTCAAAATGTTTTGGTTTAAAAGGTTTTGATGGATTAAGGGTAAAAATGACAAATTTTTTTAATCCTCCCCTAAACCATTTCGATTATGTTAAATGTTGGTCCTTTTATATGAAAGAATAAAGTGAAAAGAACTCAATATTTTGTCACTGGTATATTGAGATAATGTGTTTTAAATGTGATCTGTACAGGTTGGTATTTTAGATGGAAGTCTTTAAGATTGTCCTTTTTGGGGAAGTCCTTTGCTGTAAGGAAAAGTTAGTAAGTGTACTGTAAGTGTAGAAGTACTCAGTCCTATGTGTAATCTTGTTTGCTATGGAAAGGTAGAGTTCTTTAGTCTTAACATGGTGTGCTTCACAGGATTTCTTGCAGAGGTGCTTGCGCTAAGCTTTGATTTCTGCCCCCTTTTGTTTTTAAACAGCATGAAAACACAGTATTCTGTGTGTCTTTCAATTTCAAAGCTCATGAAAGAGAAACAGACGAGGCCGATGTTTTCATCAGATTTGTGTCTCATTCTACTTTTGACTTTAAAATATTTTGTAAATTAAATTTATTTACAAGAAAACACCCCCATCTTGGTTTTGCTTGGCTCGTTAGTTTGTTTTGCGGTGTGGGGCGGAGAGCTGTCCGTCACGGCCGTTGTTTTGTTTGCCGGTCTCGCACCCGCGGAGCCTCAGGCGGGGAGCCCTCAGGCGCGGAGCCGCGGCCCCGCCAGCTCGGGCTGTTTAAAGGAAGCGCCGGGCGCGGATTAGCGGACGGGCGGGGGGGCGGGTTGGAACGGGCGCGAGCCGCGCTGGGATTGGCTGGGGGGCGAGGGGGCGGGGCTTCTGGGCGCGGCCCGCGCGGGGATTGGCTGAGCCGCGGGTTTGAACGCGCGAGCGGCGGTTGGCGCGGCGCTGCCTGTGCGGAGTCGTTGCTCCGCTCCTGGCCGGCCATGGCCGCGGGCTCCGTTACCGCAGCGGCACGGGGCGACCGCAGCCCCAACAACCCCGCCCGGCGGCGCTGGGCCCTGCGGGGCGGCGAGGAGGACGCGGATGAGGACCCCGCCGTGCTGGTTCTGAGCTACTTTTCCCGGCCGCCCTTCCTTAGCTTTGGCCGCCTGCGCGTGGGCGCCTCCCGCACTCGTCTGCTGGGCATCGACAACCCCAACGAGGATGATGCCGAAGTGGTCATCGACCGCTTTCCGGCCGCTGCCAGGGGCTTCAGCATCGAGCACCGCCGCTTCTTTGTGGAGGTACGGGGCGGGGGACACGAGAGGGGACGGGCGGGAGCTCTGGCGGCTGCAGCGCCGGGGGGCGAGGGAGGAGCGGCGAGGGCAGCCGGCAGTGACCGGGATGTGAGGCAGGCGCGGCCCCGCTGAGCGCGGTGCCTGTGCCGGGCCGTGTCGCGCGGTTCGCCCCGAAGGGCGGCGGCGGACGGGGATGGCGGGGTCGGGCCCCTCTGGCTGGCGGCTGTCAAAGCTGCGAAGGCGCTCCAGCCTGCTTCAACAACCAGGTGTTTGCAGCGAGGATAGAAAAATAATATGAAATGAACTCTTCTTTGGAAATGTTGGTTTAAAGACAGACCTGTCAGAAAGTTTCAGGGCATGTGTTTAGGAAAAAGGCTGAGGGAAGAGGATGCTAGTTCACTGTTCTCGTTAATTAGCTGACACAACAGAGAGCAAAGCATGCTTAAAATGAGATTAAACATTTACCATACCTAAGAAAGTGCAGACTGTGGCTAGTCCAATGCCAGTTTTTAAAAGAACAATTTAGACGAACTGATCTACAATTATCTGGACTGTCCAGAATGTTTGTGAAAGAGGAAGAAACGCTCCGGGCATCTCTTGCAACTATGGGCTTATAAAACCAGGATGAAGTCTCACTGCAAAGTGCTTGAATAATGTGTTCCTATAGGAATTAATGAATAGAAAGCTTCATGACTTCTTTGATAATTTGCAGTGTCTTACTTTTTTTCGAAGGACTTATGTGTTAAATTTGTGTAAAAAAATCAACACTTATATTTAGGGTCGGCTGAGGTCATAAGTTAATCAACCTCTGATTGTTTTTCCCACCATAATTCTCTCAAAATTATTCTAGAGGACTTACTTGGTTAATGCATGCAAAAAATTATGTGATTTCTTCTACTTAGCTTCACTCAAACCTTCTCCATAAGCTATGTGTTACATTTATATTCTTTCTTGTTGTCCACTGTAGTTTGATTCAGAGGTACATGATCTTTTAGTAAAGCAACATCTTTGACAGGGGTTGCTTAAGTTTACATGTCAAAGAGGGAAAACTGACATTTAAACATGTAACAGTTTTTTATCATTTTTATCATTGTCATGGTATGTATTACTTCCATATACTGCTCATTGTTTGGTTGATTATTTGATCTTCAGTGTTTACCTAAGTGTACCTAAATGCTAGATACTAAATATTTCTTTTTCTCCAATAGTCTGGACAAAGAATATTTGTTTCTGTCACATGGACACCATTAGAAGAAGGAAAAATCAGAGAGCTGGTGACTTTTGTTGTTAATGATGTTGTAAAACATCAAGCTGTGCTCCTTGGTGCTGCTGAGCAGCCCCCAAAGAAAAAGGTGAGTGTGTGTTTTTTGTATCTTAATTCTGTTAAGGTACAAAAAATCTTGTCATCTCTGATGCAAATACTGTTTTTATTACTAGAAAATTCAGTGAAGGAGGACTATAAAGTGATAAATGATGCTGTGGAAATGCCCATTGTCCTCAACTTTTTTTAGCTGGGTTGGAAAGTAGGTACTGATAAACTGCAGCTTAAAGAATAAAACTGAAACGTGACCAAATAAACGTTTTTCAAGCCTGAAAATAAGGCATTGTGAAATTTGGATCAGGGGTTCTTTTTATAGTCTTTTAAAACTTTGAATGGGGATGCTAGTAATGTTTACTTTTACGTGTAGATGAATTTAGAAAGCCAGCACACTAACTTTTATATATGGTTCTTTTTCAGAAGAGTCTTTGGGATGCATTAAAAAAGAAGAACTCTTCAGGAACATCTGCAATAAAAGTTAAGAAGAGTACTTCAGAAATTAAAAATAAAACATTTCAAGTCTCTCAGAAGGTGGAGAGACTTAGAAGTCCCCTTCAGTCATGTGAGAATCAGAACTCGGTGCAGAGTAGTACATGCCAAGGAAATGACCCTCCTGCTGGCTCAGAAAATCAGCTGCCTCCTTCTCCTATTGCAGCAGTGCCAGAAGAGCGTGGCAATACTGTTCACACACCACTTGCCCTGAGACGGTCTACTACATTTGGGGATATCGCTGCCTCTGGAAGGGAGGAGTTGTTGCCTGAGATAGACATCTGTAACGTCAATAAGTGTGCTACTGAGCACGATCAATTGCAACCTGAAAGTGCCTCCAGTTCTGCTGGATTAGCGCAATTGCCAATTTCAAGTGATGGGGGGGTTCTTAATTTTACGCTCTCACCAGTTTCCAGTCCAGAGCACTCCGCTTCTGCCCCTGTTTTAAGTACAAGGAGAATTTTAAGTCCAGATGCTTTTGTAAATGACAATTATCAAGTGGATTTAGATGCAATAGAACAGCCTTTTCCAATTCTGTCACCTGATCAATTTGTGAAGGACAGTTTGTCAGATAAACCATCAAAGACTCCTAAACCTGAGGCAGCATTAGTATCGTCCACCACAGAGACTTATGTTGTTAAGAGATTTCTACCCTCAAAATGGAAAAAAGATGGAGGTGTAGAGACGGAAACACATGTTCACATAGAACATAGCTTAAATGAAGTCTTTGAGCTGCATAATGTAAAATCACAGGCATTTGATTGCGATAAACCCAAAGAAGATCACTGCAGTTTTCCTTCTGCACAGGCACATCAGACTGACAATCCTTCTCGGAGAGAGCAAACAAAAAAGCGTCCAATTCTTTCTGCCACCGTCATAAAAAGTAAGGCTGGTGCTGCTGAAGAAACAAGAAAAGATACACGCCAGCCAAAATCTAAAAAATGCCTTAATAAGGCAATAATGGGATGTGTTAATGTGGTGCCTGGACAGATGGAAGCAGAAACATCTAAACCCTTGCCAGTTACAGCTCCCATTTCACCTGAAAATAAGTGTCACAATGACAAGATAAATTCATCTACTGGATCAACTTCTTTGTGTCGTAAGAGGAAAAGTGAAACTTATGTAGGAAATAGCAGAGTTACAGCTCCGGTGCATGTGGAAGAAGTGGAAAGAAAAAGAGCTCTTACCACTAGCATGGACAATCAAACACGCGTGGCCGGACGACCATCGGCCTTCAAACCCGCAAGTGGAGAGAGAGTAGGGCAGAGGAAGAAAGCTGGTGAGCAGTGCTTCCTCCATGTACCGTTTTCTGAAAGGTGGCTTTGATTAGGAAAGGTGTATAGCAAACTGGACTGTCTGGCAACAGTCAGCAATATTTCATATCTCTGAAATATGGGCCCTTGCAATTTTTTGGGTATTGGGTGTTTTAAAAACCTGAAAACTAGGTTAGAGTTTTGGTTGTGTAATTGGCTTCAAATTTACTTTATTCCTGTGTAATTTTTTTAATTACAGTGATAGGTAGAGTATATAAAAGCTCTTGAGCAGAGACCTTGTTATATAAATCAAATTCTGGAGACTTATTGCACAAGACTTCTCATGTGTACATTTACCACTGTGAATGTTTGCTTCCAGTGCTGTTGTCACATATTTTCAAAAGCAGAATCATGAAGGTCGGAAAAGACCTCTTGGAACACTGAGTCCAGCCATTAACTTGGCACCACCATGTTCACCACCCAGGTGCCACGTCCATGCACCTTTTCAACACTTTTAGGGATGGTGATTCCACCGCTTTGCTGGGCAGCCTGTGATAATTCCTAACCACCCTTCCAGTGAAGAAGTTCCTAAGTCTTTTTCATTCTGCCTGCTTTTTACTCTCTATGATTAACTTGTTGTCAGCCTTGTGTAGTTCTCTGTAGTTCTTGTGTAGTTCCTTATTGTTTGCTGATACTTTGTTGCTTGAAGAACAGAAAATGCTGATGGCTTGCATTTCAGTTTATTTTGGGTTTTCTAACTGTTCCAACCCCAAATATGCTCTGGAATATGAAAGGAATGAGGGTCTGGAACTTAGATGCATTTAATTTGCAGATTTTAACTGCCAGAAAAAAATCATCATGGATTTCAGATAAAAAAAGTACATGCTGCTTTCTTCAGTTAAATGATCAGTTCTATGATCTGGATTTGATTTGGGGCTTTCAGTAATGCACTTCTATGTCAGGCTTTTTAAGATGATCTTCATAAAAACAGTGTGCTGAAAGTATTGATATGCAGCAGAAAAAGGTGTGCCATGTACCAGGTTATTTCTGTTAATCCATTAGGATAAATCTGGATGAGCTGGACAAGGGCAGAGGAGAGGGGAACAATCCTCTCTCTTGACCTCTGGCCACCCCTCTTGACACAGCCCAGGATTCAGTTGCCCTTCTAGTCTAGTGACTGCACACTCTTGGCTCAGCTTTTCATCCACCAGAACCCCTAAGTCCTCCTCTGCAGGGCTGCTCCCTCTGAGTTCTTCTCCCAGTGTGTTGTGTCACCTGCACAGCTCAGGTTCGTGTCACCTGCAGACGTGCCAAGGGTGCGCTTGATCTCTCTGTCATTGATAAAGTATTAAAGATCACCAGTCCCAAGACAGATCCCTGAGGGACACCGTCACCAGCCTTCGCCTGGGCCATGGACCACAACTCTCTGGCTGCAATTCCTTATCCACCCAATGATACACCCTCCAAATCCATATCTCTCCAGTGTGGAGGCGAGGATGTTACCTGTGGGTCCGTGTGGAAGGCTTTACAGAACTCTAGGTAGATGACATCAGTTGGTTTCCCTTGTTGACTGTGTCAGCCACTACAGAAGGCCACCAGACAGGTCAGGGACAATCTGCCCTTAGTAAAGCCATGCTCACTGTCTTGAATCAGCTCCTGGTCTTATATGTGCTATAACATCACTTCCCTGAGGATCTGTTCATGATATTCCCAGGCACAGAAGTGGGGCTCACCAGTCTAGTTACCTGTGTCCATACATCTTCCTTCCTCCCCTTTTTAGATCATCAATACCTTTTGAATGGTTCATGGGGAATTATTCTAGTTCTGTGCTTTAGAAGTGATGTGAACTTTAATACGTTTGCTTTCACTGACATATTTGCTGTTGATATTTGTGTGTTGATGCTTGTAGGATCTTCACTTCAGAAGACATCTAAAGCTACCAAGAGAATTAATAAACCTGTCCCTGGATTGGCCCAGTCACACCTGACATTTGTGAAACCACTGAAAACAGGTAGGCAGACTCCTGGTGTTTGGTAAAACACTGAACAGAATGTCACAATTGTACTGCTGGTGTCAGGTAAGAACTAACTGGTTAGAGCTGAGAGGGAATAGAAGATAGTACCTGAAATGAATCAATACCAAGTAGAACAATACATGTAACCTTTTGTGGTCTGTTTTGACTGCTTATAAGAAAATTGGTTGCAACATATGGTCAGCTAAAAGCAAATGTTACTTTTTTCAGATTGGCCTGTAAGTGTAAAAGCTGCATTACGGTTCTACTCCTAGCATACTGATGGCTATCAGTTAAATTCCTGTTCTGTATCTGGTAGCATTTTAAGGCAACAACAGAATACCTCAAAAGAGAAAATTTCTTCCCACCGAGATAAAAATTTTGCAGTTAGTCCATACTAAGTTGATCTGATCAGAAAAATGAATTTATGAAATGGTTCTTCATGAATGTAATCCAGTTCAGTTTGGGTTTGCCCCATTGCAAAAGGCCCAGGTTCGAGCTATCTTGTCTTAGTTCTAGGGCTGTAACAACTCAAGCCATATTTTGTGGCTGAAATTTATTTATTAGTCCCTGATCTGCAAGTCCCTGAAGATTTTAACAATCTACTTTTTTCTGGCTATAGTGCTAAATGGAGTGTCAAACATGAATCCTTTCCACAATGAAATATTGGTTACCAAACGTTTTTGTTGTTTTGGTTTTTTTTAAAGTCATCCCTAGGCACCCAATGCCTTTTGCTGCTAAAAACATGTTTTATGATGAACGTTGGAAGGAGAAGCAGCAACGAGGTTTCACCTGGTGGTTAAATTTTGTACTTACCCCAGATGACTTCAATGTAAAAACAAATACCTCACAAGGTAAGAGTACAGTAATTTTGTCTTCTCATTTTCTTAAACTTTATGTAATATACTTTATTATCACTGAGGAGTAGTAATACTCATTTCACAGTAAGCCTTTTCAGAATCATGTTATATTTCTCCCCGTTCTGGTAAGTGTAGATGGCTCACTAGCTCATGGCAAGCACAGCACACCCCTGCATGGGGATGGTGCTCTGCAACAGGAATGCACTGGCATGTGTGGCCATGGCACTCCTCAGTGAGTGGGGAGTGGGGAATCCCCACCTGCTGGAAAATATTATGGCTGGCACTTTACTAAAAGGATAACCTACTTTCTGCTCCATCTTTAGCTTCATTTGAAAAAAATGAAGATGGAATCATTAATCTTAAAACTGAATTCCTAGCACTGCTCGCTTATGAAATAAGCGTTCTTATTTTTAATAGTTGACTAGTATTCTTGTACTTTGCAACATATGTATAGTGCAACAGCTGGCAAGCTTCCTGAAGGATAAATCATCAGTCAGAATAAAAATAACAAAATGTCAGCCTTAAGAGGGGAAAAAATAAATGAGGTGTGGAAAGGTACCTTTATTTGAGATGTAAATGCTTGCTTTTTGTGCGTGTTTAAACAGTAAATGCAGCTGCTCTTGTCTTGGGGGAAGAGAACCATCACAAAAGGAGCCTTCCTAAGGCACCCACGAAAGATGAGGCATCTCTCAAAGCGTACACGGCTCGCCGTAAGCTGAACAGGCTGCGGCGCGAGGCCTGCCGCCTGTTCACCTCCGAAACCATGGTCAAAGCCATCCAGAAACTCGAGGTGGAGATCGAGACCAGGCGCCTGCTGGTCCGCAGGGACAGGCACCTCTGGAAAGACATAGGTAAGGGGACTGAATCCTGGGATTCTCTCCTCTTGTAAGGAGGAAAAAGAGTATTCACACGCTGAGTTTGGTTAATCTAAAATTGGTTAATAGAAATTTTTGCATTAATATGAAATGTTTGCTGGTTCTAATATTAAAAGGTGCTCTCTTGCAGGAGAAAGGCAGAAAATCCTTAACTGGCTTTTATCTTACAACCCTTTATGGCTGCGTATAGGTCTGGAGGTAAGTGCACTGTGTATAGTCTCTAATCTATAATCTTAAATTTAAAGGACATTTAGCAATTTTTTTAGTAGAGGTTGTTTTGGGTTTCTTTATATTTTCTGTCATACTAATTCAGGCAGGTTAAGTTTAGTTATTGCATGATGCATATATTTTAAATTGTTACAACATACTTGCTTTAAAAAAGTGATTTCTTTATTAAGAAGGAAAACATTTAATCAGGGATAGTGGAAATTAATTCCATGACCAATAACACAAAAGCATATCCCTATTAGTTTCACTTTACTAAACTGGAGAAGAATGTGGTCATCTTAAAGACATTCCTGATTGATTTATTAGATGTAGATGATCATACATGTTTTGAAATGAGAACAGATCTTCCGAAAGTTCCTTTGGCTTTACCTTTCAGGGACTCACTTGAAAACTGTTTGATATTTAAATACCAATTACCATTTACTATTTTAGAAATTCAATATTGTTCAAAAAATCACATAGTATTTAAGGTAACTTTCAACACTTCTGTTTTTTTTACCCTTCTTTCATATTAGACTATTTATGGAGAACTGATAGCTTTGGAGAGTAATAGTGATGTTATGGGTTTAGCAATATTTATCCTTAATCGCTTGCTGTGGAACCCTGACATTGCAGCTGAATACAGACATCCCGTCGTGCCCCACCTCTACCGGGAAGGTAATAACTGCTTCCAAAATAATTTATTTGTAGCAGTTGATTTTTAAACTATCACTTACTGATGACTATCCTTTTAGGTCATGAAGAAGCTTTGTCAAAGTTCACACTGAAAAAATTGCTGCTATTGGTTTGCTTTCTGGATTGTGCCAAACAGTCCAGAATGATTGACCATGACCCCTGCCTCTTTTGTAAGGATGCAGAGTTCAAGGTGAGAGCTGTCATTTGATGTCTCCCTCCAGTATTGTCCTAAGACTCAGTGTAGATTTTATTGTTTTTAATCTGACAAAAGTTAAAGCTGTGTGACTTGCTAAAAATAATTAAAGAACCCCTGTAATTTTAAGAACTAGGCAAGGAAATATGAAATGTAATTTGGGAGGTACAAGGGATGAAAATTGTATTCTGATTGACAAATATTGTAGTGTTAAGGTTTTATTTTATTTTCTTTTTATTTTAAATTTAGGCTAGCAAAGACCTTTTGCTTGCATTTTCCCGGGACTTCCTGAGTGGTGAAGGTGACCTTTCCCGCCATCTGGGTTTCTTAGGACTACCTGTCAGCCATATTCAAACTCCACTTGATGAATTTGATTTTGCTGTAACAAACCTGGCCGTGGACTTACAATGTGGCATTCGTCTTGTGTGCGTTGATACAGAATTCTATTGAAATATTTCTTTTCTTTTATATAATACTTAATGTGAGCTCATCAGAAGCATTGAATCATGCAATTGCCTTTGTTAGGAGAACAGTGGAGCTTCTGACCAAAAACTGGAGTCTTTCGAAACAACTGAGAGTTCCTGCAATAAGTCGGCTACAGAAGATGCATAATGTTGATATTGTTCTTAATGTCCTTAAAGAGCGAGGAGTGCACTTGAAAGATGAAACTGGTAAGGCCTAGAAATCATGGTTATTCTAAGTGCATCAGATAACTACTGCACACTCTAATCCCTTGTTTTATTTGATAGGTGCTTCAATTGACTCCAGGGATATTGTGGATAGACACAGAGAACGAACGTTAGCACTGCTGTGGAAAATTGTCTTTGCCTTCCAGGTACAATTCAATTGCTTATTTTGTTTGTTTTTTGCCAGTTACAAAGAAGTAATAATGAAAACACTACTCTTTCAGGAATATTTGATGTTTGTGAAAGCCTTTACTAATCAAATTTTAGACTGAGATTATTTGCTTTGTACATTCAAAACTCCGTGTAAACTTTACTAAACTGCTAATTGTTCCCCTAACAATACAGCTTGGATAATGTTTTAACTGTGCTTTTTCTTATGCATTCATTCAAGTTTTTGGGAAAAAAAATGAACTTGTGGGTTTATGCTGTATCATAGCAGAATTGATACTTAAAAGTAAAATAAATGTTGATCTCAAACTGCAGGTAGACTTTTAGTAACTGAAAAGGCCATTTTGAGCTTACATTGATAGACAATTATAGAGTAATCTCTGAAGCTATAGCTCTTCTACTTTTTCTTCCTTTTATCTGAAACAGTCAATGAAACATTCTTGAAATAAGAATGAAGATTTCTTAGCCATTACTGCAGTGACATTTTGAAAGTTAGTAGAAGAAGTAAAAATAGTTTTCTTAAGACTGTTTTGAGAGTTAACTTGAGTCAGAATGTATTTTAAAAATAAGTGTCCAACTGACAAATCCAGTTGAAAGGAACTTAATGTATGAAGGCAAAATATGATAAAATTTGAGGTGGAATTTCACCACTAGGAATGTAAGTGCAATTAGGTGTATGTAAACCAAGAATATTAAAGACTTCAGCCACAGAACTATCACTAAAATAGGACATTATAATAAAAATCAAATGTGATTATTTTCTTTCCTAAATACTATTACGCTATTATATTGTTAACTTCCTTCAGTCAGTTATTCTGATGCATGTGTCACAGTTGCATTGCTTCTGATTAGAGAAATAACTTGAGTGAATAGTGGCTTTATCCAAGCCCTGTGGATATGCTGCTTGCTCTCCAACCAGCTCAAGTCGTTTTGGAGTCCCTTAAAAGAGGATTGGTACATGGGCTCAATGGAACTGCAGGCAGAACCCTGAAATTGTTGTTTCCTCTGAAAGTACATTGAAATTACACAGGGAGTTTCCCTGTTTCTCCCATCTGTTAACTAATACAGTAACTCTTTAGCACAGAACAGTGGGAAAGGATATATTCAGGGTTTTTTTATCTGCCATATATGCTGGCAAGTCCAGATTATCTACTATTGATTGTGTGGCAGGTACTACTAAGAACTGAGTGTAGATTCTCTTTAAAATGCCATGTCTAAAGCTCTGCATCCAGCTGCTGTAAGATTTGTCAGGCTGTTGACATGTCCATTTTTTGTTTTCCTTCCTAACAGGTGAATGTTTTTCTGAATGTGGAACATTTAAAAGAAGAAATTGAGTTTTTGAAGAACACACACAAGAGAAAAGCACTACTGGGTGCTGTCAAGACTTCTCCAAATTATCCTGAAGTACAGGAAGACAGTAATAACTTCTCGTCTCAAACTTACAGTGAGAATGTGAAGCTGCTGATGGCATGGGTTAATGCTGTTTGTAGATTTTACAATATCAAGGTAAATAATTTTGGATATACTTCCTCAAGAACACCCTGTGCTGTTTTAATTCTTTATAGACAGAGTTCTTCAAACCTTCGAATAGGTAGTAGAAGTCAATGATGATTATTTGTAAATATTCTTCTGGACTTGATTTGATATAACCATTGTTCCGTGAGTTTAGCTGCACCTCTCTCTTTAAACAAATCTGAACAAAAAATTTCCCCTTCCAGTTAGTCTTGTGCATAAAAATGCTTTTTAAAAATGGAACATTTTTTGCTGGAATGGGAATTGTTTCTGGAATTTTACTGAGCCTTCATTTTAAAAGTTTATAAACATTTCCAATGTTTATAAAAGTTATGAGAATTAAACTAATGTTTGGGGGAAGGTCAGTTCATCTCTTCAGAGATGTTTGTTTGAAAGGGATATATTTGCTCATTGCAAGAAGAGAAGCCCTGGTTAGAGACCTTCCTCTGGTCAGAATACAGTAGCAGCTGCTAGTCTTTCTGAAGGGTGAAACAGAGCTCTTACAACTGATGCAAATTCAGAACTTATTTCTGCATTGAAAACCTAGTGTAAAGGTACCTATAGAAGTTTATTTGGGATCCTGCTGTAGATAGACTGGTTTTGTAAATGTAGATTCATTATATAATGACTCACACTTTTGTTTTCTGGGCTCTCACAGCTGTATGTCACTGTACAGTAAATGTTCAAGGGAAACAATAGCTACCTAATTTTTTTTGTTGTTGTTAAAAAAATAATTTACATGTGGCCACATTTAAAGGTACAAGAGAAGAAATTCTATATTTTATATAGTTTATACCACAAAAACAAAAATTCAAGGAATTTGTATTTTATTTAACAGGTGGAAAACTTCACAGTGTGTTTCTCAGATGGCAGAGTATTATGTTATTTGATTCATCACTATCACCCCTGTTACGTGCCTTTGGAAGCTGTGTGCCAACGAACAACTCAAACTGTAGAATGTTCAAGAACTGTTACAGTGGGACTAAACTCTTCCTCCTCATCTGAGTCTGACACTTCTCTAAATGTTGTGGAAGAAATGTTTGATCAAAGTGAGTTATTTGATGTACTGAAGTTCATGTTAAATCTGTTTCTTTGCACAGTTTGATTTGACTAATATTTTGTCTTTATAAAGCTGTAGCTCCCTCAGTCCTATACAAGGAACTCTTGGACAATGAAAAGCAAAACTTCCAGCTGATCAATGCTGCAGTTTCTGACCTAGGTGGGATACCAGCAATGATTCATCATGCAGACATGTCAAATACAATTCCTGATGAGAAGGTACAATGCCTTTAGAGTTGATACAAACGTGTTCTGCCCTTGTGTGAATATATTCTGCTCTTTTGTACAGCCCTCACCCTGCTGTGTTCTGTGTTTCTGCAGGTTGTTATCACCTACCTGTCATTTCTGTGTTCACGGCTTCTCGATCTTCGCCAAGAAACTCGAGCTGCGCGAGTAATTCAGGCTGCTTGGAGGAACTACAGGCTGAAAAGGGAACTGAAACTCTCTCAGGTACTCTTTGCTTGTGCAATATTCATAGCTTCTACATTAAGAAAAAAAAATAAATTCAATGGAAAATACAGGGGTTTTTTGACTAATATTGGCATTTAAACTAATGAGTGCCATTTCTATAATCAAAATATGTGGGCTTGGTTGTGGTGTAATCTACTAAGCTCCACTTTTCTTTTAGACTTCTGAGGAAATTACAGGTGTTTAGAGGCTACTGTTCTTTTTTGTGTCACTCTTTTCCTAATATCTTTAAACTCTTCTCCCAGCATTTCAAATATAAAATAGTTTCACTGCTTCCTTAAAACTAAAGGAGTAGTCAATCCCTGTCTTGGTTTGGAAGACAGGTATCTTCTAGGGTGGGGCGGGGCCTCTCTAGGAATGGGGAATTCCAATCCCCTCCCTCTAAGTTATTATAATTTAGAAAATTAAAGGGGGCTTTTCAGGCAGAGGTATGGGGAAAGGAATAACAGTTCTTTACTAGTATGTACAACAAGGCAAACAAACAACAAAAACTACAGCAATAATAATAAACAGAACCAGGAACTTTGCGGGGCTTTGTTTCACAAAGCCTGGGGCAGTCTGATCCCTTGGGACCCTAAGAGCACCAAGCTGGAGCCATGGAAATGCCGGGCTGGTGGCTGGAAAGGCAGGATGTCCCCATCAGGCAGGGGATGATGTCCCGGCAGGCAAGGGGGTGCGGGGCTACAGTGTAGCACAAAGAGCAGCGCAGAAGAAGCTGGGACTCCTGGGCAGGGCTGGCCCAGCTCCTGCAGGGCAGGCAAAGGAGCTCAGAATTCCTGGGCACACGAGAGCAGATAGATGATGGTAGATCTCCCGGGACCGGACTTTCAGCTGATTGTGGACTTCTCCCACGGCAAAGAGCAACCTGATCGTCCTCTCCAATGCCCAGAGCAAGCAGAACACGCAGCTCCCCCAGCCCTGTCCTTCTCCCTCCCCCAAAACTCGTGTGATCTTCCCCCTCCTTTGTGTTAGTCAAGTTTCATCTAAGCACCAGTACTTTGTCTCTTAGCAACTTATGGGGAAAAAGTTCTTTAAGACAAAAGGGAACAAACCTAACCCGCAACAATTCCTATTAATGTCTATAAGAAGAGAGGAGTAATTAAACTTCTGCACGGATTTACTATTTTTGTTAAGGAGCTAAGCTTCACTAGTCTTTTGAATTGACTTTCAAGAGTTCAGATATTCTGTATCTTGATTTTCTGGTAGTTATACGAGATTTAGTGAAGGTTTTAAAACTGTGACAGCTTAAGGTTGATAAATGCCACCACTGTGTCTTGCTGAGTTACATATTGATGCTGGAACAGTGTTCGAGTGAGATATTCAAAGAATCTATCAGTAGAAAGGGACAGAGGTTCGTATTTAGGCTTTTTCATCTCCAGTTTCTCTACTGTGTAAAATCTACACAACATTAACAATGATGATAAAGCATTCCCTTTACAACTCTTGAAATAACTAATAGTAAAGATGTTGATGGGGGAGAAGGAATCAAAACCCTTTAAACGTTGTAGTAATTATTTTGATTAATTGATCTTACAAAGTGTGCAAAGGTACTGTAATTTTTTGAAATTGCTGTAGATATTTATTGAAATCAAAAATTTGATTGAAAATTCCATAGCTAATATTCAGTTGAAATTTACTCTTTGTAGGAAAGACACAAAGCTGCTCGGATAATTCAAAAATCTGCAATGAGCTTTTTGGCTCGCCGACGCATCCTGAGGAAAGAGAATGCAGCCATTTTCATCCAGAAGCACTGGCGAGGCTACCAGGCCAGGATGACTCTCTTCAACCTGAAAAAAGCAAAACTGGAGGAAGCCAGAAATAAATCTGCCACAGTCATTCAGGTAATACAGTCTAAAGCAAGATTACACAACAAAGAAACCCCCTGAAACTTCTAAGAAAGAGCCTCACTAAAGGACCATTTGTGCTGCTTGCAGCAATTAATGCTTTTGTGAAATGTAATACTTTTTATTATTTTTTCCCCCCTCTGCTTTTGAGAGGTTTAATAAGTTTTTCTTTCCAGGGAATGATGGTAATGTGCTATTAAATTAACTATTAATCCTTCTTGGTGAATATTTGGGAGTACCATAAGCATTAAAACACAGGGCCTTACAGTTAATATAAGGACTGATTGAGATTGTGTTGTTTTTCTTCTTTGCAGCTGCTGAACATTACTTAAGAAGCTTTAAAAAACAATTACTCTTCTAGAATTACCTCACCTGCAGTGGGCACATTCAGAGTGGCAGACATAGCAATGGTAGTTTGGGCAGTTAATTCAGTTTCTCAACATACTTTCACCACCATTACCCAAAGATTGCACTCCTAAGACTTTTTAGAATGGATATTAAGGAATCGCTAATTCATCAGATAGTGTAAAAGGGAATCTGCTTTTGCCAGGGCAACTTGTGGTTTTTCACAGAATTTAAAATGTTTAAAAGCTGTTTAGCTTTTTTTTTTTAAATAGGTTTCTGGATTTGACTTTCTAGGGATTAAGACCAAGAGGTGAGTTCAGTTGGTTAAAGCATGGTGTCAACAACACCAAAGTCATGGGCTTGATCCTGGTATGGGCCATGCAGTCAAGTGTAGGACTTGATTTTGTGGGTCCCTTTAAACTCAGAATACTCTCTGTTCTGATAAGTATAGGGATAAGAAATCTTATAAAGTCTGAAGATCGCAGTCCTCATTTATGCTTAACTCAACATATGAAGAAAATACAATTTTTTTTTTCTTTTTTTTAACCTGCAGGCTTATTGGAGGAGATACTGTGCAAGGAAAAGATACCTACAGCTGAAACACTGTGTTATTTTTGTACAAGCAAAGATAAGGATGGTGAAGGCTGTTGCCGCATATAAGCGAATTGTTTGGGCTACTGTTACAATTCAGAGACATCTGCGTGCAACTAAGTTGGCAAAAATAGATCAGCAAAGATATGAAATCCTAAAGTCTTCAGCACTTACTATTCAGTCTGCATTCAGAAGATGGAGAAAATACAAAATTCAACAGAAAATTAAAGCAGCTTTGGTGATTCAGAGTTATTTCCGAAAATGGCAATCTTCAGAACTGGCTAAGAGAAGGAGGGCTGCCCTTGTCATACAGTCTTGGTACAGGATGCACAGAGACCTGAAGCAGTATCTACATGTTAAGCAAAATGTTATCAAGATTCAGGCTTGGTACAGGTGTCAGCTGGCCAGACGTGTTTACCAGGAGCACAGGGCAAAAATAGTGACAATTCAGCAGTATTACAGAACATATAAACTGGGCAAAGTTGAGAGGGAGTCTTATTTGCAAAAGCGTGCGGCAGTGATAGTTCTCCAAGCTGCTTTTAGAGGCATGAAGGCACGAGAACTCTACAGACAAGCAAAAGCAGCGTGTGTTATTCAATCACTGTGGAGAATGAAACGAGAAAAACAAAGATTCCTGCAGTTAAAAAAATCTGTTACTATATTGCAGTCACACCTGAGAAAATACCAACAAGTAAAAAGATACAAAGAGATTAAAAATGCCGCTTGTGTAATTCAAACCCGTTATAGGGCACACGTGGCCACTACAAAAGCAGCTGCTGCTTTCCAGAGGGTGCGCCAGGCCGCCGTTGTTATCCAGTCTGCCTACAGAGGGATGCAAGCCAGGAGACAGGCTCGTATCCTGAGATCCGTGATCAGAATTCAGTCCAGTTTCCGTGCTTATGTTGCCAGGAAGAGATTTAAAAACCTGAGAGATGCCACTGTGAAGATTCAAGCTCTTGCAAAGATGAGGCGAGTCCGTAAGCATTACTGTGCACTGAGGGAAGCAACGCTTTACGTCCAGCGAAGGTATCGCTCTCGGAGACGTGCTCTTCAATTTAAAGAAGATTATAGGGAGTTGAAGAGAAGTTGCATAAGAATTCAGGCTCTAGTTCGAGGCTATCTGGTCAGGAAACAAATACAAAGGTGGAGGGAGGCTGCAATATTACTTCAGGCCTGCTACAGAATGAAGAGGGACCGGCAATGGTACTTAAGCATCTGTAGGGCTGCCATTGTCATTCAACAACGTTATCGTGCCTGCAAAAAGACCCGGGGTCACAGGCAGGAGTTCTTGCAAATTAGAAAAGCAGCTGTGTGCTTACAGTCAGCCTACAGGGGTTATAAAACACGCAAAAAGCTCAAAGTTGAATGCAGAGCTGCTATTAAAATTCAGACTGCTTTTAGAGCTCATGCTGCACGAGTGAAACACAGGGCAATGATTCAGGCCTCCATTGTGATTCAGAGGTGGTACAGAAATTGTAAGGATGGTAAGAGGCAAAGACTGAACTTCTTAATGATAAGAGCAGCAGTGCTTTCTTTGCAAGCAGCTTTTCGTGGCTGGAAGGTGCGAAAGCAGATTCAAAGACAGCACGTTGCTGCTACTAGGATACAGTCTACCTTCAGAAAATTCATGGCTGTGAAGAAATTCAGGCTTGTGAAGCATGCTGTGCTGACCATCCAAAGGCATTACAGAGCCAAGGTTCTAGGCCAGAGACAACGGCAAGAATATGTTCAGCTGCAAAATGCTGCAGTGCGTCTTCAGGCACTATGGAGGGGGAAAGCTGTGAGAAAAAAGATTCAGAAGAAGCATCATCTTGCAACGATTATTCAGTCCTGTTACAGAATGCATATAAATCAACTAAAATACAAGCAACTAAGACAAGCTGCTTTGGTGATTCAGAAATACTACAGAGCCTACTGTATGAAAAAAGCCCAACGTGCAGCTTTTCTAAAAACCAAGGCAGCTGCGTTAGTCTTGCAGTCTGCTTACCGTGGGATGACTGTGAGGAGACAACTGAACAAACTAAACAAAGCTGCTACAACCATACAAGCTGCCTTCAAATCTTACCTGGTCAGGAAGGAATATGAAAGACTTAGATCTGCGGCTATAGCCATTCAAAGGCGTTACCGTGCAGTCATTTATGCTAGATGTCAAAGGCAGAGGTATTTGTCATTAAAAAGAGTCACAGTCCAAGTGCAGGCGATTTACAGAGGTGTAAGAGTGAGGCGACAGGTTCAGTGTATGCACCAAGCTGCTGTCTGCATCCAAGCCATGTTTAAGATGTATCGCATGAGCATAAAATATCGGTCAATGAGAATGGCCGCAATAAGAATTCAAAGGCAATACAGAGCATTTTGTTCAGGTAAAATGCAACGCAAAAAGTACTTGGAACTAAAGAGGTCTGTTATTATCCTCCAGGCTGCTTGCAGAGGCATGAAAGTCCGACAAGACTTAAAAATTATGCACCAGTCAGCAGCAGTAATCCAGTCCTATTATCGGATGCACAAACAACAGAGGGATTTCAGACAGTTGTTGCTTGCAACGAGGCAGATTCAGCAGTGGTTCCGTGCTTGTAAGGAGCGAGATGCACAAATTCACAACTACATGATTATGAAAAATGCTGTACTACGCATCCAGGCTGCGTTCCGTGGTATGAAAACAAGAAAACATATTAGAACCATGAATGAATCGGCTGTGATTATTCAAAGAAGGTTTAGAACTTTCCTTGAAAGAAAACGCTTTCTTTCCGTTAAGTCAGCTGCTGTTGTAATTCAGAGAAAATACAGAGCAACAAAACTAGCAAATATTCAGCGTCAAAAATATCTCTCTCTCCTTAATGCCGCTATCATCATACAGGCTGCTTATAGAGGATCTGTGGTAAGGAAAAAAATGCAGCAAATGCATAAAGCTGCTGTAGTTATTCAAGCAATGTTAAGAATGCGTAAAATTCACACTTCTTATCGAGCACTCAGGCTTGCTTCAGTAATCATACAGCAACGTTATCGAGCTTACAGGGAAGGGAAGCGTGAGAGAGAAAAGTACTTAAAACTGTACAATTCTGTTTTAGTTCTTCAAGCTGTCTACAGAGGAATGAAAACAAGATGCTTCCTGAAGAGACAACGTGAGGCAGCACTTACAATACAGAGAAACTACCGAATGTACAGGCAGTACTGTCATTACAGAAGAGTTCAGTGGGCGGTCCAGCTGATACAGAGGAGGTACAGAGCCCACAGGCTCAGGAGAATTGCTGTAGAGCATTACACTTCATTAAAGAAAGCAGCAACTTGTATCCAGAGGGCTTTTCGAGACAGGCAAGTGAGGAAACAAAAGCAAGAAATGCACCGTGCTGCAACTGTTGTTCAGAAAAACTTTAAAGCCTTCCGAGAACATCAGAGATATGTCTCTCTCAAAGCAGCTACTCTTGTCTTTCAGAGACGGTACCGAGCTTCGGCTCTGGCAAGGCAGCATGCTTTGGAATATCGCTCTCTCCGCAGAGCAGCTCTTCACATCCAGGCTGTGTACAGAGGTGTCAGGGTGAGGAGGAGTCTCAAGCACATGCATTTAGCTGCCAGTACAATACAGGCAGCCTACAGGATGCTCAGGGACAGGAGAGCCTATCAGAATATGAGGATTGCAGCTGTGGTTATACAGAACTACTATCGATCCTATTTGAAAGGAAAGAACCAACGCAAGAAGTATCTGACAATGAAGAATTCCATTCTCATTATTCAAGCAGCATACAGAGGCATGAAGGCACGGCAGGAACTGAAACTTCTGCATGTTTCAGCAGTTGTAATACAGTCCAGCTATCGCACGTACGTACAACGTAGGTGTTACAAACAGCTGTGCTGGGCTGCCACCGTCACACAGCAGAGGTTCAGAGCCAAAATGGCAAGAGAAGCTGCCATGAGAAATTATGCAGAAATAAGAAAGGCTGTTATTTGCCTTCAGGCTGCTTTTCGTGCTAGGAAAGCCAGGCAGTTGTATAAAGCCAATGTTGCTGCACAGCGCATTCAATCATTCTTAAGAATGTGCATGGAGAGGAGACGCTTTCTTGCACAGAAATCAGCAGCAGTAACGATCCAGTCCGTGTTCCGATGCCAAAAAGCACGGACTCGCTATACACTGATCCGGAGCTCAGCAGTTGCTGTTCAGAGGTGGTACAGATCGTGTCTCAGGGCTCGTTCACAGAGGGCAGAGTACTTGGCTCAAAGACAAGCCATAGTAGTTATTCAGTCTGCCTTCCGAGCTACAAAAGCGAGAAAAACAGCAAGGCAACTACGAGCTGCAAGAAAGATTCAGTCTTTTCTTCAGATGGCTCTGCAGCGTAGAAAATACACTCAACTCAGAGCAGCAGCTGTCACATTGCAATCCTATTACTTAATGCATAAATATAAATCACAGTATATGAGCTATAAAAGAGCAGCAGTTGTCCTGCAGCGGCACTACCGGTCCCACCTGACTGTGAAACACCAGAGAATGACTTACTTACAAACCCGGAGGAACGTTATCCTTGTGCAGGCCACAGTCAGAGGATACATCGAAAGGAAGAGGTTTCACAAAATGAAAGAAAGCACAATTAAAATTCAGGTACTTCTGAATGAATTGTACTGGGATTTGGATGTTTTGGTTTTCATTTGTAGGTGTTTTAAAGATTTACTGCTCTTGCAAACTAAAGTGGAATCAGTGTCTGAAGTGTACTATACAGCAGATGTATAAAGCTTACTACCACAGTACACAGAAATAAGGTTCTTTAGAACAACTGAATTTCATCCCTAAATATTAGTGGCTTAATGAATGTTTTCTTTGATGGGAATATGAATGAAAGCTGTCTTGATGTATTGTATGAGAGGGCACTGGTAGTGAGTATAAGGTGGCATAAATGGCAAAACCCACAATTCCTACATTCTTAAGGACTCATGTTTAGGAAGGTGTGAGTAAATCAATCATGTTAGTCCTCCTAGGTTTACTAATTGGCCCTAATGGATATCCCTGCCCATGTTGAGTAGGTTGGAACTAGACCATCTTTAAAGGTCCCTTTCAACCCAAACCATTCTAGGATTCTCTTAAGAATTTCCTGGGTTGGTTTTACTCTTGTGTTGGAGACCACATGCTCTACTTAACTGATAGAAATCAGATGTGCTTTCCTCACCTGTGTTTCAGGGGTATTGGTATTCAGTTATTTTCTGAATGTTTAAGTTACACATCCTGAACAATATAGGCATGGTTACTTTCCTTAAAAGGTAGAAAAAAATTATTTTTGACATTGGAAATAAGTTTATTTATATTGTTTTTTTAATAACAAGCCAGTGAGTACAGCTATACATAGAAGTATTCAAACATTCCCTGCTGATATGATGCAAATGATGAAATATTCCAAGATTGTCTTTTTCCTTGAAGGCCTTTTTCCGTGGATTTATTCAGCGACAGAAATATCTTCTTTGTAAATTTTCTGCTGTGTTAATACAGCAGCACTACAGAGCCCATCGGATGCGGAATATTGATCAACACAGATTCCATCAAATGAAAAAAGCCGCCATTACAATTCAGGTAATTGTAAAAGTAGTTTTTATTGAGTGCTTGTTTGGGTTTTTTAATCTCTTGTTTCTTCGCAATATAGTTATTTTTGCAGAATAACATTAAGGAGTGGCATTTGTGGTATTTCCCTGGATATGTTTCACTTGCTTTTGAAAACGTTTTTTAGTTGTGAAAAATTTATTATTTGTAGTATTTTAGAGGTCAAAATCCTAAAAATTGTTCCTGTTGATGTGATATTTTTAATTTTGTTCATTCCATTAACAGTTCTGATTTTTTTTATTATTTTTATTTCTCTAATAGGCAGCATACAGAGGTTATAAAGCCAGGCAGTGGGTTAGCAAAATGAGAGCAGCAAAAGTCATCCAAGCCTGGTTCCGAGGTCACGAGGCACGAAAAGAATATGTGTCTGTGCTCAGAGCTACCCTTGTTATCCAGAGTCACTGCAGAGCCAGACAGCTGCGGACTCGGTAATACCGATCTGAGATACATCATTCTACTTTTCAAAGCTTTTATTTTGTAATTCTTTAGTGCTGTACTGCACACTCTAGAACTCTTCAGGTTCTCAGGCTCTGCCCCTGCAGCATCCTTGTAATGTGCATGAGTATAACCCTACTGGTGCAGGTGGGGTTATTCTTTTGCACAAGGTTTTCATTACGTTTAATTGTTTTCCTGGAATGGAAGCTCTTTCACAAGTCTAAATTGAGGCTCTAGAAAGAATAGGCCTTGATCTTTTTATTCACCTTTTTGCAAGAAATATATTCTGGATATTGTTAAAATTCCAGCATACAAATTGTAGGTTGAAAAACTATTTCATTTTAATCCACAATGGAAAAGCTAAAGTGGTTTATGTTTATTTTGCTATGAGATCAGCCTGATAGTTCATCTCATTCTGAACTGTGCCTTTCCAGTAGCAGTAGAGGATGCTGTTCAGTGATACAAGGTCCTCCCTCAGCATCCCTGCTTTTTAAACATCCCCGCCTATTCCCGTTATTATCCTTTTATGGACCTGTTGTATGTCAGTCTGTCCAATGCCTTTCAAACCGCTGTGTCCTTCCCCAGCCTCCTTTGGCAGTAAGTTAGGGAAATACCTCCTACGGGAAACTAGAAAGTATCTTTTGTTTAAAATCAGTCTTTCTGCTAGTGTTGCTGGCTGTTCCTGTTTTCTAGTGTTCCAAGATCTGGTTGAGAACAGCTCTGCTTTCCCAATATCTATCTTAATGATTTCATAAACCATCACTGTTTTCTTACTTAAAAATGCATTTATATGTTAGGTTTTTGAAGCTAAAGTCCTGTGCCCTTACCATCCAAAGAGTCTGGAGAGCGACCCGCAGTGCGCGAATGCTTCGGCAGCAGTTTCTGGCAACCAGGAGTGCTGCAGTTAAGATTCAGTTGGCATACAGGCAGTACAGGGCCAGGAGACTTCTAAGAGAGGTATGTTTTCACTGGCACTCTGATGTGTCATGGTTACTGTAAAAGTTTGCAATATATTTGAATGATTTTTGTCATCAATGTGCAGAAGCATAGAAAAGGTGGAACCAGAGTGAAAATTGTTCAAGTCAAAGGTGTTCAATCTTCAAAATATTGTGTCATTTTTTGCTTTAAGCAACAGGGTTGATTGTAGATTTTGAGCAATTCCAATTGTTGAATTACCCCTCTATATACTGATACCGAAAGAAAATGCCAAATTTTCTGCTGGCGTTATTGCTTGCAAAAGTTTAAGCCCATATTTTGACCCTATTTAGTTAAGTGAAAAGACCTTCCAAAATGTGAAAGTGCATTTTATATAAACTGCTACTGTATGAGTTTACTTGTATTTCTCATTCCATTTTTGTTCTTATGGTGGAAAAAACCCCCTAGGACTAAAAATAAATGTGTACTGACCTTGACATGAATGAACAAAAGTTGAATTATCAATGCATTCTATAATATCTTTTTCAGAAACACCAGGCTGCGTGTCTGATCCAAAACGCATATAGAGGTTTCAAGGCAAGAAGGAAATTTGTTCAACAAAAAGCTGCTGCTCTAATTATCCAAAAGCATCTGCGGGCTTGGCAGGAAGGCAGGCTTCAATTTATGAAATACAATAAGACTAGAAGAGCTGTCGTTAAACTGCAAGCATTTATCCGGGGTTATTTAGTCAGGAAAAAGGTTGGTATAATTCAAATTGAAACTTTGCTTTGGATGTAAGGTATCTCTGTTTTACCATTAATTCTGACAGGCAAGGAGAGAAAAACTTGATTTCTTGATGTTAAAATCAAGTTCTTGTTGGCTGCTTTGAGGATTGGGCAGGTCAGAATAGATCAAACACAGTTTGAGCCTTTTCTTACAATCGTTTAGAAATGGAGTAGATTTTCACTGTTGAGTGTTGTTTTAGCTTCTGAGATCTTAGTGTCTTACCTATAACTGATAATTCTGCACACATAGGCTTGCAATGAAATTGTTCTCTGCTATGGGTTGATGATGTTTCTTATAATCACTTCTGTGTTACCATTTAGATTAGAGACTTGGTACTGCAGAGAGGTAGCTTACTTTAGTTCTGAGGTGATTTTCAGTATCTAATAGTATATTGCTGTGGACCATGTTCTTTGTGTGGACATCCAGCTACCTCAGAGTATGAAAATTAAAGATGCTCCCTGTTTTGTTTTCCTTCTGCAGATTTCAGAACAGAAGCAAAAGAAGAGGCTTCTTTATTTTAAAGCAGCTGCATATCATCATATCTCTGCAATTAAAATTCAAAGGGCCTACAGGAATCACCTCACCTTAAAACTTGCACAAACCCAGATCTCTTCTGTTCTTATAATACAGGTTGGTGTGATTAAGGCTGAATGATTCGTGTAACATTCTAACTTGTTTTCTGTGAGCTAAGCTGTAGCACTAAAACAATGAGGTTCCTTCACATGTGAAAATAAAGCTAAATTATGGAGACTATGATTTCTTAAATAATGTTGCTTAAATAATGTTGCTTGTGTAGCTTACACAGCTAAACAAGCTCTGGAGGTTTAAGCATTTTAAAGCTGAGGATGGATGGGAAAGTTTTCCTTCAGACCTTCAAGCTTGCTAAAGACTTCTGAGTCCTGTCTTAGCCTATTTCTTTATATCCTACTGGAGATAGAAAAGATCAGGCACAACAACCTGTAAGATTTGTGAAATGTAGAGCACCTCCTTACGTGAGCAATCCCCTGGGATACTGTGATTTATTTGGTTGGATGCTTCTCATCTGCCAGTGGCATCAGAGCCTGCTTAAGTTGCAGCATTTTAATAAAACCAGGTTTTACCTATCTAGAAACAAGATCAAAATCAGGTCTGTATTGCAGCACTACCAATTGTAAAAATGATTTTCAGGTCTCCAAACTGACCATTAGCTTAGTTCCAGTATGGGAGGCAAGCACTAGATAAATGGAGAGGCTGAAATGGGATCTCTGAAACAGCTGTTCTCTGATCAAAGATGTCATGGCAAACTTTGCCCTACTACTTCTGGTATTACAAATCTGGTATTACTCCCCATAAGTTAGATTTTCCCTTTAAAGCAAGAGAAAAAGGATGGAAAAGGGGCTTTTTACTCTGATATGGCCCACAGTACCCTGTCTCCCTTTTTTGTTTATAGAAAGGAAGAAACAGAGCTGGGAAACGAGAAAAGTGGAGTGGTGGTTCTCCTTAAAAGCAAGCCAAGAGAAAGAGAATCCTAGGGCATAGTAATGCTGGACACAAGTATAAACTGGGAGAGTTACGTATTTTTTCTTTTGGTCAGCCCTGAAGTGGTCAGACAGTTGGTCTGGATGATCATTGTAGGTCCCTTCTAAGTGAAAACCATTCTATCTATCCCCTCCTCTACCCTTCCTTCTCTACCCTTCTCTCCTCAGAATGCTCCTGGTGGCTCCTAGTTAAGATTTTATTTTGCAGTCTTGCATTTCAGCTACCCAAAGCCCAGTCAGAGTCATGGAAGTTATTTGTGACCGGTGATGTTTCTAGTGCCTGTATCTGTCAAAGCTGGTGTGAAAACACACGTTTTATCAGCACTCATTTAGGGTGGGAGAAGGGAATGTAGGGGAAGAGTTTTAAATAAACAGAAAGGTACTTTCATCTTAAACAGAGATGGTTCCGAGCAAAAATGCAACGAAAGAGATTTTTAAGAAATTATCAGAGACTCGTTTGGTTACAACGTGCGGTTCGAGGCTGGCTGAGGCACAGGAATGAGGCGGCAGCTGTGATCCAGAGAAACGTGCGGAGATTCCTCGCCTGCAGGCGCAGGAGGAGATTTGCAGTGGGAATAATTAAATTTCAGGTAAACAACTTCTTGTAAGAAAATCACCAGTTTGGGTTTGTTTATTTTTATTATCTGGTTTTGGTTTTTTTTTTCTCATGGGTTTTTGGAGAGAGGAAAGCTCTTTGCTTTGGTTGATGACTGCCAGTGAAATTGCAAACCAAGTCAGCTTTGGTTTAGCTGTGAAAGCTGAAGGCAAACAGATCATGAAGGAATACTAAGCAGATAATGGTCGAGCTTGACTTAGGTGGGAGTGTGTGTGGACTAAATATGCATAGATTTTTTTGCCTTTTGTCTTGAAAGTCCAGTATTTGAAAGATAAACACTGAGTGTCGATGACTTAAGATTGAATACCCAAGGTCATTCAATACTTTGTCAGACTTGTGTAAAACTGATTTGGAATGATGAGAAAGTTCTCTTATCTTGTCCCTCCTTTACAACTTTTTCTCTTTGTGGAATTCCTTTTCTGTAGGCATTGTGGAGGGGATATTCTTGGAGAAAGATGACTGACACAGCAAAAACCCGAGCTTTGAGACGCAGTTTAGAAAAGGTCAATGAAAAGAGCAGAGAAGAAAACAAACTGGGCAACAGAACTGCAATTGCAATTGACCACCTTCTAAAATACAAACATCTCTCCTACATTCTTGCAGCACTAAAGCATCTTGGTCAGTATTTTGTTTTCTTATAAATGGTGGATTTTCAGAATGATAAAAACTGGATTTTTTTCAGCTGCGGAGAGTTCATAATGATATTTAGGCTTTGTGCATGAGAGCATTAGAGGGTATAATGGAGGATTTTCCAGACAAAAATTAGATTATTGTTTTAAGAACAATATTTAAATGGATATGGAGAGAAAGAAAATCCTGTATGATTGCTCTAATTTCCTGTCAGTCCTAGTAGTGCTATATCTAACATAAGTTTATTATCATTTTTACTATCAGTGTATGTTCTCTGTGGATTGTTTAGTCTGAGTAGTTTTAAGTCTGGAATACTAAAACTATTGCTGTGGAAACACTTACTTAAATCAATAATGGCACTTTTACTTAAAGATAGAGAAAATCCTGAATTGCTATTATTTTGTTTGAACTTCAGAGTTTTCTTTTCTCTATTTGTTGTTCTTTAATTGTTTTAGAGGTGGCTACCAGGCTGTCCCCACTGTGTTGTGAAAATATGGCCCAGAGCAGAGCAATCTTCAGTATTTTCGTTCTGATTAGAAGCTGCAACCGGAGTGTTCCATGCATGGATGTGATCAGATACTCAGTTCAGGTTCTACTTAATGTTTCAAAGGTAACTTGAATATTTTCTTCCGCAGGTTTATAAGTAGTAGGCTACTTCATTGTAGCACTTGTTTATCCACAAAATTTCTGAATAAATCTCGAACAACAGAAATAGTGGTTTTGAATAAAAATAGGTTCTGATTTTTCACTGTTATTTTGAAACCCGTTATTTATTTACCTTGTAATAGTTATATGGAGGTTTTTGGTGGAAAAATTATTTCATGGCCTTAAGGCATTGCAAGGTTATCACAAGTATTTTTAAATTTCTCTTAAATTATTCTAATTTATTTCTTTATTTTTAATATAAAATCAGATTCTATGGGTTTGTAAACAAGGGAGGAAGCACAAAAGGCGCCTTTTTATAATCTGTTACGATTGTGTACAGACGGAAGTGATTTGTATTGCTTGGATACCAGTTCAGCTACAAATTTATTCTAAGGGAAAATATGGACTTTGCTTTTTCCTCTAACCTCTGAATAGTAACCTGTCAACTAAGGATATTTTAACGTTCTGTCTGTCAAGAAGCTCTCTTTCTTGTTTAACAGTATGAAAGAACTACTCGAGCAGTTTATGAAGCTGAAAATTCTATAGATACTTTACTAGACCTACTGCAAATGTACAGAGGCAAAGCTGGGGACAAAGTTTCAGAGAAAGGAGGAAGCATTTTCACAAAGACCTGTTGTTTGCTGGCCATCCTCTCAAAGGACTCAAAAAGAGCTTTGGTAAGACCTAGATGTTTTGGATTTAATGGTTTAATTTAACATACTTTTCTTGCATGTTTTGATGGTGTTTAAATTTTATTTTTTTTTTATATCTCCCAGACCTGTTATGGCTGTAACCTTAGTTTCAACTAAACTGGTTTTAAAAAAAATGCATTTCCAAGATGGTGAACACACTCATATTTTCTTGATTTAAGCTGCTTTTGAACTTGCAGTATTGACTGTATGCTGTTTTCACCTTTCCTCAGGAAATCCGAGGCATGCCAAGAACTGTTTCATGCATTCAGAGCCTCTATAAACTCACAGTTCGGAAACACAAGATGGATGCAGAGAGAACGCTCGTGAAGCAGAAAACAAACACTGCCTTAGGTGGGAGCTCCTCTGTTCCACTAACTCCTCTAAGAATAAAAACAGTTTCAAGGTAAGAGCTTAAAAATTAGTCTTCTATTTCTGCTGTGACATTGAAATATTTTAATGCAAGCTACTAATCTTTTCACAGGATTAAACCAGACTGGGTCTTGAGGAAGGATAACATGCAAGAAGTTGTGGATCCTCTGCAAGCACTTGTGATGGTGATGGACACACTTGATATTGCCTGCTACTGAAATGTAAATGATGTATAGGAAGATGTATTTGTACAGTATGTATGTAGTAAATGGATAAATGATTTTGAAAAAAAGCAAATAAGTGTTAAACTACCATTTCCAAATGTTCTTTTTCAGATTGCTGTTAACATTTTTGTAACTTTTTGTCTCGCATACAGTATTGAATCTCTATTTTGTACTATCAAAAGCAATTGTACAATAAAATCAGTTCACTGGGTTTTACTGGAAATTTCACTAGTGCATTAATATAATGTTGTCACGCAACTGTGAATATTACAAATAGCATGGGATCTTTCACTCTGATTAGATATTGTAGAATTCTATTAAAAGCAGTTGTTTGTGGTGGACAGTAATGTCTGATCTAGAGAGATCTAGAAAGGAAGGCTTGGGCTGTGGGTATCAAAACTGGATGGTTTTGGGGGGCTTGAGTCTACTCTAGTACTGTCTAGAGGGATCATGTATGGAAGCAAGAAAATATAATTTCTCTGTTTTGTAAACATTGCGAGGTCGTGATGGAACAACAGGATGTTTTAACGGTGAATTCAGAAATTCTGACCTGACATTTTAAGGGAGGTGATCTGTTGTCGCGGTGCTGTTCCTCGCGCTGATGAGCGCGGCCACGGGCTAGCTCAGTCTCGTGCACCGCGGCAACGTATGAGGTCGGGGTGGCAAGCTGGGCGAGCCACCTCCTCCCTGTGGGGTCTTGGTTCCCCTCGCAGCGACGGCCAGCAGATGGCAAATGCAACCCACGGCAGCTAATCAAAAGGCGGACTCCTCTGGGCTCAATTAAACAGGATTTTATTCAGGGGGAGAGGCTGCACGGGGCTCAGCACTCTCTGACCCACCGCCCAGAAGAGACCCCAGGGGCAGGCGTGCACGAGCTTTTAAAGTGGGGTGGAAACAGGGGTGGCGACAACCGGTCAGCCAGTCACAGGAATCGGGGGGTTAACCGGGGGTGTGAACCATGGAACTGGGGACCAATCACAAAATGAGGGGAGGGGGTCTCCTGGGCCCCAGCCTATCACTCGGCACCCTTCCCGGAGGATTCTAGAAGCCAGGGAAGGGTCTCTGAGTGGCAGGCAGGCGACCACGAGGAGGGGGGGGGGGCGGGGATTGACAGCGACAGGTGCAGGGAAGGGATGAATGACAGAAAACGTCGGGTTTTACAATAGACAAAACAACCGATGCAGAAGGGAAAACCAATGCAGAACACAGGGGTATACAGTGAACAAAACCATTATAAAAATAACTTTAAAATATTACAAAAATAACTTAATAACTTAATAAAAACAATTCTCACACCACCACATCTCCCCCTTTTTTGTTTTTTCATGAGGAGTGGGACTGGAACGGAGGAGGGAGGTCAGTGATGCTGCGTTGGGTACCCCAGTCTATGCTCTTCTTCATCCGGATTTCGTTCTTCGTCTTCTGGGGTCCCCTCCAGCGCCTCTTCCAACTCCAGTCCTTCCTCTTCATGGTCCTCGTCTGATGGCATGGTGACATGGTTAACTGTGGGGGAGTGTGAGGTGACAGAAACCAAATTATACAACATCTTTTTTTAAAGTCTGAAAGCAAGGATAACAAGTAATAAAACAAACAAACACAGCAACCCAGTTTTATCATAGATGAAGCCCAACCGGATATTCCCCAATTAGAAGACAGTCCGCCCAGCTAGTCCTTGGTCTCCCTTTTGAGGTTGGTCACTTGTCGGATGGCGGTGTAGTTGTTCGGTTGGTGGACCAGCCATCCGACGACTGGGAGACTCAGGCTGAGCGTTGCCAAGGCTCCGAGGGCTAGGTGGAACCTCCTCGGAGCGGGGAATCCGGCTCGGGTTGCTGTTATGAAAAACTGAAAGACACTAAACAAATATGTTACTTAAATTTGACAACAGCAGGGAAAGGGATGACTCCGCCCGGAGCTGATGTTCAGCTCTCCTCGTTCGATGTTTTCCTTTTTCGCCTCCACGCTGCTACGGTGACTTGCGGACTGTTGATTTTGCCAGACCCTGGGCTTTTGGGAACATAGGGCCTCACCCACTTAGCTGGAATCCATTTTGGTCCCGTGGGGGTGGACATGCAGGCGTACCCACGTCCCCACATGACCAGATCGTGTGGCCCTTCTGTCCCTCCAGACCCAGGATCTCTGACCATGACCTGCGGTCGTTCTTTGACCCCAAACAGCGAGCTCGCGCCGAAGTGTCGGACAATGGGCGGATTGAGACCTTCGTAAGAACAATTCAGGAAATTAATGGTAAACAAAGCTCTGGCCAGCCTGACCGATGGTGACTCTGTCCTGAGGACCCTCTGCTGCTGATGTAGTACACGCTTGATGGTCCCATGGGTCCTCTCAACCATTGCTTGGCCTGTGGGGGAGTGGGGGATGCCGGTCTTGTGCTCCACCCCCCATTGCTGCAGGAAGCTACGAAGCTCCCTGGATTTATACGCCGGGCCGTTATCGGTTTTCAGTTCTCTCGAAATGCCCATGAAGGAGAAGGCGTGGATGAGGTGTTTTATGGCATCCCCGGCCTTCTCCCCTGTGTGGGCAGAGGCGAACATGGCTCCAGAAAAGGTATCCACGGATACATGAATATACTTTTGTCGTCCAAATTGTGGGAAGTGTGTGACATCCGTTTGCCACACCTCACAGCTCCTCAGCCCTCGGGGATTAACCCCTGCATGTAAAGTTGGAACAGCCTGCTGGGAGCAGGATGGACACGCGGCCACGATCGCTCTGGCCTGTTCCCGCGTAAGGTGGAAACGGCGAACAAGGCCAGGCGCGTTTTGGTGGAAGAGCTGGTGGCTGAGTTTCGCCTGCATAAAGATGTTTGGCAGGGGGGCCATCTCAGCGGGGGCAGCAAGGGCATCAGCCTTCCTGTTCCCCTCTGCAATGAACCCTGGCAAATCGGTGTGTGACCTCGTATGCATCACAAAATAGGGTTGCTCTCGGTGGGAAACCAATCTAACTAATTTCGAGAGCAAGTCATAGAGTGCTATGTTGGACACCTCCTGTAAAATCGCCTGTTCTGCTCTGGATACCACCCCCGCCACATAGGCGGAGTCTGTGACCAGATTAAACCGCTCAAATGCCCTAACGACAGCGGCCAACTCAGCGACTTGAGGTGATCCTTCCACCTCGGCAATATCAGCCTCCCACTGCTGAGTTTGAGGGTCCTTCCAAGTCAGAACTGACTTATGGGACCTTCCGGATGCATCTGTAAAAACGGTTAGAGCCTTGAGGGGCCTCCTACTGCGAACCTCTTTGAGTGATAATATAAATTTAGTTTCCGAATTAAAAATTTTGTGGGCAGGCCGATGAATAGAAATTTGCCCAGTGAAGGAGTCCAGAGCGAATTGGAGTGCTTCATTCTCCTGAAGCAAATGCTCCAACATAGCTTTTGAAATTTGGCCCGATCTCAAGCCAATTGGGATGTGAATACATTCGAAGTCACAGCCGGCCAATTCTCTGATCCGGAACCTTGCCTTCCGGATCAGCTCAGCAACCAACTCCTGTGGCCGGGTCATCCTCTTGGACCGATGATGACTCAGGAAGACCCACTCTATGATCAAGAGTGGATCATTCCCTTCACGGTCCTTCTTCGGGATGCTCTTCCATTGGAAGATCATCCCATGGAGGTGTGGCAACTTTCCCATTATTATGAATTTGAAAGGAAGCTCTGGGTCAATTCTGTGAGCTTGCCTTTTGGACATAGCGTCCTGCACCTTTTCCAAAGCCTTTTCTGCCTCAGGGGTAAGCGCCCTAGGAGAACTCAGCTCCTCTCCCCCTTTCAATAAATTAAAAAGGGGGGCTAGGTCGTTGGTGGTGAGACCTAGCCAGGGCCTTACCCAATTCAAACTCCCACACAGCTGGTGGACATCTGCAAGGGAACTTACTTTTGTTCGAATTGCCAATTTTTGGGGAACAATGGTCCGCCTTCCGATTTCGAGCCCGAGGTACTTCCAGGGCGGCATCCGCTGAACCTTTTCTTCCTGTAGCTCAAACCCTGCAGCAACCAGTGCATCAACTGTCAGACCAAGCACATGGGAGAGCATGTCATCATTCGGGGCGCACACCAGGACATCATCCATGTAGTGGTAGATGATGGCCTGTCCCGCGGCTGCGCGGACAGGGGACAGCAAGGAGGCCACATACCACTGGCAGATAACAGGTGAGTTCTTCATCCCTTGCGGGAGAACTCGCCAGTGATAGCGTCTCCTCGGGGCTTCCCGGTTGATGTCGGGAACCGAGAAAGCAAAACGTGGGGCATCGTCAGGGTGCAGAGGAATTTGAAAGAAGCAATCTTTTATATCTATTACAGCCAATTGCCAATTTTGGGGGAGCATAGTCGGGGAAGGCATCCCAGGTTGGAGAGACCCCATGTCTTCGATAACATTATTAATTTGGCGGAGGTCTTGAAGGAGCCGCCACTTGTCCTTCCCCGGCTTTTGAATCACAAAAACTGGGGAATTCCAAGGGCTTTCGGTTTCTACAATGTGGCCCTTGGCCAACTGCTCCTTCACGAGCTCCTCGAGCGCTTTTAATTTTGGTTTTGAAAGCGGCCATTGCTCCACCCAAACTGGTTCGTTCGTCAGCCAATTAAGTTTCTTGGTGGGACGCTCGTCAATGGACGCTGCGGAAACTTCCACTGAGGGATCGGGTATGTCAATTTTGACCCCCCATTGTGACATGAGATCTCTGCCAAGCAGAGGCTCCTTATAATCTAAAACAAAAGGACGGATGTTAGCCAATTGTCCTTTTGGCCCCTTAATTTGCACTATGGTCCTGGATTGTCTCGCCAATTGCAACCCTCCAACACCTTGAACGTGTCCAGCCACGTCCTGCAGAGCCCAATGTGACGGCCAATCTTTCTCTGGCACAACCGTCACATCCGCCCCCGTGTCTAAAAGGCCAGTGATGTTAATTGTTTCCCTGCCCACCCTGAACTCACAGTCTACCCGGGGCCTTTCTTCAGTGATGGCTTGCACAGGGCAAGCCACCGGGGTGTTGTTCGGTCCCCGGGTAGGGATGATTTGTGCGATCACCTGTCCTTTAGGAATAAATGTGGGTGGATGGGTGCAGCGCAGCCAGAGGACGAGATCTCCGGGGTTGTTGACGAGAACCCCTGGAAGAATCTCGACCTCTTGCGGGGTGTACTTACAGTCCCCAATGATGACAAGCTCCTTTCCTTGGACTGGCCAGGCTCCTTGTTCTTTGGTGTTTATGGAAAGAAAGGTCCAATCCGCCGTCCTCAGATAGAGCGCTTCGGTGAGCCGCAGCCGATAAGGTTCATGCCTTGATGATGTTACTAAAATTGGCTTTGAAAGGTCATGGTCAGTACTGTATGTCAAATCTGGTATGTCATGTCCGGTATTATTGTCTGTCTCAGTGAAAGGCAGCGTATCATTGGCGCTAGATGTTTCTTCCCCCTCCCCCGCTGCTCGGTCCGCCCTATTTCTATCTTCGCGCCGGGCGGACCTGCGCTCCCCCCTTAGTTTAACTGTTGGGAGCTATCTCCCGACCCTCCCCTGTTCCCACTCCCCCCGCCTTCCCCCCTTTTCTTTTTCAAAGCTTCAATGGCATCCCGCAGTGGGCAGGTGTTCGCCCAGTGCCCGGGCTCCCGGCAGATTAGACACCGGTTTTTCTGGGGCACATACGGTCCACGTGTCGGTCCTTGGGTGCCAGACACTGCTGAAACCCTCGGTGTTATTGATTTCCCTTCCCGGTCGTTTCCCTGCATGTATGGGACCTTTAGCTGACACACCCTGAGCATATCTGGAAGGGTCGGAGGGGGGTCCAGAGGGAGACTCAAAATTGCACTCCGACACATGTTATTTGCATTTGCAAACACCATCTCCCTCAAGATCCCATCCCTTACCGCCACTTCCGTTACTTGCACCTTGATTGCTCGGGTGAGCCGCTCGACGAACTTAGTGAAACTTTCCTTGGCCCCCTGCATGATCTTGTAATAGGGTACGACCGGGCCGTCTGGCACCATTCCAAAAAATGCAGAGACCGCATGCTCCCTGGCAATCTGGAGGGCTTTGATGGGGATATCTGAGGTTTGGTCCGATGGGTCGGCCCATCTCCCCTCACCCATAAGGTGTTCTAAAGTGAGGGGGTTCCCGTTGTCGTCCACCGCAGTCTCCGGGTCTCGGAGGAGACTGGGCAAGGCCTCCCTGAGTTGCTGCCTCCATGCCGCTACCCACAGTTTGAACTCTGTTGAGTCAAGCAGGCAGCAGAACAGCTGCTTCAGGTCCGCAGGAATAACGACAGCAGCATCGAGATCTGAACGGAGCAAACCCCTGAAATAGGGGCTGTCCTGCCCATAATCTCGATGGGCCTTGCACAGATCCCGGATGGTGGACTGGGGGAACGGGTGATGGATCGCTCGGACCCGCTGCCCTCCTCGGGAGCCCTTATAAACGACTGGGGATACCGAAGGAACAGGGGAAGGCTGATGCATCCCTGCAGGCTCAGGCCCTGGCCCCGCCCCCTCCGGGCCCAGACCGTGGGAACCGGAAGGGGGAGCGTGGGAACCAGCAGGGGGAGCGTGGGAACCGGAAGCCCAGGAGGCAGGTCTTCCGGCAGGGGGCGTGGTTTGGGAACCTGATGATGTCATGTGGGCGTTCCCGTGGGAGGAGTAGCTGGGAGGAGCCGAGGGTGGAGTTTTCGGTGAGGGAGGAGGCATGGGCGGAGCCCTTTTATGAAGGGGAGGAGTATAGGAAAGGAAGGGGTTGGAAGAGTTTGGGGCGGGAAGAAAAGGATTTAGAGAAGAGGAAGAGGGGGATGGGGAGAACCGTGCCATGCGGTCTCCTCCATCTTGGGGATAAGGGGTAGGGGAGCCATTTTGTGATTGGGGAGTCTCAGCTAGACTAAATCTGACACGAGGTTTATTAACTGGGTAAGATGGGGAAGGGTGGAATTCTTGAGCATCCTGGCCAGGGCTGCCCAAGAAACCCCGAGCAGTCTGGCTAGGACTGCCCGGGCGGGGGGGTTGAGAATTCCTGGGGGAGCCTGAGCCAGCAGGTTGGGGTCCTGCTGCTCCCTTCAGAATTCCCTTCTGGGGACAAGGGGAAGGGGAACGGGGACAGGGAGAACAGGGGGAGGTTTGCCTAAAACTGGGCTTTTTCTGCACTCCCTTGTTGGTAGTTGAAGCAGCTGCTGAGAGCTGCACAGCCAGATTAAAGAATTTTGTGGCTTGCTTGTCCCCTTGGAGCACCAGATCATGGATTTTGTTTTGTACAACCGTCCAAAACTTGGGGCTGTACACCTGCTCCGGGCACACACGAGGAAAGTGCAGGAAAAGCCACCTCACAAACCCCTTGAGCTCGCCCCTCAAAACCTTTAACTGGGCGAGCTCCACAACCGACTTAAAACTATAATACACACCTTTTTGGGCAGCGGAGAGTTTTGCGCCCATCTCTCCGAAACCGAAACCAAAATCAGGGGCTCGGGGACACCTAACAAATCCCCCTTGCCTGCTGCCCACCCGATGACACCCAGACAAAAGCAAACTTAACAGAAAACGAACGCGGAGGTCACTCCCCTAAAACCGGGCAAAACCTGAAACCCAAACCCGGGGGGTCCGCACCGAAAAATAAAATCGCAGTGTCTAAAACCCCTGTGGACACTTCCACCCAAAAGACAACTGCCCGAAACTTAAAGTTTACAAAACGAAAAAGAACAAAAGAGCACCCCGAGGAGAGTAGTCCGCAGGGGGATGAGGCTAACCACCACCCCCCTGAGCTGCGCAGCCTGGGATCCCCCCCACTCCTGGAGGATCCCTCCCGAAATTAGGGTCTCCACACCGGGAGCACCCTCCGAAAGTAAGCCCCCTCACGAAGAAGGCTTACCCCCTCCTGGGATGCGATAAAGCCTGGGGTCTCGAGATTAGCTGCCTGAAGAGGACCTGCTGGGCGCTTCAGGCTGTCCTCTTTGTCCCTTGGGAGCGTGATCTTACGAAGCCGCTCGACCAAGGGTAGCGGGGCGTCCAGGGACTTTTCTTCCGGCTCTTGCAGCCTCAGTCCGTGCCGCGGGGTCCGCCTCGTGACCGGGGGGTGCCCCACGTTGGGCTCCAAACCGCTGTCGCGGTGCTGTTCCTCGCGCTGATGAGTGCGGCCACGGGCTAGCTCAGTCTCACGCACCGCGGCAACGTATGAGGTCGGGGTGGCAAGCCGGGTGAGCCACCTCCTCCCTGTGGGGTCTTGGTTCCCCTCGCAGCGACGGCCAGCAGATGGCAAATGCAACCCACGGCAGCTAATCAAAAGGCGGACTCCTCTGGGCTCAATTAAACAGGATTTTATTCAGGGGGAGAGGCAGCACGGGGCTCAGCACTCTCTGACCCACCGCCCAGAAGAGACCCCAGGGGCAGGCGTGCACGAGCTTTTAAAGTGGGGTGGAAACAGGGGTGGCGACAACCGGTCAGCCAGTCACAGGAATCGGGGGGTTAACCGGGGGTGTGAACCATGGAACTGGGGACCAATCACAAAATGAGGGGAGGGGGTCTCCCGGGCCCCAGCCTATCACTCGGCACCCTTCCCGGAGGATTCTAGAAGCCAGGGAAGGGTCTCTGAGTGGCAGGCAGGCGACCACGAGGAGGGGGGGGGTGGGGATTGACAGCGACAGGTGCAGGGAAGGGATGAATGACAGAAAACGTCGGGTTTTACAATAGACAAAACAACCGATGCAGAAGGGAAAACCAATGCAGAACACAGGGGTATACAGTGAACAAAACCATTATAAAAATAACTTTAAAATATTACAAAAATAACTTAATAACTTAATAAAAACAATTCTCACACCACCACAATCTGTGAGTTTTTTTCTTCTGATCAAATGAGCAATACATACAAGTATGTATCTCTTCTGGCTGAATGGATTTTGTTCATCACATCATCCCTGTTCATTCTGTTCTCTTCGGCATTCTCAGGATAGCAATTTCTTAGAGATAATGCAAACTGTAAAATTATATCCTCCAATTTCCAAATTTAAGCATTATATCTCTAATGATGCTAAATCAACTGAAAGCTATTAGCCAGTGAGGTGACTGTAAATGAGGTTCATTTGTTTGTTTGTTTGGTTTTGTTTAAAATAATACTTGTGAGAGGCCTGTATTCAACACCAGTGCGACAGGTAATAATAGTGGCTATGTCGTTCATGTAAGAAACTCCAAAATCATGATTAACTCTAACATGCAACTGCCTGGTTTACACAGGGGCTAGGCTGGAGGATGGGGGAATTGTCCGTTTCCTCTGATTTCAGCCAAGGTAAATAATCTGATAACAGAATGCCCTTTAAACTTGGAACTCTGGAGGTTGTATGGAGAACCGTGATCAGCAAGTTTTAATTGTTCCATAAGCTTGTTGCCTGATTTCACGGTAAAATGATAAATTAGAGATGACAAAGTGTGTCAAATGGAATCCTGCCAGTCTAGTGCTAAGGTATTTGGAGAACTAATATAAACGAAAATAGTTTTTCCAGTGAATTAACTTGATACAAAATACCACAAACATTAAGGCATTTGTTGAATACTTTTGAAAATCCAGTTAATTATTTACAAAAGTAATATTTAGGGAGTTCTCACAGGCGGTGGAAACTGTATTTGGAGACAGTAATGAAGATGAGATTTAAAAGCTATTTTATCTTCCTGCTTACAGCGTGTTCAGGCAAACTCTTTGCAGAAGGTAAATACACGGAATTCTATTGTACATTGAATCTAGAATACGCAGTCGTCGTAAATGAAGTGCAGTGTCTTTGATTGCACTTAATGCACATTGCATTTCATTTGCTGAGTAAACACTGCTTTTGAATTTAAATACTATTCTGTTGTGACATGGCTGATGATCACAATTCAGCTGTCGCTGATTCCTGTCTAAGCCTCAAAATTGTCATAGCGAAATGTTCAGACTTTAGTTCAGAAGAGATTTCTTTAGAAATGTCTTTGAGCTGTTTTGAGGCACTTACACAAATAGAATTTTGTACTATTAAAACATCTTATATATTGAAGTGTCTTGGGGGTTGAAATCTTTTCACTCTGTTACAAAGCAAAATTGTGGAAGTTAAATGGAACCTACAGAAGTTAATCTGGGATGCTCCTGCATTTTCTATCCCTATTTTCAGCAGTGATTTCTTCTTCTGGTAATGGATTTTGGGATTTTTGCATGTTTTGATTTTGCTATTTTGAGATTTCTTTAAGTAACCTAGTATCATATTCAGCACTGCTCTTTAAAAAGGTTTTCTCCTATTACAGGGGATTGGGGTTTTTTGTTTGTTTGTTTTGCTTTGCTTTTTTTTCATTGCCATCTAATTGCCATTGTTTTTTCTTTAATCTCCATTTCTTATTTCTTTTCTGCTGACTGTTCTTAAATTCTCTTTCTTAAGCAAACCTAACTCCTCAGTTGCCTCCTAGCAGCTTGTCCTACTTTTCTGGTAACATTTTCTGAATCAAGGAGCTGAAGCCCTGCTAATCCTGACACTTATCACTGAATTTTACAGCAGGCTTTCGTGTGTTTGTGCAGCAATGGGTTCTGCTGCTTCTGGGCAAAAGAGAGTTAAATAACGGTGTCCTGCATCAGTTTTGCCCAGTTCACATTCACAGGTTTTATTCTAAGCTGATATTCTTGTGGACCCTAAGAGCAAAAGCTGATAAAACTGTAGTATGGCTTCATTTCAGCAGGTCTTTAAAGGCCCTTCATGCTTCTAAGTATTCAGAATTTGGTTCTTGTTTGGAAGCCTGAATCAGTCAAGCTGTTATTAGATAACTTAATGCAAAAACATTGATATCTGAGCTGATATATTTTAGTGGGAAATATATTGACCTTTTTTGCAGATACACCTTGTGATTTGCCACAGATAGAAAATGGAAACCTTGCCCAGTACTATTACAGTTTCAAAAATTACTATTTCCCTATGCATAAAGGAAAAAAGCTCTCCTATTCTTGTGTTGTCGGTTACACAACAGAAAGTGGGACTCAAGATGGAAGACTAACATGTACAGAAAAAGGATGGTCTCCAGTGCCACGATGTTACAGTGAGTTAGCTTTATTCATCCCCTCATTGCTTCCAGCAGGAACATTTCCTGGGACATATAGGAAAAGAAGCTTCATAACAGAAGGGATGAAATGTACATGATGCAATCATTTATGTCAAGACTACATAGGTTTATATATGGAATATTTTTACAATAATACATATTTATGGGCACTTGTTAATTTATATTTTTTAATTAAAACATCAAGTTTTCCAATTTTTTTATTCTGGGAAAACGATTAGTTTTTCCTCAGATATATAACTTCTTGAGTCTCCCTAGCTCTAGATTCCTGGCTATATTCCATCTGGTTGCTGGTGATTTGATGTTTGATGATTGGAGCAGAGTTTCTTCAATAGGTTGAGAAAATCAGATTAGATCAGTAGAACTCTAACCCCCTTCTTTTGCTTGGAGGAGAACAAATATATTCCATTCTTTCTTTCTGACCAAGCTGTCTTCTTTCCTTCAGGAAAATGCACCAAGCCTCTTTTGGAAAATGGGTCTTTTTACAGTACAGAAATGGACTTCAAAATCCATGAGGAATTAAAATACAAATGTAATCCAGGCTACCACACTGCTAGTGGTGCTACTGAAGATACAGTGCAGTGTCAGCCACAAGGATGGTCCTTCCAGCCAAGCTGTACTAAAAAACTTGGTAGTATTCTGCATTTTATTCCTTTCTAATCTATTGCTAATGTATATAATTCCACTGTCCTTGACAGTGGAATCCTGACCTGTAGGGCCAAACTGCCTATGACAGGCTGTCATTTGAGTACTCCTAAAGCAGGTTCTCAGCTGTAGCTGTGGGGAAAAACTTGTCAGGTTTCACATTATGCTGGCTTTGTGCATTTGTAAAGGTATGTAAAATGATAGATGTAAAATAATATATGTAAAATCAATCAGTAGGGATGAAATCACACTGTTTCACATCACCATACAAACTTTCTATCCCAAATGACGAGCGGAAAACTTGTGCCTAAACTGCATTTGTAGTTACTCGTTATTTACCACAATTTTGCCTGAGATATGGCCACTTTTAAGGTGTATCTAAGGGAAATTTTGGAATATTCGCAACAAAAAGAGCAGTTGACTACATGCCTGTGCTTTATGTCTTTGAGAGTCGTGCCAGGTGCCCAGGCTACATCACGGCAGCTACGCTGGAGCCGTGCAGGAGGTGCAGCTGAACGGGACGCTGCGGTACTGGTGCGAGCAGGGATATCGCACCGCGGCGGGGAACACCTCCGAGGCAGCGCTCTGCCTCGCACATGGCTGGGCCCTCACCCCCAGCTGCACCAGTACGTCATCCTCTCTGAAAACTCATTTATTCTACACGTAAAAATCGGCAAAGAGGCTTCTTTTGTCAGCTGGTGGAGAGAGCCTTCCTCAACTGGTTTTCACTGCTGTGTTTTCTTCCCAGGAATAACTTGCTCCACTTTGAGTGGAGTAGCTCATGGAGGTTTCTATCCCGTGAAGAAAATCTATGAAGAAGGAGATGTAGTTCACTTTTTCTGTGACAAACATTATTCCATCACTGGATTTGACTTAATTCAATGCTATAATTTTGGGTGGTATCCAGACCCTCCAGTTTGTGAAGGTACCCTGTTTTAATAGTTTTACTGTGTCAAATCTTGGAGACAAGCTCACACCTTCTTTCAAGAAATGCTCTATGAATACAAAATAAAAATGCAAGCTTTGTGCCAGTTTGTAGCCTAAATGTAAACCAAGTGTTAGTCAAAGGGTAGAGAGCCAAGGTAGCAGGAAGGGAGGCAATAGCAATTGGAACTACATTTCAGTGAATCTTAACAGTTACTGTCTCTTACTGTTGCTTCTCCAAGTTGTATCCCGGAGAAGCAAGAATCAATAGCTACAGGGAATTTTTTAGACCCTGAAGCTCAATTAACTGTGTTTAGAATACATGATGGTTTAACCAAGCCTGCTTAATCCTGCCTTGTGGGATGAGGATGTACCTCTTGAGAGGCATTAAAAATTACAGCATCAAAAATAAAATTTGTAACAAGGTCCTCCTTAGCTTGTGGTACTTTTCAGAGTTGTACAGCCTCCCCAAACTTTGTTTTGCACAGAATTAAATAAAAGTTTGTCCTGAGGACAGAAACACACCGTTAGCAATTGCTATCACTTCTCCCATCACTGGAGGATAATGGAGCATCTCAGTAAAGAAAGTTCCAAAAGAATGAAAGGTGAACCAGTTGAGATGATGTGCAGAAAGCAGCACAAAACAACCTCTACCACAGCTTAGATTCCAGCCCTGTGTTTATTCTCATGAGACAGCAGGAACTTTTCTTGAGTGAGTGCAGAGAAGGTGGAGATGCTCAGGAGGATGAAAACAAGGCTTAAATCTACTTTTGAGGATACAGTAATCACAAACTTAATTTAGAGATAGGAAATGGGCTGTGATTATCGCTTCTTCTGTAGCATTAGAATTAATACATAATCTGCTTTAAATATTATATGAATGGAGTGTATGGGAAATCTCTGTTTCCTGCAGTCCTATAAAGAACATTTTATTAAGTCTCTGTGGAGAAATTACAAATTTGTTTATAGGAGTACAATGACAGTACTTCTATTTTATATTTGTGGAATGCAAAATCACTCGTTTGTTCAGGTCTCCTATTGTATTAAGAAAATTAAGAAAATTTTATTAAGAAATTACTCTGGCTTAGCAAAAAAGCCTTTTGAGTGATAGACTTGCTTTGTGTATGTTGAGCTTACTTGTGTGTGTGGTTTTGGTAAGAGAGAAAACAATATGCAATTTTTAATTTATTTTCAGATGTAAAAAACAAATGTCCACCACCACCACTCCCTCATGGCCATATCAGCACAGCCAGAAGAACATACCATAATGGAGACAAAGTTCATGTACAGTGTACCTCAGGAGGGAGAAGATCTGAGGAAATCCTGTGTGAAGGAGGAAAATGGACATCACCCTCTATCTGTATTGGTGAGTGCTTTTGTGAAGGCTGACAACTGAAATGATTAGGTGAATTCAGCTGCCACCTGTGACATCTTCCCTGAAAAACTGGGATTATTACATTTTACAACGCATCGTGTCTATCTGTTTTAGAACTTTAAAATGAGCTGTTTCTGTGAAAACTGGTTCTGAGTCTCTGCTGTGGTTACAGGAACTGTGGATAAACAGGAATCTGGGGCACCACCACCATTCGAGGCAGATGCAGAAATAAGGGCAAGCCAAACACATCACAGTGAAGTTATGAGTAGGTGAACAATGCTTTTCTATTTAAAAGGGACTCTCCAATCCAATTATAGGCATTTTATGATTATTTTTATTCTTTCGCTCTAGGAAAATGCTTGCATGGGATACAGATGTCAATGTGGCCAATAAGTAAAAGGCTGTTGTTGCTTATTTCTAAATTACACCAATACGCCTGCTCTGTACTTGTAATTTTGTTTCATACAGAGCATTTACTTTCAGTCATTTTGTACCCTTTAATATTATTTAGACATGCAAATTCATGAGTATTTTGTCGTTCCTTTGATTAATACTTCCAATGGGGGTTCTTTGGGTTTATTTGAACCAGACACAGATGAAATGTTTCAAGTAACAAATAAGACTGTCTAAGTCATATAAACAGAACTAATCTGTATTGTGTATAAACAAGTAAGAGACAAAAGTAGGCATAGAGTAAAGTGTAGAGGGAAATAAAATGCATATCTGCAATTCAGAAAAGCAAGTGTAGAGTTCCTGAAAATTAATTTTGGAAAAGGAATTATATTTGGTTTAGATTCTATTTGTTTGCAATTTTTTTTGCTCCATCTAGTATTGGTCTAATCCTTACACCAGTGTTAACAGTGTTATAATCTAATCAAGACCTAATTGCCTCTCTCTCTATCCCATATCAGAAATGCAGCAAGATTGTGCCTCTCCACCTGTGATTAAAAATGGTGGTGTCCTGGGCCCATTATTGGCAAATTACAAAAATGGTTCCTGGGTAGAATATGCCTGTCAGCATTACCACTTTTTGGATGGGCCCAGTATGGTTTACTGTGATCACGGAAACTGGACAGAGCCACCAACCTGCTTAGGTGAGTCTTGGAAGGAAAAGCAAGGTTTGTCATATGTAATATGAAAAGGGAAAATTGGAAGGAACCTGTAAGTAATCTTTTCATTACCATCTTTTCTCTTTTATTGGAGTTAATAAAGATTCCAGAAATATGAGGATGAACCAAAATTAAATTTTTAGCAGGCCTCTCCTGCTGGGTATCCTCTGGCCTGTTCTTAAAACCACCCAGTTAAACAGATTCCTCTGTTTCCTGAGTGAGCTATTCTAGTATATAGCTGTTCCTGTTTCCTGGGAGGAGTCTCCAATTTCTTTCCTCCATATTGTCCATTCAGTTAATTTCTTCCTGTCTTACAACAGGTGATTAGAAGGAATGGTGTGGCCATTCCCAAAATGGCTTTTAGATACAATTAACAAAGAATTAGCAATGACTTGGACTTTTGTTTATAAATTTTCAGGATTTTTTTTTTTTTTTTAATCATGTGTCTTAATATCTGTTGTTTCATCCTAGCCTGGACTTTTAAATTTTTCTGTGCTGCTTTTATGTATGCTGCTCAAAACAATGTATTGAACTCCCACTAGAAAATTACCAGGGAAAACAGGAATACAAACAAGAGTTGTTTGTTTATCTTTCCTTCCTTCCTCTAATAAAATAATTCAATTTTGCTAACATCCTTTGTTAAATTGGCTCACCTTCCAGTTTTTAATCTACCATGAAAATGAAAATACACAATCAGTTCAGTTTTAATTGCGTATTTCTAAATGAAGAGAAGTACCTCATCCAGACTGAAAGGTCAGCCTTTTTGGATCTGAATACTCAAATTTAACAAATCCTGTGAAATAATGAAATCTCATTTCCTGTGAGCATTATTTGTCTTGTAAGCATCCAAATAAGCCCATCATCCTTTGCATGTTTCCTAGATTTCTTTTCAAAGCCTCTTGGATTACAGGCATTGCCACAGTGAGCTGTTCTACAGTTGATGCAGCAACTAAGAAAACATGCACATACTGTACTGAGTCCCAAGACACTACAAGTTGCTTTTTCACTATTCAGTGTTCCCTAGCTCTGCATTAGTTTTAAGGCTATGTACACAAATATGTGTATGTCAAAATTAGGGAAAGACAAATACGGCAAAATGCACTGTACCACACTGTCCCATCAAGAAGTAATCATACACCAAGTTCCGATTTTGTTTAACTGCAGCAAATGTTGCAATCTACTTGTGTTACTGATTTTCCTTTTTAGAAGGCTGCCTACGAAATGAGTAAACTACACATGAAATACAATATTCTCAACCAAAAAGACAATACAAGGTGCACAAAACAGCAGTTTTGCAAACATGACTGACTTGAAAACTTAATTTTTGTATGCTCAGTGGGAGAAAACTAAGCATAAATCAAATTATCTTATAAAATTTCAAACTGTTAAATATTGTCAACATGCTCTACCTCAAGAGACAAGTATCCCATTTATTATTATTCAAAAGAAAATTCTTTCTTTACTCAGCCCAATAATACTGTAGGAGGGAGCAGGTCAAGAGGAAGAAAAGCCCTTTCACTTGTTGCTCTTGGAGACAACACCATTTGATTAAGACCATGGCCAGCAGTCCTGTCCTTTTGTGCTTTTCCCTGTCTCTGATGGAGGCCAATACCAGACACTGACCTGCCCCAGGTTCTTCCACACGTTGGTACCCAGAGCCTTCACATCATGCAGACCTTTAATTGCCTCCTCTTTCTTTCTGGTCACAGAGGCATCTGCAATGTTCATCTCTAGCACGTCTAAGTGGGAAATAGATTAAATAATAAATTAATGGTAAATAAATAATAAATAAAATAATAAAATATTAAAATAATAAATAAAACAGAGCAGTATTCCAAAGAAAAATCACTGAATATATACAATGCCTCGACATAATCTTTTCCATGTAACCTCATTGTGCCATACTCCACTCTGTCTCAGCACATATTTATTAATTTGCAATACAGGTCACACTTAGAGCATTGAAGAAGTCACAAGTGACCTAAAACAGCTTCCTCAATGAGATCATTCTCTGCAAGATCTAGCACTCTGCTCCTTTTCCTTTTTCTAATTCCAAGTTATCCTTTCTCAAACACACAGCACACCTTTATGGAACAAACTCACATAACTCTAAACACAGCCTTAATACTAAGTAAATTATAGCATGTCATATAATCCTTTATCTGCAGAAGATCATATTTTTTATCCTCAACAATGAACAAAATAAACTTCTGTTCTTTATTCTCCATAGCATATCAGGAAAACTCCCATTCATTCATTGCTTTGATCTACACCCTTTTTTCTTTAGGATAAAATTCACATCAGGTGTCTGCTGTTTCTCTGGCATATAATATTATCCCCCTATCCAACCATAAGCTTTGAGGCACTATCAAATTGAATGTAATCTGTTCATCCTGCAAACATTTTTCTCCAGTGTGCCAGAACATGTCTGGACAACATTAAGAAAACAAAAGCATCTCTGACCCACCACGTTAGAAGAGCAGCATGTTTCTGGTCAGCAGCTTGGGATAACTAAAAACTTTAAACTTATGACCTGCCTGTTTGCAGGTGAGCTGTGTCAGGTTATCCCTGCAGGGCTGCTGCCATCTACAAATTATCATTTCTCTTCCAGCAATACTTTAGACCAACTTGGTCTGCACATCTTGTGAATAAGGTGAAGTTGCTTAACAAAAGCTATCCATGTCAAGATTTATAGTGTCTGAAAAAGCAGTGAAAAGGGTTAACACTTAAATTCTCTTGCTCCTTTCTTTTTTTTTCTTTTTTTTTTTTCTTTTTTTTTTTTTCTTTTTTTTTTTTCTTCCTCAGTTTTTGTTGCATTAGTTGGTTATTGCAAACCTCTCTTTTGTGCTTTCTATGCAGCTCTGACTCTGCCTCTTGGAGCTCCATGTGGTTTTTGTTCTAGTACTTGACTCTGCAAACCTGCCCCCGACTCTGCAGGGAGCAGCAGGCAGCGGCACGGGCCAAGGTGCGACTGGAACTTGCCCACTTCATTTTTCATTTCATTTTTAAGAAAAAGGCAGTTTGTGTGTCTGCTCCTATGCCATCTCCTTATAGCAAATAAACACACTGCGCAGCTTCGCTTCATCTCCTTTTTGTAGCCTCGCTCTGTACCAAATAAGCAGTGCACACCCTTACTCTGTTTCTTCAGTAGCAAACAGCGAAACTGCATGGCGCCACTCTATCTCTTTTGTAGCAAATAGAGTGTGTAGCGTTACTCCATTTCTTTTGTGCCGAATAAGCGAAGTGCATAGCTCTTGCTCCCTGTATCCAGCACCTTTCTTCTCTGAGACTGGTGACCAAAAAATTTGTAACAAAACGTCCAAACTGAATTTTCCTTCTAATGTTTGAGTCCTCATTATTATGTTTCCCAGTTCCTTACCTCTTCTGCACCAAATAAGCAAGGCATATAGTGCCCACTCCTCACATTTAATACCATCCTTTGTAATATTTGCAGCAGGATGTTCAGTATGCACTCTGCTGATATCTGAGTCCCCATTCCTAAGTTCTCACCTGGGGTGAAGCATTTGTTCGAAACTCATTCGGACTTTCAGGCATTCGGTCCCTTCCTGCTCAATTCTTCAGGCTTATGCCTGGCTCAGGTCTACAGGTTCTCTGTCCCCCTGGCTCGGTGCTACAGGCTCTCTGTCTGCCTGGCTCAGTTTTGTTGGGCTCCCCCATCTTACTGCTCTTAGGTGCGCAGCCGTCTGCCCAAATCATCTCAGAGTAACTTCAGTGTCACCAGATGACAGAGGAGGTAGGACTGACACTGAAAAAGGCTTCAAGCATCAGCACTTTATTGCTCTCCAGTACAGCCTTATATACCCTTTATCATCCATGCATTAAATCTATGCACCCTATCTACCCTTCTGTGATTGGTCAGCATTCCATGTTTCTTTACCTTCAATACTCTTCACCTTTCCTACACAGTTTTAGCCTACTAGGGATGAGGCTTGGCCGCAGCCCCATTCCCAATCACCAAAAACTCTGTGCCAATACCTATCAGAAAACATCAATTCCTTTTGCATGTATTTAGTTTTTGTTTTTACTTCAGCCTATTTCTTTCCATTTGCATTTTTTAGGCATCTGTAGTTCTTTGTCTTGCAAGATTCAAAAGCATTTTAGAACAATTGACTTGGGTTCTCTTTCTTCACTCCTACAAAAGGGAGTTAAGAAATCAATTAAGCTTTTTATTAAAATACACTTATATTTCCTAGAACCATGTACTCTCAATGTAACAGATATGGACAGCAACAAGTTAACATTGAAATGGAGACGGGAAGAATTAATTTTCCTACATGGAGATCTCATAGAGTTTGAATGTAAACAGGGATATGGTTTCCTCCATACTGCCATTCCATCTCCTGGAAGGACACAGTGTGACCATGGCAGACTGAAATATCCAAAATGTGTTATTGAAGGTAAAGCAATAATTTTTTAAATTGCATTTTTAATTAATCAGTCTTAGAGCCATTTAGAAATTATTTGCTTTGCTTTTTGTGTGGGCCTGGAGTCTGTTGTAAATAAGCAGTGCTTAAGCCTCAACAATACAGATGCACAAGGCAACTCTGTTGTTGGATGTAGCCAAGCTTGGAAAAGTGATTATCATGGGTCGGCACAATTTTGTTTTCTGGTTATGGAGAAACATGAAATGTTTTTTTCCCTGCCCTGACCGTGCAGTGGTTTTAGGGAGGGAGGACAGGGACCTTTCGAAAAGCTGGCTGGGATATTGGCAGCTAAGCTGACCAACGAGAAATGTCGATGCGACTTTGGAAAGGACATTTAAAACTAATCTGCCGCTAATGGCGCTCCCTCGCTTTGGAATCAGCCATGAGGTAACATTGTGGGCGGCCAGGCCCGGGTCGGGCCCTGCTGCCCCTCTGGGCGGCCAGGCCAGGCCCGGCCAGGCCTCCAGAAGCTGCTGCCTGCATGGAGAGCGGGGGGAGCCCAGGTCGGGCCCCCGTTGCCGGTTGGGCCAGGCTCAGCCAGGCTCAGCCAGGTCTCTGAGAGCTGCTGCCCGCATTTAGAGCAGGAGAAGCCCAGGTCAGGCCCCCGTTGCCGGTTGGGCCAGGCTCAGCCAGGCTCAGCCAGGTCTCTGAGAGCTGCTGCCCGCATGCAGAGCAGGAGAAGCCCAGGTCGGGCCCCCGTTGCCGGCTGGGTCAGGCTCAGCCAGGCTCAGCCAGGTCTCTGAGAGCTGCTGCCCGCATGCAGAGCAGGGGAAGCCCGGGTCAGGCCCCGCTGCCCTCTGGGCGGCTGAGCCGGGCCCGGCCGAGCCTCCGAGAGCTGCTGCCCACATGGGAGCAGCCCGGGTGAAGCCCTGTTACAGCTTTGTGGTAGCTCCGAGCTGGACCGCCCTGGATGAGACCGAGGGGTGGAAAAAAGGACATCTACCCGCTTCCTCCATCAGCACAGCTTTGCATTTTTCTTCAGCCCTGCAGCCCGGCTGGGGCACGCCACCCTTGCAAGCCCAGGCAGATTTAACTCTTTCTTAGCAACATAGAAATTTAAAGCACAATTCTTCCTTGAGAGAAAGAAGAAAGAAAAACAGAAGGTACATAGAAACAGCCACCATATAAAGTCAGTTAGATTAGAAGTGAAAGAACTAATAATATTAGAATAGCATTGAAGAAGTGGACATTTTCAACCGGACTTTTCTAAGGTAAATTAAGGAGAAACGAACTGTTCTTTGCAGCATCTTAGTATCGTTAGGTAGAATGCTGTTCTAATCAAAATTAAAGGCTGATGTAATTGAGATTTATTTGAGAGCTTTAAAGCCCCTGCTCCTGGGTTAAAAAGAGGTCTCAGCCTTAAAAACAAAGATGATTTTGGACTAGAAGAAGTATTCGTAAATAGCACCCCAGTTACACTAAGAAGCTCTGCTGATAGAACATCACAGTCTGTGAAAACTCCGGGTGGCAGCAGATGTGTGACATTGGGAGCACTGGACTATTTTGTCTTGTGGCAAACGTCTTCATAAAAAGATCTTAGTAAGACTCTTCTCCTAAAGTAATGGGTGGTTATGTCTAAATAGGGAAACTGACTGAAAATTCCAAGTTGTGTCTTTCTATGTTGTTCAATAAGAAAGTTAATAGTTTGTAAGAGGAAAGAAGTGTGTTTTAAAGTGTCATTCTGTTTTAGTTTAAGTTTTCTTTTTTTCTCATTTTTTTTTCATTATTTTAGTCTATGTTAATAAAACTATTTTTGTTCATTTTTAAGCTTAAGCCTGCTTTAGTTTTTTTCTCCTAATCTCTCCCTCCCACAAAAGAGAGAATAAATACTAAAACCCCTGCATTTATTAGTGTTTCCACCCGGTTTTCTTAAATTAAAACCATTACAGTGATACACCTGCCTTTGCTGGGCAAGGCTGTAGAAGGGAGGGGGAAGCTCTCCTCTGAGCCCAAGAAACTGAAAGCTCTGTAGAAAGAGAGCTGTAAAGAGAAGACCTTCGTGTTCCTTTAATTTTTGGTAAAGCTGTCAGTTTGTTAGTTTCTTATCCTTAAATGTTTTTATTGTTCTTGCAGCTGCTACAGAAAGATGTGGTTCTCCACCCTCTATTGCAAACGGAGCTCTTACTCTCCCAGCGCTGCCCCAGTACGACAGTGGTTCTTCAGTTCAGTATATTTGCTCTGACTATCATTTTTTGCAAGGCTCTGAGAGAATCTACTGCTCTGAAGGACAATGGACTTTGCCACCTGTTTGTATAGGTAGGTGTGATAAGTAAGACAAAGCAGCACTTACTTCTCTATATAATTCACAGCCTTGAGGAACAGCCTGGTAGTGACCTGTAAGGGCCATCTAGTCCAATCCCCTGCAAGGAGCAGGGTTGCTCAGAGCCCTGCCCAGTCTGGTCTTGGATGTTCCCAGGAATGGGGCAACCACTGCCTTTCTGGGAAAAGGGAAAACAGGGAAAGCTGTTCCAGTGTTTTACCACTCCCACTGGTGGCAATGCTTTCCACATGTCTAGGCTGAATCTACCTTCTCTTAGTTTAAAACCATAATCAGAAGCCCCTGTCCTATTGCTCCAGGCCCTACTGAAAAGTCTGTCCTCATCTTTCTCAAAAGCCCCTTTTAGGTTCTGGAAGGGTGCAATGAGGTCTCCCAGAATCCCTTTTTTTTGCCAGGGTGAACAACCCCAATTCTCCCCAAAATCAGATACTTATAAAGATGTTTATAAAGTGAGTATTGTCAGGTAGAACTTTTAAATCTCAATTTCAGTGTCTTCAGTGACATATGAAAGTTTTAATAGAAGCAAGTTAAGCTCATCTGGTGGGTTTCATTTCCTTAACTGTGGTTTGTCTGCAGTATAACAAGACAATAGGAAATAATTTACAGTTTTAGTGTAGCCTGGTCAAAGTATTCTGTTCCAAAAAGAATCAATTTATTAGCACTGATCAGGTCTCTCTTTTTTTAGAGCCATGCACTTTGTCAAAAACCGAAATGGAGAAAAATAACGTGCTGCTGCAAGCATTCTATGCAGACCAAGCTTACTTCTACCACGGGGATTATGTTGGATTTTACTGTAAACAGAACCATTTTGGAGCAGAATCTGGCACAACTTTATTTCAAGTACAGTGTAAGAGAGGACAGCTGGCATATCCAAGGTGTGTTGAAAGAGGAAAGCAAGAACGGACTTGAGGAAAGCCTATAGGGAAAGGTATGGAGGTGTTCTTTATCTCTTATTAACAGGTGAATTAGGGCGGCCTCGTGTTCTCCAGGTCGCTCCACTCAGCTTTGGGAAATGAGTGCTGAGTCTGAGCTGGAGGGGGATGGAAGGGAAAGGCCTTTGTAGCATGAGGATGAGCAGTGCAGCAGAGGGATGCAATGTGGGCATAGAGATGGAAAAAGCTGGAGGAAGGAACTGGACATCTTAACAGCACTCATGTCTCCCTTCACAGGTAAGGAGCCTCTAAAGGACACGCCTGAGGAACAATAGAAAACAGCAAGTATTAAACTACATATTTGAGGGAACTGTAAAACTACTTAAAACCTAGAAGTATACAGATTTTCTGAGAAGTTAATTATTATTTTTAAAACTATTGTCTTAAAAATTTTAAAGCTACTGTTTTAAAAATATTAAAATCCAAGTACTTTGTATGATTTCCTATGACACTTAAAGTTCTTGATACTCTTAAGGTTCTGCCTGAGAACAAGTGTCACTGCAGCTATGAAGAAAATCCAGGAATATGGACAATGTTTGCCTTGCATCCATTTCAGGCTGTTTTAATACAAAAGCTCCTCTAAGGGTACCTTCTGTCTTCTATGCCTAAAGTCATCTGTCTCTGAAATCATAGCATGTTTGGTGCTCAGTATGGGTTTCCGAGGCTTCTTCAAGAGTTACACGAATGAACAAAACAGAAAAAGAAATGAAAGCATTCAGGAGTAGACAACTTCTGCTTATTTAGTCAAACCCCAGTCAACAAATAGGTGGAAATAGAAAGGTTGATAAAAATACTTTATACAGTGTATATAACAGCAATACCCTGCCTGGTACCAAGCAACTGGGGGAAATGGACTGAAAGGGATTAAAAAGCCCTTGTGGGAACAGCTGCTGGAAGTAGAACTCATTGACCCCCATCATTTCCTCTGGATGTACACACAACACTCTCTCCTTGTTTGTGAAGGGCAAATTGAGCTGGGAGTGGCACAGACTGGCCTATCCAGGACCTGGACCAGGAACTAGTTTGTTGCTGTGTCTAATTTTGTGTTTTTATATCATATGTGGTTTGTTCCCTTTCACCCTCCCCATGGTGGTGATTTAGCCTGGGTTGTGTCCACCCATTAGGCTGTCAATCTTCCCTGACACATACCTCTTATTTCTGAATGTTCTCTGTCAGTCTCCGCTGCTACCAGCCCCTGCCTGGACTGCCCCTTGGGAAATCCCCTATTATTTGAGGCTCCACTGGTCTGTTTATATAAATCTCCTCACATTACCCTCCTCATCGGTTTGTGTTCTGTAAACCTTACTTTGTGTCCCTCCGTGGTCTTCTTCCTATTGGTCCCTTGACCCCAAACTCCACCCTGATTCTGTCCCTTGAAACCCACGGTCTTGCCATTGTTCGGGGTGTTTACTTCTGCACTGTGTGAGTTACATTATGATTTATGTTGCTATAATAAACGATCCTCGCACTGCACGTGAAGTCAACTTTGTTCCTTTATACACTGACCCTATGGCGATTGTGTGGGACTCTCAGGACCCTGGGGGTTTTGTCGCTCCCCTGACAAGTGCCATAACACCGGGCACAAAATTACACTAGTCCCCACCTTCACGTAGAAATCCCAGTTCCTTGCAGGCAAGATCTGGCTCAGGTTCCCCAGAAGAACTGGTTCTGCCTAGAGATTTCCTTGAGTTCTCCATAGGAGACTTCGTTTACTTGCTCTCTCTGCTCAGGCACTCAGGACACTCACCCGAGGCTCATTTCTGAACAAGTGGATGGAGAAGAGGTAGGAACAGACAAGGCCAAACACGCTTTGTGTGCTGATAATCAAATTAGCTTTAATTCTTGTCTCAGTATGCCACCAAAGCCAGCCTGTTTCCAGGACACAATTGTTAATAGAATAACAATGTGAGCAGTATAGAATGGAGAAAATGCAAGCACAATCCTTTGGCTGCATAAAATGTATATACATCTACAAAACTAGATCTAATGTGGATAATACGCAAACAACCATCCAATAATATAAACAAGAACAAATTCCAAGACACAACATTGGCAAAGCTGCAAACAAAGCACAGCAAAATGGGAAACACCAGGAAAAGCTGAGCTCAAATCACTAGGCTGGTTGAGGGCTCTTTGCATTTCCACAGCTGGGCTCCCTCACACCATTTCCATTTACCCAAGCCACTACGATCCTGTGTAAAGAGAAAAAAAGGGGAAAAGTCATGAATATCAATCCTGACGGAGCCCAGGGGCTACTCAGAGCAGTGGGCAGGCGATTTCATCAGAACAGCCTCCTACAAGCCTGCCCTCATGTCTATGGCAGTGAGGACTTACATTCACACTTAGGATATTTAATCACTCCATCCATGCACTGTGCCCCAAATTTCTCCCAATGGGAAACCTGCTGGTACCCGGGCTTGCACCTAAAGACAACAGGGTCCCCCGAGCGATAGGGACGGTGCGACTGGCTGGATGACTGCAACTGAATGTGGTTCCTTTCCATAGTGTTCCTATCCAGGGCACAGTTCCCTGCAAAAAAATACTTCTGTTATTTGCCTGTAGATCTCACACTGGACAACTGATGCTCTGTTGGCATGCCTTGAGCATCCTGTCCCAAGCAGTCTCCCATGCTCAGATGCAACAACAGAGCAGGGAAGCAGAAGAGGGGGTGACTTACTTCCCAGTGTGCACCGTGGGTATTTCAGTGTCCCCTCCACACACTGCACTCTGAAGCTGGAAATACTTGGGTCTTCCAAATATCCCTGTTTACAGCGGAATTCAATGTAGTCACCTGATGTGGAGTACAGCTTGTTTTGTGCAACCCATTTCAGCTCAATATTGTTTCTCTCCATATCTTCTTCTGATGCTGTACAGGCCACTTTAAAGAGTCAAGAGAAGAGTGTCAGCACTTCATGCAGACACACCATATGTAAGTGTTTTGTACCTAGAGCCCACCAAAGTTCTTCATATCTGAAAAGGTTCCAAGTGTGTGCTCTGCAACAGAAAACACGCTCCCATCCAAGCTAAAGAGGGGAAAAAAGCCCTGGGAGAAGCCTTGTCATACTGAGTGTCACACGGAGCAAGAACGAAGCACAGGCGGGTAAGACACCAGGCACCACTGAACTTCCCCGTACCTTTTCTGAAACCCCTCTTTCCCTTCTGCTCAGTGCTGCTCTGAATTTGTTTTCTCATCACGGAGGCAGCCCTGTCTTTCCCCAGCACTGCCACTCGTGCAGACCCATCCTCCTGGCTCACAGCCTGCTGGGTGGAGACATGTCCCCAGCCCTCCCCTCACAGGGAGGCTTCAGCCAACTCCCCTCCTTGTGGGCCTGTTGGCAGCAGAGCAGACTGCACAGGCTGACTTGAAGAAGAAACTCCTTTGGGACAGAAGGAGGACTCACTGCCATTCGGCCCTGCCAGCCTTGCGGCCCCAGCAGCAGCGCTGCCCTCAGGTTCTGAGAAGAAGACAAGAGGAGCAGCCACATGGCCTTTGGCCACCCAGCACATGCTTCAACCTACCCAGGCAAACTGGAGGGCTTGTCCACTGCCCATTAAGACAGGTGATTGTCGGAGATCCTTTCAAGATATAGAAATCTGGGCATTTGTATTCCACAGTATCCCCTTGTTGATATTCTTGCAAGGGGAAGACAAGAAGCTCTCCACTTTGAATGGCTGGAGGTGTGCCACATCTCCCAGCTTGTCCTGAAAGAAGTTTCCCAGTCAGAGAGGAAGCTCAACTGCAGAGAAGGCCTGGTCAGAAATACCACCCACACTATGTTGGCACTACTCAGAGAAGCGGAGGAAAGCAGAGAGAAAACCAAACATCTGGCAGGAGCAAGAGCTTCTCATTTCTCCAGTGCTCAGGCTCACAACTGCCAGCTCAGCCCATCTGAGCCCAGCTGAAGTGCTTGCAGCTGTCTGCAGGATTTCATCTTGTCCTGCATAAGGGCTGGCCCTTGGCCCTCTTTAGTGAAGCCACCTCGGTCACTCAGCTTGGTAAACTCAGCCCATCTGAACAGAGACCTGGACAAGTGGCCTTGTGCTGAGTGTGCCAGAGCCATGGCAGCTGGGCACCGTGAGGGCCCTGAGATGCTAAATGACAACGAGGCAGCTTCATGATGCTGTCACTGACAGGAGGCTGGATGGAGAGAGAGAGAAATTACCTTTGCACGTTGGCAGCTCTGACCAGTTCCCATTCTGGCACACTACAGTGGAATCCCCAGTCATCTTAAAATTTTTCCAGCACTGATACTTTGCACGCTCCCCAGGGATATACCGGGACTTTTTAATACCATCAATTCTACCACCAGCAATTTCTGGAGGAGGTTCACATGTCACATCTGAAAAGAGACACGGCTGCGGTCACCTTTGCAGTTATTAAGATGCTCATCTATACAACCACTAGTGAAAGGAATTAGCCTTGTTCAAGTTTGGGACAGCTTTTCTGCCTCAGCTGGGTCTCAGGAGTTCACCATGAGGAAAACAATGAGGTGTGGCAATGGCAACAGAGCCGTTTGGGCTCTCAGGACATGGCAGGGTCAAGAGGAGATTCTAGAAAATGCCAGTGTTTCTGTACTTATGCACAAGAACCACACCAGCCTTGTCCCTCCCCAGGGCAACCTGGCCTACCTGGAATCCACAGGAGTAGCAGCCAGACTGATTCCCTGCTGAAGTGCAGAGCTCTGGAGGGCTGGTGATGCTGGAGGAGCCTGTCAGCCTGTGCTGCTCAGGGCTGGGTAAGCAGAGCCAGCTCCATGGAGCTGTGCTCACCCTGCAGCCACAGATTGGGATGGAGAACTCTGGAGCACAGCTCCTGAATGTTCTTTGCCATGGGAATGATCTTTCCACTCCCATGGCCCTCGCAGATCTTACATGGTTTAGATCTTGGTCTCTGCTGGGGTCTGCATTTGTCAGAGTGGAGCACTGCAGAAGAAGAGCTGCTTCTCTGTCCTACTGCTGCTTCCTTTGAGCTTTGAACACAAGAGGGAAGCCCTTACGTGTCTGTCCACTAAAAGCCACTGAAGTGGTGGACACTGGGGAAATACCAACAGCATACAGGAGAATGATAGAGCAGCACATTTTAGGCCCTGCTGCTTCAGGGATGGTTTTGCTACTGATGGAAACATTCCCAGTATTTCTAGAAGCATCAAGTTGAATTAATGTGCTGTGCAAGGAAGCAATAGCAGGTTCAAAATTGGAGTAGCCAAAGAAAGCAAGTAAAAAAGGCAAAGTCTTTAGAGCATTTAGGTACTGGTGGCCTGTCTGCTAACAGGCAAGGGGAAAGTGCAAATTCTGCAGATTCCTACCTCTGCAAACTGGTGCTAGTGACCATTGACCATTTGAACAGAAGACGTAATTTCCACCTGTCATCTGAAAATTGCTTTCACACTGATAGTGCACTCTGGCACCAGGCAGATACCTCTCCTGAGGAGTGCTTGCAATGCGCCCATTGGGGATTTCAGGTGCAGCTCCACAGCTGACATCTGCCAACAGAGGAGGGTGTAGTGAGCGACAGAAGGGTCACATGACACGGCATTCCAGAGCTCCTGGTGAGCAAAAGCACTTTGAGTAATGTACGCCATTTTCTACAGGTAGAAAAGGAAGGTTTACTCTGATAAATGGTTTATTCTGCAATGCTTCAGCACCCAGTATTGTTTGCCTAAAGTAAGTAAAAAGAGAGAAGTCACAGAGATCAGCCAGCTGTGCTGCACAGCATTGTGTGCCACCAGTTTGGAATAGTGACATGATTTATTAACTATTTGAAGGTGCCTGTCAGCAACTGACATGCTTAGAGATGCGAAAATAAGGTCCACTACCCTACAGTTATCAGCTCCTTTGCAGCCGGCATGCATTCTTCCATAATGTCTGCCTGCTTGATTTCAACAGAGAGCCAGGATTCAGCTACCAGCTCCAGCCCACAGGGAGACGATTGCTTTGCTGATCTACCTTGCTTGTTGCTTCCCAGAAGCCAGAAAAATAGGTGTGGGTGATAGCAGCCCATTCAGAGTCACCTGTTGGCTCTACTGACCTGACTTACCTGCATGCCCAAGTAAAAATCATTTTAATTTACAACACGAAATGCTAAGAAGGATCATGGATTACTTAGAACTAGAACTGATACCTTCACAGAAGGGTGGTGCTGTCCAATTTCCCTTTCTGCAGATAATTTCAGGGGAACCAACAATCTGGAACCCTGAATCACACTGGTAGCGAACTGTTTCACCAGGCTCATAACGTTTCTTCTTTCTGCCTTCAAACTGAGCATTGGCAACTTTTGGAACACTTCCACATGGCATTTCTGAAAAGATAACAGAAATCTGATGCTCGTGCTACTGTGATACACATTGAAGAAGTTTACTTCTTCCATCAAACAGGTGCTTTAGAGATCTATTTCTAACATCTGCACTATGGAATATATCGCTATATAATAACAGCTAGTTAATAATTGTATAAAAAGTAGAGGATTAAATAAGTCATTCCCCCAAACAGACAGACTTCAGCTACTGAAATATTTCAAATCTGTTTCTAAACTTGCCAGAAAGTTCTACTCAAAGCTTTTGTCCCTTGCTACACTGACGTGATTTCCATCCCTGAGGCACCACAGCAACTTTTAGTCACCAGTGGACTCTGTAGAAAAGAGGTCCTGGGATCAGGAGGATATGCCTAGGACTCACCTGGCAGAGATATGAACAGAAAAAAGACTGCAAGAATATGAAGGAATATTTAAAAACTAAGCTGCATTCAGAAAGTCAGTTTTGCATCCAATCAGGATTACTCTGAAGATATCCTTTTCTTGCAGATTCCACAGCAAAATACAGCGTGGAAAAACACTCTCCAACTGATCAACCTCCAGTTTAAAATTCTTTCCATTTCATTGCTAAATGCACCTCAAAAAAAAAAAAAAAAAAAGTAATTTTTGATATTACCCAAGCATGAAGGAGCTGCAGACCATTTTCCCATAGAGCAGGTTGTCTCTGTTGGTCCATCTAACACGTATCCAGAACGAGAGACATATGTAAATCTAGCACCAGCCAGATAAATTGTTTTCCCTTCTCTTTCAATTTTAAAGTTTGGATTTTGCAGCCTGGGAGCATCAGCACATTCTACAGATTGTGGTGGCAAACATGGTCTTTCTGGGAAGCACAGACAATACAGATAAACAATAATACAAGACAATCCATATTGCAACTGTAACTAAGTAATAACTAATTTACAGAATACAGGACATTATTTAAGGCTACCAGTCAAAACTGAGACTCTCGTATGCAATATGCTAAACAAAAAATAAGCTCACAGCACTTGAGGAAATACCTGGAAATTGCATATACCATCTCAGATAAGACTGTGCAAATGAAAAGACCGCAGCTGTTTGCACCCTTTTTAGCAACTCCTGTTCTACTGCTTCCCTGCAGTTCCCTGTTCATGATAATCTTAGGTAAATAACTGCAGCCTCCTCCTCATGATGACTGCAAGTTAGTAACACAGATATTCATAACAAAATGTTGGAAAAGAAATCTGCCAGTACTGACCCACACAGTGAGGTGGTGATTGCCATTTCCCTTCTGTACAGGTTATTTCCTTTCTACCGATGAGCTGGAAACCGTCGTGACATGAGAAAGTTGCTTTACTCCCATCCCTGTAGTTTCTTCCTGCCGTTGTCTGCTGAGCACCAGACACCTGGGGTGGAGGTGGGCAGGTGCTCTCCTCAGCTAAGGACACAAATTCATGTTACAATAGTACAAGGAGAAAGTGTAGCAGTTCAGCAGAGATTACTACACAAACAACCAAGACAACACTGGTGCTAGATAACTCCAATAGCTATCTCAAGCTTTCATTAATGCTAGGATTATTTTGTTCTGCTTCAGAAACACCAGAGCTGCCTTCATGTGCTCATACGCGTTCAGTCACAGAGAAGACAGTCGTGGTTGCCCACACCAAGCTAAGATGGAGTTTCTTCTAGTCCCTCCTTTCTTTCTCACACAGCTGCACACTCTTGTGTGCTGTTCCTGTTCCTCTCTCTATAATGAACTATTTTAGGAAAACTGAACAAACATCTGGAGTTCTCATTTTATTTTTTCTTCAGCCTAAGCTGATAGAGGTAAATGAGAAAGCAAAAAGAAAAGAAAGAAATAGGCTAAAATCTTTCCACTCCAGGAATGAAGGACTCTTTCTGCCAAAGGAAAGGAAAACGGGAGAGAATGAGGTAGATCTAGGACAGAGATCTGAGGAGTCCGCTAGAGCTTGGTTTCTTGCTTCTAGTGGTTCCAGAAAACTAAGGTCAGGAGAGTGACTGTCGTACTTCCCCCACTTCCAGGGAAGCACCATTTCCCGTAAATCTGATATAACCCAAGTGAGAAACAAGGCAGTGGTTGTTCTATGATCACACTTTCTACAGACAATATCCTGCTCTGTCATACATAAAGGCAGCCCTGAAGACATTGACCTCTGGTGTGTGTTACATCTGGACAGCCTCCGCCAGGTCTGTGCTTTTTCACTGGCCAGCTCAGCCTTTTTCTCTCAGTTTCACTAGGAAGCAGTTGGAAAAATGGAGGGGAAAACATAGAACAGGAAAACTTTGAAGGTTTACAGGAAATAAAGGAACTTTGACTGGAGCTTGAGCTGTGTGCTCTGCATTTTGCATCAGGCTAAAGCCCTTTGGAAGAACTGAGCTTAAATTTATGATTGCATCTTTTCTCACATCAGAAGTGGCAGTGACAACCATTCCAATTGTCAGAGCAGAGAGCATGACGTCTGCCTTACTAAAGCTGTGCATCTCAAAACCTAGTTAATGGCTCAAACGATGGCCACAACTATCCTGTAGCATATGATCAAGCGAACATTTCTATTTCAGCCTACTGATACAGCAATGCCAAGAATCCTTAACACTGAGCATTTATCATGCCTACGTCAAAAGAAATGGTGCAAATGTAAAAACACACCTGGACATGCAATCTCTGGTGTCCATCTCCCAGACACACAAGTTGCCTGTTTAACCTTTTCATCAGTTAATGTACATGTGTAATGTATAACTTTACGGAACCCAGTCTTCCTCCGTGACATGGGATATTCGCCAGAGCGCACCAGCACAACATCCTCTGGAGTTACACATTGAGGGGATGCATCTGAAAAACAATAAAAAGAGCTTAAAAATAGATTTAGATCTGACAATGTGCACTGGTGAAGATGTCATCAGTTGTACAGAAGTTCCATGTGAATTTGAGGAAGAACTTTACTGGGTGGGTGCTTGAGCAGGGAGGTTGGAGCAAATGACCCACTGTGGTCCCTCCCAACCTTACTCATTCGGTGACTCTGCGAGAAGGCCTAATCCACATACAAGTGGTTTGGCTGGGACAAGCCTAACCCATTGCGGCACAATTAATTACTTACTTATTTAATTCCTTTTAATAACTGGCTTTAACCCCTGGGCAAGTGTCTATTTCCTTCCCCCTACAAAGCTGTAGGCGCAGAGTCTTCCCAGGATGAAGGACATGCTTCCATTTCGAAGGAGTAAATTAAACCCCCTTAGTTTTGATGTATGAAACTGTAGCATGTCTGGCTACGTACTGATGGCTGAAGTCCTTCAAATTCCGTATACAACTATGTTACTCTCACATCTGAAATTTTATGGAAACAGATTACCAGCACAAACAGGGAAAGGCTTCCATTCGCCATTAAGACATTTTATTTTCATCTCCTCAGTATTGTCAGAGCCTGGTTTACATCCACAAGTTACTTCATCCCTGTGGGAATACTGGCTCTGCTCTGCCTGATGCAGAGCAACATTCGGGATAGAGGAAGGCGATTCACATGGCATTTTGTCTTCTGTTGAAAAGAGCAGAAGAATTCCACAATAATACAGGAATCACATATCAATCACTGAAAAAACTTAAATAAAAATAACTGCATTTGCATTTGGTGAACCAAACTTACACCCACTAATTGTAGCAACTAAACTTCAACCCAGCTGGAAAATGTATCCTTTTAGCCAGGTTGCTAAATTGCTCTCCTGTCTTTTCCCTTCCTTTTCCAACACTGGCGTGATCCACAGGTAGTTCCAGTGGGCAGCACTTTCCCAAACGGTTGGTACATAAACCATAAAGAGTAAGGCAAACTTCAATTAATTCAAGTCACCTGAATCACTGATTCTGATCACTCACAATTATAATTGATCATACACCTGCACATTTGTAATGTGCCCTTTCAGTCAGAATTCTTACGAGAACTGAAACCCATGGCCAGGTCTCGCAGAGGACGGCAGAGCTGTCACCTCTCTGTGAGAACTGCAGCTCCTGCTTTGGCCTGGCACTGTTGCAGTGGTAGTGACAGCACAAGGTAATGGCTTGTCATGCAATTTTATCTTATTATTTTAATTGTGAAGTTAAATGGTGAAATTTAATTGTGAAAATATCTACAAAGCAATAGCCTGCAGGGAATCACAGACTTCTCAGAAGTAAGAGCGAGCTGTGTAGATTACCAATGCAAGAGGGAGGAGATGACCACTGTCCATCAATACATTCTATTTCCTTTGGTCCAACCAACTTAAATTCGCCGTTACATTCATATTGCTTTCTGTCCCCATGCTGGTACTGTTCCACGGAGCCATCAACAACACTTCCATTGGCAATTGCAGGGGGAGGTCCACAGCCTCTGACACTCGCTGAAATCAAGAGATCACATCTATGCTCAGAACTCAGTACTTTCACCACACTTCTATGTTAAGTACAACATAAAACAAATTGAATGCATCATTTAAAGAGACGAGAATCAGTGGAACGGGTTAAACGGGTCATTGATTTATGCCTTTGAGTATCTGCATTTGTGCTGGGCTGGACATCACAAACAGATACATGTGCCAGGCTCCCTTTTGTCTCTCACACCAATGCACTGCCAATGTCTGCTCTGAGAAAAGTGGTTGATAAAACCAACCCAGTTTTAAGGGAAAAGAAAAAAAAGTGTTACAAGAATGCTTACTTCAGTATTCTTAAAAGGAAATTGACAACTCTGCAAGGAATAACCTATGTCCTAAAAACCACTCAGCAATACATATATATACACACACACAATATATTAAAGGAATTCACTTTTAATGCAGAGAGTGGAACTCATATTAAGGGAGCTTAAAATGTTCCTGAGCTAAAGAGCCAAATATATGAAATAGACTTGTTTTTCAATGCAAAAGAGGCTGAGCAAAAAGAAGGATGACAGAGTAAAAGTCACCATAAAAGCTGATTGAGTGTTTAGAAAGGGAGGTCCCTTCCTTCTCTCAAGCTTTGTGAAAGCCTGTGCACCTCATGAGAGGGCTCAGCACCAGCACAGGGAACTCTTCTCAGAAGAGAAGAGGAAGGAAGTTGTGTTCTAAGTTAAAAAGAATGCTATGTACAAGTGGACATATTTTTCCTTCTGCATGAATGTGCTCATCCTACTAGATGAATTTCACAGGAGAATCCTTCACTGAGGTTCTTTTGTTTGGGTCCAAATCTGTGTCATGTCCAAAGCAGTTTTTTTCCTTCAATTACATGTGATCAGAAAAGAAGAGCATAGGATGCAATATCTGATGGGCATCAATATTAGGCAGCGGCAAAACTAGGACCTTTGGAACATAATAAGAGAGGACACTACTCAAATTAATCATTGCCATACCACACATTATTTATGCAATTTTAAACAAGACCAATTTTTTTCAAACATTAAAGTAAATAACCTAATTAATATTTTGTTCCAACCATTTACCAGTTCAGTTTCAGTACTGCAGAAGAATTACCTTTGCACAGTGGTGGTGATGGAGACCATCCAAAGTGGTAGCACTGGATAGAGGCAGGCCCCACCCTTTTGTAGTTTCTTGCACAGGTAAATTTCACAACATCTCCACTGTGGTATTTACCCTCTTTGGGAGTGAAATCTCCATTGCCCAATGGCGGCAGCACACATTCGATTTCTGTGGAGAAAAAATATTTTCATGTATAGCGGACAACCTACAGAAAGCACATGAAATGCTACTGGTTAGAACAAAGCCCAAGGGAGCTTAAAGAAAAAAGGTTCACAGAGTGTACACAGAGAGTGACACTGACTAGCAGACACAAAAATATTCACCATGGCACTGGGGTTCTGGACTCCATTCTCCATTTTTGCCACACATTGTGGTATCAGTTGGCATGTTATTTGTAGTTTTATATCCCTTCAAACAGGAATACTCAATTGTATCTTCAGGCATGAACACAGTTTTGATTGTGTGCTGAATCAAAATGTCCCCTGGTGCTTTACATGATTCTGTAGAATAAAAGAAAGTTAGTGTTTTTACTTACTCAGAAACACTGCCCTTTGGAAGCATCATCCCTGTAGGTATAGTTGAAACATCTGCATTGTCAGAATATTGTTGCAGAATATGCAGCATAGTCACATATTATCTATTGCATTAATCTTCCAAAATTTATCCAGAAGCAATAATTAGGATAAATACTTCTTCCCTACATTCAATTATTTCCTTTTGCTACATGTTATAATCATTATTATTACTTTAGGTGTCCCAAGAAATTGTTTGTACTGCTGTTCCCATGGTCGGTTGTGAGTCAGAAGAAAGCTACAAAATCCTAGTTAGAGGCAGTCTGAAATAAAAGGACAAGATAAAATAGTAGCTAAAGTTGGTCAATATGATGACCGACATAGAACAGAACAAGATTAAGTCTCTTACTGTTCTACATCTGTGTTCAGGTGAGGAAGGGATTTTGAAATAATGAATCCTATTTGTCTCTAGTTTGGCCACATTTCAATGGAGTTCTCAGGAGAGTGCCTCCATTCACAGATGGTGCTTCATAAATTGGGAGTAAATTTGAGCAAATGTACCTTGTATCAGGTAAGAACCACTGAAGTGGTCAGTGATTACCATTAACTCAGTGCTAGAGAGATCCAAAAAATATCCTTTACATTTGTTCTCTATTTCTTGGAGCCTGGGAAAGGTCAGTCTCTGGAGGATCTGCCCTCTGAGTCTCCCTGTGCCCAGTAACAAACCTCCACACAACAAGATGACAAATCTCTGAGGCCATAGGACACACTGGTGACAATGACAGGGAGCTCTGGAACCTGCAGCTACTCACTGATGCATTTTGGAGGTGGAGTCCAGCCACTCTCTTGGCACTGTGTGTGTCCTGTTTCTTGTCCTTCTGGAGTCACAAAGCCACTGTGACATTTATATGAGATCTTCTCTTTTAAATTGAATGTTGTCCTCAGCGAGTTCAAAAAACCATTCTCAAAATAGATATACTGGCATTTTTCTGAAAGATAGAGACAAGATTCCTTCCAAGTAAAGCACTGCTAAACTACATGCATAAAAATCACAGCAGGATGACAACAGATACAGCAGTAGGATTTAGAAAATTGCTTAATACATGTACATTTTTAATTCCATACATTGCTAATGCATAATGTTTAATATGTTATTTAAATGGATGGGAGACTCGGTTGGATGTCTGAGAGAAAACGTTTGTAGTATGTTAAATTCTTTACTGCTAAATCATTCTGTGAAGGAGCCTCTTCAGAAATTACTGCTCCAAGAAATAGTGTTAGATAGAAACCTCACCAAAACACAAGCACACTCACTTTTACGGGTACATCTCGGAGGAGGTTCCCAGCCATTCCTCATGCACGTGACTTCTTCATGCTGAGCTTGGTAGTCGCTGTTGCAGCCGTATCTGACTCTTTCACCTTCCTTGTAAAAATCGTTCCGGCTGCGGCGTGGGAAATAACCATTTTCCAGCCCGCTGATGTAACACTTTTCTAAAGAAGGAAGGAAAGTACATTCAACCACAGAAATTTTTTCAGCAAGAACTGAGGGAAGGGAGTCCTTAGAAAGCATTACTAACAAACAGCCTCCAAGCACCTTTCTGTAGCCTTGTATCGCAAAAAGACACCTGTGTGCAAATCGGAATGAAAGCGTGCTTTCTTTTGCTTTCTTTCAGCACCTTGTGATTAATGGACCACAGGAACAGAAGTGGAAGTCACAACATAAAGTGATATGAGGTGGCCTAGTAACCAAAAACCTCTTACCTACTGTTCACAAGCAAGCTTGGCTCGCTTCAGCGCTTCTCCCATCAGTTTGGTCTGGTACGTCTCTAAGATGTTGATGCATGCCCAGAGTGAACTGCAGTGTTTGCCTTCAGGAGATTTTATCAGCTTCGGGGAAGTGTAGCAGCCTCTCAAACTAGCTCTAGAGGTTTTAGCAACAGCTTAGCACACTGGCTCTAAGTCCTCCTGTCCCCCCAGAGCCCAGACCGCCAGGCAGATGGCTGAAGGAATGTTCTGTGGTGTTATCTGAGCGCCTGCTCCTTTCCTCCAGGCTGGGCTCCACTCATTTCCTGCACTGAGCACCACTCCACTGAGGGCAACAAGGAAAAGAGCAACCTTTTGTAATGCACTTTTGTGCCCTGCCAGTCGGTAGGAACGTTGCTGTGACTGAGGATGTGTGAGAGGAGGCCTCATCTCGCTGCTTCAGATAAATTTTAAGTCAATTTAATTTTAAATCTGAGTCAGTGTATTTGGTTCTCTTGCTGTTACGATGATCAGTTTCAGCCTATTGAAAACCTGTGACACCTTTTCAGCTCTAAAAGGTTTCCAAAGGGACCAAGCAATGCTTCCCAGAGAGGACGAAGACTTAATGCCAAAGTGCCCAAGCCACAGAAGGGAGAATATATTCCCTCAGAGCAGAAACTCTGTGTGTGTGCAGCTGTGGAGCAGAGGAAAGCATATGCTTGCATGTCACCCAGAAGCCAGAGAAGAGGAAGGTTTGCTATATATTTCTTACTCTAATGAATATTTTCAGAAGTGAACAATCGTCAAAACTCAATAGCATAATTTCAGAGTGTTCCCAGCTGGCAGGTTGTGCTCTGCAGATAGGAAGACAGTCTGGATGCACTTCCAGGGGTCAGCTAAAGCAGCCTGACTTTCAGAAACTGTTTTGTCCTGCATTCCATCAGAACAAGTTCTGCTGCACAGACCAGAATTGAATATATAGTGGAAATGTACTTACTCAGGCATTTTGGCTCTGGAAACCAGCCCCTTTCAGAGCAGGTGATTCGATCCCAGTATTCTCCACTGGGGGTTGAATATCCATTGAGGCAATAGTAATCTACAGTCTGTCCAAATCTTTTAGGAAAGTAATAGCTTCTGTAGTTCTCATATGAATAACTTAACTTTCCATTTTCTATAGCTGGGTAGTCACACGGTTTCCCTTGAAACAGAATGTAGCAGCAGCAATATCAACACATGCATGACAAAAAGCTCAGGACACAATATATTATTAATTCAGATTCAGCTTTGCCATCAATGTGCTCTCAGAAATGGACAGAACCAGGACTGCACACCCTGGCAGCTCCTCAGGAGTGCAGGAACAATCACATTCTGCTCCTGGGGTCTCTGTCAGTGCCTATAGCTGTGTTACTTCCCTCAATTCCATTTGCAACCACCAGAAATCCAGCCAGCGCTCTCAGCAGACGCCTGAGGGTGATTTGGCAGACCAAAGGTTCATATTCAATGTACAGCAAGATGTCACTGTAGAGAGTCTTGATTGATGCCTGTAGGTACTTATCTAATATCAGCTTACTGATTCAGGCTTTCAAACAAGAACCAAATTCTGAATACTTAGAAGCATGAAGGGCCTTTAAAGACCTGCTGAAATGAAGCCATACTACAGTTTTATCAGCTTTTGCTCTTAGGGTCCACAAGAATATCAGCTTAGAATAAAACCTGTGAATGTGAACTGGGCAAAACTGATGCAGGACACCGTTATTTAACTCTCTTTTGCCCAGAAGCAGCAGAACCCATTGCTGCACAAACACACGAAAGCCTGCTGTAAAATTCAGTGATAAGTGTCAGGATTAGCAGGGCTTCAGCTCCTTGATTCAGAAAGTGTTACCAGAAAAGTAGGACAAGCTGCTAGGAGGCAACTGAGGAGTTAGGTTTGCTTAAGAAAGAGAATTTAAGAACAGTCAGCAGAAAAGAAATAAGAAATGGAGATTAAAGAAAAAAACAATGGCAATTAGATGGCAATGAAAGAAAAAAAAAACAAACCAAAACAAACAAACCAAACCAAACCAACAAACAAACAAAACCCCAAACCAAAAACAAAACAAAAAAACCAACAACCCAAACAATCCCTGGGTAATAGGAGAAAAGCTTTTTAAATAACAGTGCTGAATATGATATTAGGTTAAAGAAATCCTAAAATAACAAAACCAAAACATGTAAAAATCCCAAAATCCATTACCAGAAGAAGAAATCAGTGTTGAAAATAGGGATAGAAAATGCAGGAGCATCCCAGATTAACTTCTGTAGGTTCCATTTAACTTCCACAATTTTGCTTTGTAACAGAGTGAAAAGATTTCAACCCCCAAGACACTTCAATATAAAAAATACTTTAATATTACAAAATTCTATTTGTGTAAGTGCCTCAAAACAGCTCAAAGACATTTCTAAAGAAATCTCTTCTGAACTAAAGTCTGAACATTTCACTATGACAATTTTGAGGCTTAGACAGGAATCAGCGACAGCTGAATTGTGATCATCAGCCATGTCACAACAGAATAGTATTTAAATTCAAAAGCAGTGTTTACTCAGCAAATGAAATGCAATGTGCATTAAGTGCAATCAAAGACACTGCACTTCATTTACGACGACTGCGTATTCTAGATTCAATGTACAATAGAATTCCGTGTATTTACCTTCTGCAAAGAGTTTGCCTGAACACGCTGTAAGCAGGAAGATAAAATAGCTTTTAAATCTCATCTTCATTACTGTCTCCAAATACAGTTTCCACCGCCTGTGAGAACTCCCTAAATATTACTTTTGTAAATAATTAACTGGATTTTCAAAGGTATTCAACAAATGCCTTAATGTTTGTGGTATTTTGTATCAAGTTAATTCACTGGAAAAACTATTTTCGTTTATATTAGTTCTCCAAATACCTTAGCACTAGACTGGCAGGATTCCATTTGACACACTTTGTCATCTCTATTTTATCATTTTACCGTGAAATCAGGCAACAAGCTTATGGAACAATTAAAACTTGCTGATCACGGTTCCCCACACAACCTCCAGAGTTCCAAGTTTAAAGGGCATTCTGTTATCAGATTATTTACCTTGGCTGAAATCAGAGGAAATGGACAATTCCCCCATCCTCCAGCCTAGCCCCTGTGTAAACCAGGCAGTTGCATGCTAGAGTTAATCATGATTTTGGAGTTTCTTACATGAACGACATAGCCACTATTATTACCTGTCGCACTGGTGTTGAATACAGGCCTCTCACAAGTATTATTTTAAACAAAACAAAACAAACAAACAAACAAATGAACCTCATTTACAGTCACCTCACTGGCTAATAGCTTTCAGTTGATTTAGCATCATTAGAGATATAATGCTTAAATTTAATAAAGTGAAGTAGCTTAAGAAAAGCTTTTCACGTCAAGATTTAGAGTGTCTGAAACATACTGCCATTCCATCTCCTGGAAGGACACAGTGTGACCATGGCAGACTGAAATATCCAAAATGTGTTATTGAAGGTAAAGCAATAATTTTTTAAATTGCATTTTTAATTAATCAGTCTTAGAGCCATTTAGAAATTATTTGCTTTGCTTTTTGTGTGGGCCTGGAGTCTGTTGTAAATAAGCAGTGCTTAAGCCTCAACAATACAGATGCACAAGGCAACTCTGTTGTTGGATGTAGCCAAGCTTGGAAAAGTGATTATCATGGGTCGGCACAATTTTGTTTTCTGGTTATGGAGAAACATGAAATGTTTTTTTCCCTGCCCTGACCGTGCAGTGGTTTTAGGGAGGGAGGACAGGGACCTTTCAAAAAGCTGGCTGGGATATTGGCAGCTAAGCTGACCAACGAGAAATGTCGATGCGACTTTGGAAAGGACATTTAAAACTAATCTGCCGCTAATGGCGCTCCCTCGCTTTGGAATCAGCCATGAGGTAACATTGTGGGCGGCCAGGCCCGGGTCGGGCCCTGCTGCCCCTCTGGGCGGCCAGGCCAGGCCCGGCCAGGCCTCCAGAAGCTGCTGCCTGCATGGAGAGCGGGGGGAGCCCAGGTCGGGCCCCCGTTGCCGGTTGGGCCAGGCTCAGCCAGGCTCAGCCAGGTCTCTGAGAGCTGCTGCCCGCATGCAGAGCAGGAGAAGCCCAGGTCAGGCCCCCCGTTGCCGGCTGGGTCAGGCTCAGCCAGGCTCAGCCAGGTCTCTGAGAGCTGCTGCCCGCATGCAGAGCAGGAGAAGCCCAGGTCGGGCCCCCGTTGCCGGCTGGGTCAGGCTCAGCCAGGCTCAGCCAGGTCTCTGAGAGCTGCTGCCCGCATGCAGAGCAGGGGAAGCCCGGGTCAGGCCCCGCTGCCCTCTGGGCGGCTGAGCCGGGCCCGGCCGAGCCTCCGAGAGCTGCTGCCCACATGGGAGCAGCCCGGGTGAAGCCCTGTTACAGCTTTGTGGTAGCTCCGAGCTGGACCGCCCTGGATGAGACCGAGGGGTGGAATAAGGGACATCTACCCGCTTCCTCCATCAGCACAGCTTTGCATTTTTCTTCAGCCCTGCAGCCCGGCTGGGGCACGCCACCCTTGCAAGCCCAGGCAGATTTAACTCTTTCTTAGCAACATAGAAATTTAAAGCACAATTCTTCCTTGAGAGAAAGAAGAAAGAAAAACAGAAGGTACATAGAAACAGCCACCACATAAAGTCAGTTGGATTAGAAGTGAAAGAACTAATAATATTAGAATAGCATTGAAGAAGTGGACGTTTTCAACCGGACTTTTCTAAAGTAAATTATGGAGAAACGAACTGTTCTTTGCAGCATCTTAGTATCGTTAGGTAGAATGCTGTTCTAATCAAAATTAAAGGCTGATGTAATTGAGATTTATTTGAGAGCTTTAAAGCCCCTGCTCCTGGGTTAAAAAGAGGTCTCAGCCTTAAAAACAAAGATGATTTTGGACTAGAAGAAGTATTCGTAAATAGCACCCCAGATACACTAAGAAGCTCTGCTGATAGAACATCACAGTCTGTGAAAACTCCGGGTGGCAGCAGTTGTGTGACATTGGGAGCACTGGACTATTTTGTCTTGTGGCAAACGTCTTCATAAAAAGATCTTAGTAAGACTCTTCTCCTAAAGTAATGGGTGGTTATGTCTAAATAGGGAAACTGACTGAAAATTCCAAGTTGTGTCTTTCTATGTTGTTCAATAAGAAAGTTAATAGTTTGTAAGAGGAAAGAAGTGTGTTTTAAAGTGTCATTCTGTTTTAGTTTATGTTTTCTTTTTTTCTCATTTTTTTTTCATTATTTTAGTCTATGTTAATAAAACTATTTTTGTTCATTTTTAAGCTTAAGCCTGCTTTAGTTTTTTTCTCCTAATCTCTCCCTCCCACAAAAGAGAGAATAAATACTAAAACCCCTGCATTTATTAGTGTTTCCACCCGGTTTTCTTAAATTAAAACCATTACAGTGATACACCTGCCTTTGCTGGGCAAGGCTGTAGAAGGGAGGGGGAAGCTCTCCTCTGAGCCCAAGAAACTGAAAGCTCTGTAGAAAGAGAGCTGTAAAGAGAAGACCTTCGTGTTCCTTTAATTTTTGGTAAAGCTGTCAGTTTGTTAGTTTCTTATCCTTAAATGTTTTTATTGTTCTTGCAGCTGCTACAGAAAGATGTGGTTCTCCACCCTCTATTGCAAACGGAGCTCTTACTCTCCCAGCGCTGCCCCAGTACGACAGTGGTTCTTCAGTTCAGTATATTTGCTCTGACTATCATTTTTGCAAGGCTCTGAGAGAATCTACTGCTCTGAAGGACAATGGACTTTGCCACCTGTTTGTATAGGTAGGTGTGATAAGTAAGACAAAGCAGCACTTACTTCTCTATATAATTCACAGCCTTGAGGAACAGCCTGGTAGTGACCTGTAAGGGCCATCTAGTCCAATCCCCTGCAAGGAGCAGGGTTGCTCAGAGCCCTGCCCAGTCTGGTCTTGGATGTTCCCAGGAATGGGGCAACCACTGCCTTTCTGGGAAAAGGGAAAACAGGGAAAGCTGTTCCAGTGTTTTACCACTCCCACTGGTGGCAATGCTTTCCACATGTCTAGGCTGAATCTACCTTCTCTTAGTTTAAAACCATAATCAGAAGCCCCTGTCCTATTGCTCCAGGCCCTACTGAAAAGTCTGTCCTCATCTTTCTCAAAAGCCCCTTTTAGGTTCTGGAAGGGTGCAATGAGGTCTCCCAGGATCCCTTTTTTTTTTGCCAGGGTGAACAACCCCAATCCTCCCCAAAATCAGATACTTATAAAGATGTTTATAAAGTGAGTATTGTCAGGTAGAACTTTTAAATCTCAATTTCAGTGTCTTCAGTGACATATGAAAGTTTTAATAGAAGCAAGTTAAGCTCATCTGGTGGGTTTCATTTCCTTAACTGTGGTTTGTCTGCAGTATAACAAGACAATAGGAAATAATTTACAGTTTTAGTGTAGCCTGGTCAAAGTATTCTGTTCCAAAAAGAATCAATTTATTAGCACTGATCAGGTCTCTCTTTTTTTAGAGCCATGCACTTTGTCAAAAACCGAAATGGAGAAAAATAACGTGCTGCTGCAAGCATTCTATGCAGACCAAGCTTACTTCTACCACGGGGATTATGTTGGATTTTACTGTAAACAGAACCATTTTGGAGCAGAATCTGGCACAACTTTATTTCAAGTACAGTGTAAGAGAGGACAGCTGGCATATCCAAGGTGTGTTGAAAGAGGAAAGCAAGAACGGACTTGAGGAAAGCCTATAGGGAAAGGTATGGAGGTGTTCTTTATCTCTTATTAACAGGTGAATTAGGGCGGCCTCGTGTTCTCCAGGTCGCTCCACTCAGCTTTGGGAAATGAGTGCTGAGTCTGAGCTGGAGGGGGATGGAAGGGAAAGGCCTTTGTAGCATGAGGATGAGCAGTGCAGCAGAGGGATGCAATGTGGGCATAGAGATGGAAAAAGCTGGAGGAAGGAGCTGGACATCTTAACAGCACTCATGTCTCCCTTCACAGGTAAGGAGCCTCTAAAGGACACGCTTGAGGAACAATAGAAAACAGCAAGTATTAAACTACATATTTGAGGGAACTGTAAAACTACTTAAAACCTAGAAGTATACAGATTTTCTGAGAAGTTAATTATTATTTTTAAAACTATTGTCTTAAAATTTTTAAAGCTACTGTTTTAAAAATATTAAAATCCAAGTACTTTGTATGATTTCCTATGACACTTAAAGTTCTTGATACTCTTAAGGTTCTGCCTGAGAACAGGTGTCACTGCAGCTATGAAGAAAATCCAGGAATATGGACAATGTTTGCCTTGCATCCATTTCAGGCTGTTTTAATACAAAAGCTCCTCTAAGGGTACCTTCTGTCTTCTATGCCTAAAGTCATCTGTCTCTGAAATCATAGCATGTTTGGTGCTCTGTATGGGTTTCCGAGGCTTCTTCAAGAGTTAAACGAATGAACAAAACAGAAAAAGAAATGAAAGCATTCAGGAGTAGACAACTTCTGCTTATTTAGTCAAACCCCAGTCAACCAATAGGTGGAAATAGAAAGGTTGATAAAAATACTTTATACAGTGTATATAACAGCAATACCCTGCCTGGTACCAAGCAACCGGGGGAAATGGACTGAAAGGGATTAAAAAGCCCTTGCGGGAACAGCTGCTGGAAGTAGAACTCATTGACCCCCATCATTTCCTCTGGATGTACACACAACACTCTCTCCTTGTTTGTGAAGGGCAAATTGAGCTGGGAGTGGCACCGACTGGCCTATCCAGGACCTGGACCAGGAACTAATTTGTTGCTGTGTCTAATTTTGTGTTTTTATATCATATGTGGTTTGTTCCCTTTCACCCTCCCCATGGTGGTGATTTAGCCTGGGTTGTGTCCACCCATTAGGCTGTCAATCTTCCCTGACACATACCTCTTATTTCTGAATGTTCTCTGTCAGTCTCCGCTGCTACCAGCCCCTGCCTGGACTGCCCCTTGGGAAATCCCCTATTATTCGAGGCTCCACTGGTCTGTTTATATAAATCTCCTCACATTACCCTCCTCATCGGTTTGTGTTCTGTAAACCTTACTTTGTGTCCCTCCGTGGTCTTCTCCCTATTGGTCCCTTGACCCCAAACTCCACCCTGATTCTGTCCCTTGAAACCCACGGTCTTGCCATTGTTCGGGGTGTTTACTTCTGCACTGTGTGAGTTACATTATGATTTATGTTGCTATAATAAACGATCCTCACACTGCACGTGAAGTCAACTTTGTTCCTTTATACACTGACCCTATGGCGATTGTGTGGGACTCTCAGGAACCTGGGGGTTTTGTCGCTCCCCTGACAAGTGCCATAACACCGGGCACAAAATTACACTAGTCCCCACCTTCACGTAGAAATCCCAGTTCCTTGCAGGCAAGATCTGGCTCAGGTTCCCCAGAAGAACTGGTTCTGCCTAGAGATTTCCTTGAGTTCTCCATAGGAGACTTCATTTACTTGCTCTCTCTGCTCAGGCACTCAGGACACTCACCCGAGGCTCATTTCTGAACAAGTGGATGGAGAAGAGGTAGGAACAGACAAGGCCAAACACGCCTTGTGTGCTGATAATCAAATTAGCTTTAATTCTTGTCTCAGTATGCCACCAAAGCCAGCCTGTTTCCAGGACACAATTGTTAATAGAATAACAATGTGAGCAGTATAGAATGGAGAAAATGCAAGCACAATCCTTTGGCTGCATAAAATGTATATACATCTACAAAACTAGATCTAATGTGGATAATACGCAAACAACCATCCAATAATATAAACAAGAACAAATTCCAAGACACAACATTGGCAAAGCTGCAAACAAAGCACAGCAAAATGGGAAACACCAGGAAAATGACTGAGCTCAAATCACTAGGCTGGTTGAGGGCTCTTTGCATTTCCACAGCTGGGCTCCCTCACACCATTTCCATTTACCCAAGCCACTACGATCCTGTGTAAAGAGAAAAAAAGGGGAAAAGTCATGAATATCAATCCTGACGGAGCCCAGGGGCTACTCAGAGCAGTGGGCAGGCAATTTCATCAGAACAGCCTCCTACAAGCCTGCCCTCATGTCTATGGCAGTGAGGACTTACATTCACACTTAGGATATTTAATCACTCCATCCATGCACTGTGCCCCAAATTTCTCCCAATGGGAAACCTGCTGGTACCCGGGCTTGCACCTAAAGACAACAGGGTCCCCCGAGCGATAGGGACGGTGTGACTGGCTGGATGACTGCAACTGAATGTGGTTCCTTTCCATAGTGTTCCTATCCAGGGCACAGTTCCCTGCAAAACAATACTTCCGTTATTTGCCTGTAGATCTCACACTGGACAACTGATGCTCTGTTGGCATGCCTTGAGCATCCTGTCCCAAGCAGTCTCCCATGCTCAGATGCAACAACAGAGCAGGGAAGCAGAAGAGGGGGTGACTTACTTCCCAGTGTGCACCGTGGGTATTTCAGTGTCCCCTCCACACACTGCACTCTGAAGCTGGAAATACTTGGGTCTTCCAAATATCCCTGTTTACAGCGGAATTCAATGTAGTCACCTGATGTGGAGTACAGCTTGTTTTGTGCAACCCATTTCAGCTCAATATTGTTTCTCTCCATATCTTCTTCTGATGCTGTACAGGCCACTTTAAAGAGTCAAGAGAAGAGTGTCAGCACTTCATGCAGACACACCATATGTAAGTGTTTTGTACCTAGAGCCCACCAAAGTTCTTCATATCTGAAAAGGTTCCAAGTATGTGCTCTGCAACAGAAAACACGCTCCCATCCAAGCTAAAGTGGGGAAAAAAGCCCTGGGAGAAGCCTTGTCATACTGAGTGTCACACGGAGCAAGAACGAAGCACAGGCGGGTAAGACACCAGTCACCACTGAACTTCCCCGTACCTTTTCTGAAACCCCTCTTTCCCTTCTGCTCAGTGCTGCTCTGAATTTGTTTTCTCATCACGGAGGCAGCCCTGTCTTTCCCCAGCACTGCCACTCGTGCAGACCCATCCTCCTGGCTCACAGCCTGCTGGGTGGAGACATGTCCCCAGCCCTCCCCTCACAGGGAGGCTTCAGCCAACTCCCCTCCTTGTGGGCCTGTTGGCAGCAGAGCAGACTGCACAGGCTGACTTGAAGAAGAAACTCCTTTGGGACAGAAGGAGGACTCACTGCCATTCGGCCCTGCCAGCCTTGCGGCCCCAGCAGCAGCGCTGCCCTCAGGTTCTGAGAAGAAGACAAGAGGAGCAGCCACATGGCCTTTGGCCACCCAGCACATGCTTCAACCTACCCAGGCAAACTGGAGGGCTTGTCCACTGCCCATTAAGACAGGTGATTGTCGGAGATCCTTTCAAGATATAGAAATCTGGGCATTTGTATTCCACAGTATCCCCTTGTTGATATTCTTGCAAGGGGAAGACAAGAAGCTCTCCACTTTGAATGGCTGGAGGTGTGCCACATCTCCCAGCTTGTCCTGAAAGAAGTTTCCCAGTCAGAGAGGAAGCTCAACTGCAGAGAAGGCCTGGTCAGAAATACCACCCACACTATGTTGGCACTACTCAGAGAAGCGGAGGAAAGCAGAGAGAAAACCAAACATCTGGCAGGAGCAAGAGCTTCTCATTTCTCCAGTGCTCAGGCTCACAACTGCCAGCTCAGCCCATCTGAGCCCAGCTGAAGTGCTTGCAGCTGTCTGCAGGATTTCATCTTGTCCTGCATAAGGGCTGGCCCTTGGCCCTCTTTAGTGAAGCCACCTCGGTCACTCAGCTTGGTAAACTCAGCCCATCTGAACGGAGACCTGGACAAGTGGCCTTGTGCTGAGTGTGCCAGAGCCATGGCAGCTGGGCACCGTGAGGGCCCTGAGATGCTAAATGACAACGAGGCAGCTTCATGATGCTGTCACTGACAGGAGGCTGGATGGAGAGAGAGAGAAATTACCTTTGCACGTTGGCAGCTCTGACCAGTTCCCATTCTGGCACACTACAGTGGAATCCCCAGTCATCTTAAAATTTTTCCAGCACTGATACTTTGCACGCTCCCCAGGGATATACCGGGACTTTTTAATACCATCGATTCTACCACCAGCAATTTCTGGAGGAGGTTCACATGTCACATCTGAAAAGAGACACGGCTGCGGTCACCTTTGCAGTTATTAAGATGCTCATCTATACAACCACTAGTGAAAGGAATTAGCCTTGTTCAAGTTTGGGACAGCTTTTCTGCCTCAGCTGGGTCTCAGGAGTTCACCATGAGGAAAACAATGAGGTGTGGCAATGGCAACAGAGCCGTTTGGGCTCTCAGGACATGGCAGGGTCAAGAGGAGATTCTAGAAAATGCCAGTGTTTCTGTACTTATGCACAAGAACCACACCAGCCTTGTCCCTCCCCAGGGCAACCTGGCCTACCTGGAATCCACAGGAGTAGCAGCCAGACTGATTCCCTGCTGAAGTGCAGAGCTCTGGAGGGCTGGTGATGCTGGAGGAGCCTGTCAGCCTGTGCTGCTCAGGGCTGGGTAAGCAGAGCCAGCTCCATGGAGCTGTGCTCACCCTGCAGCCACAGATTGGGATGGAGAACTCTGGAGCACAGCTCCTGAATGTTCTTTGCCATGGGAATGATCTTTCCACTCCCATGGCCCTAGCAGATCTTACATGGTTTAGATCTTGGTCTCTGCTGGGGTCTGCATTTGTCAGAGTGGAGCACTGCAGAAGAAGAGCTGCTTCTCTGTCCTACTGCTGCTTCCTTTGAGCTTTGAACACAAGAGGGAAGCCCTTACGTGTCTGTCCACTAAAAGCCACTGAAGTGGTGGACACTGGGGAAATACCAACAGCATACAGGAGAATGATAGAGCAGCACATTTTAGGCCCTGCTGCTTCAGGGATGGTTTTGCTACTGATGGAAACATTCCCAGTATTTCTAGAAGCATCAAGTTGAATTAAAGTGCTGTGCAAGGAAGCAATAGCAGGTTCAAAATTGGAGTAGCCAAAGAAAGCAAGTAAAAAAGGCAAAGTCTTTAGAGCATTTAGGTACTGGTGGCCTGTCTGCTAACAGGCAAGGGGAAAGTGCAAATTCTGCAGATTCCTACCTCTGCAAACTGGTGCTAGTGACCATTGACCATTTGAACAGAAGACGTAATTTCCACCTGTCATCTGAAAATTGCTTTCACACTGATAGTGCACTCTGGCACCGGGCAGATACCTCTCCTGAGGAGTGCTTGCAATGCGCCCATTGGGGATTTCAGGTGCAGCTCCACAGCTGACATCTGCCAACAGAGGAGGGTGTAGTGAGCGACAGAAGGGTCACATGACACGGCATTCCAGAGCTCCTGGTGAGCAAAAGCACTTTGAGTAATGTACGCCATTTTCTACAGGTAGAAAAGGAAGGTTTACTCTGATAAATGGTTTATTCTGCAATGCTTCAGCACCCAGTATTGTTTGCCTAAAGTAAGTAAAAAGAGAGAAGTCACAGAGATCAGCCAGCTGTGCTGCACAGCGTTGTGTGCCACCAGTTTGGAATAGTGACATGATTTATTAACTATTTGAAGGTGCCTGTCAGCAACTGACATGCTTAGAGATGCGAAAATAAGGTCCACTACCCTACAGTTATCAGCTCCTTTGCAGCCGGCATGCATTCTTCCATAATGTCTGCCTGCTTGATTTCAACAGAGAGCCAGGATTCAGCTACCAGCTCCAGCCCACAGGGAGACGATTGCTTTGCTGATCTACCTTGCTTGTTGCTTCCCAGAAGCCAGAAAAATAGGTGTGGGTGATAGCAGCCCATTCAGAGTCACCTGTTGGCTCTACTGACCTGACTTACCTGCATGCCCAAGTAAAAATCATTTTAATTTACAACACGAAATGCTAAGAAGGATCATGGATTACTTAGAACTAGAACTTATACCTTCACAGAAGGGTGGTGCTGTCCAATTTCCCTTTCTGCAGATAATTTCAGGGGAACCAACAATCTGGAACCCTGAATCACACTGGTAGCGAACTGTTTCACCAGGCTCATAACGTTTCTTCTTTCTGCCTTCAAACTGAGCATTGGCAACTTTTGGAACACTTCCACATGGCATTTCTGAAAAGATAACAGAAATCTGATGCTTGTGCTACTGTGATACACATTGAAGAAGTTTACTTCTTCCATCAAACAGATGCTTTAGAGATCTATTTCTAACATCTGCACAGTCATCTGCTGACAGTGGAATATATCGCTATATAATAACAGCTAGTTAATAATTGTATAAAAAGTAGAGGATTAAATAAGTCATTCCCCCAAACAGACAGACTTCAGCTACTGAAATATTTCAAATCTGTTTCTAAACTTGCCAGAAAGTTCTACTCAAAGCTTTTGTCCCTTGCTACACTGACGTGATTTCCATCCCTGAGGCACCACAGCAACTTTTAGTCACCAGTGGACTCTGTAGAAAAGAGGTCCTGGGATCAGGAGGATATGCCTAGGACTCACCTGGCAGAGATATGAACAGAAAAAAAACTGCAAGAATATGAAGGAATATTTAAAAACTAAGCTGCATTCAGAAAGTCAGTTTTGCATCCAATCAGGATTACTCTGAAGATATCCTTTTCTTGCAGATTCCACAGCAAAATACAGCGTGGAAAAACACTTTCCAACTGATCAACCTCCAGTTTAAAATTCTTTCCATTTCATTGCTAAATGCACCTCAAAAAAAAAAAAAAAAGTAATTTTTGATATTACCCAAGCATGAAGGAGCTGCAGACCATTTTCCCATAGAGCAGGTTGTCTCTGTTGGTCCATCTAACACGTATCCAGAACGAGAGACATATGTAAATCTAGCACCAGCCAGATAAATTGTTTTCCCTTCTCTTTCAATTTTAAAGTTTGGATTTTGCAGCCTGGGAGCATCAGCACATTCTACAGATTGTGGTGGCAAACATGGTCTTTCTGGGAAGCACAGATAATACAGATAAACAATAATACAAGACAATCCATATTGCAACTGTAACTAAGTAATAACTAATTTACAGAATACAGGGACATTATTTAAGGCTACCAGTCAAAACTGAGACTCTCGTATGCAATATGCTAAACAAAAAATAAGCTCACAGCACTTGAGGAAATACCTGGAAATTGCATATACCATCTCAGATAAGACTGTGCAAATGAAAAGACCGCAGCTGTTTGCACCCTTTTTAGCAACTCCTGTTCTACTGCTTCCCTGCAGTTCCCTGTTCATGATAATCTTAGGTAAATAACTGCAGCCTCCTCCTCATGATGACTGCAAGTTAGTAACACAGATATTCATAACAAAATGTTGGAAAAGAAATCTGCCAGTACTGACCCACACAGTGAGGTGGTGATTGCCATTTCCCTTCTGTACAGGTTATTTCCTTTCTACCGATGAGCTGGAAACCGTCGTGACATGAGAAAGTTGCTTTACTCCCATCCCTGTAGTTTCTTCCTGCCGTTGTCTGCTGAGCACCAGACACCTGGGGTGGAGGTGGGCAGGTGCTCTCCTCAGCTAAGGACACAAATTCATGTTACAATAGTACAAGGAGAAAGTGTAGCAGTTCAGCAGAGATTACTACACAAACAACCAAGACAACACTGGTGCTAGATAACTCCAATAGCTATCTCAAGCTTTCATTAATGCTAGGATTATTTTGTTCTGCTTCAGAAACACCAGAGCTGCCTTCATGTGCTCATACGCGTTCAGTCACAGAGAAGACAGTCGTGGTTGCCCACACCAAGCTAAGATGGAGTTTCTTCTAGTCCCTCCTTTCTTTCTCACACAGCTGCACACTCTTGTGTGCTGTTCCTGTTCCTCTCTCTATAATGAACTATTTTAGGAAAACTGAACAAACATCTGGAGTTCTCATTTTATTTTTTTCTTCAGCCTAAGCTGATAGAGGTAAATGAGAAAGCAAAAAGAAAAGAAAGAAATAGGCTAAAATCTTTCCACTCCAGGAATGAAGGACTCTTTCTGCCAAAGGAAAGGAAAACGGGAGAGAATGAGGTAGATCTAGGACAGAGATCTGAGGAGTCCGCTAGAGCTTGGTTTCTTGCTTCTAGTGGTTCCAGAAAACTAAGGTCAGGAGAGTGATTGTCGTACTTCCCCCACTTCCAGGGAAGCACCATTTCCCGTAAATCTGATATAACCCAAGTGAGAAACAAGGCAGTGGTTGTTCTATGATCACACTTTCTACAGACAATATCCTGCTCTGTCATACATAAAGGCAGCCCTGAAGACATTGACCTCTGGTGTGTGTTACATCTGGACAGCCTCCGCCGGGTCTGTGCTTTTTCACTGGCCAGCTCAGCCTTTTTCTCTCAGTTTCACTAGGAAGCAGTTGGAAAAATGGAGGGGAAAACATAGAACAGGAAAACTTTGAAGGTTTACAGGAAATAAAGGAACTTTGACTGGAGCTTGAGCTGTGTGCTCTGCATTTTGCATCAGGCTAAAGCCCTTTGGAAGAACTGAGCTTAAATTTATGATTGCATCTTTTCTCACATCAGAAGTGGCAGTGACAACCATTCCAATTGTCAGAGCAGAGAGCATGACGTCTGCCTTACTAAAGCTGTGCATCTCAAAACCTAGTTAATGGCTCAAACGATGGCCACAACTATCCTGTAGCATATGATCAAGCGAACATTTCTATTTCAGCCTACTGATACAGCAATGCCAAGAATCCTTAACACTGAGCATTTATCATGCCTACGTCAAAAGAAATGGTGCAAATGTAAAAACACACCTGGACATGCAATCTCTGGTGTCCATCTCCCAGACACACAAGTTGCCTGTTTAACCTTTTCATCAGTTAATGTACATGTGTAATGTATAACTTTACGGAACCCAGTCTTCCTCTGTGACATGGGATATTCACCAGAGTGCACCAGCACAACATCCTCTGGAGTTACACATTGAGGGGATGCATCTGAAAAACAATAAAAAGAGCTTAAAAATAGATTTAGATCTGACAATGTGCACTGGTGAAGATGTCATCAGTTGTACAGAAGTTCCATGTGAATTTGAGGAAGAACTTTACTGGGTGGGTGCTTGAGCAGGGAGGTTGGAGCAGATGACCCACTGTGGTCCCTCCCAACCTTACTCATTCGGTGACTCTGCGAGAAGGCCTAATCCACATACAAGTGGTTCGGCTGGGACAAGCCTAACCCATTGCGGCACAATTAATTACTTACTTATTTAATTCCTTTTAATAACTGGCTTTAACCCCTGGGCAAGTGTCTATTTCCTTCCCCCTACAAAGCTGTAGGCGCAGAGTCTTCCCAGGATGAAGGACATGCTTCCATTTCGAAGGAGTAAATTAAACCCCCTTAGTTTTGATGTATGAAACTGTAGCATGTCTGGCTATGTACTGATGGCTGAAGTCCTTCAAGTTCCGTATACAACTATGTTACTCTCACATCTGAAATTTTATGGAAACAGATTACCAGCACAAACAGGGAAAGGCTTCCATTCGCCATTAAGACATTTTATTTTCATCTCCTCAGTATTGTCAGAGCCTGGTTTACATCCACAAGTTACTTCATCCCCGTGGGAATACTGGCTCTGCTCTGCCTGATGCAGAGCAACATTCGGGATAGAGGAAGGCGATTCACATGGCATTTTGTCTTCTGTTGAAAAGAGCAGAAGAATTCCACAATAATACAGGAATCACATATCAGTCGCTGAAAAAACTTAAATAAAAATAACTGCATTTGCATTTGGTGAACCAAACTTACACCCACTAATTGTAGCAACTAAACTTCAACCCAGCTGGAAAATGTATCCTTTTAGCCAGGTTGCTAAATTGCTCTCCTGTCTTTTCCCTTCCTTTTCCAACACTGGCGTGATCCACAGGTAGTTCCAGTGGGCAGCACTTTCCCAAACGGTTGGTACATAAACCATAAAGAGTAAGGCAAACTTCAATTAATTCAAGTCACCTGAATCACTGATTCTGATCACTCACAATTATAATTGATCATACACCTGCACATTTGTAATGTGCCCTTTCAGTCAGAATTCTTACGAGAACTGAAACCCATGGCCAGGTCTCGCAGAGGACGGCAGAGCTGTCACCTCTCTGTGAGAACTGCAGCTCCTGCTTTGGCCTGGCACTGTTGCAGTGGTAGTGACAGCACAAGGTAATGGCTTGTCATGCAATTTTATCTTATTATTTTAATTGTGAAGTTAAATGGTGAAATTTAATTGTGAAAATATCTACAAAGCAATAGCCTGTAGAGAATCACAGACTTCTCAGAAGTAAGAGCGAGCTGTGTAGATTACCAATGCAAGAGGGAGGAGATGACCACTGTCCATCAATACATTCTATTTCCTTTGATCCAACCAACTTAAATTCGCCGTTACATTCATATTGCTTTCTGTCCCCATGCTGGTACTGTTCCACGGAGCCATCAACAACACTTCCATTGGCAATTGCAGGGGGAGGTCCACAGCCTCTGACACTCGCTGAAATCAAGAGATCACATCTATGCTCAGAACTCAGTACTTTCACTACACTTCTATGTTAAGTACAACATAAAACAAATTGAATGCATCATTTAAAGAGAAGAGAATCAGTGGAACGGGTTAAACGGGTCATTGATTTATGCCTTTGAGTATCTCCATTTGTGCTGGGCTGGACATCACAAACAGATACGTGTGCCAGGCTCCCTTTTGTCTCTCACACCAATGCACTGCCAATGTCTGCTCTGAGAAAAGTGGTTGATAAAACCAACCCAGTTTTAAGGGAAAAGAAAAAAAAAGTGTTACAAGAATGCTTACTTCAGTATTCTTAAAAGGAAATTGACAACTCTGCAAGGAATAACCTATGTCCTAAAACCCACTCAGCAATACATATATATACACACACACAATATATTAAAGGAATTCACTTTTAATGCAGAGAGTGGAACTCATATTAAGGGAGCTTAAAATGTTCCTGAGCTAAAGAGCCAAATATATGAAATAGACTTGTTTTTCAATGCAAAAGAGGCTGAGCAAAAAGAAGGATGACAGAGTAAAAGTCACCATAAAAGCTGATTGAGTGTTTAGAAAGGGAGGTCCCTTCCTTCTCTCAAGCTTTGTGAAAGCCTGTGCACCTCATGAGAGGGCTCAGCACCAGCACAGGGAGCTCTTCTCAGAAGAGAAGAGGAAGGAAGTTGTGTTCTAAGTTAAAAAGAATGCTATGTACAAGTGGACATATTTTTCCTTCTGCATGAATGTGCTCATCCTACTAGATGAATTTCACAGGAGAATCCTTCACTGAGGTTCTTTTGTTTGGGTCCAGATCTGTGTCATGTCCAAAGCAGTTTTTTTCCTTCAATTACATGTGATCAGAAAAGAAGAGCATAGGATGCAATATCTGATGGGCATCAATATTAGGCAGCGGCAAAACTAGGACCTTTGGAACATAATAAGAGAGGACACTACTCAAATTAATCATTGCCATACCACACATTATTTATGCAATTTTAAACAAGACCAATTTTTTTCAAACATTAAAGTAAATAACCTAATTAATATTTTGTTCCAACCATTTACCAGTTCAGTTTCAGTACTGCAGAAGAATTACCTTTGCACAGTGGTGGTGATGGAGACCATCCAAAGTGGTAGCACTGGATAGAGGCAGGCCCCACCCTTTTGTAGTTTCTTGCACAGGTAAATTTCACAACATCTCCACTGTGGTATTTACCCTCTTTGGGAGAGAAATCTCCATTGCCCAGTGGCGGCAGCGCACATTCGATTTCTGTGGAGAAAAAATATTTTCATGTATAGCGGACAACCTACAGAAAGCACATGAAATGCTACTGGTTAGAACAAAGCCCAAGGGAGCTTAAAGAAAAAAGGTTCACAGAGTGTACACAGAGAGTGACACTGACTAGCAGACACAAAAATATTCACCACGGCACTGGGGTTCTGGACTCCATTCTCCATTTTTGCCACACATTGTGGTATCAGTTGGCATGTTATTTGTAGTTTTATATCCCTTCAAACAGGAATACTCAATTGTATCTTCAGGCATGAACACAGTTTTGATTGTGTGCTGAATCAAAATGTCCCCTGGTGCTTTACATGATTCTGTAGAATAAAAGAAAGTTAGTGTTTTTACTTACTCAGAAACACTGCCCTTTGGAAGCATCATCCCTGTAGGTATAGTTGAAACATCTGCATTGTCAGAATATTGTTGCAGAATATGCAGCATAGTCACATATTATCTATTGCATTAATCTTCCAAAATTTATCCAGAAGCAATAATTAGGATAAATACTTCTTCCCTACATTCAATTATTTCCTTTTGCTACATGTTATAATCATTATTATTACTTTAGGTGTCCCAAGAAATGGTTTGTACTGCTGTTCCCATGTTCTCCCGGTTGTGAGTCAGAAGAAAGTTACAAAATCCTAGTTAGAGGCAGTCTGAAATAAAAGGACAAGATAAAATAGTAGCTAAAGTTGGTCAATATGATGACCGACATAGAACAGAACAAGATTAAGTCTCTTACTGTTCTACATCTGTGTTCAGGTGAGGAAGGAATTTTGAAATAATGAATCCTATTTGTCTCTAGTTTGGCCACATTTCAATGGAGTTCTCAGGAGAGTGCCTCCATTCACAGATGGTGCTTCATAAATTGGGAGTAAATTTGAGCAAACGTACCTTGTATCAGGTAAGAACCACTGAAGTGGTCAGTGATTACCAGTAACTCAGTGCTAGAGAGATCCAAAAAATATCCTTTACATTTGTTCTCTATTTCTTGGAGCCTGGGAAAGGTCAGTCTCTGGAGGATCTGCCCTCTGAGTCTCCCTGTGCCCAGTAACAAACCTCCACACAGCAAGATGACAAATCTCTGAGGCCATAGGACACACTGGTGACAATGACAGGGAGCTCTGGAACCTGCAGCTACTCACTGATGCATTTTGGAGGTGGAGTCCAGCCACTCTCTTGGCACTGTGTGTGTCCTGTTTCTTGTCCTTCTGGAGTCACAAAGCCACTGTGACATTTATATGAGATCTTCTCTTTTAAATCGAATATTGCCTTTGGCAAGTTCAAAAAACCATTCTCAAAATAGATATACTGGCATTTTTCTGAAAGATAAGAGACAAGATTCCTTCCAAGTAAAGCACTGCTAAACTACATGCATAAAAATCACAGCAGGATGACAACATATACAGCAGTAGGATTTAGAAAATTGCTTAATACATGTACATTTTTAATTCCATACATTGCTAATGCATAATGTTTAATATGTTATTTAAATGGATGGAAGAATCAGTTGGATGTCTGAGAGAAAACGTTTGTAGTACGTTAAATTCTTTACTGCTAAATCATTCTGTGAAGGAGCCTCTTCAGAAATTACTGCTCCAAGAAATAGCGTTAGATAGAAACCTCACCAAAACACAAGCACACTCACTTTTACGGGTACATCTCGGAGGAGGTTCCCAGCCATTCCTCGTGCACGTGACTTCTTCATGCTGAGCTTGGTAGTCGCTGTTGCAGCCGTATCTGACTCTTTCACCTTCCTTGTAAAAATCGTTCCGGCTGCGGCGTGGGAAATAACCATTTTCCAGCCTGCTGATGTAACACTTTTCTAAAGAAGGAAGGAAAGTACATTCAACCACAGAAATTTTTCAGCAAGAACTGAGGGAAGGGAGTCCTTAGGAAGCATTACTAACAAACAGCCTCCAAGCACCTTTCTGTAGCCTTGTATCGCGAAAAGACACCTGTGTGCAAATCGGAATGAAAGCGTGCTTTCTTTTGCTTTCTTTCAGCACCTTGTGATTAATGGACCACAGGAACAGAAGTGGAAGTCACAACATAAAGTGATATGAGGTGGCCTAGTAACCAAAAACCTCTTACCTACTGTTCACAAGCAAGCTTGGCTCGCTTCAGCGCTTCTCCCATCAGTTTGGTCTGGTACGTCTCTAAGATGTTGATGCATGCCCAGAGTGAACTGCAGTGTTTGCCTTCAGGAGATTTTATCAGCTTCGGGGAAGTGTAGCAGCCTCTCAAACTAGCTCTAGAGGTTTTAGCAACAGCTTAGCACACTGGCTCTAAGTCCTCCTGTCCCCCCAGAGCCCAGACCGCCAGGCAGATGGCTGAAGGAATGTTCTGTGGTGTTATCTGAGCGCCTGCTCCTTTCCTCCAGGCTGGGCTCCACTCATTTCCTGCACTGAGCACCACTCCACTGAGGGCAACAAGGAAAAGAGCAACCTTTTGTAATGCACTTTTGTGCCCTGCCAGTCGGTAGGAACGTTGCTGTGACTGAGGATGTGTGAGAGGAGGCCTCATCTCGCTGCTTCAGATAAATTTTAAGTCAATTTAATTTTAAATCTGAGTCAGTGTATTTGGTTCTCTTGCTGTTACGATGATCAGTTTCAGCCTATTGAAAACCTGTGACACCTTTTCAGCTCTAAAAGGTTTCCAAAGGGACCAAGCAATGCTTCCCAGAGAGGACGAAGACTTAATGCCAAAGTGCCCAAGCCACAGAAGGGAGAATATATTCCCTCAGAGCAGAAACTCTGTGTGTGTGCAGCTGTGGAGCAGAGGAAAGCATATGCTTGCATGTCACCCAGAAGCCAGAGAAGAGGAAGGTTTGCTATATATTTCTTACTCTAATGAATATTTTCAGAAGTGAACAATCGTCAAAACTCAATAGCATAATTTCAGAGTGTTCCCAGCTGGCAGGTTGTGCTCTGCAGATAGGAAGACAGTCTGGATGCACTTCCAGGGGTCAGCTAAAGCAGCCTGACTTTCAGAAACTGTTTTGTCCTGCATTCCATCAGAACAAGTTCTGCTGCACAGACCAGAATTGAATATATAGTGGAAATGTACTTACTCAGGCATTTTGGCTCTGGAAACCAGCCCCTTTCAGAGCAGGTGATTCGATCCCAGTATTCTCCACTGGGGGTTGAATATCCATTGAGGCAATAGTAATCTACAGTCTGTCCAAATCTTTTAGGAAAGTAATAGCTTCTGTAGTTCTCATATGAATAACTTAACTTTCCATTTTCTATAGCTGGGTAGTCACACGGTTTCCCTTGAAACAGAATGTAACAGCAGCAATATCAGCACATGCATGACAAAAAGCTCAGGACACAATATATTATTAATTCAGATTCAGCTTTGCCATCAATGTGCTCTCAGAAATGGACAGAACCAGGACTGCACACCCTGGCAGCTCCTCAGGAGTGCAGGAACAATCACATTCTGCTCCTGGGGTCTCTGTCAGTGCCTATAGCTGTGTTACTTCCCTCAATTCCATTTGCAACCACCAGAAATCCAGCCAGTGCTCTCAGCAGACGCCTGAGGGTGATTTGGCAGACCAAAGGTTCATAGTCATTGTACAGTGAGATGACACTGTAGAGGGTCTTGATTCAATTTCTATTCTGACCATAGAGGGAGCCCAGTCACCTGGCTCTGAAACTTAACTGTGAACTCGTGAAATTGAGATGACTCCTGCCACCTCCATTTACAACTTTTAGGATCCTGCACCAAAAGCTCTTCCTGACTCTTCTCATTTTTTTATTTTAAAGCTGCAGCATTTTAATTTTCTTCTCTTGGTTCCACAGAAGAACTGACCATTTCCAGGGACAAGTCCAGGACTGAAGGAGGAGATTCTCAGAAGCTTCTATTCAAGTTTCCCAGGCTCTTCCCAAAAAGTTCTGACCCAGACCCTACATGCCAGGGCAGAGCAGATCACCCACTGGACAGATCATTCAAGAATGAGTGAAGTGGGCTCAGAATGACACCTGAATTTTAGAACTCAACTGATTTAGAGAAAACATTAACTCAGATACTAAAAGAGGAAGTTTCAGAAATAGCTCAAATCATCTTACATTCTAAGTTTTATTTTCAGTGACCAAAAATCAAAGAGGGTTAAATTATGAAACTATCTGCTAATTTATATATTTATTTATTTATTTTTTTTATACTGTGCCTACTGGACCAAATGATTATTGCAGTTATGGGAAGTTTAAATCAAGAAAGAACTCATCAACCATCAAGAATACCTTGCTTTGTAATCCGACACGTTATAAAATAGATAAAATCCTGTGACTGTCTGTACCACCAAATTACAATGCCAAGTAAAAGTCTAAGAGCTGTGATACTACAAGGAAAGGTATCTTCCAATCACTACCTGTGGTTTGGCTACTTTAAACTCCCCATGCCTTCTCATCCTGACTGGGATGCTATTCCTCAGGTGGAGCACAAACCTTCCTGACAGTGAGTTGACTATAGCACGTTTTAACAGCTTTGCAAATACAATAAGACATAATGCATGTGTTAATAAACACAATGTAAATCTGGATTATACCAGATTGTGTTTCTAGGTGATTTTTCTAAACCATCATATAAAGCTTTATGGTACATGGAAAATAAGAAGCAACTGTTCCATATCTAATGTTCCTCAAGTTCTGCTCTTAACTTCTTCCCTCTGAGATACTTCCAACAATTTCTGCATTGTAACTTCATTCATGAGAGCTACTTACGGACACAAGCTGGATCAGGCACCCAGCCATTCTTGGTGCATTCAGCTGTGTTTCTGCCAGTTATCACTTTAAAATGATACCCATCATCACATTCCACTGTGATTGTATTACCCAGTGTGTACTTGTCTTTTTGAGGTCTAAAGTTCCCAGAGGAAATTACTGGAGGAGAGCATACAATTTCTAAAAAAAAAAAAAAAAGTTTAAATTTATTGTGTAAATTCTTGTTTTCATAATATATTGGCCATAACTGCATAAAATTGTTAAAAAGATGTTTCTTAGAACAAAGAAAAGGTTACATTTCTTCCTCACTCTTAGAAATGCATGGTTCTGTAAGAGAAGAGTGACAGCCCTTACTGATGTTATGTTAATTAGAAAATTAAAACTTCATTGCAAAGAGAATGGCTGGAGAAAGTACTGGATGCCATCAAACTGAACCTGACTAATTTTTTTCCCATAGATCATTCTGCAGCTGGGTTTTGCTGGGCTTGTCTATGGACACTGTCCCAAAGGAGGGCAGTTTCACTGGCAGGTCCTAAATGCAGAAATAATTATACTCGACTAGGATCTGATCATTCAGATGTTCTGTGATAAGATTAGTGTCCTTCACTGACACTGGAAGTATTTCAACAACTGAAAAAGGTCAAGAATCTCACTCTAAAACCTTAAGATATCTTTATACCCAGAGAAGTCAGGCAAACATATTTATAAACCAGAGCCTGTCTTTGGGGGCTTTTTTTGTGTTTTCTTCCAGTTTGGAAAACATCACCAACACCCTGGGGGCTGGGAGGGGATGACTGTAAGGTAACCACAGGTTGGTGCTGCTGTGGAGTGAGGGTGGGTGAATCAGTTTTCATTCATGCCCTGCTGAATCCTCTACGTCCAGTGATAAGCCCAGAAGGATCCAGAACCACTATCTGAGTACACCCCAAGTACCAGAGCCCAGCATATCACTGTCTAGAAAAATGTTTTGTTTGGCACTCCTCAAAAGCAGTATGTTGTTAAACTGTAGGCAATGCATATTAATTAGTATCATTACTAATCTTGAATCAGAAAGGTCAAAAACTGAGTGGGCCCTAAGACTGACAAGAAGTTTTTATTTCTAAAGGAGTCTTTCTGGAAGGTGTCCCAGGAAGGTGGGTGGTGCATAAAATCCTAAAATGTTGCCCTGTTGCCAACACATTTTTTTCCAGTTTCAAGATTTTGGCAATCTCTTGAAGAAAATTCAAGGCACTGATAAATTCCCCAAAATTTCATCCAACTCTTTCAGTTGGGATATGACACACATATTTGGAGATTTAAATACAGCCTTTAAGTGCTGTAAGTTGAATGAAATTAAAGCAAAATCCGTGACCCAGAGGGCTGATATCAAACAGGACTAGCCTCAGGAATTATGGATTTGTCACATGAACTGCTCAGAAGACATTTGAGAGTTAAAAAACAATAGGGAGCTTTAGCTTTGTAAATATAGTAATTTGTAGAGATTCACAACAAGATTCTGGTTTTGCTACAGCTATTCATGGAAAACTCTTATCATGTTTTTCAGTCCCCTCAGCACTTAATCCTTCCAGTCTTCATGGATGGATTTATTTTGCTACAAATGAATTTATCAATCTCAAAAAATTACTTTCAAACCCAATTAAAGTGCAAAACCACTTTGGGCAAGACTGACCAGTGCAATAGGGAGGTGGATTCCATCCCGATTCAGTGCACAGTGCATCTGCCCTGTTACCATATTTGTGTCCCACTTCACAGAAAAACTGCATTATTTCATTTTCCTTGTAAGACTTCTTTGGAGAACGAACATATCCATGTGGAATTTCTGGCACATCACAGATAATTTCTGAAATTGAAACAGACAAAAATCCAGGTATTTAAATTTTTATTTACTAAGAATAAATTTCTATAACAATAAAATTAAGGGGTTTTTTTGTGTGTGTGGGGGGGGGGGGGGTTGGGGGGGGGGCAGGGGGAGTGGGGTGGTGGTTAATTTGAATTCACAAAAACTTTTGCATTTTGAAGCTGTTTGAAACTTATTTGAGCACTTACTTGATTCTGGGTTCCAGGTGGAAAATGTGGTGTAGCACAGCTTCAATTGCAAATTGGCTCATGACACAGATTTCAGGGCTTTGCTTTGAACTTTAATGGACTTAGAATCAAGAGATAAGGTAGAAGACATTCCAAAACAAGACACTAGGCAAGGTGAAATTTAGGATTTTCTATTTTTCAGATAATTTCTTTGTAATTTTCCAACAAACCTAATGTGCTCTCGGAGCCAGTAGGTTTTGAGTTAAATCATTAAAAGGAGAAAAGAATTAAAATATCTGAAAATTTTACACTAGAATGCTTAATATCTATAAAAGAATGTAAGTGTTTCCAGTTCCTTGCCAAACCAAATGAAACCACCAAGACCTTGCAGTTTCCTAAAAATGCATTCATAAAGCCAGAAGATACTCAATGTTTTGTTTCCTAGCTCACAGAACAGGACACCAAAGAGTTCTCTTGGATTCTTTTACTGAATTTACTTTGTGTTTAGAATGAAATATAGCTCATGGAAACTGCCATTGTTTAATGAAATTCATTATATTCTGCAAATGTTACAGGCATAGATGTTTAATTCTACTTCATGCTGTACAAAATATAATAAATGGGGATTTCAAAGCAGCAAAATGCAGCACTGGAATTGTGAACAAACCATAAATGTATTTTCCATCCTGACAAGTGTATTCTGCTCTTCTAAACACATACTTCATGATCAAATAACATAGAAATCATCCAAGAAACTTGGTGTTCTGAGTATTTAGGTGTTTGTTACCATTATCTTCCTGGGATTCATTCTCATACCCTGACAATCCAATACCATCCATTCTTTGTTGAGAAACTGGGAGGAATGATCCCATCCACCAGTAGCAGCTGCAAACAGGGCAGCGTGGGATTGACTGGCTGAAAAGCAGTTTTGCAGAAAAAAAGTTGGTGGTCCTGATGGACGAGTTGGACAGGGGCCAGTAATGGGCCTCTGCAGCAAAGAAAACACCTTGGGCTTCACTGGGAAAAGTGCTGCCAGCAGACCAAAAGAGATGATATTGCCCCTCTACATCGCTCCAGGACGGAATTCCCAGTAGAGGAAAGATAGGGACATACTGGAGCAGATCCAGTAAGGGACAGGAAGATAATTAAGAAATTGGAAAAACTGACAGATAGACAGAGGTTTAAGAGTCTGGCGTAAAGAAGGCTTGGGGGAGGAAGGACAGTAATTTTTACATGTGCAAATTCCTGGCTCCATGGGGCAGGCAGAAGATGGTGGAACTGGATATTTCTCACTGGCCACCAGCCACACAGTGAGAAGCCATGGGCATGAATCGGAATACAGGAAATACCACTTCTAAGTTGTTACTAAAGAGAGTTCAACCACTGCAGTGGGTTACCCACAGAAGCTGTGGATCTCCATCCTTGGAGATATCAAAAGCTGACTGAACACGTTCTTTGTGGAGTCCTGTTTTGAGGAGGCTGAAATCTGATGTCCCCCCTTTGACCTAAACACAAAGACTCCTCCCCTAAAATACCCAATAAAACTCACAACTCTGCCCCTGCTCGCCTTTCATCTTCACCCCTCTTTGCTCTCGCCCCCTCCCTGGTCCTGGGTAGGGGGGAATAAATGCATTCTCATGCTTATAACAAAGACTTGTCTCTTCTGTTTCCCTGCTGGTGGTTGTAACCTCCCTGGACGAAGGTCACTGCTGCCTCACGACGCAACAGTTCTTGAGCAACTTGCCGCAGCTAATTGCTTTGAGGCACCTTCAGAAGTCCCACACCACCTCACTGATTCTAGGGTTCTGTAAAAAACTAAACACGAACCTTCCAACATTTCCAAACGCATTAGTGTGAGGGAAGAAAAATTCAACTTTTTTTTTTTTTTTTGTATTCTATATAGCCTAAGAATTAAATCGTACTTGTTTACTAAGCTTGATTCACACAGATTCAAAGTTGTTTCTGATTATTTTGGCTAAATCAACACTGAAGTGGTTGACTCTTATGCAGACATATCAAAGAATTTGACTGCAGCCTGGCAAAACATACAGCTTGTAGGAAAAATGTGGAACAAACAGATGGTGTATTATCATTCTATTAGTATCCAATACTATTATATTTCTCTTTCTTATGCTACTTTTTCATATATGCAGTGGAGATTGTTCAAACAAACAAACAAACAATGCTTAATTGCTGTGAAATAAAGTGAAAACTTTGTGGCTTCCCATATGGTAACCACGATTTAGGAGTCTGTGAGAACAAAGCCTCTTCATGACACACAATAGTGTCCTTTTTACCTTTGCACTGAGGCACATCGTTACTCCATTTTCCATTAGCAGAGCAAACGATTTCTTCAGCTCCAACAAGCTTGTGTTTTGCATTACATTCAAAATTTACAACCTGGCCAAAGGAATATTCTTGGCCTAGCTCAAATGCACCAGTCATAATTATCCTTCCATTTTCAGGTTCTTGTACAGGTAAACACTTTATCACTGGGAAAACAAAACAAGGAAAGGGAAGAAAAAGTAATTTGGAGGTCTAGTCTGTAAAATAAGCTGACACATTAAAAAGTTAAAATACAGAAAAATCACTAATTTCCTCACATTTTAAACATATACACCCTAGCTATATTCAGACACCATTTGCAGCAAGTTGTAATGCAAAGCCCTAAGCAAAAAGACAGTGACATAGGAAGAAGATTTTAGACTCTGTCTCATCATCCTCTTCTCTGCCCTTGAAGACAGAGCATCCACTGAATTAGATGACCTCACCTAATCTAAATTATCCTAGGACCCTGCATTTTACGGATGGGTAGCTGAGCCTTGACTGACACCATTAAAATTTGCCAAAATCAGTTGAATTTGCTTAGAGCTGTGCCAAACTGAGTTTGCTATGGACAGACATCTCTAACAGTGCTGCATTACACACTGCCTGCAACAGTTCAGTTATTAACTAAAATTCTGATTAAGGATATCAGAGCAATTACATTACTGAAGCAAACAAACGCAGCGGCAGACATTAATTAGAGGTCTTGTACCTCCCAATTTTGTACCTGCAGAAAAAAAAAATTAACTTATATCATCAGATATGTCTTATTAAGGGGGGAAATGACTATCAAAGCTCATTCTTAGATGCTCACATGGATATCACTGAGTAAGTATAAAAGTGGCTTCTGTTTTGTCTATCAAAGCTACTTCTCTCTGACATTTGCCATCTTAATAGTCATCTGCCTTTTCCATGAGCTCATATTCTGTCTCTTGGGTTCTTCACATTTGGACTTTCTACAAATACTTTCTTTCACAGGCAATCATATTTCAGTGAAAACTCAATCATGACAGAAATAACTTAGGAGGATTTGAAACTGAAGTATCTTGGTGAGACATGACAAAAAATGTTGGAAACCCTTGCTCCATATGGTACAGATAGACCTCAATACCTAAGTGTGAGGGCCCTCAAAATCCAGTAAACTAAATGCAAAATACCTAAATCCAAGGAAATATCAAACCACAAACAACAAGCTCTAGTCAAGATATCTACAATCACAGACTATTTTAGATAGTATCAGACAGATAAAAAGACAATTTGATAGAGAATTAAATGTCAAACTCCATTTACCTTCACAGTGAGGGATGTCATTGCTCCATCCATCTGCCTGACACTCACGGTAATTCCTTTGGCTGAGCATCTGGTATCTTACCAAATAAAAAGTAAAAAATGCTAAAATACAGTTTCATTATGTGACAGAAACAACAGTGCTGCTGTTTTTGAAGCAAAGGAAGACAGCTTCAGGTGTTCCAGCATAGAATAACCAAAATGTGACAACACTGAGTAGTTCTTTACCTGCATTTTCCTTATTTGCTTTCTTTTATTTCCATATGGGAAAGTATAAAACCAAATCAGGGAGTAGGAAGGAATAAGGAAGAAAGCTTCTTCATTACAGAGATAGCAAGCTTTGGCTACATAACAAAGGCACTCAGAGGAAGGACAGATACTCTGAAATGACAGTGAAGAACTGAAGGGATTAAGAAGAATATTGATTTTAGAACTGTCTTTGTGGAACTCAGGCTAGATTCCAGTAACATAACAACTGCAAAAGCAAAGCATCAAAGTTGATTCTCTTTTTGGTAGGAAAATATCCAGACATGCGCACAATACCATGTAGTTGACTTGCTGCAGTTTTCACTGGAGAAGATGGATAAAGACTTTCTTTCAAACATTCAGTGAAGACACGTTAGTGAGTCTGCCAGAAATGTCTTCCTTCAAACAGTTTTTACAACACATAAGCAAGCCTTAAATATTAGTAAGCTGCATTACAGACAAAAAATCTGTAACTGAAAGTATAATTAACACCTAATGTTAATTCCCATACATTGAAATAAACTAGTATTACCCATCGTTACATCTGTACTCGACTCTGGCACCAAACACAAATTCACTTCCACTGGTAAGTTCAAAGAAACCAAACTCAGTGTCTCCAGGATGTCCACAGGGCTTATCTGATGGAAACAAAAAAAGGGGAAAAGCCATACTTACACCATACATAGGAAGGTGAAAATGAGAAAAACTGCATTTTTCCAGTCATTAGTAGTGAGTATGGGTCTTTGGGGGCTTCCAAAAATTCATAAATGTTGAGCATAAGTTTGATTAACCTCTCCTTTTTATTTTTAACCACTTAAAAAGAAAAACCAAACCAAAACCAACCTACCTACAACAACCCCCCCCAAACAAATCAGCATGTTTTATTCCTTTAAAAAGGCTGAACTCATGTTCAGTTTTATGACAAATTTATGGCAATTTTCATATAATTTGTGACATAATCTGGTCCAAAGCCTTGACTAGAGAATCCGTCCATGATTAGAAATGAAATTTACTCCATCTGTTGGGGATTGTGCTGAGTGAAGTGGGGTGATCTAAAGCCACAGAAGTTATTTTAGTCTTTAGTGACTGCTGCTCAAAGCTCCCCACCAGACTTTCCTTATGGCCTGGCCCTAACTCTTTGCTTTGGATTCCCAAAGGAGTGGCAAAGATGCCACCCTCCCTCTCTCACTCATCCACTTCTGATCTCATAATGTGGATTGCAAAATAAACTGCATAGCTGAAGGTTATTACCCCTCCTCAGCAGAAGGGACAATATTTATATAATTTATAATAATATAAAAATAATTCATAATATATAAAATAATAATTTCCTGATTCTTGTCAAGCAAGGCAATTTCATCCTTGGGGGCTATCAACATCCTTGGAGGCTATCAACATCCTCCGTTTTTACCGAGGAAGATGTGTTTGAGTAGGTCCTAAACCTGCTCCAGTGGGACTTAGAGAAAACGGGAACTCCTGATCAATGTTCCTGTCTCTGTCCTGCCAAGGACCGTGTTCCCCCAGCCTGTGGCACAGTGGCACAGCACCCCTCTCTCCCCACGCGCTCCCCGCCGGTGGCAGCATCTGCTCACTGGGTGGCAGCATTTGCTAAAACATGCTACGAACCACACCAAATTTCCGACAGGGCCGTGGCCACTGACTAGTTAACACAACGGAATCCAAACACTGAAATAGAGATTAAGTCAAAAATGTAAAAAAAAAACCTATTAGTAATTTATTAATTTTTACTCCCGGTGTGTATCAATCTCTGTTTGGACAGCACCCAGGACTTAGACTTATATTCTCAAATCAAGTGCTTATATTGTACTAGTAAAATTTTTTTATGTCAGATACACAGGCACAACTCCTTGTTTCCAAAGTTCCTTTTTGTTTAAAGCTAATTTCAAAGCAGAAAAGAAGTATCTACTGACTAATGATAACAAATTCAATTTCTTCAGTAATGAATTCTGTATGAGGGTATGAGATACTTGAAAACTCTCAGCACAGTGTGCTAGAGATAATAAATAGCAGCTCTCATCCTAATTGTGAATTACAGCTTAAAAGAAAAGGCAGGGAAAAATAATTTCCCACTTGCAAGAAATTATATCTTTCACAGACTAGTTGAATAAACTCTCTCTTGACTCACATTCAGAAGCTAGGTTTGTGCTTTATCCTGCTTAGACTAAAACTTTTTGAAAGCAAGCTTCTAAGAATTTAATAATTGATTTTCATAATGTAAATTGGGTTAATAAGGCTGGCCTAGAATAAGATCTTCTGTAAATTTAAAAAAAAAAAAAAAAAAAAAAAAAAAAAAAAAAAAAAAAAAAAAAAAAAAAGGTCTTTTTATCCGAAAAAAGGGAACTTAAAATAAGTTCCCTTATACACACATCCTTTTTAGGGTGATATTTTAAAGAGTGCAGAAACAAGTAATTTACAAGCAAAGGCACAATTTCACATTGACATCACTGGGAAGGAATATGGTCTGCCAGAACAAATGTCTGCAGATACTTTTGCATAAATACTTACTTCTGCATTCTGTCACTGGGGTCAGCTGCTCCCAGGCTCCATCAACACACCGAAATGCAACTCTTCCAATTTTTATATATCCAGGCCGACAATTGTATGTTGCTTGAGTCCCATGTGGATAGGGAGGCTTGTCCCATCTTTTAGTAGGCACTTCTTTTACCCTCCTAGGAGGGGGTTCTTCACAAGCTAAAAATTTTAAACAAAAACATTGGTAACTGAAGAACATGCTGCACACACCAAAACAATCTTGCAATAGGAAGTTCAGCAAGAAATCCTGGGGCCATTTGTGACCAAACCAACGTGTTTTGTACTGAATGAGCACAAAATAGGAAACTGACAAGGATCCATGTTTTGTAGGAATGTAAACAGACATTTAGAAGGACACAGGAATAGCCAGGTGCAGAGGAACTACCCAGGACAGAGATGGTTCAGGAACCAGATTTTAGTTACAAAGCCTGAGAGATCAGCGCCCTGGTTCCAACCACAGACACCTCCTACCCTTCCATCTGCAGGAGCTGCTCCAGGCCTGTCCTTCCACTACCACAGAGAACAACTCTGTGCACTTTGGAGTTTCCTTTCAAACTATTTTCTTCTCCAGCCACCACTACCTTTACTGACATTATTCCACATGCCATCTGATAAAGTTCTGCCAAACCTCTCACCTTCACATTGCCTAAAATTTCTCTCCAGGCTCAGATCACGTTATATTCCCAAACATATTTCCTCTTGTTCCTTACTTACAAGTTCCTCATTACACAATATAATTAATTTTGGGTATTCACTCTGACCTTTAGCTTCCAAGCATTTTGACTCAGTTTGGGGAGTGGATGGTGGTGTCTGGTATTTATTAGCTCCATACTATACAGTCCTTGCCCAAAAGCTCCTTTCTGGGCCTTCTTCAGTGCACATGAAATGTACAGTCAAGTCAGAACTACAACAAATTAAACTGAATTAATTTTATTAAGAAGTTCCTCAACAGCTTAAGAATGAAAAAAGTCAGACTAAAGGGGAAAGAAGCAAGTGTTGGGAAACTGCTAATGAAAGACCAAATGATTTAGTCAAGAAATAGTTGCCCTAATTTCAGTGACTAATTTTCAGTGTTTGGGTGACTGAAATGTACACATTTTAGAAGCTGAAGCTTCACCCAGAGTAACAGTCTGAACAGCCTAGCTAACTAAATGCAATGAACTCTGTCCCCCCTGAACAGGAAAGGTGATTCATCAGGAGTAAATAAAACAAGCCCTGAGAAATAAAGCCTTGGAAAAGGAACGAAATGAATCAAAAGGAAGAAGGTGTATTTTATCTGTTCACTTTGTGTTAGAAATCCGAAAGTAAGTCTTACTTGAGTTTACAAAGACCCTTAAGAAGTAACTTGTTGTATTTCAGTCAGGGGAGTACCGACCAAAGTAGAGGCATAATTTTAAAAAATTGTTTTAGAAAATGGGAAAAAAAGATTTGTTGCAAGAAAAAACCTGTATAATTTTAAGTGTTCTATATGGCATTTTGAACATATAAAGAAAATAATGTTAATTGTGAGCTCTAATACTGTTAGTTTGGCTGTTTTAAGTAGCCAGAAAAATTAGACAAGCTTTGACAATACGGCTGATGTGCTAAAGGATGAATATGCCCACACATTCACGTTTTTTCCAATTACTTGGGTAAGTATTCTCCCTCCTATAAATGATTACATCTGAATAAAAATCTTTTCTGTGCACTAGAGGGTACTAGGCTACTCTAAAAAATGTAGGAGAGACATTTTTAGCAAGAAAAGACAGATTCAAATTCTAACAACATTTTTTGCAAAATATAGGAATAAGCAAAATGAACAGGAATCCTTTAGCTGGTTCTTCAAAATGTGTTAAAAATGGTTAGTTTATCCAGAAAGTTCTTTGTAATGATGAGAAAAAGAATGTTTCTAATTCCACATATTTTAAATTAGACCTTATTTGAATTAGCACTTTGAGTTTGCAAGCTGAGAGCACACACTGAAATGTGTAATTTAAAAAAAAGGTTATTGAGTACAGGGAGAGCTTCTCTATTCCTCCCTCTGAATTGTATAATATTTTTATCATCTGTTGTGCAGAATTCAGCCTCTTAACTATTCCTTATTTACATTAAATGTCCCCCCCTCCAATGGAAGATAATCTACTTAGTCTCTTCACCATTAGTAAGATGTGCTGGGTCTTGCTGGGTTTTATCTCAACTCTTTCCCTCTCCTGCCCTGATGTTAAACTGTGTGTTACCATCAAGTATGTATATATGTGTGTGTGTGTATGCAGTTTCTCAGTGGCTTGAGATGAAGAAATCTACTGGCAGGTTGTACCTCAAAACTATATTAATTCTATCATTCACTCACCATATGTACTCACCAGTACTGGAGGGGTTTATTTCTATATTAAAAAGCATGTACTGAACAGATACCTTCAAATTCCTTACTGACAGACCAGGAGACCAGGAATTACTCATTCAGGATTTACATGTGACTTGACCTCAGTTAGAAATACCTCAAGCTGCTTTTTTTTGCCAACAATATGCTGGTAGCAGCTTCTACAAAGTACAAGCACAATTAGAAATCCAGGTACAAGTGGCTTTCAGTCCTTGTGCAAAACTTAGCTCTCAGAACAAGTCTCACAGACTTTCAGCATGAAGTCTTAAGAATCCTGCATGACCAGTGCTAATAGTTATCCTAGATTAAAAAAAAAAAAAATAAAAAAAATTTGCTACATTCACATTTCTTTCCAATCTCCCTGACCTAAAAAAAAAAGCATTGTGAAAACAAAGTGCAAATTCAGGCAAACTTTCGTTTCAAATTACAGGACTTTTCTCCACTTCTTTGCAAACAAATTAGACTATTAGCTGCTTTGAGGCAATATTTATTTTTATTTATTTCCTTTAATTTCCTGATTTTTCAGTTTCTCAAAGTAAAATCCATCAGATCTTTTTGATTAATAAGGTCTTCAAAACTTTCAACTAAAATTAAAACCAACCTGAACCAAGCAAAAACATACTAGCTCAAAACCACACAGCACCCTCTGCACAACACTCTATGCAAACTCAGACATAAAGCAAACCAATTAAATAACTAAGGATACACTAAATAATATAAACGCAAATCAAGAAAAATACATTGAACAGATAAACAGAAAACATCAAAGGTATCTGAAAAGATACGTAGAATACTAGCTACCTCTTTAAACATGAAAAAGGCATCCTGTATATATTTATATATAGACTAAAAGCAGTCAGTCAGTAGATATATTAGAAGCTTTTCAGTCAATGTAGTAATCATTTATCTTCCTCAGATCGTGTCAAAAGTTATTCCAGACAGAAACAAAATATTCCATAAATGTGCATTTCTATTTTAATCTATCAGTTGCTTCCTGGTTTTAGATATTAGAATAATTAGCAAGCATAATAACAGAAAATTAGTTGTCTGGCTCCAGTTTATACTGATATCAATCATTAAAAAGGTTGGGCAACAGATTAACAACTGCCGTAGTTATGCAAATAAATAGGTGAAAGTAATCCTATGACAGGACACTAAATACTAAAGGTGCTAAATGCTGCCCAAAGAAATGTCAATTATTGTCAGAAGTTCACGAAAAAATGCTACAATGCATTTGCATATTGCTTTAGTTACCCTCTTCACATACACTGTAAGACAGGAGTTAAAGCTTACCTCTCTGTGCAGCACAATGCACCCAACACAAGAGCAGAGCTGCGTAGCCCAGGAACGACATTCTAGAGATTCAAAAACTCAGCAAACACATCCAGTATTGTAGCCTACTTTTTTTTGTTTGTTTTTTTAATTACTTGGCAGTATTTCCACTCCTTTTTAGTTAACTGGTCTATGGACTGACCTTGCAAAACATTTATACTCTGATTTCAGCAGTCACTTCCCCTAAAACTCTTGCAACACACGAGTGTTTCTTTTTTTTTAAACCCTCTCTCTAAACCTTGCTAAATGAATAAATAAACAAATGCCTTGCAATTTAGGTTGACACATTCCTTTCCCTGTGGTCTGCTTATTTTTACATCATACTTTTTTTCCCCCCATATTTATCCCTTCCATGGTCATATAAGGTTGTGTCTTTTGATATCTAAAAGTTGTAAAAATAAATTATTTTGCAATTCCTTGTGTATTATATGCTTAGTTAGAAAACAAAATCAAGTTAATTGTGTGTAAAAATGAACTTCCCTATGCATATAATTCAAAATATATGGTGCAAACAATCAAAATAAAAAGCAGGCAAAAGTACAGAGTGACTTAGGGGGTCACTCACTGGTTCTTATAGAAGATACCCACAGCAAAGGAAATGTATTTAGTCATATTCCTCATTAAAAAATTAGGTGATGCTGAAGAACTTCAGTATCACATAAGAAATGATAAGATGGAGATTTGAATGGATTGTAAGACAGCTTTCCAAAGAACAATATAAAACAATGCAAAAAGAACTATATGCCTAACTGTAGTGGTGCGAGAGTTGTTTTATTAAGTTATTTAGTTATTTTTGTAAGATTTATAAGTTATTTTTGTAATGGTTTAGTCCACTGTACCCCCTTGTGTTCTGTAATAGTTTTCCCCCTTATGAGTTAGGTATATAACCAGACGTTTTATGCCAAACATTCCTTCCCTACACCTGTCCCTGTCAATCCCCCCTCTCTCCTCTTGGTCACCCTGTCTGTCACTTCAAGACCCTTCCCTGGATTCTGGAAAGATCTGGGAAAGGCGTCGAGTGATAGGCTGGTGCCCGGGGAATCCCCTCCTCCCCTCTTGTGATTTGTTCATGGTTCAGAAGTTGACACCCCTGTTACACCCCTGTGTTCCCTGGTTGGCTGACCCGTTGTCACCACCCCTGGATCCTCCCCCGTTTATAAGTGGCCACCAGGCTTTGATCTCTGCTCTCTCTGGGCAGCAGTGGTCTGAGGCAGAGCTCCTTGCCGCACTCCCCTTAATAAACTACCTTCTACTCTGCTCAAGAGAGTCGATCCTTTTTCCGTCGCCGCTGTCGCAACTCCCATCAGGTCCACTCGCTGGTGTGGGGAACCAAGAGCCCACTGGGAGGAGGTTACTCGCCCTGCCTGTAACCCCGACCGATCCGCGCTGTGGCAGCGCAGAACTGAGCTAGCTTGCACGCCTGCCAGGCGTGAGGGGACACTGCCATACCTAACAAAGGAACTTCTCACGGGTTCATATAAGCAACCGTCTTATCAACAGTTCCATGAAATGTCTTGGCTTTACAAGCGTTCTCCAGTGGAAATGCAGCTCATATGAAGAGAATTCTCTGAGACTGAGAACTAGGGGGAAAAGAAATGTAATAGTACAAATTGCTCACAGGAGATGGACATAAAACAGCTACAGGCCGGATGCCTCACAGGGGTGATGTCTGACTGGATGGAATACACAGATCCATCTTGTATATGCTCCCAAATACTCACATAACACATCCTTAAAAATCACTAGCTTAGTTAGTGTGCTGCTATAGGATAAAAACAAGTGTCTACAGAACAGATTTCAAATCAAACCTCAATTCCACAGCATTAACAGCAGTGAAAACTTCTTCTCTTCTTGAAATGCAGGCGGAATATTTTTTTTTTTAAACTTTGGGCTGTGTTTTCAGTCACCAGTTCTAAGAAATGATCTTAGTAGAACTGGCATTAAGCTGTTTTTCCTACAGTTATGACTTCAGAGAGCAAAATGCCTCTTCCTTTCCCTTCCCCTTGAAAAATGACTCCTGTGGAGAATGAACTCTCACCATGCTCCATGACCCTATGGTGATCGATCTGCATCCAGTTTGCAGTTACTGGTGCACACCTTATCAGTACATGGATATTTCATGCACCTGTCAGAGTTGCAATTTCTCCAGTTTTAAGTATTGAACAGTCTGATGTCATGAAGCTCAAACTGGTTCAGGTTTTGTCAAAGTGCTTTTGGGTTATTAAACCCAATTATTATCAAATAATTATGGGCTTGAAACACAAAGACACTTTCAGGTACAGCTGAAGCAGAACTGGAATTGAAATGGTACCATAAATTTCCTATCTGCTCTCTACAAATACAGGCATTGCTAAAATTATTTAAGCTAAAAGACAGCATCAGCCACACAAAAACAGATATAAAATGTCTATGAATAAATTTAAGCTGAAGATTACAAGACTCAGCTGGTAAAGCTTTGAAGCAATATTTGTATACACATAACACAAGCCTGTACAAAGAAACCATCTTCAATCACAAAGCAAGGGACTAGACTCAGTCCTTTCCAGTCCTGGCTTTGCGATCTTAGGTCATTTATTAAACTTATATCAGGTAAGTGAAAATAGAATCAGGATCTTAAACTTTCTTTCCTTCCTCACCTTTCCCATGGGCTATCAGTTCAAAATCTATTGTCTTTAACTAGGTCTCACATTGTTTAGCCAACTCCAGTCTCTACCATAACAGAGCATACAGACAAACCATGCCCCAGGACCTCTAAGGCAAGGAGAAAAAAACCCTCATCTTTAGAGTACACCTCCTACTCATGAGAAAGGCAGAAACATCTAAGTAGTTATGCAACCAAAGACAGCTGGATTTTATCTAAGGAAGCAGAGCTACTGCTTTAAGAACTGGTGTGACTGCACTCAAAATACTGCTGTGGACACAGCCAGACAGCCACAATATCACCACATATTCCCTGTACAAGCAAAACTGCATGTCAAGGTGTGAGATCATAGGAAACCACAGGCTGGAAGTTATCTTGCCCGAAACTCCTCCACAAACCAGAGTCAGTGTGCGGTCAGATTAAGTTCCTCAGGTTTTTATTAGCTCCTTACTCAACATGGAGGCTTAACATCACAGTTCAGAGTGTTTGGTCAAACCGGAATAATTTTGAGAACGATGTTTGGAAGCCATTTTGTACTAGGAAAACAGATCTGAGGAAGTCAATGTATTCCATAGAGACTAATGATAACTAGTAATAGGAGCTTAATTAGCCACGGCTGAAATAATATCTCTGGCCAGTATAATTTCAGCCTAACAGCATGCTTGCTGTCACACTTGAGTTTAATGACCTCATTAGAGCACACAGAAGTCTAGCATCAGCCACTGCTTTGCCCAGCAATTGTCATGAAAATTGCTATCCCACTGTATTAATAGTGAGATTGTCTTTGCAACCTCAACATTTGTATCTCCTCCCACTGGCACACAACTTCTGTGACTCATAATTACATTAACACATCACATAACAGCTACACAACCTACAACCACAACCGAAGGCTGCGACTGGGAAATACTGCTCAGTTTACTCAATTTAAGCCAAACCATAATCAAACTGGTTTATTGATTTATTAACAGAACACAATTAACCGGCAATCAGTGGAATATACTTTCAGGTTCAGTATGGGCAATAAAATGTTAAACAAAATGTTAAGAAACACCTAACAAATAAAGACTCTTTCTTCACTAATCCCCCAAAGTTCTAACCATGCGCACAAAGTTGTGCAGGCTGCGCACAGAGTTTCCCTCTCGCAGGTACCCAGTAGGAGATGTGGGCACTTACTGAGTGCTTTGCTGCTCCTTACCATCTGCCAACGCACGAAGCGGGGAGGAAGCGCCACACCCCCAGCCGTGAGTCCCTACCTGTCACACCTGCCCAGTCACTGCTGGAGCTGGACCAAGGCTGCTGGCCTTTCCACACTGAATTTTTGATGCCAGGGGATGAACAACAAACGGTGTCAAACCCACCTCTTCTGGTTTTGACCACTTGCTCCATTTCCACTGTTTTCCAGCCTGTTACAATTTCATTTGTCCCGTACATTTCTTTCTAAATTGGCCTTCCCTTATTTCAGAACTCACTTGGTGACTCCCTAGCGGTTTCTCTTCTCCTTTAACAGGATGAGCTGTGGCATAGGCACTCTCAGACAGGTTTGGATGCTTGAACTTGCATTCCTGTCTTAATAGCTGTTGCTGTTAGGCCATTTTACCAAAAAATGGGTCATGGGAACACCCTCGCAAACAGAAATACAGTATTAGGAATTCTTTAGGAATATTCCTTCAGCTTCTTCTAAAGTAAATTAGATAACAGCACGTTCTTAGACAGGAGATATATCATGTCCAATTCTAAAAGTAATATAAACCTACGTCTGATTACTTGTGTTTAAGTACCACCTCATTCTCCTGCCTTGGTGCTCTATATTCAAAAGTGAAATGAAAATTACTTGAAAAGGTATTCTTTGCAAAAAAAGATGTTCTCCTCCTATATAAAAGCAGCTGTCAGTAACCCTACTTTTAAATGAAGTAAGTCCTCCTACTCGCAGCCAAGTGAAGATTTACTGGAAGGCAATTCCCAGGTTATCACCATTTCCCAGCAGCTTGCTCTCCCGTGATGCAGTGCTGCTGTTCTCTTGTTCCTACAGCTCCTTTCCAGGTCACCACAGATGCCAGAGGGCTGGGGTGCACTGTCCCTTTCCGATCTGTGCTGTGATGGCTTAGCACAGAAGAATAAAAGGATCAGGTCATCCTGGATACCCTGTGTCCGAAACAACTCTCTAAAGATTGTGCCTGCAGTGCAGAGTCCTGCCCACTGGACTATGGAAAACATGCCTTCTACCTACCGACACTGCAGTTTAATTAGATACATGAAACCACTTTTTTTTTTTTTTTTTTTTTTTTTTTTTTTTTTTTTTTTTTTTTTTAATGCTTTCAGAGGAATTACCAAATTTGAAATCCCTCATTTCACTTTCTGCCCTAGCTTTGGAGATTTACAGTGACCTTAAAACTCTGTTCTCACTTTGGGCTATTTCAGTCTGTTACTGTTTCTGAATCACTATCAAACCTTTCATGCCAGCAGAACAGTCTGCTACTGCACAACCATTTAAGAAAACAGGCATCAAGTGGAAAGATAGGAGGACTTCAAGAACATTTTTTCCTCTGAAGATTAAACAATTCCAAACATTGCAGAATTGCACTCTGGAAGGTATATCAGACAATAAAATAAAGAGATATGCAAAATAGACAATGAAAAAGTAAATAGGATAAATAAAGATTTAAAGGTATATAAGTATAGCAAGACTTGCTTAAAAATAAATAGTCCTTAAAAAAACACAAAAAACAAAACAAACAAAAAACCACAACCATCCCCCCCCCAAACAACAAACAAACAAACAAAAGCCCACAAAAAAACCCACAAAACCCCACAACCAACATGGAGCTTGTAAAAAATTATGATTTTTTTTTCCAAGGCTTTATTATGTATCAGTAACATTCCACCAATGGCTGCACTTTCCTAAAGGACAATTAAAGTTACCATCAACTCTCCCTGTTACTAGTCCAGCATGCGACCCAGTGACCTAGCAAGGATGTGACACAAGCATTTCTTTCTGCAGAAACTTATTAGGCTACACTGTCATTTTTATGCTATGGTAATACTCAGACTCCATCCCCAGACTGTACAGTAAAATTGAGAATAAACCAAAGATAGGCCTTATGCCCAAAAGCCAAGAATCCAGGAAGATGTAACAAAAGTACACTTAAACTAGCAAACAAAAAAAGGGACAAACCCAGTAAGCTCATGTTGCCCTACCTCTCTTTCCTTTTAAAGAAAGGGATATGAAAAAGAAGAGTGGGATTGCAGTGACAATTCCATTGCAGCAAGGGAGAAGTAAGAAAACTATAGTGCTTTCTCATTATAATGTGTGTGAACAGAGGCTGTTAGGAAAAGATACAAGACAAGTAATCATCTGGATAGGAAATAACACAAAAGAATAAGGCAGAGTCCATACAGTTGTTGGAGCTGAAATGGAAATAAATGGTTGCTCCTCATTCTAGCAGATTTAGGGTTATGGTCACAAAAATGGAGAAGATAAAACAGGCTGCCCTTATCCAAAAGTAACTGACTCACAAAATCGGCCTAAGAAATTGTATTTTAGATAACACGAAGAAAATGTGCAAGAACGAGATATTGTGGAGGTAAGGATCTTGAAGTACAATCTCAAAGAGCTGTGGGCTCTACAAATGTTGCACTGCTCAGCAACATCCCTTTGCTTTCCATCAGCCTCAAGAAGCACAAATACAGGGTAAAGGCAAAAAAAAGGCTGTAGAACTTTCAGGTCTTTTTGCCCTTCACCACTCAATGCCCTCTCTGGAATCTTGGCCAAGGCCCATTACTAAGGATTATCAGTGTGCAATAGTTTTAAAATTTCAATGAATCTAAATCCATTCAGACATCCACTGATGTAGTCTTTAGTCCTACACTCCACATCACTAAATAACAATCCTGTACCAAGGCAGGTAAACAGGGACTGTCCTCAAAACACACCTCTCACCACTTTTTGCTCCTGATTTAACCTCTCAGATTCATTCAGATTCCAGGATACTGAGACTCAGTTTAGCACACCTAATTTTAGTCCAATAAGGCACCTATACCTCAGATTTGAGATTACTTTGCAGTTGATGGTAAAAAAAGTAAAAGATGTTGTTTTCTAACAGAGAAGTATACCTTTCTTAATGCTGAAAATCCATTTTTCTGATGTAAGGAATATTTATCAGCAAGGACTCTTCAGACTTCTGTCTAGGTACATTTTAATAGATACAGTCATGATGCTTTTTCTACAGAGTATTTTGGAAGTGAAACTGCAGCCAAAGTAAATAAAAGATTATTGAAGTACAGTTCACTAATCTAAATTCCAAATAATTTTTGAACTCTGAATGCTGAGTCCCTAAACATTCTATCCAGCTGCCTAAGGTACAGAACTGTTCCATGGACTGTCAGCACTGTCAGTACTCTAGTTCCCCGTTCCAGCCTTAAACCCAAAGCCACACAGACATACTTGAATGAGAATTGATCACCTGGCAGAAATGTGAGAGTTCAAAAGTTCCCAACAGCAACACAAACACGAAGATGCTTCTTAATTATGGGGAAGAAAAAAAAAAAAAAAAAAAAAAAAAGAGAGAGAGAGAGACTTGGGGAAAAAACCTCAAAATTAGCTTGATTTATTTTTTTTAGCCAATCAGTTTTTCAGCCTGCCTAACCCTTTAGTAACACCAACAGACAAATAAAAAATAAACACACAAACTCTGCAGAGAAGGAACTTCCACTGACCATTTTCCACTGCAGGCCAGACTACACCTTAGAGTAAGTGTCTTGTGCATGTCTGCTGAGTTACCCGAATGCCATCCAGTCAATACCAGACTAGCTTCCTTGAAAGGACAATAAATACAAGTTACTCATGTTACAGAACCTTTTAAAAGGATTACTGCTCATTTGCTTCATAAATGCCTCATCCTTCTTCACCCTTCAAAAAAAAAAAAATTATATTTACCGGTGTTCTTTCTTCCCCCAACCTCAGACTATTATTTAGGAGAATAAAAACAACAGTTGGGGTGATAAGCTTATCAGCTGGGGATGACAAGTCTCTGAGCCATGGTAGACATTAGAAGAGCAATGGAGGGAACAGGGCAGCACTGTGTCTGGCAGGACTATTTCAGCACCTCAGTGCTGAGGACCAGCAACACATTCAAGAGGTTGAAACGGAGCAGTTTATCATGGCCAAAATGCTTCTCTAACTTCCTCCAATAAAGTTTGGCTTTCTTTTACCGGAATAATTTTAGTTATCAACACCATCGCTAAAGAATGTCCCAGTGAGTGTCAATAATTAAACTGATTAATTATAAAGAGAACCTTGTAAGCAAGGTTCTTTGAGCAAAATATCAAAACCTAACCTGATAATCTGATTTGTGTAATTACAGTAGATTGCATAATTCAGATTTAGATAGAAGAGCAGAACATCTTGAAATAAGAACAGCATTAATAACCTGTTTCTCTTCATATACACTGCAATTGTTCAAGAAGTCAAGAAACCATTTGCATTGCTTCAATCTGTTTTACCTACATACCATCAAAAATATGGTAACCTAAAAAGAAAAAACAAATACCTTTTTTTTGTTCTTTCTGTTACCCAAGTGCGATCCAGGATTTAAATTCAATCATGAGCAGTAAACTCAGTTACACAGTTCTTAAATGCTCTCTCCTTCTCAGATTTCAGAGCCAGCTACTGAGAGCTACCTACCTGTACCTACCCACTTTGACAAACAGAAAAAAATAGATTGATTAAAGTCTATTTTCAGTCCCCAAGTAAGGGTCACAGATACTTCTGACATTTCTCAGGGCCAGAACCATCCCAAAAGTACAAACCTACGTTTGTTCCTGAGTGTGGCTCGCAGCTTTCCTTTAACACAAACACCTAGCAAGGAACACCTGACTTGAGCACAGTGACCCAGTATGATGGTTCATAACCAGCATCTGTCTCCAAGCAGATGACTCAGTGTCTTCTCTGCTTGAAGACAAAAGTTTCCCAAGTGTTTTGCGTTATTAGTCAAAATATTGGACTTAGCTAACTAAAATCCCCTTTCTGCCCAATTTTATACACTTAGAGGGATCAGGCTTCATACTGTCAGACATGCAAAAACACATTTTACATTGCAAAGAGTTTCTATTGGGAGCACAGAATTAAGCATCTGTATAAATTACATGACTATAGTCTCAGTAATGAGTTTGTTTTCTATTAGCTCTGCTCAACTGCTCACCAGGTTGCTCATTTCCCAGTCAGCTATTACCTGTCTGAAGTGCATTTCCATGGTAGAAAAAGAGCAAAAGCTTCTCCTGCTACTTAGCTCCTCAAGTATGAAAACACATGTTAAATTAATCAATTCAGGTGGAAAAATTAATGAGGCTGCTAGAAGATAGAGTAGAAACACCATTAATTTCCCAGCCAGTCTAGGATTCAGAGACTTCAGAAAAGGACTGCAGTCAGCCTAACTGCTTTGCTTTTATAACAAAATATCAAAACATACAGGCTTCACCCCACCTCAAATTTTGGTAAGATGGAAGACACCCAGGCAGAGAAATGAAACAATGTTTTCTTACAAGAGAGAGCCCCTTTAACTGGAGCAGCAGCTGAGAAAGAATAAACAGGACAGCACATAACAAATATTCTAAAGAAACACCCTGGACTTTTTTAAAATTATACTTTTAGAGAGCTCTGACCTCAGAATACACCATGGTAAAACTGGCAAGAACGTGGATGCAGAGTAATTCACTATTTTATTTATTTCCCATATAAGCCAAATCAAAGAGTTACCTTTGAACTCTTGCCACATATGGGCATCAGTTTTGCTTCACCTAACAAGGCTTTCTGAGAAGCACACTGTAAATGCCGAGTGCAGCAAGCTGTGAAAAAGGGTAAGCATCATACTCCAGCGATCCCAGCATTTTGTAGGACCTGGGACTCTACACTGCAGCTCTCTAAGGAAACAGCAATCGCCAAAGCTGTGCTTAAGAACTCTGTGCTAAAGAAGCAAGGAAAGATGCAATGACTGCAACAACGGCAGAGATAAACTGAGTCCTGAACTGAGCTACCTGTTGGTAACCTGAGGAAATCTTTGCAGCAGCATGGAGCTCACAGCTGGATTCTCAGCAGGGCACACTGCTACATGACACACTCCAGGCTGCCATACTTGAGCTCATCCTGCATGTCTAGCTTTTAACTAGCTTACCTTCCACACAGAAATCCACCTGAACAGAAAATAAAAGATTCACTCTTCAATGCACCTATAGAATCCATGCAAGCCCCTTATTAAATATATGGTGTTTAAACCACATTTAGGAAATAAATTCTTGTTTGTCACTTAGCTCCTGATCCAACAGAATATAAATCTGAATCTAAAACCTGACCAGCGTTAAGCATGACTTAATTCTAGGAAACAACTGCTACAACTGAATAGTTTAGGTGAAGAGTTGATCAAGGAAAGCAAATCAGGACAGGCTGCAGAAATTGCCCATAATGTCAGTGTTTACTAAAACTGTTTTCTAGAAATGTTTAGTAGAACACTAGATGATTAGCATGACATTCTAGATTAATGTAACCCTTTAAGGGCAAATTTTAAAAACATTATTCTTTTAGTGACAGCGCATTCAATCAAATCACCATATTGGTATTTTGTGCCTCATCAGTCAAGCATGGAATTAAAATACTTTTAGAGCGCCTCACACTTTCAGGCATTACCTGCAAATCTCAACCATGGGAGTAGTTCTACTTCTCTTTTTGTTGTTGTTTGTTTGTTTCTTGTTTTTTTCAGGGCCTGCACCACCTGCTACGTCCAGGAGCAGTTACGCTGTTCCCAACTAAGAGGACGCAGAAACTGCCCGAAGCGCAGCCCGCGCACAGGCGGCGTTTCGGAGGGGCTGGCAGGGGCCAGGTGTGCCAGGCGAGCACGGGGCAGCGGGCGAGGCTGCGGCAGCGCCAGCCGCGCTCGGATGGTCCCGCCGCCACTAACACAGGGGGCTGTGCGGTCGCTACCCCATGGTAAAACACCCTTTTCTCACGTTTCGGGGCCTACAGAAAAGCACCCCTGAGGCAGCCCCGGGAGGAGGGGAGGAGGCAGGGAGCTGCTCGGCGGGGCGAGGCGGCGGCAGAGCCCGGCACAGAGCCGCCGGCCCGGCCGCGGCGCAGCCCTTTGTTGTGGGCCGCGGCGGCGCGCTCGCCGCTCGCTGTGAGGGTGGGCGTGGGCGGGGGGCGGTCGCGCCGCGGCCGCCGCCAGCCGGCACCTGCCTCCCCCCGGGGCGGGACTTGGCTCCCGGGGCCGAGAGGCTCCCTCCGAGCCGCCGGGGACCGCGGGAACGGCCCCGCCGCGCCTTTGTGCGGGGCCCGCCGGTTCCGCGCCGCTGCCGCCGCGCCGGGCTCTGCCCGCCACGCGCCCGGGCGGGTCCGGCCGCTCCGCGGGTCAGCGCGGCGGGGCTTCCCCTCTCTCCTGGCCGGCCCCCTGCCTCCCGCTCCGGGCAGCATGGTGGACCTGGACAGCGAGGTTCCGCCGCTGCCCCCGCGGTACCGCTTTCGGGACTTGCTGCTGGGCGACCAGGGCTGGCAGAGCGATGACAGGTGAGCGCGGGGCGCGGTGTCCCCGGCGGGGTCGCGGGGCCGGGCAGCTCTCCCCGAGGGCACCTCCGCTCGCGGGAGCGCAGCCCCGGGGAAAACTTTGCCGGGAATGGGCTGCGAGGGCCGGCGAGGGGCTGCGGTGCCGCGCCCCGCCCGCAGCCGGGGCGAGCCGGGCCGGCGCCCCGGAGCGAGCGCGGGGCGTCCCGCAGCCTCCGGAGCGCTCCCGCCGGCGGCGGAGCCCTGCCCTGCCCGGCCCCTCCGCACGGCAGGAGCAGGACAGGTAAGAGATCGTCTCCCCACATGTGATAACGTCCACAGAGGGAACGTCCCAAACAAAATGTGCGTTTCCCGTTTGTCCAAAGGCTAATTGCAGTGTGCTTTCGCTGTCCTATACCCAGGCTTCTTCACATGCAGTTTCTTTCCGTGCTGGGATCCTAGGCGTGGACGCAACTACCATGATTTTATTCCTTTATGAATTCTTTCAAGTCTGTCAGCACCTCTAATCACACCCGATAGAAAAAGATTTGTTTGTTTCAAGTCAAATGTTGTCCTTAAATGTTGTCCTTAAAAACCATAAACAAAGAACCCTTTACATTAGAAGAAACAAGCGAACCAGGAATGTGTGTTCAGTTTCAAAACGTTGAATGAACAGCGTTCATGAACAGCACCAGCATCATTCTACTGTGCTGGACCATGCAGCCTCGATAGACTATTACATGATCCCATCTTGCAAAATTATGTGTCATATCCACTTTGTACTATCACCCTCTTGCAGTCAAATGTCAGAAAAGCAAAATCAGCAACATCTTGTATAGATTTTAATTCAAAATATTTGCACTGTCAGAGTATGTCTTTAACTTGGCAGTCAGAAACTTTGATTTTAATACTGTTCTACATTGTTCAGATTTTCACTACCTTCCCAAGGAAATATGGATCCTTATTGATTGATAATCACAAGATCATGCAAATATGTAACTAAATATTACCTTTGTTTAGGAGAATAGGCTCTACATTGAAGCAGGTAAACAAATGGTGTTTATTCAGACAGTTATGAAAGGGTTAATGACATCTTAATATAGCCACAAGAAATGACTGCTGTTGATTGGAAATGACAACATTGTAACTACATAATGGAGAGTTAAATACTATGTTTATCAAACCACGGTTTTACTGTTTAAAAAAATTTAAGTATATTGTAATGTCATTACTTCTGATTCTTTGATATTTTAGAAAATGTCATCTTAGCATCTTATACCTGCATCTTATTTCCTACTGGAATAGGAAAAAAACTCCACAACCTTTCTTATTTTAACAACTTTATTTGCTTGTTTTGGGTTGATGGCTAAAATTTACAAAATATGCTTTGTATACCTTTTTGCGTTACTCTGCAGCTTAACACTTTTTCCACCTCTAGTTTAAACTTCTGTCAAGCACTTCCCTGATGCCAGTTGACTTGCACTTCATGAAGTTATCTTCTACAGATGAAGCATGATTTGGTCTCAAATAGCAAATAGTGTTAACGGCACAACCCAGAGCATTGTTTTAGCTCTTGTTTATTTCAGGTCTATGTGCACTTAACAAAATCAAAGTAAATAATCCTTAAAACAATCTTGATAGCAGAATTATAGCACAAAAGTCTTCCGGAGCATGGTTACTGTTTGAAAACTGCAGCAAAGAACTGGTGAAAAAATATTAGTCTATTTTAATTATTTCATTAATATTCAAACAAGCATTACAGGAAAGATCTCTGGCACAGTTTGAAATATAAAAATGTAAATGGCTTTCTAGATCTTTATGCACTGTCCTGTGCTGAAGCTGGGCACAGCTGCGCAGTGGTGTGAAGGTGTGCAGGGGATTCCCCACAATGCAAGCAAGATTGTGTTTTGCACGAGGCTGTGATAGCACTCTCTCCTCCAGCTCTGCAAGTTACCATAGCAGTGTTTTTGGATACCAGCTTTCCGGTAACTGAACAAGAGCCATTCTTACAAAGATCTTGAGTATTATCTGTTGTTTGTCCAGATTCTTACTTTCCTGAATGGAGGCTATCATGTGTAATACTGAAATATTCATTCCTTCCTATGTTGCTGGAGTATTGCTGCTATCCATTATTAAAAAAGCATGCATGCTCTGCATAGAAATAGTGTAAAGCAGAATATGAGACATCCAGGAACTACTGAATGAGAAAGACTGCAGACCTATGGGGACCCTGAGAACAGCTTCTTATTAGTTTGCAATGATTGGTATTACACAAGTACGTTTTATTTTTGTCTGCTGTATTGTCTTGTCTTTGCACTCTCAGGTAAATGGTTCTTGGTTGGTTTTGGTGAAGTACATCCTTTGTATTCTATTCTAAGCAGTGTGAAATACAGATAGATATTGCTGGAGGTGTTGTTTGTAACCCCTTCTGTTGAATGGATGTTAACCGTGAATGTAATATCTGAATATTGAAACACAGTTAAAGTAGCCTTACAGGCTGGGTGCACATGATCAAGATAGCTCATTTTACATACTGGACTTTGGCTGAGATGTTGCAAATATTTTTCTGCCTATTTCCAGTTCACTGCAACTTTTTAATTCCACTTGCTCTCAACTCCAGCAGTGTGATATAGACCAAGGGTTTTCCATCTGTGTGATCTGTGAACTTCAGGTCTGTTACCAGCCAAACTCTGTCTTGTCTTAATTCCATTCTCTTTTTAACCTTCCCAGTCTGTTCATTCGTGGGGGATCTCTTTTCTCCTTCCCTTACAACCTTTCTGGAAAAATGCTGGCTTTTTGCTGATAGGGTCCATCTCCTGGTTTTCAGATGCTTGTTGGTTTTTTTTAGAGTGGAGAGGAGTTGGAATTATTCCTCTCATCTGCCACAACCAACCCAAGATTCTATGTCACCAAATCAGTTTTAATAGCATAGTTTGCATTATATGTCATGTGGTAGTATATAATAGTAAATATGACTGAAATTACGTGACCTCTCCTTTTTTGTTGAAAGATATATTTCTGACCTAATCAAAGTTCAATTTTGAAACCTTATGTTTCTTTAGGGTGAGAGTTTGGTCACCTATTTCTTTTAAATGTTCCTGTAAATTTATAAAATAAACATGTGCTGAAATGCTTAGCTGATTGTAACAGGACTCTCAGGAATTTTGTTCTTAAATCTCTACCTGTTTGAGGATAGATTTTCCCTCCCCCCACCCCTTGGTGACTTCTATAGTGGAGCCTCACTCAGACTTTTTTTTTTTTGCTATCTAGTTCATGATCCATTCCTTACCTGTATTTCTCCAAAACAGTAGCATCCATCCCACTGCTTTTGCATTTCTTTTCCCTCCCTTCAAAAATTCTGCTTTCACAGCTTAGATTCATAGCCAGCCTTGCAGTTGGCTTCAGTAACAGATGGATTCTGGGCTGTCATTTTCTACAAACCGCCAAATTGGATTGTATATTATTTTTCATAAAAGAAGTTGCTGTGTGCAGAAGAATATGCTGAATCTTTGACAAATGATTTTGTTCAGTAAGAAAGCGACTTCAAAAAATTCATTGGCATTCTTGAATTTGCTGAGTGGTTTGTGGTGTGGTATTTTTTGTTTTTGTTTTTTCTCCCAAAAAGGGATATTAAAACCAGTTTTGGTTTTTGCAAAACTAGATTTTCAAAGGAACCTGGTTCCCTTTGAAAACTGGAGATGAAGCTTGATGCTTACACTACATTCATTTTACATGGAGAGTGCTTCTACAAGGCAGCATGTAACAGATCAGCCCAGTTAGAACACGTGCGTGTGTCAAGTGGGTGAATTCTGTGGCAAATGGGGCAGTGGATTGGGTTTCCTTTCCTCTGGCCATGGGAACATCCCAGGCACTGGGCTGAGGGTAAAGAGAAGATTGGATCCTTAACTTTTTCACTTGTTCTGTAAATATTCCTTTGTGAATCTTACATTTTGCTTTCATTATTGAAAGTATCTGAAAATTAAACAGACTGTTTTGATTTGCTAGATATTCTGAGATGTTTAATGACCATCATAATGCCATTTACCTTTTGGTTTGGCTGCTGGGAAGTGAGCAGAAATAAAGGGGGAACTCAGTGATTAGCACAATTATTCACCTGCTAATTCAGCCAGATTTCACTAAATTCTGATTGTAATAGTAAACTATGTAATTAAATGTTTCATAACACTACTGATCATCAGTCCTTATTCTTACTAGCTGTGTTGAAAAGCTACACAAATAAAATTAGGAAAAAACCCTACCTGGTGAAGAGGTGACATGTTCAAAGTTGGTAAATCATTTGCTGCAGAGGAAGGGAGAGAAGAGGATGTTTATGTTAGGTTCCCATCTAAGTTTGGGAAAGCTACAATGAAGAGGTTTTTGTGTACATAGATAATTACCATGTGCTTCAAAACAGCCAAACCACAGCACACTAGAGGTGTAAAGAAAGAATTTTGAGTTAAAATTCAAAAGCATTTACATTCTGTCCATGTTAGTGCCTTTTTATTAAAGCCTTTAAGCATCTTGCAGAGCATAGTTTACATCACGTTTCTTAAATCATTTATGTCCAGACGTTTAATCTTTTCTTAGGAAGCTTTTGAAGAGATAAAAACTACATTTGGTTTAGTGAATTCTAGCAAGACAGGAATGTTTTCCACCATTGAAGCATGATTGCTTATTCTGATGAACTATTCAAATTCCCCTCTGCATGCTCTGACAAAGTTGTCTTGAACTGTGCAGGAATGGTTCAGCAGTTGGAGTGTCCAAGGAAGCAATATGAACAGATAACTTGTGGGTAGTCCAACCCCCACCTTCAAAGCATCCGATTTCATAACTTTTCTATATGCTGCTGCAAGATATTTTTACAATTTCAGTCATGGAACAAAAATTTACATTTTCCAATTCTGTAGGGGTTTTTTTTCTATTCTGTACAGATATAACAAGAACACTAACTGGTACTGGAAATTCATTTCAAATCCTGCTTCTGTATTGAGATTAAAATTTGAGTCATTTTGCTACAGTATATATTTTAATTTTAAAACTACAGAGCTAAATTTTACCTTTGTGAAAGAACTGTTATTACATTGAGTACTTATAGGATTAAATTAAAATCAGCCCTCCATTCTGGTGTGCTTTCTGCATAAATGCACATTACCACCTATCTGGAAAGGAAGGAGATTCACATAATACAGAACACCTCCACACATCACTTGGACAATTGTATCCTGCTGGCTGTCATGTCGACTGGTGACTTTCAAGGAACAACTCCCCACTGCAAATCTCAGAAGGCACTTTAACAGTCATTTGTCATGGTGTGAATTAGTGTGTAAAGCCCTCCCTTTGCCTTTCCTTTTGGAAATCACCTGAGATTGTTAAACTAAAAGGGGATAAAAAGCCAGCATGTTTCTGATTCAAGTGATTTAAAATAACTGAGTCTAGATTCAACTTGTATAAAAATTCTATTATAATTTCCTCAAAAGAAAATTGTATTACAGTTTCTTTGTTATAATCCTCCTCTTTCCTTCAAGAAATACTTCAGTCAATTTGGCCTCATTTTAGAAAACATGTTAATTTACATGAATTCTTTCATTTAACAGAGGCTGCAAATAAAAGGACTTCAGCAGACATTGTCTTCTTTATCTTGATTTGCCCTTGTAACTAAATTTTCAATACCCATAAAGAGATTTAGAAGCCTGAACTCTAATGTAAAAACTTGATGTTGATTGAAATTGCTCAATATCTTAACAGCCTAATTCTCTGAGAGCAAGTGTTTTCATGTCTTGCCATGAGACTCTGCATAGTAGTAACTAAGAAGTTTGAATTGCCTTAAACCCTGAAAAAACTTGCTGTGTGTATAGGCCAAGCCCTTTCTCACTGCTTTAAAAAAAAAAAAAAAAAAAAAAAGTCATTTGTAAAACTGCTGCATTTACCACAGCAAGAGGCCCAAGTTTACGTTCTTGTGGTAGGCTTAGGAGCACAGTCCCAGGAAAGTAAACTGTTAATATATTTCCATACTCACCATCCTAAATTTGTCTTGACTGGATCCCTATTACAGATAAAACACCTGTGTGTAAGGGAGAGGAAGTAATTTTTTGTAGTAGGCAGTACCATTAGCCTCATTTTGTGTTTTACCATATTTTTTAGCAACAACAGAGGCCAAGATGTGTTGTTTCTGTGTTTCTATATTCCGCTTAAACTAGCACACAGTGTGCAATTGGGAAAGGACATGGAAAGAAAAGAGTATTTTCAGTGCTGCTATGACTGCATCTGGCCAAAGAAGATGCTGGTAGCACATCCCAGCAGAAGTTTTATACTGCACAAACCACTTAAATACCTCATCTTGAAAACTCTCACAGACCCTAGGGAATACCCTAGTTTTCCTCCTCTGGGACAACATGATGCGCAGTTTGTAAATGTACTTGGTACTTCAGTCATTACTTAATTATAGACTTATTGCTAAAGCTCTTATTTTTCCATCTACAACTTGACACATACTACTTTACATCTGGCAGACTCTATAATGCTCCATGGGGAGTTAAAGCAGTTCTTTCCCTCCTAATTTTATGATTAATATTCTATCACATCCAATGATTAAGACTATTTATTTTATAATAGTAAGCTCTGTGCTGCACTCTGCCTTTCTTTCATAATGACTCTCCTATAACATATGGTAGCATATTTCATATTGTCTTCCCTTTATCCTGTAACAAAGAAATAGATCACTTGGAGCATCAGAAATGTCTGCACTTTCTTTTACAGAAAGAATAAAGCTGTTAAATCTGCTAACCATTTCTGCAGTATACATTCAGTTTCTAGACTTCACAATCAAAGGTCATCTTTATCTTACCTGAATTCTGACACAGTACGCCCAAATGCTTATACTAACCCATAAACACTTTTAATGTGGATTCTTCACCTTTTTTCCTGAGTAAAAGAAAAAGTTCAGTCCTTCCTGGAGGCCTCTACTCCATGGTCCCATAATCTGTGCTATTGGAAAGAATGCTATTCAAGAGCTGGAGGTGGTCTGCAGCATGGAGGATTTAGTGCAGAATGCCTTAAAACAGCTGTTAAAGATTTCAGCCTCCCCCATGCAATCATCTGCTAATTATGTTAGCAGTCAACTTCCTGGTGAGAAGTAGCAATAAAACAGAAACAGACATTAGGAGACAAAACCCAGTGTTTATCCTCACAGATAAAAACAGTGATATTATTATTTACTCAAAAGTGTCTTGAGGGACAAATCCTACCTCCACTTAGAGACATACCTTGTGGAAAATGCCATATTTTTGTGCTGGAAAGCAGGTTGCCAAATCCGTCACCTCTGTGCCTGCCTTGGCAAGTACCAAGCTATGGGAGATGTGGAAGGAAGGCATTAGGTTAAGATCCGTACAAGTTACCTACTGAGGTAGCAAAAAAGAGAAGACTCTGCCTGTTGCAGCAGCCCTCTTATTAGACGTTAAAAAAAGAGCCAAGACAGACTTCTTGTTAAACAGAGCATAAAAAGGGTCCTGATTTATTCCTCTTTATGGCCTGGTCATCTTAACTTCAACTATTCACTGACTCTGGCTGCAGCAGGCTCCTGCTGTAGGTTTCCCTTGCAGCCTCTGACTGCTGGTTATTTCGTGCTAAACTCTGACTGCAGGCTTTTACTGAGCCAGACTGTGACTGTGGGTTCCAACAACAGGCTCTAACTGCAGACCCAGACTGACCTTGCAGCAAATCATTCTCTCTCCCCAGGATCCTGCCTCATGATTCCTTCCTTCATACTCCTCAAGGTTCCTCTTCCATGATGATCCTCCACTTATCAGCTCACCCCTCTCTTTTATCTCACTCATCCCTATGGGATGTAGGTGTTACTCATCAGGGGTGAGGCTATTGGGTAATTAACACAGCTGTTACTTATCAGGGGTGCGGTCACCTGGATTCCCTTCTCCTACACTGCCTACCTCTGTGCCTGGGTGTGACAAGTCTCTTGCCAGATTTAGCCATTATTAACTGCATCTCCAACAGCCACTACCACAAGAGTCATGTGCCTGGTAGGGACAATGACACGCAGTTTGAGCAAAAGTCATCACTGTGGGTTAGCTCTGCCAGGAAAGCCTGGCCCTCCCTCCTAGTTTCTGTACCCTGAGTCACACCCCTTTGGCATTTTGTAAAGAAAAGAGTTTTGCCCTTTAGCTTTCTATGTTGTTAAAGTTAATAGCATTTGCTGTATTTGTAGCTTAAAGTTACAGAGCTCCTTTCACAGCATAGTGATTGTTAAAATATGTAATAAGGAGTAAACATTATAAAACAGCCTCGCTCATTTATTGTTCCAAATAACTAAAAATGTTCTAGAGATATGTTTTTCTCACTTTGTTTTCTCTTGCCCTCGTGGCTCAAGAAAACTGCAGTACAGACAAAACCAGGGTACCAAACCTAACCTGAACCAAATGCCAAGGGGAAAAAAAAACTCATCAACCTCTGCTGCAAAAGGAAAACTATGGTTATGTTTGTCACTTATGAATAACACCTGTTGATACACAACATTCCCTGAACCTGGAATGGGATTTAGTTTCTCATCTTCACATCAAATTCAAAAGAAGCTGAGGGCACTGGTCACTTAACCACTGTTGCCCTGTAGTTCTCACCATGGAGCAGAGACAGCTCTAACAGAAGGACTAAAGGCCGAGCTCTATATTTAGCTGTATGTACCCTTTTGAGAAGTGAGCAAGCTATGTTTTCACTGTGTACAGCGATCTAGATTTGATATTGTTCAAAGGGGTTTCAGTTCAACAAATATCTTTCAAAAAGCCATTTTTGTAGATAATCTCCAGTCTTTAATTACTGTTATGCTCTCTCAGTAGTAATTCAAAGAACATAATACAAACACAAAAAGTGGAGCAAACTACTCTGTAATGTGTAGATGTTGATTAGTCAACCTGATTTTATGAAGACCATCAAAATCTAAGTAGATTTTTCACCCACCTAAAATTACCATAAAAGAGAAGCTAATCTCACAAGAGCTGTTGCAGTTACTGTGTGTCTCATTGACACCGAGGACTGCATCCAAACAGTGACCCACATGATCATTTATTTTTGTACCGGCACTGACCGCAGATTGGATTAAAATTACAATTTATCTAAAATGGTATAAACAACATTCAGAGTGCACTGGATTAATTTTAAAGTCTTGATTATCTTTTCCTTCATTTTCTTCTATTTTTTGGCAGTTCACAGATCACAGTGTGAGTTTAGAAAAGAACAACAAAGTGAGTTAAATTCATGCTGACATAATGAATCCATTTAAGACAATTAATTGTGGCAGTCACTGTGACCAGCTCAACTGGTGATTCAGAATGTTGGGATTTCAGTGTTGTTGGCAGAGCATTTCATGTAGGAAGAACAAGGCTGGCTCCTGGGAATGTTTCAGAGTATGGAGGAAGTTCCTCTGAGCGTGTAGGAGAGAGGAAAATTTCAGGACCCTCTAAAAGGCAGTCTGCTGGGATAGTATGGGCTAGTGTGAGACTGTTGTGGAAGACCTCAGGTTTTGCTCCTAATTTCAGATAAGAACAAGCTGTTAGAAGATCACTATTATCATCGTTATGAGGTGAATGTCTTCTTCTAGGGCAGATGAGTGGGGACACCCTGCTGCTACTTGACTTCAGGCTAAGCTGAACTGAGCATTTAGAAATTCTTTTCCTTTCTAAGATGTCAGAGCCACTTTACAGTGACAAAAGTGGCTAGATGGAGAGAGCTGGGAGTACTGGGAATATTACTGTGCTTTCTTGTATCACCCTGGACAATGGTGAATCAGACTTCCTGGCACTGTATTCATATGTCCCACCTAAATCTGATCAGTGCTAAGGTTTACGTCAGACCTGAAAACAAGATGACACAACAACACCCATCCTGACCCACCTCACTGATGCAGTTGGCTAAAGAGATTTTAAATAACTTGACTGTCAAAAAAGCTATCAAAATCTGAAATTTATGCATTCATTTTAGAAGTTATATTTAAGGAGGAAAAATAGTATTTACATTGACTAGGCCAGTATTCTGTAGGCACTTGCTAAATGATTTTCTAAGCACACACAAGGCACATTTTGAAAGTTTAATGTCATTATTCTGAAAAATTTAATACTGGGCAAACTATTCTGCCAGCTATAAAACTGATGAACAGCATTTTACTTCAGAGAGTACTAAGTGTTATTTAATATGAATAAAGATGACAGAATTAAACTTCTAAAATATTGTGAAATTTGATATTTTAAATTTTTCTTAAAGTAATGAAGAGGTAATTAAAACCATGCCATATGATTAATCAGGAAGTGTAATAGCTCACTCTGAGTAAGGAGACTAAGATTTATATGAAGTCAGTAATTATACGTACCCTGTTAGCTGTGGAGAGAACAGTATCAGGCAGGTGACATTTTAGAGATAATAATGACTTTTAAAGCACTTGTTCAATTATGCGTTCAGAGTTCTTGAATCATTGCCACTCCTTAATGAGACATTTATAATTTATATGAAAATTTTGTAATTTTTTTTCTGTGTAAAACAATAATCATATCTGTGCATCAGGCTGCATTTGAAAGGAAGGACTCAATTCCAATCCACTGTTAAGATATATTGCAGGGTATACGTATGTTAAGCTGCAACTATTACTTCAGAAATCCTACATATTTTATCCTCCACCTGGGTGTCATCACTGGAGCCAAAGCATAATACTAGAGAATGAAAATTCTATTACAGTTTCTTCAATACAGATATGTATCAAGGTGCAATTTTTTTGGAAGGAGTCATCAGCAGGAAACATCATCAGCACTCTTCTCCTGATGATTTGGTAGAGGAAATGGAGTCTCCACAACCATTCCTCTGTGGGAAGCGTCAGGAGAGACACCTCCTGTCAAGTACTGGGCTTTTGGTTTATGTCTTTTCCTGAGTGTGCCTGAATGCTCCTTCTCCTTGTATTTATCTGTTAAATACTCACCTTTTGTGTAGCTGGTAAACACATGCGTGTGGGAGACTGCAAGTGTACACAGCTCCCATCATTTCAGGAAAATTGCTGTAATTTGATGTTCAGCCCTGTATTACTTCTCAGAGTTGTTGGCATTCTAATGCCATATTTTGGGGCGTTGTCTAAGTGTTTCCAGATTGCATATGTGGACTGTCTCAATATGTAACTTTAAAAAGACACTCCTTTTTATAAAGTTACCCTGCTCCTGGGCATGTGTAAAAAGCATATGTGGTATATTTTTTTTTTCTTTTTCACTTTTTAACACTTCAGCTATAAATGGAGTCTCAGAAAAGTTCTTTCTAGGCTTGTTAAGGTGTCTGTGGGAAGTTCCTGACAAATTTTATTTGACTTCTTATGACTTTCTCCCTTCAAGATCAGGCATGGTTCCCATAATTTCGTGGCCTGTAATAACCAAATATTGTTAATCTAAGTAAACCTGAGGACAGGTAGAGAATCAAGCAGAGTACAGAAAAAAAACCCCAAAACATAAGCTTTTAAACTAACTTTATTTTTTTTAACTTCAACTTTTTTTTTGCCTTTGATGTCATTGTCTTGCATCCTACCTAATCCTTTACAACTAGAAGGAAAAAATGTAGCTTGGGGAAGAAATAAACACAGGAGAAAAATTTAAGTGATCTAATGTAATGTTATTCCATGCTCCTGTGTGTTTTGTGACAATGATCAGTACATAATTTTGGAATATGATCCAAAAGATAATGATGCAATATTTTTAGTTACTAAAAACTTTAAAAATAGTAAAAATACAGTATCATTACCTTTAAGAGTGCTATTATTAACTAGTGATATTTCCCCTTTGGGAATACTGCTGGTTATGACTGGAATCAAGAAAGAGCTATAAAAATTAAGCTTCATTGTGTATTGTTTTGGCTGTTTTTCCTTACAGATAAATAAAAAACCCAAATAGCAGCTCTGTTCCTTATTTGCCATGCTCTCCTCTTTTCCTATTCACTCCACCTCCAGCAGATTTATAGTTGAAACTATACCAAAACCAAAAGCCAAACACCAGTGTTTTATCTGCACCTAAAGTGCATTTGTACAAATTCTCCATCACTAGTATATGCTATTGTTTTGGCCAGAGTTGTATTCCCTACGTGTCATTTAAATACTGTACACCTACTAAATCTCCATGAGGAACGTTAGCCTGAAAGGGTCCTCCAGTTATGGAGGATTGGGACCCATATAAACTTCTCTTTAAGTAATTTGCAGATTTCCATCTTTTCGTGTTGAGTACCAGATTCTTATAAAAAGGAGTTCATTTCATGGGTCCCAGTGTTAGTAGAAGAGGTTTTTTTCCATTGGTGCAGTATCATGACTTCTAATCGACTTCATTTATTGCACCTTGATCCAGTGGAACTTATTAAGGCAGCAAATACAACTGCAGAGATTTTCCAATATATGGAAAACTCAAAGCTAGCTTCAATTGTCCTTACCACTAGAATAAATATAGGCATAATAGGTAAAATTGAAACACAATCAAAACAAAAGTTTTGATTCTGTAAATTCTGTGCTGAATTTTTCACTATCAAATGTGAAATGATAATTTATTTCTCTTAAGTCTGAGTTTGATAAGTGAGTCATGATAAATGTATGACTACATTTTCAGCCCCTACAGAGTTGGGATGTATCTGTAACTAGTAATTGTTGGAAACCATCCTGTGCTACCCTATATTGAGATTCATGGAGCATTCCACCAGTGTACCGCTCTTATTTTATATGTTTTGCATGGCAATGCATACTGTCAGTTCCTACACAGAATATTTCAGGTGACAGCTTAGCAACCAGTGTCTGAAACTCTAAAAATATTCTAGGAGATCGAGAGGTTCACAGATAAGACATGTATCAGTCAAAATGTTGAAAAGAATATGCTAATTTGTTGTTATTCAGTATTTTAAGGATGGAGATGCTTTGGGTGCTTCTGTAAATACGACTTCTCTACAAGTCCAATGCTAAACAACAAGCAGCTACAAAAATGATCACTGCGTACTGTAGCACTTGGCTTTCTTGTAAATCTTAGTATCAGGTCCCATTTCAAGTATTATTTCAGGAGAATGCAAACTGGGTAATTTGGAGAATCAGGAGTCTGGGAAACTAATTATATTAAGAACCAAAGCATGACCGGTATTTCATTAATTTCACTTATTTAAATTTGGAAAGTACCCCAGGCTGAAGTTTAGAGTGCCAAATAATAAACTGAAATATTCTTTCTTTTGTGTGTAAAGCTTTGCTTTAAAATGTAATTTATCATCAGAGATAAGCCAGCAATTAAGTAGGTGGTAATTCAAGGAAGCCTCTCATAACTTGCTGTATAGCTCTCTAACCGTAGACACAAGATCTAAATCTTACTCTGAAGTCTGGCTGAGATTTTGATAAGATGTTACATAGATAAGCATAAAAAGTAAAGTTACGTGTCAAGTTGATCTTCAGAATAAAAAAAATGTAGTCATATGTGTTTAAACTGAATTCAGTAGCTTCATTGAAAAATTGGTGATTTTTAAAGGCATGATAGAGAGAAGCCAGAGTGGTATAGAAACTTTTGCATTGGTATTTGATCATCTCACCTATTATATGGCAGCGTAAGTGGGATTGCTAGATAAATGCTGAAATACTGGCATAAATAGACTCCATAAATACAGTAGGAATGCTATTTAACAGTATATTTGAATATATCTGAGATACACTTTTCCATTTCCAGAGGAGAAATAGTTCCATACAGTCAACTGGAATAAAATTGTTCTATTGATAAATTATGCTAATTTCCCTTTCAGCTGTGCAGAATTGAAAAATAAAAAAGTATTCTGAGAAAAACAAAACCAAAACTCCAGGTAGACTAATTTATTTAATCTCTGAGTCTAGACTGAATTGGGTACAGCTTTCTCATCAAATTCCCCCAAGTCAGCCATTATTGCACGGCTTCATTAGTGATAAGAATTCGGAGCGTTTTGAAGACAAGGCATTTTACACTCCATCATTTTAACTGAGACTGTTTCATTCCCATTTTAGTGATTATGATGTACATTTCACAGCACTCTGAGGTATGAGAGCAGGATTTTATAACTTTTATGTATTTGTAGTTTTTGCGGAAACCTTTTAGAGCTGAAGAGTAGAGTGCTGAAATAAGCAAGTGACCACAGACAACGCGAGAAGCCCAGTCTACAGCAGGGATTTGAGTCAAAGACATGCAGGAGAAGGGCATGTTTGCACTTAGTACCTATGATGAAATGAGTGGATTAGATGTGTAAAATGTAGGTAGCAGCATAACCATGGTCTTCGTGCTCTGCAAGTGAAGGTGGTAAACTACAGGTCCTAAGCTTTGCATTGCCTTTCAGGTAATTTTTCAGACTCCCAGCTGTAACAATGCAATTTCAGACCCTTAGTTCAGTCACAGAGATACCAGGAGGGGAAGATGGATAGAGCTATTAGAAAGGGAAGTAAAATTATTAAAGGCCTTGGAACTGTTTGATTTTCCAAGTTGTGCAAATCCTGGAAATTGTTCATACTTCTTTTCCCTTTCCTTGTTAAAATATATATACCCTCCACTTGCATTACAAGATAAAATCCTAGGAAAGGGTGCGTGCAGTAGAATATCAGGAAACCTGAGCTTGAAAAGTTACTGAAGTCGACTAATTTCCTTAAAACAAAGGGATGAAGATTGAAAAGTGAGCAAGAATCAAAGTTCTTACCTCTGCTCCTGCTTATGAAGATGAATTCTTAGCCTGTGGTGAGACAAACAGCAAAAATCTCATTTACTGGAGCAGGATATATGTCTTCTTAAGGGGGGGAAATGTATATGGGTCTTTTTAGCATCTCTGTGACCAGATGCACAGAGGTCAGTCTTGTTAATAAATATTGATGAAGACATTTTTACCTAAACATTAATATATCCACACCATAGAAAGAGAGTAAAGTATATGGATTTGTAATTCCTTTGAGTTCAATTAAGTGGATGTATACAATTTGAAAAAATAGTAAATGCTGTTGATTTAGTGTTCTTATTGTCTGGTTTCAAGGCAAATAAATTAATTTTGCTTTGCTTTATTTCTGCTTTATAAGTGCAACTAGCCCCTGCTTTGCTCTGTCAATAAGAAATTACCTGTTTTGTTCTGTTAGAAGGCTTTTTGTTCTATCTGTACATTCCTTTATGAAACAGGGGCTTGTGCTATATTTTTTTTTCAAGTTGTTACCTTCTTATTCAGTAGGTTCTTTTCCTCTGTGACTTTTAAGCTGATTTATTATATTAAAAATATGAAAAAAAATTGTATGTTTCTACAGTTTCTATGGTATTTTTACTGAGGATAGGCACTCACTTTATATCATAACATGTTTATTTTACTTTTTTGTGTTGTTTACTTCTTTTCCTTTGTATGAGCATGTGATTTTTTTACCTTCAGTATCAATCTCTAGAGAACCCTTTGAAATGCCTTATAAAAATTTTAGTACATGATGTTCACTTTAGACTTCCCCCTTATCTATCTCTTCCAATTATCTCATAATGGAGCAGAGTGCTACAGCTCACAGTCTATTTATATCTGTCATTTGCTTCATTCTTAGTTTGTTCCCAGGCTAATCCAACTTGTAGATCTTGGCATGGGTGCCATTTATTCCTTTTTCATCTCTTGTTGACATGCTAACTAGTACTTATATTTTTGTCATTCTCGATGCACATTATGAGAATATTTTGGTTCGCCTTTTGCCGTGGTTTTATTTACCTGCTATTTTTAACATTACTCTTATCTGTAATACTGTGGTTACAAAATACATCAACTCGGTGTCTGGCATTGGAGCCTAGTCACTGTAGAGAAACAGAGCAGCACAGGATTCCCCTCTCAAAAAGAGTGAGGCAGAAGTCAAGCCATGTGCACTGAGTAGATGGAGCACAGGACCAGGATGTATAGATCAAATATGAATTGAACAACGAAAAATTCAGGGTACTGAACTACCCATACTCTGGAAGATATATGACACTTGAGAGACACTGTTAGAGGGTTTTGGGGTTGGCTTGGTTTTTGAAAGACATTTGAAGTCAGCAAACATGAAAATGAAAGAATAAATGCAGGAAAAATGGCCAGGTTTACAGCAATAAATGGAACACAGCCTTCCTCTGGGCAGAACAGTGGCTCGATAGCCTTCAGGTGTAGATTTGTTTTTGTGCAGTAACGTGGGACAGGGGATTTAGCTATGGACTCTGGGTAACAGCAGCTTCTCCAGAATCAGTTTAGCACAAAAATATGACCTGTAAAAGCCTCCTTTTGGGAATACTGTGTTTGTGCATCTTCTTACTTGTGCGTCTGACTTGCACTTCTGACTATGCCTGTTAAAGGATCAATTTTGATTTTATAAACACTATGAGTTGAAATAGAGAATTATAGAATGCTTTATTTTAGTAAGCTAACAGTGTATAATGCTGTTTCAGTTGATGTTGTAAATTTACACAGCTGAAATTTAAGATTCTAAGTTTTCTAAATGTCATTGTTAAAAGGCTGAAAGCTCTTACAATTTTTTTTTTTTTTTTTTTTTTCCGGCCATGTTTGTCTTTGCTCAATTAGGTTTCTTTTAAAATTGTAGAGTCTGCATGAAGGCAGACTTAGTCTGTTACATAACAGAATGAACTGGTCATTTATTTAGCAGACATTGGTAAGTGATAAGAGGAAATAATGTAAGAGCAAGTAACACACTGTTGCTTATTTTAATATAGCCTCATTCTGGTATACTCCCTTTTTGAACATTTCCCTCCATCAACACTTATCTCATTTCCACACATTTCCATTTTATCTTAATTTTGTTCTTACCATCAATATAGTTATTATTGAAACAAGTCTTCAGCATTTTCCCAGTGACACCCAAGTGGTCCAGATGCTGTGTTCTAAAGTGCTAAAATGTGCTCTGGGGCTTTTCTATTAGTTAACATTTACAGGCAGTGTCATTAAGGAAAGGTTTCAGAGAAGCATCTGTAGCATCTCAGACAGGAGTTGTGTTTGTGAAAAGGGCTTTGAATGGATGATTATTACATGGTCAAGTAACAAGGTGATGTGTTCTGCATAAACTACCTCTGTGATCACAGTTAGGAATGAACGTCACCCTGTACAATCGTAGAGCAAAGCTTTTGGTTGTTGTCTCCCCACCCATCCTTTCTTCCCATTATTTTGTTCACTTGGACATCTAAGAATTGGTCCATTAACTTGTGGCAGCAAATTTCTGCTGTCTTTTACACTGATACAAAGTGACTGCAACCTCTGTAAGTCAAACACTGCAAGTGCAGTAGGAGCCTGGCTTTGCCACTGTCCCAGAGTGCCTCCTGCTGTACCTTTGAATTAGGTGTAAGAATCACAATGATGAAGATACGTCTGATCAACAAACTCATCTGACTAAAAATCACCAAAGGAAGGAATATACACAGTCTCCGATTACGGCAAAATCCCAGTCAGACTGATTTAGTCTGACTATTTGTAGTTGTTGTTGTATTGACCTATTTGTAGGAGTGTGAGCAGAGACCCTCCCTCACTTGTACATATAGCAGCTTCTTCCACTGGTCATAAAACAACATCCTAACCTGACAATGTGCCCACTGCTGTCTGCCAACAGTCAGCACAACCTGATTTGGGTGGTTTGGAATTTATATCTGGTTTGTACATGAATCGCTAGTGGTGGTTTATTTGGTAATAAGCAAATCAAGTGTTGGTTGGTCTGTACTGATAGATTTAATGATAGCTGGCAAGCAATTGCATTGTTGAGAGCAGTGAACTACGTGTTCATAAATAAACAACTGTCTAGTTCCAAATGTAAATCAAACAAATGTAAACTAAAAACTGCCTAGATGACTGTCCTGAAAGCCTGATAAGCATCAAACAGATGATTAAATGAAGGCATGCAGCTGACTATTCCTTAATGATTTTGCTGCTTCTGCAGAGATCCTAAATCTACACTTATAAAAGAGTCCATGCTGAACACATACACACAAGTATTTCCCAAGTTTTGTATACCCTTGACTGCAAGTTTAACAGTCATACACCTCATGTTCACACCACGAACCCCTCTGCATTGCCAGACTCTGGCAGCAGCTCTCTAATAGTGAGCTAAAACTAAAGCCCAAGGCTTGGCCCTGTCCTCCTTTCAGGGCTGCTGTTTGCTGCTCTGCGGGCTGCAAGAGAAAGGGAACCTTGTGCCCCTCTGTTCCAGCAGCCTGAGCCCAATGACACTGTGTACTTGCTGTTACAGACACTGAAATCCTGGGAAGCTGCTTTTATTTGCCACATCATAAGGCTTTGCTACTGCTTCCACCAACCTGTGCTTAAGCCTTTTTGTGGTGGCTGCTTACTGTGACTCCTTTGTAACAGTTTTTCTCATGCTTTTATGTTTCTGTCTGTTTATCTTCTAGTTGTGGGGTTTTTTTTGAAGACACAACTAGATGCAACTGGTGAAATAATAAGTGCTATTATTTTGGCCTTTGTGGATTACTGTTGCAATAGTGATTTGGACCATCAGACTTTTATTTACACTTAGCTGCACTACAAGGCACCTGTCAAGCACAGTTTTCAGGCAATTTCTGTGGAAGTACAATAATCATGTCAGTCCTATATAAACAAACATGTTTACATTGCAAGGTAGATATGCACAAGGATTTACCTTGCACATATCAGCCAGCCTCGTTTGTGCTATGTGAGCTGCTCTGAGCGACTCTGCTGCAGAGGGCCCTGGAGAACAGCTTTGGCACTTATTCCACACTCATCATATCCCTCTCCGGAGGGGATGAGGTGACAAAGCACACTGTGCTGACAGCTGGGGGGTGGCAAGAGGAAGTTGTGAGGATTAGGGATGGGAGGAAAGGAATATGTGGCAAATGTGGTAACAGGGAGTGAAATTGAACACTTTTCTTCCTTCGCATCTCCTGAGCTAAAGGAAACAGCCAAGAGGCCAAATAATTGGAATCAAAGATGTGTGTATCACAGGTGTGGGGATGCACACACAGACTACAGATGAGAGCACTGACTCACTGAAGACTAAAACTTCATTCTGGTTAAGTCAAATCTAAATATGTGAAGGTTATTGTGTCTTAGGAATTTCACTGCTACTTCCCTGTGACTTGGCAGTAAGCCCACTTACTGAAAATCTAGCTCATACCTGGATTGTCTTTGCAGAATGGGCATGTGTGAATTGTAGACTGAGTACCAAACTTGCACTAGAGATAAACTTTACCTGCAAGATTTTTCCTGCAGCAGAGTGAATAGCTTTTGAGAGAATGATGTGAGTCAGGTTTTGAGGCATCCTGTTATTATCACATCACAGGAAATAGAGAAGGCACATTCTGTTTTAATTGGGTCAAAAATCCTAGGTAGTATGAAATTGAAATGAAAACAAAACAATACCTTAGTTGATGAATGCATTTTCCTTGGAAAAATTGAGTCTATTTTCTACTTAAAGAACAGTAAAGAAAATATAAAACATAATTACCTTATTGAACAAAACAATTTTCAGAGGGGAGAAAAAGGACATGTTTTTGACATGACATGTTGACGTTTCTATCTTAGAACATTGCATTTCTGAAACTTCTCTCCTTATGAAATGTTAATCAGTGAGTAAGTCTCCATATAATATCATGTAAATTCACATTGAATGCTGTAGTTTAAGACAATTTTTCATAAAGTTGCATTTCCTTTTGGGTAGGTGCAGGTGATATTCCCCTATAATTTACTATTTCATTGGTAAAAATGTAGATTAACTTACTAAATCCCAATATTTGCATTTGAAAAAAACCCCAAAGCCTTTGAAATTTGTTCTTCTGACTTGGTATAATTATACTGTGCATTTGTTTCAGGAAACACTGAATAAATTGTTGTCTATAATTGAAACCTGCCAATTATAACTAGCACAATACAGTAAAAAAGAACAAAAGAAGAAAAGCTATCAAATAGAAGTAATAATAGAACAGGATGACAATAAAAAGCTGTGGAATTATATTAGAATCAATATATAGATACGCTCTATTGAATCTCACACTGACCTCCCAGTTATTTGTAAAATACATTGTACAGTTGACATATAAGGAAAATTACCTTTATTTTGAGAGAAAAATACTAATTAAATGCTTAAAGCAATAGGGTCATATCTAGCTTGAATATTTTTAGTATTAGATTATTTTACTCAGCTTTAAGTGAATAGAATATTCCATTAATCTCAGTGTGCTTTGGATCAATTCTATTAGTTCTGTTTTCAGGTAACATATTAACCAGTCATATTGAAAATTATATTTTACACTTGATCATGTGACACAAAAAAATGACAGATTGGGATTCACACACGAAGGGGTTTTGTTCCTTTTTTGATTTTTTATATCCATTTGCTTTTTTTACTTCTTCCTTCTGCTGCAATTTCAGAAAATTAAATCTCTTAATTTTGAAGTAAAAATAAAGCTGGGAGGATACCAAAGCTAATCTGTGAGGATACCAAAGCTCTCAGTCTTGTCCTACTTGGTGTTTTTGAAAAGATGAGAAGTAAAAGATAACATACAGAAGAGAATAAGAGAACAGACAGAGATTGGGAGATTAGAACTAGAGTTTAAGTAAATAGTGATTTGAATTTCTGTGGTAATCAGGGGCTAACTCAAGTCACTTGCAAGGGATGAAATAGAGAAGAGCTTGCTCAGCATTTCCTTAAGGTCAAAACATGGGTTTATCCTTTCTCTCATTAATGGGAGACCAAAGTTCACACAGTGTCTTTTGCTGGTTTAAGCTCTGGACTATTACGTCTACGCCAAAAAAAACCTCAAACCAACCAAACCAAAAAACAAGCAAAGATGGCACGTTTCATTTGTGGGTATTTCTTTATATTAGTAAGAAAGATGTATGGGCTTGTAAACTGCTATATCTAAAGTAAGCAACGAGTCTCTTAACATTTTTTTTCATGTAATTCTTTAGACATAACAAAATCTACCAGAAGAGTTTAAGGCTGTTATTTCTCTGAACACCAGTTTCTATCTTTATCTGGATAATCTCCATGACAATGTCCCTCATCATGTTTACTGCTTGCTTTGTAAGAGTAAAGTGTTAAATGGGGAGCAAATTGAATCAAAACTTATTAAAAGAAAATCTACAGAGAAATGACATCACGTGTTAAGTGTTCGGGTAGGAGTGACTCAACTCCATCACTACCATCCATTTTGGACATAGAGTGGATATTTTCACAATTGGTCACCATTAAGTTTCTGTTGGGTTTGGGGAAAAGGGATTTTTAAGGGCCATAGCACCAAAACTGAGATGCCCATGTGGTATTTAGGCAGTTCTGCAGAGTTTATTTATTAAAGCCTTGATATTTGTTGGCCACCCTAATATGCAGTAGTGGAAGTAGACTGAAAGTTGATGGAATACTTCAAGAGGAGAGAAAAGGTAAACATCTCAAAAGATAGGTTTCTCAAAGTCATGAAGTGATAACTTTAGAAGTAGTAAAGTCCAGATGGTGAGCATGTAAAGAAGAAAGATACATTAAAAGCAAAGGTCTGTGTAGGGAATTAAAGCAAAGAAAAAAACCCCATGGGTGGGACAATGAGCCATTTCCTCAATGGTTTCAAGTCAAATAGTGAAACTGTGTATTCCACAGAGGAAGAAAGAAGAAAGGGTGAAATCTGCAAGGAACTAGAGAAAAGGAACTGGGGAGAAGAAGGGACTGGAAGTTTTCTTAAAATTTGAATGAAACAACAGGAATAAGGAGGAGGTGGAATGAGAGGACCCTGGACAGTAAATTGTGGACATAGCATGGGTGAAGGAGCAGGGAAAAGGTTTCAGAGGACCGAAGACTGACTGCGGGCAAGAAAGCAAATAGATGGAGGGCTAAAAAATCCTGAACTACCCCTGACCCTGCAGACTGTCTTCAGGGTAGACACAGGTGTGTCCACTTGGGAAAATAACTAAGGGGTTTTTTTTGATAGAGCAAGAGTCTTACTGAGGTAATAATTAATTGGCAACATTGCAACATACAGAAGTTTGGTAAGCAAAAATAAATAGCTTCAAATGAAAGGTGTGCGGTGATCAGCATTTAAATCCTGTAGTAGAAGTACTGTTAAGTTTTAAATCAACAACTTGAGACGTGTTGTTAGTTTAAGAACAGCAATTTCCGTGTGTGAGATGCTCATGGAAATTGCCTGACCCCGTGTGTGCCTCACCTACCACTGAGGGGACAAGGGAGAGCGCTGGAATTGCAGGGGAAGGATCAACAACTGATAAGGGGCAAGCAGTTGTGATGCAGCGGAAGAGAGTACAAAAAAAATAGCAATGGGTTACTTTGTATTTTGATCCTAATGCCCTAACACAGAGGCGGGCTGACAGAAAGGACTTACCGCAGAAAGCTTGATTTCCATGAGTTCCTTTCAAGTCTCTTTTTGACAAGTAGTTGCCACCATTAGAAAAAGGAAAAAAGCAACAAATTAACCTTCTTGCTCTTCAGGTCTGGATAATTGGCACAACTCCATAAAACTGAACAGTGCCTGGAATCAATCTCATGGAGCATATCCCATTACTCAGACTTACCCAGTAAAAAAGCCTTGCATAATCGATTTTCATTGCAGCAGTTCTGTGCTGTATGTATCCTACATGTGAAGTATTTTTTCCCAGAAGTTAAAAAAGAGCTATTTTTACATGCAATAAAAACATTTTAAAATATCCATTTCCTCACCTTGTACGAGAAAAAAAAGTTTTTTTAAAAAATCTACTAAATTTATCAAGCATCTTCCTTCAATGGTTTTCTTTCAAACTTTAGCTTCAAAGTGCACTATTTCTTAATGCATCATTCACATTTGTTTTATTAACTTTCTCACCGTAGCTAATAGACTTGCAACAGAAAAGTATATTTGCAGTAAAAAGTCAAGTGTGTGAGGGAAACTACTTAGAGATTTCTTTTTCCCATAGTAAAGTATCTACTCTTTAAGAAAATTTCTAATGACAGTTAATACAGTTTGCAAATTAATTCTTTTTATTACTTGTACTTGAATGTGCAAGTCTGTGAATAAGAGATAAAAAAAAAAAATTAATAGATTGAAAAGCATGCATAGTACCTTCTGCTGAGTCTCATCTCTTGCTATTAGTTTTCTCTTAAAAATCTTTCCCTCAAAGGAATGAAAAAAATTATGATTTTTTTTCACAGAATTATTTGATAAAGTCATTCCCTCTTTCTGTTGCTGTAATATTAGAATTGCTGCCATAGACCTGTATCAGTTTCACAACGACAGTTTTACGTAACTGAGGCCAGCTGATTACAAAAAGGAGCATGAAGCTGGCTACAATCAGATTTTAAGATACATTTCTATTTATATCCATAAAAATATAAACACACATACTATTTAAAGTGTAAGGATTATAATTTTAATTAAGCGTTGAATTTTTTAGCATTTTGATGTTTGAATAGTTAAGTAAAGGAAAAGTTTGCCTTGACATAGAAGGTATTTTTTTGTGGTTGCAGATACAAATTTTTACTTCGTGCAACCTGGAAAATTTGCTTACACCAGTTTTCTGATGCTGTCTTAGTTTTGTTTCCATCAAAGCAGGACATATGGAAAGGAGGCACTAAAAAGGATTTGAGCACAAGATACAGTTCCAATCTCTTAAGATTATTTATGCATCCTTAATCCTTTATTTTACTGCTTGTTATTAACTCATCTTATGCTATTTCTCTTTCATTAATGCAGAGAATTATTTACAGTGACACTGGTAACACCTGGTATCTATATTAGTTATGCTAACATCCAATTACATAATCAAGTCAATATAGATATGTCTGGAAAAACATCACTAAAGAGTTTAACTCAGATTCACTGATATGAAAGGGAGATTCTAAGTAAAAATCCCCATCAGAAAATGACCTCATACCTGTCAGTTTTAAGTACTCTGCGTTTATTAGAATAATGTTTAAGAAAAGTGCTGGACCATATTGCAAAAGTTAGATTTCATCAGCACAGTGCATGGCAAACATCTTCAGTAAGCACACTTACTGTATTTTTAAAACAGAGTTCTGAGAGTTTCAGAACGTGCAAAACTTCAAATAGAAGTGTCACCCATGACAGTCATCCTTAAAATATACTAATCCTTTTAATGAAAGCTAAAAGGAAAAAAAATTCCTATTTCCTTTTTTATTGCAGTAAAATAAGATCTGATAATAGTTCACTTTAGCAGTTTAGGTGCTTCATTTTTAAGCACCCGTCTATACCCTACATAATAGGCTTTGAGGTCTGAAATCTAACAGGATTTCACATCTATTGAATTGGCAAATCCCAATAAAACCCCCCATATTCTTTATCAGTTACAAGGCTTTCTTTGTAGGAAAAATATGAGATGTCCTTTTCTAAAACGATGGATTTAAATAAATGTGTTTTTCTTCAGACTGGCTCTGTTTGTACACTTAATACCTTTTCTTGATTCCATCATCAATAAATAGTAAGTATAAACATTTACAGCTCTTGGCACGCACATAGTGAGAAATCCAGCTCATACTTTCATTTGTGAAGTGATTATTTCTGCCAAATCTGGTTTTTAACATGAAAGAAAGACAATTTGTAGCTTTGAGGGTGCAAGATGATACTGTTACTATAGTAAAGTGTGGCTATGGGGTTAGAATGACATTGTAAATAGCAATGGCAAAATGCAGGAAAAATGAATTAAGTAGCTAGAGCGCAGCCAGGTTGGTCCCAGTGTTTTACAGCCACCAGCAGTGCTCTGCATCACTGTCCTTGACAGGAATTAGGATTTTCCTGCTATACTTTGTATTACATTAAAATGTACTTCTCAAATTGCATCTTAACTGAATGATAACAATGCAGCGTACTTGGACTTGGGGTAATTCAAGATGATTCTTACAGTTTGAAAGATTTGAAATTATTTCAGTAATGTCACTGTTCTTTGGGTTTAAACTGCTGAAGACTACTACCAATAGTATTGAGTTTTAACACACCACGCTGTGTTTTCACGACAGTAATACAGCTTCCGTGGTTACGCTGCCACAGGCGCATCAGGTATTTGTACATTTTCAATGCAGCTGAAGTAAGAGTCAGTAAAGCACAAGTCCTGTTCTTTTCACTTCCAAAAGCAGCTTTTCATGGAATATTCAATGCCAACTACATGCACTAAAACACTCTGAAGCTATTAACTGACCGCAAAAACAAAATCCTTACATTCATCAACCGTTTCTCTCCCTGTAACCATCAAGGAATAGCATTTTAATCCTTCAACTTGACTTCTTTCTGGTTAGGGTGCAACTGTCTTTTACAGAAAGATAAACATGAAGCACAGATTGTTGAAACTACACTTTCAAGTTACGCTATAAACACAGAATAAACCCAAATCTGTTCTGTCGGCCAGGTGATCTGCATGTATGTGTACTATCACCCTGATCTGCATGGTGGGCATTTTATCAAAACCATTTGCTTGGAATCAAATTTCAAATGTCCTGCAACAAGGTAGTCAAGTTTTATATAAGCGTGTCACAAGAATTTCACTCCCTCGCTTGAAATATCCTTATAACTTGTACTAATTTAGCCCAGAAAAATCTTGTTCAAGCCCTTTACCACTACTACTACAAAATGCTCTCAGTATTTCAGTGGGGGATCAGAATTTATTTTTTGTAGGTTCCCAAAAAACTCCTTTTCTAGGCTACACTTCATAGTGGGAAAAATACAGGGAAGAGCAAATACTTGAGGTAAAATATTAACCATTAAAAGATTGTGAGAAACATTCAAGTAGAATGAGTGTTCTTAGAAATAAAAAGCGGTCTTGGGAAAGAGCAGTATCTAGAAATTTCTGTCCTTGCCAGGGGCTCCTTCAGCCAGTCATACTTTACTCTAGTAAATAGCAACCTTCAAGAAACAAAGTGAAATATTCTCTGGTAACCAGAGTATCAGGAGAGTGCGATAATGTATTTTTTCAAATATAGAAGGCCACTACAGCTTTTACTAAAGTTTAAAAAAGTCAGGGGAAGGAGAAGGATCCACTGAAGTGGCATTAGCAGCATTCGTAATCCATTTTGCCATGGAAACTGCTGCACTGTGGAATCCCAGTGTGCTGTGAGCACAGGTTTCTAAGAAAAGCCAAGTAGACAGCTGTTAGAAGGCTATCAGAGCAATTCATAATGCTGGTGATAGGAGGGTGATTAGCTCCCACATCCCCTTCCCTCTTTATCAGTAAATCATGGCCCACTGTTAACATGTTGCTTTTTCACGGTAAGCGATTACTGACATTTTCTTACCAAAACTCTGATAGATTAATTCAGAATGTGTTAAAAAAAACCCCTAACAACAAACCACCATGCATCCTTTCAATAACATCCCTTACTTCAATAGCTTGTGCCACTTTGTTTACCTCCTGAAATATATCCTTGAAGATTAAGTATGTACACTTAGCATGTGGCAGCTGCCAAACCATGGGAGATGTTTCCCACTAAAACTGTCACTGCATTAATGACAGTAAGTATCTTGGAAAATAGATTCTTAAAAATAAGGTTATGTTTGTGCTTCCTCTGAATAGGAAATAGTGTAATTACCCATCCTACAAGGAATACTACAATAAACACACCAAAGGCAAAGACTAGTTAAAGTTGACTGACTTCACTGAGTGAATCACATAGCCTTCTTTTTATGACCCTGTCCTACAAAGTGATATGCCTAAACTTCTGGTAATAGGCAGGCATGAAAAGTCACATTGCCTGAGATGCCACCCATTCTAAGCCCATAAGAAAATAATGCTCCAATTCCATAAGTGTATGGAAATATCTGGTGTAGACAACTGTTTGAGAGACACTACAGATAACAGTGTATTGTACAAAAATTGTTTCAGCAAAAGGCTTAGAAAGCGAAAAACTAGTCAGGATTCTGCTAGAAAATTATGACTACATATAAAACCAAGTAGTTGAAGTACAGTTATTTGATGAAAGACTGCTGAGAAGAAATGCTGAAAAAAAGTTCAAGCATGCTTATGAACAGAAAACATACATGCAGCTGTGCAAAACATGATGATCTACAGAGAAAGGGAGATGTAGGGAAGTAACTCACTTAAGTGGTGTTACTTTATTCTTTAGCAATAATAGATCTTCTCCAGCTGAGCTCTGACTTCTCAGGAAGGCACAGATGTGCTGGGGTAGACATTCATTGCTAGGGGAGAACTGGATTGGGAAGGGAGATTCAGTCAGTTGGGTAGAGCAGGGACTTCAGTGAGAATGGGACTAATGGTGCTCTCATCTTCCAGCAAGCACAGCTCTGAACAGCCTGAGTTTTTCTGCAGAACTAATACACACCTTCCTTCCTGGCCAGTCCCTTGCAACAGTTCTCTCTTCTAGTCTGTATAAGTATTGCATGAGTGGTACTCAGGCTGAACTGAGGGACAGAAAGATGAAATACATCTAGACAGATCTAAGGGAATGGAGGAAAGATGCCCCTGTTGCTTTAATATAATCAGGAGGAGGGTTATTTTCTGTACAATATTGTGTGATTGCAGCACAATTTTGCTTTCATGTCTCAGTATTTCATGGTGACAAAAACAAGTTCAGAGAGGGTGGTTTTGTTTGGTATGTGAGTGTTTGATTATAGGTGAGTACAAACAAGTGGACTGAGACATGAACATGTAACAGAAATGTGAACAAGACAGAAAAAAAAGAAGGAACATTAAAATGTCTCTTTTACAGGAAGGGAGTTAAACTGAGATGGGACGCTTAACGTGGACATCAAGGAAATCTTCCTTACTGACATGCAAATAGGAGAATAGTATTCAGCCAAAAGCATAGGGCCTTCTTATTTTGCAATGTAGACTGTCTAAGTAATATGAAAATGATTCTACATGTAAAGGGGATCAATGAAAGGTCTGCTTGGTGGTGGGGTTTTTTTCGTTTGGTTCGTTTGGTTGTTTTTAAACTTTCAACATTAGTCATTCAAAGCCAAGTGAGCTTTTGGCTGAATACTCACTGTAAGTCCCTCCATTAAGAAGAGATGATTAGAGAAACAAATTACTTAGAAATATTGATTTATTACATTTCAGAGCCAATCCTAATACTTTCTTTTTTATTATTTCAGGGTGCAAGTTGAATTCTATATGAATGAAAATACATTTAAAGAGAGACTCAAGCTCTTCTTCATCAAAAACCAAAGATCAAGTAAGCAGTTGGATTAATTTCTGTTAAGCATATTTGTGATACTTTAAGTTAGATCAAATTCAGTTGAAGGAAATAGTGAAGTTATTATTAATTTTCTTCTGAGTTAAAATATTTAAACTTGAAAATAATGTGCTTGTGCAGGATCAAACAATTAGTGATGTCATGAGTTGTTAAATAAAATATTTTATTTCTGTGCCATGATCAAGTTGACTAATTTGCATTGACCTGGCAGCAATGCTCATTGAGAAGTCGTGACCTTGTGACTTAGAGAGCAAAGGCACTTAACATGGTAAAGGAAAAAATCTGCAAAAGTACCCAGGTTTTTGAAGTGTTCTATTTCATTAAGTATTCCTAAAATTTCAAACTTTATCTGCACCGAAAAAAAAAAAAAAAAAAAAAATTGGAAAAGAGACTATTGGGGATATGGTACTTCAGAAATGTAGTCCTTGTCATTTGCCCATAGTCTAACTTAACTTACAGTCTTAACAATATAGTCTAACCTAAATATATCTTCATTGACATATGTGCTTAAAGTCGTCAGCCATCATGGAAGAGAATAATGTGAAGGAACTAAGATATTAATCTTTTTAAATACATCCATGCAGCTGGTTCACAGGGGTGGAAACATGGAATATTTTTCCAATCTTGGGTAGAACAGTGGAGTTCATAGGTCAGAAGGGCAGTAACTGACCTCAGTTTTCTTCTGTGTAGCAGGCTGTTCTCTTTGCCTTTCATATGTAAAGAACTAACATTACAATAGCTTTATACATAAAGCTTTTAGACTACAGAGACTACACTTTGTCCTTTGTACAGCTGAAATTGTTTCATGGTTTTGTGTCTGGAAAAAGACAGAAAAAAAGAAGAGAAAAATTTTTTGATGTCCCAGTCTGAAAATACCCAGACAAACAAATTTGGGTGGACTAGATCAAACTTATAAAAATAAGACATACCAAAAAATCTTGTATTGGTTAGAGCTAGAATTAAATAAATACTAGCTTTACAGCACGGAACTTGATATTTTTATTGGCTAAACTTCTTTTACTTTCCAAGTGTAGGAAGAAAAATATTCCTCTAAAAGGAAAGAAAAAATAAAAAAAGGCACTGGGCTGTGAATATCTGATATTTTCAGTATGGGCTTTGGAATTAATTGCTGTTTTTTAGCTAGAGAATCAGGTTTAACAAAGCTTCTGGAGGTTTATCCATGGGGAATGCATTACTTACTACACTTACCTAGACACACATGGGAAATTCATCATAATTCAGGTGCCTAAATAGCATAGGAATGATGTGGATAGCAATCAGAGCACTGAATTAAACAAGAAAAATCCCTAAGCCAAAGCAGTCAGTATTAGGAAGTTCAAGCACTCCTTCTGTTTATGCAGATCTTGGTTCTTGTCCAAATACTCAGAACCAGAATCTTCCCAAAAATAGTGTCCAAAAAGCTGCTGCTGACACAGTTACCTGTCTCTCAGTCACATGCCCCCAGTTGAAACAGGAGGAGTCTCTTGCCCAGAGGTACCAGGGAGCTGATAAACAAAGATAATGGATTTTAGGCACTATTCACTAAGAGCACTAAAATCCTTCCTTCATATATTAAAGATGGAATTGCTGTCATTGAGAAAAAAAATATCAGTAGGATCAGCAATTTTTTTTGCATAGTGTATCTCAATCAAACCTGTTCACCAAAGAGTTTTTGATAATATCACATGGTTTTACCAACCAGAGCAGTCAGGTCTAGAATTTATAAGGATTTTCTATAGAATACTATCCTGATCTGAATCACATATGGGCCAGTAACTTGAAATATTAACTGTTTTATTAATTATTATCCTTTTTTAAACTGATAAACTGATAAAACAGGCCTTCATCTGTGTATCATGTCAACCTAGTTTCCACTCAATCTTCTGCAAGCAAATGTCTAATCAAATTTAACGTATAAGAAAATATCTTACAAAGGTGTCACTCAGCACCCTCCCCCAAGAAAAGGGGAAAAAGGGAGAAAGAAAAAATGACAGTCATACAAGCATGACTTGCTTGTACTTGCCAGGACCAAGCACTGCATTATCACAGCCAACAGTAGGTCTCAAAGGAAGAAAATAAGTGAGGTTTCAAGTCAGTGAGGAGAGAGTAAAGGATAACTGTTATATCTATCACTAGGATATAAACTGTTAAGAGTATATTTTGGTCCAGCTCCTAAAGCCAACTGCCATTGAAATGATTTCGCTAAAAATCAAAAATATATTAGTAATTTATGGGAAAGGAATAATGGGAGGTAATTCTAAAATCCTCACCTGGTATCTGTCACTCTGTTTAGAACAACTCTCTAAATCTGACACTTAATCTACGAAAATGCTTGCAAGGAGAGCATCAAAAATTTGTAATAAAAGTGAAAGTCACAGTCAGAAGTGGTAAAATATAACGTATCACTCTATACTTAAAAATGCCTGCAAAAATAGCAAACACTGGTTTAAACTGAGAAGGAAATGTTAAGATTTGACATAATTATATTTAGTTCACGAAACAAATAGATTTTGAAATGTTATTATCAATTCTTCTTTTAAATAAGACAGAGTATATAATACATAGACGCAGTGAAATTCCATTCCCATTAAACAGTATGTAACTGAGTGGAGCTGAATACAAGTTTCAGGCACCACTTGTATTCAAAACATAGAGATACTGTGCACCAATGACCTTGCTACTTAAGCAATCTGGCTCTGAATGAAGAACAAGAAATTAAGTCAAGCAGACCATGTTGATCCATTGACAGCATGTGAAATGCAGAACAAAAATAGGCAGGAAGCAAACAAATATGAAATGCTTCCTCTGTACCAGAATAATAATTGAAAACTTGTTGTGTTTGTGCCCCTCCTTCCCACATTTGAAATCCTACATCTCCATGATGCATGCATTGCTTCCAACTCACACGTGAATCCCCAGCTAGGAGGCTGCTGAATCTTTCTACCAGAAAAAAAAGGCATCTGTAAGGCTGCATTAATTATCCAAACAAGGGTGACTGCGTATGTTACTAACGGCTGAGGCACACAGAACAAGGAGAGGTGACCCAGGATAGACTTGAATAGACTTCTTCCATATTTATATTTTAATAACTGGCCCAATCACCTATGCTACAGAACCTGTACTTTGCCTTGCTTTATAAACAACCCCAGCCACGAAGTGCACTCTCTAGAGATGCTGACTGGATTCGAGAGTTAAGGATTTAGGGCAGCAGGCTGGAGCATCAGTCTGCTTTATGATTTAGCTTTTAATCAGAAAAGAAGTGGGTTTTTTTGACATTTAAACCAACATATAATTTTAAAGGATGATTAGAAACCAGGCTGTTATCAATGCAGAAAACAAGTGTTTCTCACCGAGAATAACATTTACAAAGCTAAAAAGCAGGAGAAAAGTAACAGACTTCTGTACTTGTCCAAGAAAGTTAGACAATACAAAATCAGTAAGCCTTTTTTTGTTTGTTTAGAATAGAGGGTTTTTTTAACCATTATCTGCGTTTTCTAGTTGTAATAGCCCGGTTGTTAGGGGCAACCATTCATTTATTACAGCATATTCTACAGAGGCTTTGGACAAAAAATATAATTCATGTTTCGTCAGCAACAGTTAAAAAAAGCTACAGATGAGGATCATAGTTTTGCCCAAGTCAATTAATAGGATGACACACAGGCACTCACCCTTCCTGTGCTTTCCCTCTTCATTTCTCCTGTCTCCTTTCCTTTCGACCTTGCATGTTCTTTGCTAACGCGCCGGCGACATGGAACTTAAGGGAGGTGACGGTCAATGGAATTTCCTTTCTGTCATTTTTTCCTTCCTTTCCTTTTCCTTTCCTTTCCTTTCCTTTCATTTCTGTCCTTGCTTTCCTTTCCTCTCTCCCATTGGGAATAAATAGGTCTGTGGCTAATTATTCTTGCTAGGGGAGCAGGAATCCTCAGGTTAATGTTTCTCAATCCCAATTGCCTAGTAACAGCTGTGGGACTTCTCACGGACCACAGGATCTTTTACCCTGAGTTCAGAGAAAAAAGTTGCTGTAAAAGTCCATCCAGTTCTTATGTGATAACTGCAACTTCACACTTAAAAGTAATAAGCATTTTAATGTAATAAACCTAAAGATTTTGCTCAGAAATTGCATGGTAAAATATTTAAGAAGCCATTTTCTATTTTTCTGTGTTTGTAGTAGATGGACTTTTAATGGGAAAGGAACTAGAAGACATAAAAACTGATTTATCAGAACTAGAAGACATAAAAACTGATTTATCAGTTTTATCTGTAAGGTGCTGATTTTGAACTTAGGACTGAGTAAAGTTAAAAAAAAAATAGTATTACCATAAAATTATTCTTCTTAGAAGGGAAATTTATGCACACAGCTCTTTTATTTGGGTAGTTCTTATACAACAGAAGTAATTACATTGAATTCAGCAGACCTGCTGAAGTATTTGCAACACAATAACAAAGCACAGTGTCCTTGCTGTGACTGGGGCAAGGGAAGTCGCATCTGGGTAAGACTCAGAGTGTTCTGTTTCGGATAGAAGGGCTCAGCCATGCAGAACTGGACTGTTAGTTTGCAATACTAAAAAAAAGTTATTGCTAAAGTGACCTCCAGTCACTTAACATTAGTCAGCTAACAGTTTTAACTTCATTAGTAAATGAATGCTTACATCTAAGAGTCAGATGCAAATATTCACACTAGCAAAAAAGTCTGCTGAATTCAATAGCAGTACTGAAAATTTAAACCTTAGTCCCACATAAAAATACAAAAAAGTTCCACTTCAGTAGATAATGACTCCAGTTGGCAGTGAAATAAATTGCCCATGTGATAGACGTAAATGTCCATGTGGATCCCTTTGAAGGAATCCTGTCCTTGTGCATTAAACCTATGTTTAGTATGGGAAATATTGTAATACTTTGTGATAGCATTTGGGGCATATCTCTTCAGCTAGAACATCTGAATATTTACATTGTCTGTAGAACAAGTTGTTCATTCCATTCAGTTGTGCATTCAGCATGACTTTTAGATGTCCTGATTCTTGAATGTATAGTTATTCAGCTTCAGCATTAAATAACTCTAGTTTAATATTTTAAAAGTTGGGGTATTAGTAATATATTCTGTATGTGAAGCTACTGCATGAAGACATTTTTAGATATTAATATTTAAATGCTTGCCACTGCATTATGGTTGAAAGTATGTGCTTTCATGTTGCTGTATCCTATATCTCAAAAAGCATTGCATAGTTCTGGTATCCCTCCCAAGAAAGTGAACTTTTCAAACTACCAAAGACCCAAAGAATTGCATCAGTAAGGATTAACAGCATAGAATAGCTTCCAAACAAGTGACTGCATGGTTCTTTACATTAAAACAGCTGAGTCTTAACCCAGACTGGATATATAAACATTCTCTTTTTACTACATGACTATTCTAGTTTCTTTTAGTTTTATCTTGAAGGTTGGTGAAACTTTAAAACCCCTGAACTTCAGTATTTTCTTTTCTTTTCAAACTAGGTCTGAGAATACGATTATTCAATTTCTCTCTCAAGCTACTAAGCTGTTTCCTATACATAGTTCGTGTGCTCCTGGATGATCCTACACAAGGACTTGGATGGTAACCTTTGAGGGTTTTTTCCTCATTTCTGCTCTCAAAGTATTATTTAAGTTATAAGAAATAAATAAATGAATACATGAAGGATTTGGTTTATGTCTTCCAGATATTTTGAAAGAATTACAAAGCTGGTCTTACATTGTGAATAGAAATAAGAACTAAAATAACATTATTTTTCTCCTTTACCACTAAAATAATTCTGGCTCTTTCCTTAGGATACTGCGCATCAGATGTAATTGTGCGAACATATATTTTAGATGTATTATTACATAACATTTCTATGTAAAATTGCAAATGTCTGATTACCAGTTTATGCAACAATTCTTTTTGGATTCTGCTTAAACGATATTACTTTATACCCCAGGTCCCAGAAACAGATAAATACATGAAACTGAGCTTCCATGCAGATGATATTGATGATCGTTTTCTAGCCTTCTGCTTTCTTTAAACACTTCAGAAGAACGAGACCAAAAGTACATTCTATACTCACAATGATTTACGGATATAATGTGTGATTTAGCACACCTGGAATTGCCAGCATAGTATTCTATACGACCTTATTTTTTTTTTTTTTAATGTGTTACACAATTAATCACCAAATGTAGAAGAAATTATAATTTATTTAATCCTGTACTTCTATTGTATTTGTATCCTGGGAATATTGAATCTCCTCAATTCTTAATGCTAATAAGCATCACATTTTATTAATGTACTTCATTACACTTGATTTGATTCTTTTGTCCTTAAATGCCGAAAGAAACAAAGCACATAAAATACTAAGCTTAGGATGACAGAACCAGCAATCTTCACACAATGTTAGGCAAGGCACAGGGTTGGATATCTAATTTTAATATTTGGATATCAGTTAAATCTAGTAAGAGTAAGACCAAAAAAAGTTAGGAGAAATACTCTACTTTACAAGAATAAAATCCAAAGCAAAGAGAGGTAAAGAATATTTGCTTTGTTCAGCAGTGCGTGAGAGAAGGATACGTGAATAGGAAGTACGGAAGATGCATTTGAGGGGTTTTTTTTGTCAAGATTTATCGTGAGAAATTGTAAGATCTGAAAAGGGCCATGAAGAAATTTCCCTGAAAAACAAGACCCATAAAAAGCTACTTTTAGCTCTACATACACCTTAGAATGTCTCTTCAATAAGAGGAAACAAGCAGGAATGTTTTTATGAAAAGTTGTGGAGGAGAGGAAACTCATCCTTAAAAATTTAGGCATATTAGCAACTTAACATTTTCCATATAATCATGGCTTCTGGCATGCTGCAATTCATTCATTATGAGACCTCTAGTGAGCACAAATGAGTGCATTGTACCGCATGGTTCTGTCTGGGTGTGCAGGACAGGTTAGAATATCAGACCGTGTGTCAAATAGACTTCTGTATTTATATGCAAAGATGTATATTCACATACATCTGCAGACAGCTGAATGCCTTGCACCTTTCCTGGCATGTTCTTCAATCCAAGTGTTTTACAATTCACCAGAGAGTGTATTTATATTTTCTATACATGTTATTCCCTTACATGGTGGTGTGGTACATCTAAGAGAGTAGTTGGTGTGTTCTGTCTCTGAACAACATTTGTCTGCCTGAGAAGATTCAGGTAAGTCCTTCTGCCTACTCACTAAGGCCCTAATCTTAGAAGTTGTGCCAGACAAACAAATAGCACCCCATTAATGCCCTAGAGATCCTGAGGGCTTGATACCAAAACTGCTGCTTGAATGCATTCTTAAAGATGTGGTGATAGGAAAGAAAAAATAATTTCTAGGTACAGTGTCACAGCCCGATGAAAGAAACTACTCAGCGTGCTGAGAGCATGGCTGAGAAAATGTTTTCACCTGGTTGGTTTTAAAGTGACAGATCTGGGAGGAATTCTTTTTGTCCGATTTTTTTCCTGTTTTTCAGAAATGCCTGCACAAGTTGGTGTCATTCATTTACTCCTTCAGGCACAGCGGGTGTACAGGAAGGAGCTTAAGACATAACGCATCCGTATTAATGGGTACAGTTTAGCACTGTCCCACTCACAGTACAAATACAGTTGTTGCTAATCTGTGGGCTACAGATCTCTTTCTTTTCTGCTGACCTTGCTTGCCAAGGATGAGCAAGGATATTTGTCATCATTTGCAGATTATATATTCCCACATCCTTATATGACCATTAAAAAGGAAGATTTGTGCCAGCAATTAAAGGCAAGATAACATCATGTGTATAATGGCCAATATTTTTACTTGGGTATCACCAGTTTTGTACTTGAAATAATGCTGCATGCATCTCAAGCCCTCCTCACATCCTCAAAAGAGGTTATCAAGTGTAGTTTGCTGCAGTCTGTCCTGTTGAGATGTGCTCTTTGTATCACAGCCTATCCATGGGATAGGATTTCTGGGGTCTCTCGATCTTCACTATATGTTGTGTACTTATATTTTGTGTACTTACTTCAGCTTTACAAAGTAACTTTTTAGTTGTCTTGTTTTTGAATTTGAAAAGAAATCTTTAAAAAAATGTAACCTGGAAAGCTTCATAGTCCTTTATCTACAGATATGGAATACATACAGCAGTGCTTTCTAAAAGTTACTTTAAAAATGTCTGTATTGATTACCTTGGGTTTCAAACTATTGCATGCATTTCATGGACCACTTAATGATTTAATTAATATCCCTTTCCTCCCATATGTTTTTATGACTGTGTCCCCATACACATTTGCTAATGGAAATGGACTTTACATGGATGGTGTGGCAACTACCAGTAAGGAATTAAACCGGAGTTGTTCCAATCAAAACTACACACCTGGTGCAATAGATTGGTGAGTTCCTAAATTAAAACAGCAAACCAGAAGTCCACAGAATGGTGGGAAGGGAAGACAGGAAGATAAATCCATTTCTATCTGGAATGGTGGCATTTTGACATATAGTAGGGATGTTTCTATAAAACTCTAGCCATTATTTATATTTCTGAATGTTCAAACTGCATTTAATATTTTAATTCTTTCTCTTGATTGCAAAGTGAACTGCTGGACTGGATGCTGGTGTGAGATCTGGGTTCCATCAATGCTGATACCTTGCAGAAATAAAAAAGGGTACCCTTAATTTAAAAAAAAAAAAAAATCTGAGTGGCAGTAAACGATTAACCGGAAATTATTGTGTCATTGAGAGTGTCCCATTCCAGTGGTGCTGTGTCAAGTGCCTATTAGCATTGATAGGATTCTTCCAAGATACGACAACCCCTAAGAGCTAGATACCATTTATATCATTAGACAGATAGCAAAATGTTCACACAAAAGGATTGTCAGTTTCCCACAGGAACCTAATGATTTGCTGAAATACTAGACGTGTCAATACTCAGTAGAGAACTACTGATTTAAAGTTTTTATTACTGAGATTTTTTTTCAGTAAGCCTGCTCTAATTTCCATTCACATGTGCAACTTTTTGTTTGTTTGAAACACCAGATTATGATTAATTTCATATTTATTTCCTTACTGTAATGAACAGGTCCCCTATTATTTGGGTGAATCGAAGCTTACCTTTATGGGGATTACAGGTAATATGTAAATGTCCAATTCAATAATTTCCGTGTAACAACTGCAGATGATACTGATTTACAGTAGCAGTAAAGTACAGCAGTATTAAAAGATACTTGGAAATGTTGATGTCAGCAAGGAAATCTTGAACACCAAGTACAGCAAAAGCATAAAGATCAGCTGATCTGTACTGATTCTTTCTGTGAAATGTTTTTTTTACTAAGAAAAAACTTACTAGTTAAGTTCCCAGATTGGTTATCCCGTTATATTGTCTCACCATGGTTGTTGCAATGCCAATGCAATGATTGTACTTCTACATAATTCACAATTTTCTAAGGGAAGAAGCCCTTGAAAATACCTTTGGAATATGCAGTTTGAATGATTTTTGACCTAGCACTTGTGTTACTTTCTTAAATTTAATTTAAAAATACTGAGAAATTTATTTGCCTATGGATACAGTCCTTTTCTAATAGATCTATTGGTAAGGGTAGGAATTTATTTGAAAATAAAGCCTGAGTTTATCTGAAAGTAATAATTATGTGGAGAAGCAGATATATTTTGATTACCGATTTTAACAATTTTGTATATTTTAATAATTTCCCAATTCTTAGCATCTTTTAACTTCTAGGTAAAGACACTGTGCACCCTTCAGTTTTCAGCTGTAAGGAGCATTAATTTAAAATTTAAAATCCTGAGGTTTGACTTCAAGCTCCAGCCTGATAGGATCCATCTTGATGGAATAGTCCCATGATACACATTAAAATACAAATACTTTCTGTGCAAAGGACTTAAGTAAATATCTATATAGATTTAAGTATTTTGTTTTACTATTTTGTTATTTGACTACTTAGATATTTTTAACTATTTAATACATAAACTAACTACATATAATCTAATTGGAGGCTGGTAAATCGAGCTCAGCTGCATTTAAATCTTAAAATCAATAATTATTCATCTGCATAATTTTTTGCTGCTTTTAACTTTTTGCATTATACACAGTAAGAAAAACATTTGCTTTTCCACACATTCATAACATCTTCACAAGAAAATAAAGAGCTGACTGACTTATTTACAGCTTCCTTCTCTCTGTTATGTGGGAAGATTTTGGTACTGTTTAAGAATAAATGAAACTCAGAAAAATAACAATATCTAAGCTTCAAGCAAAGTGCTCTTAGCTGAGAGGGTTTCAGAGGATTTGTGGAAAGGCTGTTTTATATAATCTTTTATTTTCATTGTAATGTTAATATCTATTCTCTAGAAGTTGGTATTAATACACATATTTTTTCACTTAAGGTGTCTGTGGCAGTTATAAGTCTCTTTGAAACTCTGCTGCTAAGTTATCTAAGCTACAAGGTAAGTACTCTTTGTTAGTTTTAGGCAGAATTCATTAAAAACTGCGATAAATATTTCAATATCAAGTTTATGTACCCATGCCCATGCTGGTGTGCAGGCATGGCATATTGTCACACAGTCAGCCCTGTTTCCCAAATATATGAGCAAACTAATCTCTAAAGAGTGGAAGTCAGACAATTAAATGCTCATTATTTTCCATTGTCCACTGGCACACCGTAATTTGAAAACACATTCTCAAAAGTGACCTGGATTTTTTGCACTGGTTTTTCAGTTGTATTGGACACAATTGTCATTGATGTCAAAGCTGTAGCTACTCAATACATACAATTCAAGATTTAGTCCTCTGAAACTGTGCACAGAAAAACCGAGACAATACTTAGAAAACAACAAAAATGTATCTACTTGCTTGTGTTATCCATTTGTGTGATGCTATTGGAATATCTTTTCAAAATGTCTTGAAATCATTTGATGTGAGTACAATGTATTTTCGCATTTGCATTCTCCTTTAAAAGTTATTCTAATGTAATTGTTCTGTTTTCTTAATTCCATTTTGTTCTGCTCTGTCTCTGCATTATTAGTATCTTTAGGAGAAAAATACTAAAAGCATTTGAAATCATTTACCAAAGAAAATACAAAAAAATTTGGTTTCTAAAGCTGAAAATATCTTGAGGGATAATTTTTTTTTTTGTATTAAATTTTGTATTACTGACATTCAGTAGCTATCAGAGCCACCACTGAATTTAGAGACTTGTATTTTAGTGTGCTTATCGAGTGATTATGGCATAAATGTTTTCCTTAGTGCCCAATAATGCTAAGAGGCTTGCAGTTGTCTGCTGTCTAAAAATTATTATTCTTGATCCTTGGAGCATATATTATTTAAGGCTTGGGGGTTACAAGTGCAAATCAGTTATGGGCAGAAATAGTCCAAAATTTATATCCTGGTGGCAAAACAGCAAAGGGCAATCATTGTTTGTGCTGTTCCTCAGTTTATTGGGCAGCATTTTATTCTCATCCATTCTGCTTGTGATTTGCATCAATTTCAGTGGGTACAAAAGATGAATTCTTGGCAAATCAGCTTCCATGAGAAATTACTCATTAGTTTGTGATGGATGGAAAGCTCCACTACCCTGATTTGCTGCATACACCTGTCACAGAGGTTGAGGCAAGTTTGTGATTCCACTCCCCATAAGAACTAAAGGACTTATCTAAAGAACAACAAAATTTGTCACTCACATCAGTCCACTTGATGCAAACACCTCCTTCCCTCTGGTCCTATTTTCCTAGTTTTACAACATTCTCTTGAAGCTAAGAATGGTGTTATCTCACCCACTGTAAGGCTTTTCTGCACAGCCAAGGTGACCAAAGGGGCTTTGGTTCATGTAAATCTGTGACAGATTACTTTATTATTTATTATTTTATGGAATAATTTTCAAAACTTTCACAATTTAGGTAACTTCTACAAGTCAGGGAATTGGGGAGTGAGAAAACAAGAATAAGATGATTGTGTTTGCATTGGAGTACACATTACTAGGATTTCACAAATAACCTGTAAAATGAATAAAGCAGTCACTTGAGAAAATACTCCAAGAGATTGACCTTTCTGATACCTGGTTCATGACATATGAGAAATGATTCGACATGCAGAATAGCGAGGGCAGAGTAGCATATCATGCTACTATAATACCGTGAATTTGCATTTTTTAATGGCTTTTAAATGGAGAGGAATGCAAAGGATGTAGCACTGTGTAGTGGTGCTGATCACTTGGATCCAGGAATGGAAGGTTTACAGTCTGCATTCTCACAGCCTAAAGTGTTACATGAGGGTTTGTCCTTGGCCAGAATTCTGAAAGATGTCTACATCAAAAATCTCCATTGTCAAAACTTGCCACAGACATCTGGCAATCCTGGTGCTCAGACACTCTCAGGGCTTTGAGCGGCACCATACTTTCTCACTGCAGAAGGCAGTTTTGCAGAACTCATGATGCATTTCCATGTGGAAGCCAGAATCCTACAGCTGCACACATCCCTAATTACCTGGAGCCCATCCATACCGGCATTTTGCCTGCACAAGTGAATTATGTGACATTTCTTCTCTATAAGACAGAGGAGGAAACTCCTAATGTTAAAAATGAGGACATTTGTGAAATCAGAAAATGGTTCAGTTTGAAAAATCAGATTTGATTTTGATTTTTCTCTTCATACAAAACACCCTCAGTTTACAGCCTCATAATTTCAAGTGTATGTCTGACTCCCACACAGCAGACAGTAATCCCTGTCCCTGAGGTATAGTGGCTTCCAGATGTGTAGAGTTAAAACGGGAGAAAGAATTTTATATTATATGGAGTTTGTATTTAATTTTCGGTGGGTGTATCAGGTGGTTATTTTTTCAGGGAAGACGAACATGTCACTGTAACTGAAAATATAACGCTCTACTGCAAATTCTTGTAAATATTGCCATGGTGTGTGCTACACTATTATTCCATTACCTATGATGGAGTCCTGATACACAGCATTAGTAAAGCTGTAAGTCACTGAAGTTCAACTACCTTCCTTTTTTAATATGTGGATTTTCATCTCAACATTTAATCATTCACAGCCAGTGAATGCGCAGTTTTGGAAAAAAAGTAGAATTATCCCCATCCTGTTGCTTGCAGTAAGCAAATTAAAAGATCAATACCACTTCACTGAAATATGTGGGAAGACCTCTTATTTCATGGAAGCAAGATCAAGTTCCAGAAAGCCCTGAAGTGTTCTGAAGTGTTGGTGGTAGAAATAGAGAACTTGATATTGTAGTCCTAATTCTAATATTAAACACTTGACTTCTTCCTTACTTCACTCTCCAAAACAGTTAGGAAAGAAAAAATACAAAGTAAAGATAAAAGATTAATGCAAAGGATGAAAGGAAGGAGATTTGAAAGTATATATCTTTTACTTGGGAAGTACATTATGATAAACTGTAGGAAAAAGGATCCAGAGCGATCTATAGTCTATATTCACATTTGTCACATGTTTAAATCTGAGATGAGTGATATTCCTGAATTTCAGGTATGGGAGAGACTCCCTATGTTTCATTGGAATATCACATGTATTTCTTGTCAGAACTGTTTATAAGCTGGCTGTGACATTGTGGTGGTTTTTTTTCCTTTTCTTTGAAGGGAAATATCTGGGAACAAATCCTGAGAATACCCTTTCTCCTGGAAATAATTAATGCTGTTCCTTTCATCATCACGGTAATCATATTTGAATTAATACATTTGCACATTGCACTTTTATAGCTGCACAAATACTCCTATTTTTTAAAGTAATTTTTATTCTTATGTGGATGTTGAGTTTGTGACTATGGGAACAGAAATTTGCCAACAGTAAGATGATAGTACTAGAGTGAAGTCATACAGGTAACTTTCCACTTCATCTTCCATGGAACAAAACAAACCCAACCCCCTCCAACTACAGCACAATCAATAAAATAAACCAGCTGGTTATAAAAATGTAAGAAACACTCATGTCTGTAGTGAAAACTGACTGTGTTCCTATTTTATCTAATTATTTTGCATGTGGTTAATCACAAAGGAAGACAAAAATGTTATTTAAAGCCAAATCTCACACTAGGAACACATTAATAGTAAGTATTTTTCCCAAGTATTTCATTGCTGCTTGAATAGTAAAGCTCTATTCCTCATCAGAAAAGCTTCTAATGAACTTGTTAATTTTTCTTTCAGATTTTCTGGCCAGTCCTAAGAAACCTGTTTATTCCTGTGTTTTTAAATTGTTGGCTGGCAAAGCATGCTTTAGAAAATATGATTGTAAGTATGCAAAGGAAATAAATATTCTAGAGTTGTATTTTTTTAGTATATTGTCTTTAGTGGGATTTTGGCAGTATAGTCCAACCCTAATAGGAAGCTAACCAGATCTGTATTTAGATGATACAAATGGTCAAGCATTACTAAACTGCTTTCTGCATCAAAATTAGAAAAAAGTAAGACATGAGATCTCAATTAGTATAAATTGTTACTGTGCCAATAAAGGAAATGGCAGTGGATGGTTCTTTTGCTACTCTGCCATTCATACACAATTGCAGGCAACTCAACTGTTAGGCCATAATTGGGCCTTGCAGCATGTAATTTGTAAGCTAGACATGAGCAGACCTCAAGGCAGCTTGCAATAGGATCAGAACTGTGCTGGGATGAACAAAGGACTACTTAAATAATCACAGAATCACAGCTGGTGCTTCTGCACCGTCTATATTATCAGCAAACTCATAAGTGCATTCGAGTGACTGCATTGCTATCAGGGTACTGCATAATTCCTCTACAGAATCAGATCCTGAATTATTGGTTCAAACCCAAAAATAACACCTATTTTCCATTGATACAGAATGATCTTCACCGAGCCATCCAGCGCACACAGTCTGCAATGTTTAACCAAGTCCTCATTTTAATATCTACCTTATTATGTCTCATCTTCACTTGGTAAGTGGCCAAATCCCCTCTGTTTTTATTATACACATTGGCTTCTCTTTCTCTTCTACGTGGTGATAAAACAGGCCTGGTGGAAACCCTACAGTGAAATAAGAAGGGTGAAACCCTTCATTGGAAGTGTTAACTAGCACCTGCACTACTGGGGTCTGGATGCACTGGGTTTGGAAACTGAATGTGCATGCATGGGAAAAAGAATCCTTCTCACTCTGAGAAAGGAAATACAGATGATGCGAAAACACAGGATAAAGCAGGGGGAGCTTTGCATATGTACCAAGAGTGCAACCTCAGCAGAGAAGTCACTCACATGTGAAGAGCACCAAGAAGTATATTGACCCACACCAAGGTCACCTTCCTCTGACTGCTGGGACAGAGAAGAATGTGCAGTATCTTAGCCTTAAGACTTTGACCGAGTCAGGTTCCCCTAAGGATTACAGGGATAGCTGTTAATAGTACAGATTACATACAGTGTAGAATGTATTAATTTTGAGTATTGGCAGTGCTGGATGGTAGGTTCGAGCAACCAAAATGTATTACTCTGAAGAATGTTTTGCTGCAGGACCTGAAAAACTTAAATTTACATCCACAGGAAGCACCACTCGATTGCCCTATGTTTGTGTTGTGCCAGAACAATATGGTGTTAGCCAGGGCTGGAGGCAGCTGAAGGACACTACATGATTAATCTGGCTATACAGTAGCTCTGTAGCTTACTTAACATACAGAATTTTCTCATCAGTAGTGCCTGAGGATTGAGAATCATACTCAGGGGAATACAGAGCCACGTACAGTGTGATACAAGCTGGTGTACAAGAGGACAGTGAAGAGAGAAGATGGTTCTGTGTGGGAAGGCTAAATCACCTATATTTGTTTTGCCAGACAAAATGCCATTAGGTCAGCACATTGATAAAGTTTGGTGTGTCATTTTGGAGACAGTAATTAGATTTTCTCTTACTTTATTTCTCTAGCTTGCTTTTCTGATAGTCTCTAGTATGAGTGACTGCAGATAGTCACTGTTATGTGCTGCCTAACCCTTTTGGTAATAAGTGTAACATAGCACATGGCTTTTTAGAAGAGGAGTTTGCTCTAGTCAGTGGCTAAAAGAATGGTCCCATTTTATTCTGTCTTCGGGCCACACACTGGTAATGACAATCGCTGCCTGTTCCAGACAGTAATGAATTTTTGTGATATTTAATCTCCTGTTGAACATTATGTAATTTTGTATGGATAAGGACTTGGACATTTTTAATTGTGCTTTTAAATTTTTTACAGTACAAGGTGCTATGAGTAAATATTCCTTCACTTTTTTTTTTACCTACCTACTTCGATATTTTACTGAAATGCTGCACAAATTATGCACCTTGCTCACCAGCAGGCATTGTGATAACTGACAGTAAAATATGCAGGAAGTGGCCAGCTCACCTGTAATTAAGGCTGGGCTCAACAGCTGCAGATACTACTTCATTATAGTTCATTATTTGCTGACCTAGGACTGACCTTGTTAGACTTGAAAATAAGCTAAATAAGATGAAGACACCCAGAAATGCAGTAACTAAGTAAAAAAGCACTTTTTGACTGAGAATAGTAGTTCAAACATCTGCAGCTTCTCTAAGACTAGAGTTGTGTTCAACTGATTGTTACTCTTGTCTGTGTGTACACAGATAACGGCATTTTTACACATTCTTTCCTTATACTACTGATTATGTATTTAAAATACCCCAGAAAACAGTCCAAACAACAGTTCAAATCAATTAACTTAGCGTCTTTGATTGTGTTACATCTATGGCGAATTCAAGAGTGCATTTTATTTTATAGACATCATTTAGAGTTTATATGAGTTCCTTCCTGCTGAAGGAGGACCCAAGACCATTCCAAGCTGGACTCTGTCCACTTAAGGCTGCCTTTCACCAGACTGATCTTTCCTGTTTTCTGCAAAGGCAAGCAGTACCCAGGTCAATACGCCCAAACACTTTTGGGAGCCAGCACTTGCACAACACACAAAACTTTTCAGGCATCGCCAGTCTGTTTTCATTAAGCCTGTTTTGGTTCCATTTAGAAACCCTGCCGAGCTCCATGTAGTACCATGGCTTCAGTACAGCAAAATTACTAAGCCTGGATTAATATCTTGAGTGCAGTGCCTTCAGCTGCAGAGCACTTTCCCCTAGAGGATGGAGGACATGCTCATGGTGTGCTCTTGGCACCACTGATACCTGCTCTCATCGAGCCTCCCTGGGTTCAGTTGAAACCACACAGCGCCCTTGGCTCCAGGCTTGTGCCATCTGCTGCAAGAGCAACATCAGCACTTGGGAAGCTAATATAGCTTTAAAACACAGGGTTTTCTGTTCAAAGCCACCGTTTTTTTTTTTTGGCAGACACATAGGCAGAGATGGAATGGAGCTTTTTATGGAATTACACGATTTTGTAGGAAGTCCAAGATGGTATGAAGCCCAGAAAGATTCCTCATTGGCTTTGTTCCTGTCTGCATATAATAAGTATTTTCAAAATAACTTCACCATAACTAGCAGGAAACCCACAGAAAATGAATTTTACCTCGTGCATCATCTGTAAAGCCATCATTTACATCTCCACATCAGAATCTTATAAGTGGTGATTACACAGGCACATTCAAGCGTATGTCTTACAACTCAGGTGGAAGCTTTCCAATGAAAAGTAAAAAAATAAAATATCTCAGGTTACAACTGATTGGCTGATTTCACACTTTTTAGATACCAAAGGCTGTCTTTTGCACTCAGAGTATAGTAGAAAAAGGCTCCTTCTGACAATTTTCAATGTTATTATAGAACAAACAGTAATCACAACAAAATTTATGCTCTACTCCACTCTTTGCTCTTTGGTGATAATTGTTTATGGATCTGGGGGTGGAAATCATTTTGCAGGTCAGTAAATCTGGAAGATCATTTTCACGTATCTCTAATTTATAGAGTACATACAAGGATATTTTTTCCCCCCTTTTTTCAGACTTCAAAGACAGATAAGGCTGTCCAGTGATTCTTCTTTCTTTAAACTTCTCAGTGGCCTTGTAACCAGAGCAATTTTACATCTACTAAAACATGCATGCTTCGATGTGACAGACTGTTCAGCAGTTACTGTCAGAGAGTTCTAGCGAGATGTACAGACCTAATCATAATATGTGTTGTGTCATTAAGCTAATGGATGTTTGCACTTGTTTGTCAAATGGAATACTAATTATTTCTGTAAACTGTACAAGAAGACAAATAACAGTGAATGAGTATTTCAGGCATCTTTCTGTGACACAGTGAATCAGCTATTAAAAGTTATTTTGAATTTTAAAGCAGTGTTAGTCATATATCACCAGTGTAGAGTAACTAGCTTGTGAAGGAGGTGGCTACTAATTCTTTGAGATGGACAGTTATTTTTTCGTACTCAAACCTGCACAAACTTTGCTTATGCTTTCATGGAAAGCTCACTGAGGTCAATCTTGACATTTTTTACACTTCAGTGCTTTCAGCATCAGAAAATAAGGATGATTCCACACAGTTACTTACAGAATACCTGTGGAATGCCAGTACCGTAGCCTCAATGGCAATTATCCACTCACGCTTCTCATCCAGAGGAAGCAGTAGGAGTAAGTTGCTTGAAAGGATGAAGACAAATCCCAATGATGATCTAGTCCAAACAAGACAAGACAAGACCTTATGATTTGGAGCAGTGTGTCAGAGAAAAAAAACCCCACCCAACAAAGAAAGGATTAATCACAGAAAATTTTAGAGAGAAAAAGGTATCTCAGTGCTCCAGTTCCCTTTATTATCAGTAAGTAGATATAAACACCCCAGAACGTGATCTGAAGGAAACAAAATTATCCCATGGAGGTCTTGATTTTACCTTTCTGTGTTGATTTACACAGGAGCCTACAATGTCAGTTATCCAAGAAAGATGCCTAGCCTTAAGTAGGTTGAAAAGTGTCAGTGGATTATGTAATGTAAAATAAAAAGGGGATTTTTGGGCCTGCAGTTCTTTCTGTGATGTTGTGTTTCACTGTACAGCAGTCTCAGTGTTCAGGACCAATCTCAGTTTGATTTAGAGAGATTTTCTGCATACCAGGACAGCACAAGATAAGACTGTGCTTCTGTCTTTTAGAATCCAATTATACTAATAAAGGATGTGAAGTTTCAGGGGCTAGTGGAATAAAGAAGAGTTGCAGAATTTAAATGACAGAATATTGTTCAACAATAATTGAAAGTTCTAAGGAACTGTAAATAATACAAAATAAATTATTCAGCTATTCCAAGAATCCCACACACAAAGCACTAAAGTAATAGCAGTGGTAGTTTTCTTTCTCTAAAACAAAGCAGATCTGTCAGGAACCTGCTTGTTTCAAACAGGGGATCTCTGTTTTCTGTTTTGAACTGTTCCTGTGCAGGGCTCTCCAGACATCAGCAAGCAGATCTAGAAGTAGGCCAGTAGCACATGCAGTACCTTCCACATCCACCGTACCACCTCACACCCTCCCCTTGTCCTGCTCCTAAATTCCTGGAACCAGGGCAGTGTGGATGGGTGTTTTCTCTGTGCATGTGGGCAATGAAAATTGAGGTTGAATTCAGATACTGTTTTAACACTTCCTTAAGTGAGGGGACGATGAAAAGGCTGTGCGGCTCCTGGGAGGTCAACAGCAAAACATTTCCTAAAATATCCACTTATTATTTGTGAGCAAATAATCTATAAATTCAACTACAGTTTATGTGAAATACTTCCTTCTGGGAAAAACTGTGTGCATGAACTCAAGGCCAACATTCTCATGAGCTTTGGTAGGAGAAACACATATTGAATACAGAGTTTAACTTTTTTAGGTACAGAAATTTCTAAGGTGGCTTTGCTGAAATCTCCTATATAAGACACATGTGTAAACAGTATTGCTAAAAATAGTTGCCAGTTTAGATTATTTAAATGAAACAACTTCAGGTAAAACTCTTAGAGTTTCTTCTGGAATACAGATTTATGGGATAGCCACACTTCTTTCACCTTTGCTAGAACTGGGATCCATTTGCTTACATGCCTATGATTAGTACTTAAATGGCCAAGACTTTTCAAAAGATGAGCAAATGTGATGGAAAATTACCATGAAAAAATGTAATAAACCCCACAACTGTTTCTTTGATTAATGCCTTTTCATATTTTTATGCAACTATTGATTTATGAAAACACAGAAATATTAACATATACAATTTTCTTTGTTGATAGCTCAGTATTTGTAATAATACACTTTAAAAATATTTTTGCATATTTAAGTTCAAGAGTTCAGTTCTGAAAATAGCATGTGGGTGATCAGTGCTGTTGAGGAGTGTTGCTTAAAGATTGTAGGATAAGGATGTATGCTGGTTAGTTTGTGAAAGGCAGATCAGAAATCTGTATTATAGAAAGAGCAGAAGTATTGAAGCTCAATCAGAAGTCTTTTTGGCTACCCATCAAAGACAGTTTCTATGGAAACCCAGATAATTATACAGAGATTTTCATGCTATTTTAGTTATTAATTTGGTAGTGACATAATATTTCCTTTGTTAATCTTCTTAGATGTTTCTACATAGTTATTTCTAAAATAATTAGGTCAGCATCTTTCCCATGGCTCGTGCAGGGAATTCTCTGTGCTACTGATGTAATGGAATATTTAAAACTAGACACAGACACCAACAAAATTAATAACAATTTGAATAGTCTATTTACTGTGGTCTGTGGAAAAAAGTAATAAAGGTTAGAAGGTTCAATCTCAATTATCTTCTTAGTGTGAGAGATACATTTGGAGTCATCTTGTTTGCTTAAAATAAAAAATAATCAGACTAAATGATAGCTCAGAAAGCTGCCTTCACAAAGACTCTCTAAAATGGTGTATCAACAACATTATTTATAATCCAATTCTCCTATTTGGAATATATGTAGAAATATTAAATTAAGCAATTAAACAGTGTGATTGAGAGATTTCTGTTCTTTTATTTCATCCTGGAAAATGAGTCAGCTTCATCTACTTTTGATCTTTCCAAGTTACAACTTTGCTGATTTCTAGCACAGGTTGCAGGCCATTTATTAATCTGAAAATCAGTAGTTCCAAACTGAATGTAGATAAAGGTGGGCAAGTTAAGTTTGTATAAATAGTTAAGTTTGTATAAATTTGAAAGATAAAATTAACTTATCCACATTTTTTATTCTCTGTTGTAGCTCACAATATTTCAGTATTTCAATACAGTGTGTACCTCTACATTATAGGTCAGGTAAATCATCCTTTGACAATTAGTGTGATTTCAATTTCACAGTCTAGTACTATATTCTATAAATCGATATTTTAAATTGACATGGGGAAGAATTTTCAGCCTGTCTTGCAAGGCCTTTCCTCTTGGTGGGACAAGAGGAAAGGTTAGTTTAGAGATTGAAGTACTTACTTACCATTCTGAAAGTTCCCGCTTCTAAACTCTGAAGCATTTTTATCTTCTAACAAATTTTTAATGCCATGTGAAGGTACTGAAACTTCAGTAATCAGAATATGCATATTTAAGGAGAGTGCAAATCGTATATTCAAAACCAAACCCCTGACCAAGAAGGAGATAAAATGTTACTCAGATTCTTTCTCAATATTTTCCCCAATAACTTCCACGGGATGTAAAAAATGTCTCTCAAATACCAAGTGCTGTTAATATTTACATCAATAACAACTTTTCATTAAAGATGCATTGAGAATATTAGGAGGTATATTTTGGAAAACATTATGCACTCAGAATATGCCATTGGGAGAATTTCAGCTTTTATTATCATGACATCTTGCAATAGAGTAATAATATTACCAGATACCATGACAAGCAGAGCTTGTTCTGGCAGCAGAGACCAATTACCATTACAAATGGAGGAAAAAAAGCAAATGATTTTGAGTCATATAACATTTGGACTGTTGAAAATACAATTCTAAGATTGCATCTCCATGGTGTCCTTTCTCCAGCAATCGTGTTTTGAATTTTGTTAGAGATAATAAAATCAAGCTTATTGCTAATTATGGCTTGCCAACACATGTAAAGCAACATACAAAATTCCTCAAACTTGGTCTAAATGCATTCGTATCCTTGTTCCTTTGCAGGAACAAAGCACAAAATAGAGTGACTGTGAGGAATATGTAATGTCTTGGTAAAATTAAAAAATTAAATTAACAAAGTGTTCTTTCTGTGTCATAAAATGGGGTTTGGAGAAATCTAGAAGCGACTGTCCAAAGAGCAAGGATAAATAAGGAATAACAAAGAAAAATAGGATGCCATATTCCATAAAAAACCCCCAAACAATTACAGTATTTTAATATGTGCAATATGCATTTGAAACGTGCATGTCTTCAAAATTATCAACACTTGACAAAGATTCACAGGAAAAATGCAGTCAGATAAAAAGATTTGACGTAGGGAGCCAGGGAAGTGAAATGAGCAGGCATGCAGATTATTAGGATGTAGGTTTTCTAGTAAGCTTTCTCTTGGTTTACAAACACATAGGCTTGTAAGCAGATCCCTTGTGTGAAAATATAAATGTTACATATGCAAAAGATGTTTGTTACCTTCAGAACAAGGGTGACAAGAATAACTTCAGGAAAATAAAATGCTGCAATGAAAGTTGATCTGGAGTGTAACCAAAGTCTGCAGGATGTGAAATATCCAGCCAGATGTGATCATACTGGCAAAATAAATCTTAGGTTTTGGTTTGGTTTTGGGAAGACTTAAATAAAAGCAAGGGGGGTAAAGTTCCCCTTAAAGGGTCAATTTGATATACCGAAAAAGTGTTAGAACCCTCAGTCTTCTGTCTCTTTCTTTACAGGAAAGCATTACATTTCACAAGCTTCATTTTGTCTTTGCAGTAAAAAGAAAAACCTGATACTCACATGCTGTCTTTGAAAATGTTCTATCATTTTAGACAGTTGCAAATAGAATGCCAAGTGTAACAATGGTGAGTAACTATGTTGAGAATGTTACTTCACCATTCAGTAGCTGGCATCAAACCATCATCACTCACAATTCCTGGCTCAAAAATGAAGTTGCCATTAGCATGCAGATTAAAAAAAAATATATATATATCTTTCATTGACTGATTTATTAGGCTGACAGACCATTTATTTTACTTTACAAAGATTTGGTGTTTGTGGTGGTTTGTGCTAATACATTTAACTGTATTATCTGATGCCATCAGGTTTTCCAGTGAGCAGTAACTCAGTATGGTGATTTGGGATCAGCATAACTCTTCAGTGCTTTGTTCACTTTTGTTGTCTGTTTCACATTTCAACTATATTTTAAGGGCGTGAACTTTAGCAAAGTTCATATTTCTCAAATCAGAAAGTAAAGAGTTTAAAAAGTTTGATATAACTTCGGCCATACAAACAGAACTTGACACCAGCCTCCAGGAGCTATTCACTCACTCTGTGTCTGTATTAAGTGTAACTTTTTGGCATGTTGAAAGCACATCTCAGAGGCTTTGGCAGAGATCAGGTTGTGATACAAGATCATCTTAAAAGGAGTATTTTAGTGCACTTAAAATGGTTTTTAAAAGAAAAAAAAAATCACATCTAAAATTCATTAAAAAATCTATTCCATATAGTTGGTATTCCGTTAGAAATTACTATAATGTTTAGACAGATGTTTTTCAAAGAAGAGAAGAGTAGAGGCACAGTCAGCCATAGAGTGTCACACTTGGGTGATATACACATAAAACAGTAGTCTGTAAATATAGACCCTTTAGGGTATAATCCAAATAAACAGCACTCTGATTAGTGAGCTCTGTACTTCCATTGGCAATTAAAACCATCTAAAAAAAATTAAAAGTAGAAGATTACTTGAGTTGCGTTATCTCAACCTCAGTAAAACAGCTAACTGTGACCTTAAAAAGGCACTCAAATATATGCCTAAAGCTGAACATATGCTCCCATTCTTTGCACAAACACAGCTGTAGTTTTTTACGTTTCTGGAAGTTGTGCATTTCTGCCATGCATAAGTGTATATTATATATACAGGGCGGAAGTGCCTGAATCACAGCGATAAGGAACTAAAAATAATCAGTGTTCATTAGTGCAAACTGAAGAACAAGCCATGGGATGACTTTGTAGGCTGCAAAGGTAACCACAGGCATGAGATGCCATTGTCAGTTCCTTTGGGCACGGAGCGCCGCAGTAATGGCACTGCAGAGCAGGCAGGGTGTTCACTCGTGCTGAGCGAGCAGGGGATCACACAAGAGACAAGGCTCTTTAAAGACCCAATACATTACGGTCTGATGTAACTGTGCGCATTGCTCAGAACAAAACTCTTTGTGGCATTCCGTTTCGGTTTTTCTTTATATTTTACGTGATTATTACCATTGGCTTTCGTACATGACAAGCCTTAGTCTAACTGCTGAGAATGAGCACTTAATCTGCTTTTTGGTTTAAATACAGTCCTATATTTTGCAAGTTTCTTTTCATTAGAGATGAGCAGAGGAAAAACAAGTAAATGCAAATATCTTCTGCAAAAAAGTTAAAAATAAAGTTACTGATATGAGGGCACAGCTACATATGGGCATGTACTTGCATTTACTAAAATTGGATAAATCACTGAATATTTCAAGTTGGAAGGAACCCATCATCAAGTCTAACTCCCTGCTCCTAACAGATTTACCTAAAACTAAATCATATGACTAAAAGCTTTGTCCAGATGGTTCTTGAACTCTGACAGGCTTTGTGCCAGGACCACTTCCTAGGGGAGCCTGTTGCACTGCCCAAACACCCTCAGTAAAGAAATCTATTTTAACTTCCCCTGTGGCAAAAAGAATGATTGCCGGTCATCTTTTAACTGTACTCCTTCACTTCATCTCTTTTGTTCACTTCACGTCACTGATATTCTAAAACTATAAAAGAAAAAAAAAAACCCACAAAATATTCAGCCAACTTTAAGGCAAATATGAAATGCTTCCTCTTGAATATTCAAAGGGAAAGTCTAATTTTACAAGTTATAGTGCATGTGTAGTAAGAATAAAATCTTACTGAATATTCTTCATGGGCTAAGGAATCAAGGGGAAAACATGCCAGACAAAACATCGCAGAGATTACAGAATATGCTGTCAGTTGTGGTGGGCACAGTGATCTTCCTTCCTCTTCCTCGCTGCCTTCATCTCTCTGGTGCTGTGATCATTAATCCCATTTTCCTGGCTGTTTGAGGAAGTCCCCCTTTTCACTCACATGTCTCCTGCTTTTTGGTCATTATGACACCACTTGCACCCTTGCTTTAGATGATGTGTATTAATCATCTACACTATTTTTTTTTCCTAAACATGCTTGTGTTTGCTAATCAGTCAGATCTCACATTTCAAGAGTCCTGTGAGGTTCTGGATTTCAAAGATTTTTAAAAAGAGTAGTATGTACAGATCCATTTGAATTCCAGCCAAAGACATTATTAGATGTAAAAGTTTTTGTTTTAGCAAGCACATTGTCAAAACAGGTGTCCCAAAGAAAATTTCTCTGACTTTCAGAAAACTCTTTAAGTATTATAAGTTCAGGATTTTTCACTCAACTAAAACATTTCATTGAAATCACCAGGGTTCAATGGAAACCAGTGTTAACAGTAGTGAGAAGCAGGAGGAAGATGGTGAAGATGAAATCCCAGAGCTTGTCGATCAACCCAAACAATACACAGAGAGCTCAAGGTATCCAAGCCCTCTGGCTCATAGCTAAAAAAATTCCCGGGTTTCCAAGCAGGACCTCAAACCATAAAGCAGCCTATCCTGTAATGCATGATAGAATATATTGCTTTTATCTCCTCACAGATTACTCCCGTAATTTTCACACCATTACACAACCTCTATTTAACACTTCCCCCCTTTCTGTTGTTTTAGCAAACCTAAGCATTAAGTCTGGTGCTTAATTATATCTTTTTCACAGGCCAGTTGTTTCCTTGGTCAATGTCCAAAAGGTTATCTCTAGCTAAGACTGTAGGTCCACAAGGAGGTGATTCTGAAGTAAAACTACCTTTCCAGAAGGAACACAAACAAGGAAAATTTATTTATGTGGCACACATTTTCACGTGTGCTATTGGTTTTATAATAACAATTTGTTATGAAACAAAAGAGCCAAAGCATACCATACAGAGTATTTTAAAAAGCCCCAGGCTGTATTTTAGATCACGTTGCAGTTTCAATACACCCCTTTGTATCTTGCACTCTGCAGTGAACTTTCTGCTCATCATGAATCTGCAGACAGTGTTCTAAACAGACAGACTGGATGTATCAGTGCACTCTTCTTGGGTCTGCCCGTGTAGGCACCCCTTTAAGCAGCTCCCCTTGTAGAGCAGCAGCACAGCAAATGCTTCCATTTAGCTCACTGCCCGTTGGAACTGTCTTTGCCTTGACACTGTCATGGAATGTATCAGCTACACTGAGGACAAACTAAACGCATGTGCACAAGGTTTACTTTTGTAGCCCAGATCCAGCAAACCTTGCTGGCAAGCTGCAGAGCTCTCTCTGTAATTACTGGCCAGATTTTCTATTTCTTATATTGACAGGGAGGTTATAGAGCTGACAGTAACTGGTGGCCTTTGATCTTTCCTGTACAGCTGACCTCACTGACAGAGGTACCAACACTTACAACACCTATGCATATGAAAGAAGCTTAAGTGATGCCAAAATTGTGCAAATGTGCCTATAACAGCCAAAATATTGAAGGGAAACACTCACCATGAGAACAGAGACCATTAATGAGTCAGTGTTTTCACAGGGCAGCTTGAAATGCAAGAGTTGTACACCACTGTCCTCATATGATCTGACTACAGCCTTTTATTTTACACAATCTATACTTACATTTTTCAGAAAGGAGGACAATAGAAAGTTTCCCATTACCCAGAGTCTATGGAAATTTAAGCTGGAAAGGAAAATACCACATGTGAGTTTTCCAACGGGCTGCATGCCCCACGGCTTCAGTTAAAGACAAGAGGCATTTGGTTTGAGTCACTTGCAAGGTTTAGACCATTCTAGCCTGTATTTGTTACTGGTTTGAGTTTCACAGCAGGATAAGTCCATTCTTCCTGAATATTACTTATCTGTTGCTTTCTAAGAAATTCTTTTTTGTTTATGGCGTTAGCAACCATAAAGTGTTGCAACTAGAGTAAGGTAACTCAGCTTGTCCTGAAGCAGTCGTTTCAATAGCAGCAATGAGAGCAGCAAAAAGAAGTTAAATTCAAAGTGCAGACAGATGAAAGGCTGTCAAGGAGATGTAAAAATGGATGTAAGTGTAAGGAAGATCCATGAATATCTTTAAAAATCAAGTGAAAATGCAAAATCTGATAAGGAGAAAATTTTGACTTAATAATAAAATTAAATTCATTTGTCATTAAAATATGCCATGACTCGAGTTAGGTTAAAAATTAACAAAAGGTTTCTGTCAGTAGCTAATAGAATATTCTGCACGCTGGGTTAGCTTTTTCTTATGCACATTTAACAAATACTCAGATAATGAATCTTTCAATTGTTAGTTCAGTTTGATTGAGGGAGTGTGGGTGGTTTGCATAACAACTGTTACACCCTAAGAGTGTTTCAAAACTATTGCAAGAAACATTAAACATGATGTTCTAAAGCATAACATATTGGGTGTATTAAATTAGAGGTTTGCATTTGAATTTCCCAGCACAACACATCATTCTTAAATACTATAAATAGATTACCTAATTATTCTTCCCAAGGAAGGACAGGTATAGAGTGTCACCTAATTCTGCAGCACCCTGCAGGTGAGGAGTATCTGGTGGTTAAGTAGTGACTGCATGATTCTGTTTCCTGAGTAGTTCCTGTCTCCTGGTGTGAGCAGTCCAAAACCTCAGGCTCCAGCAGGATCTTGGGTGCTACAGTGTTGACACACGGAAGCTGGGCTGCCAAAATTTACTTTGTTTACCATCAAAGCTCTGGGGCAGACTGAAAGCACACACAAATACAGGTGGTCCTTTGGGCTTAGAGGCTGAAGTGTGGACAGACCTGCCTGTGGAAACACACTGAGCCGAGGGCTGCCCACACAGGGACCCTGCTTGTGCAGTCTCAATGACCACAGCTCTTTAATTGCAGCTCCACTTCTTATCCCACTAAAGGCAGCAGCAGGAGTAGAAAGGTTCTCACTCAGATTCAACAAATATTTATATACACTTGGTCATTTCATAATACCCTATTCTGCTTAACAAGATGTTCTGCAGTTGCTGGAAGTCACATGAGTTCCTATGGGAAGAGTTTATTTTTATAAGTTGAGCTTTTGCAATCATATAAATGTTGGGGGTTTTTTTATTTATATATAAGAATGTTCTTTTGCTGCATATAAATGTTCTAATCTTTGGGGAAGGAAAATGCTTATTAAGGACACCATGAGTAAGTAATAATCATATCATCAAACACCATCATTTGGGATGAAGATAACATTGGAATACAAACAAAAACTGCCTTTCCATTTGAAGAGAAGGTCCAAATTAATTTCTGACATGTTGGCATTGTTGTGTAGTGAAAGCAAATTCATCGCCCTTACCTCCACTTGTGTTCAAAGTCCCACAGAACTGAAAAGTTTGGTTCAAAGCCGATTGAATTAATCCAAGTCTTCCCCTTCTCTGTTGTAATTCTGGAAAAAAAAAAAAAAAAAAAAAAAAAGAAAAAGAGGGACAGTTTTGTATGAACATAAATGCTGGTCTGAAAAAAAACTGTCTGGAAAAATAGAAAGATTTGTGTTGAACTGTCTGATTAAGTGACATTAGAGTTGCAAAAACATCTGAGATTGTTACAACTTTTGTTCTTTAATATTAAGAAACCACAGTGTCCAGTATCTGTTTTGTCCAGTCAGTGAGTACCTCGCAGTTATGTACTGCATTTTAGATCAGTTGTCACCAGCTAAGAACAGCAAGGTTATTTCTCTACTGATTTACTTTAAAGGCAGCATGACAACCTTCATCTTTCCAGTCAGCAGTTCTCCCTCATTTCTTTCACCGTCTTGTATGCAATTAATATTTTCTGTGTCCTGAAATTCAGTAATTCCTACAGCTTTTAACCCTTTTATGTGGTATGAAAGGTGAAAATAGCATCTTCTCATTTATAATGCTTAAATTTGATATACATTCCATGATATATTGTACCAGATTCTGTCATGTTAACTTTATTAAAATTGTACATCTACTTAAACTAGTAGGGATTTTTTTTTTCTATTTTAACATTGTTTATATAAAATTGCTTTTAGAAAATAAATTAGAAAAAAAATCCAGTTTTTAGAAAAGACCTGAGAAAAGGCACAAGGCTTGGAAAAAATTGAAGCATTTCATTTCTAGCAAGTTAAAACCTCATCTTCAGGGCTTTTGGATGGGATTAACATTTTATTATTGGTCACAGTATTTTGTGATTGTTGCTTCGCTCTTTTACTTGCTGCAGTTTCTGCTCATCCCTTGTTCTTTTTGTTTGCCTCTTCATTATTTATATGAGTCATAATTTCTGTCAGAAAACATCAGGTTTTTAGGTCACAGGTAGGATGATTACCAAAACCTTCACATTCTGCATGTATTCTCACTCAGAAGTCAACAGACAATATTTCCATTTGCATCTGATATAGGCACTCCAGTTATATTAGTATTCAACCCAGAGTTTTTGAAAATTTCATATCTAATGATTATATGAATACTAATTCTCCACACTGAGAATTGCAGTTCCATAATGTCTAATTTTAAAATATGGGACAAAACTACATCTGCTTCTACATGACGTTCTAAGAGAAGACGGAACACCCCACAGAGACAATTTCTAGTATGAAAAGCTGTTTTTCTCTGTAAAAAGCAGGGCATTCTCCAAATGCAGCATTAGTCCCAACACCACTTTCATTTCAAGCGATTAAGACTGGCACCAGCTTAATATTAACATCTTTGGCAAGTAGTGAACACTGTTTGCCAATTTTAAGCAAGGCCTCTATACTTTTATCAGACTTCTATGAGATATTACATCTGGAATGAGACTGAAGAACAAACTGTTCTATAGGTGCATTTTATTTTGGTGTAGAGATTGAGGGAGTTTCCATAAACAGTTACAGTCACTATAGTGGTAAAATATGTCTCAAATGCTTATCTGTATTTCCTGGAAAGTCAACATCATCCTTTTCTTTACTATTTCACTGTATTTGTACTTTACCCATGAATATTTGCTACAGTTAGGGGTCTATCAACAATTTTGTTGACTGATAGTTCATTTCAATTTTTCTCATAAAGAAAAAAGAAAAAAATCTGTGGTAGTAGGCTCAGAAATTGTTAAAATAACGTGAACAGCAATTGGCAGCATAGGACAATCAAATGATGAGAGTTTAATTTCTAATTTGTTCTAGCATCACCCTTCTCTGGTAGGATATGAGGAAACTGTAAAGACTTACAGATGTGAGAAACTACCGAGGACATTTGCTTAAGCAGGATTGCTACTCTTGTGAGTTACTTCAGGTGTAACTTCTGTAGCACAGAAGCACTGAGTCTTTGCCACAGAATCACATTGAATCTGATAAAATGAATCCATGCTGATTTCAATACATTCATTAGCTAGTCCCTTCAGCCAGATGCTGTAAACATGGCAAAATGATTACACAAGGTGGAGCTCAAAGTTACAGGTCCAAAAAAAACAGTGCTGGTAATTGCTGCCTAATCCTCAGCACACTGAAGCAGCTCTGACTTTTGGCTCAGCCTCTGGTGCATAATATTAGACCGGGTTGTATGTGTAAACAATAATTTTCTCTAGAAGTGAAAATGTAGAAATCAGATTAATTTGTCAACACTGACTAAGGAAAATATAAACTAATATCAAAGAGACTCTAAAAAATTGGCCATAAATAAGGATAGTTAATGTACAGTTAATTGCAAAATACTATCCAAATGATTCTTGTTACATCCATTTCTGTGACATGCTTCTGTAGCATCATAATAAACTGACAGTCTCGGGATTATTTTAGCCTGCAGTATTTATTTCTGTAGTGCATGTAGAGACAGCTTATTTACAAACAGGAGTTAGTTTTGGCACATGAGATGCTCAAGCAAACAAAGATTCCTGGAACTAGAAAGAAAGCTTCCAGTAAAACAGAGACTGAACTCTCAAAAGTTCAAATAATACCCAAACCAAACATTACCAATCTTCAGGGATTACATGTTATTCTCTTTACTTTTTGTTTTTCTAGTGCAGTGGTAGCAGAGTGTTTGGAATCATACTTCTGTCCTCTGGATGTTTGTAATACATTTTCTCTACTTTTGCTTCAGCAGCCACTTAGTTTGGCTTTCTGTGGGGTTTTTTAGAAATACTAAAGCTCCTCTGCATTGAGACAATTTTGTTGTGTTGTAACTGCCTCCCTTAGTTCCACTATGAAAAGACAGTCTTCCTGAATTTTCAGGAGTCTTAAAATTGGCATAGAAGGTGCTGAATTTGCCTTATGTTTAGCTAGGGACTCTCTATGTACTGATTATTACAGTGGTTTATTTTCTCCACAAAAACCAGTAGGTGTTAGCACTGCCTTTACTGTACATTCCTTTCCTGCTTGAAATAATTTTGTTTATCCAAGGATGACTAAATAAAATACTTAATCTTCAGGAGATGAAAGAGGAAGAGGAAGCAAACAAGGAGATAAAAATACCACCAAAAATATCAAAACAGGCAAAATATGAAGCCCGAATAACTGCACATTTCATTATGTCAGGAAACATAAGAAAGCAGACAAGAAGATGTGCGTTTTTACATGCAGAATTTATGCTAAAAGTAATGATTAACACTTCATTTCTGAAAAAAAAATCTGATACTACTTTTAATCTAAGGAATTGGGATGTATTGAAAGATGTCAGTGATGTGGGGAATGGAATAATAATCCACCTGGATTTGGCTTCTTGGGCATCCACTGATGTTCCACTGCACTCTCTGCAGTGTAATCAGGTAATTCCCAGACAGATGGGAATATGCTGTCAATGCTGAGTAACATTTCTCTGAAGGCACTGTCGGTGAGATGAAAGTGTAATATTCTTAGGGGAGTAGTCACAGAGGTATTATTTTATTTTTTAATTAGACTCCCATAAAGCTGTCTCTTAGAAAATAATTTTTTTTCCTGCAGTTTTGTGCTCTCTGGCTCCAGTAAAAGCAAACAGCAGAGCACCAAAACACCCAGACTTGGTAACCTGATTCTGGATTTATCATTCCCTTGTGTGCCGGGTGAGGGCTTCAAGTGCAATTTGGTAGAACTGCAAATGAGGTGCAAATAATTTTGAGGAAAGAAATGAGTTTGATCAACAAGTTGCTAGAAGGGCTGAATTTCTTCTTCAGCAAAGCAGCAGCTCCCTTGTCTTACTGACTTTAATACTGTTAACTAAATGTGGGAAGCTCTGCCTCATTCCCACTAAGTTCCATGAGAAACGTCTCGAATCCACAACTTTTTGGATCAGACACATTATTTTGATGGCTTCAAGGAACAGGAATACATAGAACTGTAAGGGGTTAGAGCTGATAAAATGAAATCTTGATCTCACTAAATTCAATGGGAATTCTACTGTTCACTTAGAATAGGCTGAAATGGTTCATGGTATATTACCTTACTGCAATTCAGCTGAAGTTTGATTGGGTGGGCTGGCTATAGAAATCCCAACAACAGCAATAATAATTCAAGGCCTGAGTTTTCCTATCATGAAGCTATTAAAAAATGTTAAGGTTTTACAAAAAGAGCAAGAAATAAATAAGCAATTCTAATTCCTTCAAAATGAGAAAAAAATCAGCCTGACAGTACCAAATTTTTATGTTTTAATCCATCCTGTCAGATACAAGGAGTAAAACTGACCCTTTTGCATTTACAAACACCAAACAATTTCACAGGCATGAGCAGCAGAAAAAATACATTTCTACCAATGATAGGCTCATGCATTATGATTCAATACAGCCTCATCTGCAGCTATTTAATCTGCTGAGGGCAGTGGTGTAATTGTCCTGTTACAGGAGAACCATATCCCTGGCTCACTGTAACTGTTGCTTTCCTGGCCATTATGAGCTTAATTCCTTAAATCAAAGTTAAATGTTTCTGGGATATATCCACAGAAGGTAACTAGAGAGAAGAAAATGCACACAGGTGATTAGGAATAATAAAAATAAAGAATGAAAAAATCCATCTCCATTCTGCTTTTAAAATTGCATGTAACGTATGTGAATATTGATATTAAAATAGCTTCTTTTTCCATGCTTCAGTGCCTTTACAATATCCTCCATTATTTCATATTAAAACTAGAAAAGGCTTTAGCTGAGAAACCTCCTTGTCTGAGACCAAAAGAAAGCTTCATTAGCATAATTACTTACAGTCCTTCTGTTAGTATTTTCAGGGACAAAAATATAATTATCTTTATACTAAAAAAAAACCATAAAAACCCCAGAGAAACTGTGAACATAGTGAAATAATGGAAGATCTGGATTACAACTCCAGTGAAAAATGTGGGATGAACTGGATAGGAATATAAATACCATTTCTGACTGAAGCATGAAACTTAGGCAAACAACAGGGAAAAAACCCCACCCTTTTTAGAACATTTTGAGATGTGTGAAAACTACAAATGCTAGAACTGTGAAAAGGAAACTGGGAATTTGATCCATATGTTCTGGAAATGCCAGTGCCCACAGCTAAATTATATTTGGAGAACAGAACAGAGAACAGAAGAACAACTGCTAACACTGTTATAAACACAGGGTCTCCCTGGTGATGCAAAGGTCTTCCCGTGGCAGATATTAACAAGGGACTCTTAGCTTCTGCATACCATGCATGAAGAAATAATATTTAGTATGTTCCAGAATAATTACTGAGGAAGATTATATGATTTATTAATTATTTATCTAATTCTCTGAGGAGAAATCATCCTGCTAGCTCCAAGGGTGAAGAAAGCGCTGTACAGGGTGGTTCACACATTGGGTTTTTTTTTTTTTTTTCATATAGGTGAATATAATTTAAGAGTCTAAACTGATCCAAGTAATTCTGCTGTATTAGAGAACATCACATTTTAAGCTTAGGAAGCTCTTTGCCATGGTATATATTTACAAAGTAAAATATTTTTGAAATCTGCAATGTTTGAAATAGCAGAATGACCTGTGGAGGGATTCTGTTACAGCCTCAAAACCAAAAGCATGTGATGCTGATTCCAAGAAAAATAATTACCAGTTAACTTGGGCTGCCATTTACATCTCCTCAGGAATGTGTGACTGGAAGGGGTGAACTCCACTAGCTCTGCTCTTACAGACCCAGCCAAGCCCCGTACTTCTGCTGGGTACTTTTAGTGAGCAGAACCTTACCAATTGCCATCTTCCACTTCCTACCTGAAGGCTGACCCTGGGTGCTCTTTCCTCTGATAATTCAGTAGTCTGCAGTTTTCACGTTGAGTTTATTGCAGTCAGTACCCATTTGTACCAACAGAAACCTCCCAATTTGCAACATGTGCTCTCATAACTGGTTCACATCAGTAACGTTCTCCACAGGAAGGGCCAGGGACCAACACAAAGAGACACAGATTTAAAGGAAGCTGTATGTGCAGTTTTCTTGGCCACGGCAGCAAACCCTCCCTGAAAAAGCTGAAACATATCTATAAAAAATGTTGAATGGTGGCAGCTCTATACCATCTGTTTTGTTCTGGTTTAGAAAGGAATTGCATCAATCCATGATGTTCTATATACCACCTCTCCTTCACAACAGCCACTAAGCAAAACCTAGCAACAGTTGTGCCTGTCATATTAGAATAATAAGAATGTGTTTCTTTTATGACAAATGACATTTGAAAATTGTAACAATATAGCACTTCTGGTTTGATACTAATTTTTACTTTTCTTTAAAAAAATGTTTTTGCTAAGCAATTTATGAATTCTGAAAATAGTTCTCTGCACATATAATCATCAAGCTTGAACAGTTTTTATTTTTCATGTCTTTATTCATTCTTTTCTACGTAGTATTTGTGGAATTCAGCATCTGGAACGAGCAGGAAACAGGTTGACTCTCTTTGACTCCCTTTATTTCTGCATAGTGACATTTTCCACTGTGGGCTTTGGGGATGTTACACCCAAGATATGGCCTTCAAAGCTGCTTGTTGTCATTATGATCTGTGTTGCTCTTGTGGTGTTGCCCATACAGGTAAATGTGGATTTTCTTTTCTCTTTAGAATTGTTTTTGAAATGAAGGAACAGTAACTAATCTAATTTATTATTACTATTATTATTGCACAGAAAATGTCAGAAAAAAAGAACCATCTAGCTCTCCTATTGTGGTTTTTTTTTTTTTTCCCCCTTTTTCCTGTATGTTCTCCTGTACTCTAGATTTGTATTAAAAAAACAGGGCACTGATAACAGTTCTCAAGTGCTGATGGAAGTTTTCTGTGCCAGTCATGTACTGCAGAGGACTTCCTTTATCCCAAGGTATGGGTTTGTTATTAATGGAGCAATTACAAAAAACCCACACAACAGTAGCCAGCACTTTCTTTATGAATACAGCTTTTCCTCTGCAGGCTCTCCCTGTTTCTAATCTTGGTTCTCTCCACTTCCTCTCTTACTCTTCCAGCTCAGTGCTAACTTGAAAAAAATCTCATTAAATCTGCAGCTCAAGCAAATTGGGTTCACAGCTGTGTATGGAACACATGCACACAGAGCGAGCAGCACAGTTAGGAATTTTTCATGTCTACCTAAGTTTAGGACTTCTAACAGTTGCAACAGGAAAGAGCAATTTATGAAAATCCAAGTATTTCTGGGAGTCAATCAGATCAGCTTTATTAATTTGTACCAAGTGTTTCCCAGCTCATTAGGTGAGGCTGGATGACAGAAACCCCGAAGTTACATGGGAAACCCTGCCAAGATGCTCACTGTTCCACACATGGTGATCACCCAGCCCTTGTTCCAGAAAAAGGAGGATGTGGGGACACACTGTGTTTTTATCAAACCTTACAGTAGACCTGCTAGACCATGAAGCTCCAAAGTTTCTCACACAGCCATAGTTTCCAGACTCTGCTGCTTTGGCAGAGAACTAAAGCTCAGTGTGGGCAGACAACATACAAGCCCTGGGAGGGTAGAAGCTCAAGCTTTTAGCATTAATTTTCTTGAAGTAATTTAACACTCTAATTAAATATTGAGTGTATGTATTCATAGCTGTATGCACTAATGCAATTATATTCTCACTCAGTGAAAAATTAGTAAAATACATATTCTGTTGAAAACTAGAACATGCTCTGTTTAAGAAATTTGGAATTTCCTAGGAAATAGAAATTTCATTCTTAACGTAGTTCTGATACATACTTCAGGCCCGAGAGCTCCACAGGAGCAGTAAATAACCTAGAATCTACTGGAATTTCACATAAATTTACCTATTATTAGCTACTTTGTTTTATACCTTTGTAGTGATAATGGGGCTTCATGTAGTCTTCCATACACATAATGGAGTGGGAGGCATTCTCTCCTGAGCTTTTGCCCTGCAATGGAATGAAATTATTATTAGTTATTATAGACGATCCAGCCTCTCCATCAGTGGAATGTGGATTAGAAAAAGATACTATCACACAGCCATACAGTTAAATTGAGCTCAGCGTCAAACATGTTACTTACAAGAAGCTTTAAACTGGTATTTGTATGTTTCTTTACAGACTGTTACAGTATTCTCATAGGTCTGGAGGATTTAGAGTAGTAATGTTAGTTGTTAATCTGCATGCATTGTTCAGCTGACAAAGGCAAACTTGCTGTATTAGCAGCTGCTGTGTATTTAAGATGTATCTGAAATTGCACAGCAGATAAGAGAGTTTACAGAACATCACCTTCAGAACATTATAAAATCTCTGGGAAGAATTACTGCCCAAACTAAGAAAAAATGGTGCCTCTCCCCAAGTATATTCACAGTTTGTGTGTGAAAACTTAACCTTTCATACGAGGGAAGCAATTATGTCACAATACTAGAAAAAAGAGCGCTTAGAGGATTAAAATACTTAGGGGAATAAGGTACCAGCCTCCATTCTTTATTAAACTCCTGTGATTTAGTGTATTCTCATGGTATTTTAATGAATTCTCACTGCTGTTTGTGTTAGATTCTGGCACTATTGCCGTGGTTTGTGATCACCTAATTAGAGAACATTTTACAGACTAAAAGATACTGTGGGCTAAGGGCAGCTTTTTATAGAGGCTTGAGATGAATGATGCAACATTGCCAAGTTGTAGCGCTCACCTGCTGGTCTCTGCTTCACTGACAATCAGCATCTCTTGCAGTTTGAACAGCTGGCATATTTGTGGATGGAGAGGCAAAAGTCCGGAGGAAATTACAGTCGATACAGAGCTCAGACGGAAAAACACGTTGTGCTGTGTGTGAGCTCTCTGAAGATTGACTTACTCATGGATTTCTTAAATGAATTCTATGCCCACCCCAGACTACAGGTACTGAGAATGGGAAAAAAAAACCAAAACCAAATCCCCCCCGCCTCCCCCGCCCAAAAACCCCCAACCAAACAAAAAACCCCACTCAAAACAGTTTGTTTGTTGGGTTTTGGGTTTTTTTTGTTGTTTTTTTTTTTTCTGTTGGGTTTGTGGGGTTTTTTTAAGAAAAGTTCCTGAAATGGTTTTTAATTCATAAAACTGATTTGAGGAATAGATAGGCGAATTGGGAAGCTATGCCTGCAATAAGAAGCTGAGGTGCAGAGTTTGGAGGCATTTTAAACTGAGTTATTGAGGTGAATACACTAAATAGGTAGAATTAGTGCCTTGTTGAATTATGCTAGTCTTTTTAGAAACAGGTATTTCCATGCAAATTCTTACATTCTACCCTAAAACAGAAAATATATCAAAGCTACTCAATTTATTTTTTCCATTGTTTTGCGACTGGATCCAAACATCTTCACAAGTAAAAACATCCTTTGGTTTTCACATTTTGCTTTGTTTTTTGCCAGTGTTAAGTATCACAGAATGGGACAAGTTGGAAGGGTCCACTGAGGGTCATCTGGTCCAACCTTCCTGCTCAGGCAGAGTCATGCTAGAGCACATTTTACAGGATTGCAAAGATTAGATCCTTCTGGAATTGTGGAAATTAAGAAATAAATACATGTACTTTGAAGGACAAAGACCTTGACAGAATACACAGATTTTGTTAGTGTACACATATTCCCTAGGTAATGCAAATTTGTCATATGGCTTATTTGGAACATCTAGAAGCTTATTTCCATGAGATATCAATTTAGATTTATTATCATTGCCTTTGCTACAGACTCTCCCTTTTAGTAAACCTTCTCTGTGCCTTTTACTAAGTTACCTGTGGTATCATGCTTCATTACCTAGTGCAAGAATCATGCAAATACAACCCTCAAATGGCTGAGCAGAAATTTGCCAAATCCCAAATCTTCCCCAAAACAATTAGCTAGTAAGAAGCATAAGCAATTGTACAAAGAAATCCAGTTCTTTATAGATACAAACACAAATTGAAACACAATATTTAGTTAACTAAGCTGAAGAATGAGTCAAGCTCTGCGATACGCTGGAGACAAAGAAGAAAAGCTGTAACACTACACAGGTAGCTTAAAAGGGCTTATATACATTCCCTTCATAGCTGAAATTGAGTCGGACTCAATGGTCTTGGAGATCTTTTCCAACCTTAATGATGCTGTGCACTGGGAAGCTGAAGGATGCAGATGGTGCACTGCATCCAATGCCGTTTTGCTTTCTGCAAAAATCTGTGTTGCAGAAAGGAAGGTTTCTATTACCAGCCTGGCCTAAGCTCTCACTCTCCTCTCCCATGTTCCATTTATCCATCCTTTTCATTTGTGCACTTATGGATCCTTTAAACCATCCTTACTTTTCCTCTTCCAAGTAGTACAGGAAGCAATTTGGATTCGCCCGTTAATGCAAAGGAAAAAATTTTGAGGAAATGACTTCTGTCTGTCAGCATCTTATGTGAGACATTTTGCCATCCCAAGTCACCGTTGACTCACTCTCCAGCAACAATAACCATGACTATTTCCCCTTTTTTTTCGTATTTTGACAGGACTATTACGTGGTTATTTTGTGTCCTACGGAGATGGATGCTCAGGTCCGAAGGGTGTTACAAATCCCAATGTGGTCCCAAAGAGTCATCTACCTTCAAGGCTCAGCCTTAAAAGATCAAGATCTGTTGAGAGCTAAGTAGGCAAATATTGACCATTCTTTTTTACTTTTTTTTTCATTCATACTTATATTGATAAATAAGTTTAACAAGCAACAAAAGCTGTGCTAGAAGGAAAGTCATGTTTATTTAAAAGAAGCTCTTTGATATTATTTGTTTGTCTTAGTATCTGAAATTTTGAACCCACTGTATGTTTTTTTTTCTTAAGTTCAGCCTGGTAACATTAAGCAACTATTTTGCTGTATATACGTGAACTCTTCAGGGCCCTCCTCTTACCACATACTTCCACCACTTCTAAGAGATGCTCTCTGCCAATTAATAGTGAATGACATTTATCTAAACACATCAGTCAAGCACAGTTTCTCACACACACCTCCCCCCAGTGCTCAGTCAGCTGGGCTGCAAAGGAATTCACAGTGGAATTAATGTAGAATGATCATCTCTTTAAACTCTCCAAAGAGAGAGAAAGGTGATTCTTAGCAAATAACTGATTTAATTCATCTGCATTGCTCTGTGTTGTAGAGAACTAAAATTAAGCGAATACCTGTCTGGCTATTTGTGTCTTTCTTTACCTGAGGGGAGTTATTTCCAAGAGTCTCATCTGTGAGAAGCTTCATCAGTGTTATCTTCTCAGACTTCTGCCACTGAAGAAACTAGTTCTATAGCTGTTTAAAATTTGACAAGACAAGAAAGCTTTTTTCAGGATTAGAAATTTTCTTTTGGAAAGATCCTTTTTTCTTTCTTTTTCTTTTTTGTGTTCTTGCTGATTTCAAGAAGGAATTCATGTGTGGATTCAGCTAACATTTGTTCTACACATTACAAAAATTAAAACTAGGCTGTTCCCCAAATATAATCTTGAATTTAACTTATAATAACCTGGAGGTAGTCAACTGTGGAACTGTGCTTTTTCCTGCAGAACATGTAATTGAATGTACCTGTCACAGAATAATTTTCAAGCTCTCCTGAGGGAAGAAGCGTAGTGGGAATTTAATAGAACATTTGGTATGAAATATAACCCAGTACCCAAGATGTTTGGTGTATTTCTTTTTAATGAGAACATAATGTACTGAGGAGATAACAAGGCACATGATAAAATTCTTCTAATAAATAAAGTAGTGGTTATCACCACCAACAAAATAATCAAGAAGGGTCTCATTATCAAAATTTATCCATATATTATATGTGAACCCAATGTCAGAATAACATTGATACAGGTCACACCAAAAAGTAAAGGAATACCAAATTTGGGTGACTGCATCGGTAGTGAATAGCCATTAACAAAAGACTGTATTTTTGCAAAAAAAAAATCTCTTCTAATTTAACTGAATTTTCTTTTCTATAACTTTGGTAAAGACCTAGTCTTCCCTGTACTGCTCCCATGCTTAGCTGAAATTACTCATAGACCTCCCATGATTTCTTCCTAATCAAAGACACCCTGAACTGGAAATAGTTCATTTAATGCATATATGCACAGAAATGTCTCTTATTTATCCCAAACACATTATTCTTGTACATCCACCCAACTTTCTGCTCTCACTAGGCAAGACAATTCTATTATCTGTCCCCTCATTTTCATTCTTACCAGTAATAACTTGCACATATTGCACTCTTACACAGCAGGCAGACTGGTGCTATTTATTTGCCTTCCATACTCATGGCAGATAAATACTTTGCAAATTAAGTTTGAGGCCACTCTGCTTACTTTGGTACAGCTTTTACCAGGGTAGGAAATGAGAACACACTCTGTCTGTGTTCTGTTTCTCTGTGCAAGACTGTGAGACACAAGTCCAGTGAGTACCTGCTTGGGGTGTGACAGGTTTGTCTCCTCTCTTCCAGGATGGACAATGCTGAAGCCTGTTTCATCCTGAGCAGCCGCTGTGAGGTGGACAGGACAGCAGCTGTAAGTTGGGGAAGGAGAAACAAGAGCATGTACAGGTTTTACTGCCCTTACTCCCCCTCAGTTCTTTTTTTATGCAACAAGGACAGAATAGCATACAAGTACTCTCGTAGTACCTTATAGATACATTGATAATTGGTCATTAAGCACTTCCAAGAATGGTATTCTGTCAATATTCAAAGTACCTGAACTGCTCTAGATATTCAGTTTAATCAGTTGTATTTATTAAATCAGAAAAGAGACAGGTATCAGCTGACTGGTATACTTAGAACTAATTAAGTAAAGCCTGAATTCAACTTTATAAATAAGTTTGTGACTAATACAAGTAACCAATATATATGCGATTGTTTGACCATTTTTCATATTGGCCAATTTTAACAAAAACGGCAAGAATCTTTAAATAAGTTTCTATGGGTTTGCTCATACTGGTAATTATTTGCAGTCAGGTAAGTTACTGTCCACAAAGGAACACTGCTAACATTACAAACCTCTGTGCAGTGCGCATGTGATAAAAGAATAAAACTGTATGAACTAGAACTCTTCCAGATAATGAAACTATCTACTGATCACAAATATCCAGAAAAAAGTCTACTGAGGATGGATTTATGAACATAAAATTTTTCATCATGTGCACTACAAAAAATTATTGCAGTCTTGCTTCATTCAGTTCAATCTTGAACTTCAAAGGAGTTCAGTATTAGTCAGAATATCCCTGAAGATGGTTACAAATTGCCTAACAAGACAACCAGTATTTATAATTCAGTAATTATGTGTTAAGCGATCTCAACTAAAAATACTGTTTTGGTGCTACACTGTAAGAAATAGCAATTACAGAATCACAAGGTTGGAAAGGACCTTCAAGATCATCAAGTCCAACCCAGCCCTAACACCTCAACTAAACCATGGCACCAAGTGGCACATCCAGTCTTTTTTTAAACACAGCCAGGGATGGTGACTCCACCACTTCCTGAGTAGGCCATTCAAGTACTTTATCGCTATTTCCATAAAAAACTTTTTCCTAATTTCCAACCTATATTTCCTTTGGTGCAGCTTGAGACTATGTCCTCTTGTTCTGCCAGTTGCTGCCTGGAGAAAGAGACCAGCCCCCAGCTGACTACAGCTTTACAGCCACCTTCCATGAGGCTGTAGAGAGTGATGAGGTCACCTCTGAGTCTCCTTTTCTCCAGAATAAACAACCCCAGCTCCCTCAGCCGTTCCTCACAGGGTTTGTGTTCCAAGCCTTTCACCAGCCTCGTTGCCTCCTCTGGACGCGCTCAACGTCCTTCCCAAACTGAGGGGCCCAGAACTGGACACAGCACTCGAGGTGTGGCCTCACCAGTGCCCAGTACAGGGAAGAATGACCTCCCTGCTCCTGCTGGCCACACCATTCCTGATCCAGGCCAGGATGCCACTGGCCCTCTTGGCCACCTGGGCACGCTGCTGGCTCATGCTCAGCTGCTGTCACCTGTACCCCCAGGTCCCTTTCCTCCTGGGCACTGTCCAGCCACTCTGTCCCCAGCCTGTGGCACTGCAGGGGTTGTTGTGGCCAAAATGCAGGACTTGGCACTTCAACTTATTAAACTTCATCTTGTTAGACTCTGCCCGTCCATCCAACCATTACAGGTCTCTCTGCAGAACCCTCCTACCTTCCAAAAGATTGACACACGCTCCTAACTTAGTGTCATCTGCAAATTTACTAATGAAAGATTCAATACCCTCATCTATGTCATCAATAAAAACATTGAGCAGAGCTGGCCCCAGCACAGACCCCTGAGGGACACCACTGGTGCCTGGCTGCCAGCTGGATGCTGCACCGCTCACCACCCTCTCTGTGCCCGGCCATCCAGCCAGTTCCTAACCAGCAAAGGGTGCTCCTGTCCACGCCACGGGCTGCCAGCTTCTCCAGGAGTGTCCTGTGGGAGACAGTGCCAAAAGCCTTGCTGAAATCCAGGTAGACAACATCCACAGCCCTTCCTGCATCCACCAGGTGGGTCACCTGGTCATAAAAGGAGACCAGGTTGGTCAGGCCTACCCTTTCTGAATCCATGCTGGCTGGGTCTGAGACCCTGGCCATCCTGTTAATTCTGTGTGATGACACTCAGTACAAACTGTTCCATGACCTTACAGGGTACTGAGGTCAGGCTAACTGCCCTACAGTTACCAGGATCCTCCTTCCCACCCTTTTTGTGAATGGCCATCACACTGGCCAGCTTCCAGTCACCTGGAACCTCACCAGTGAGCCAGGACTGTTGGCAAATGATGAAGCCTTCACAAGCTCATCTTCCAGCTCCCTCATCACCCTGGGATGGATCCCATTTGGTTCCATAGATTTATGAACATCCAAGCATCTCAGCAGTTCTCTGACTGCCTCTTCCTGGATAACAGGGGACCAATCTGCTCCCTGACACATCTACCAGCCCAGGAGGACAGCTGTCCTGAGGACAAGCCGTCTTCCCACTAAAGACTGAGGCAAAGAAGGCATTAAGCACTTCCACCTTCTCCTCACCTGCAGTTACTAAGTTCCCTCCCACATCCAGTAGAGAACTAAGGTTGGCCTTATCCTTCCTTTTGCCATTAATATATTTGTAAAAACATTTTTTATTATCCTTTACAGAAGTTGCCAAATTAAGTTCAAGCTGAGCTTTGGCCTCCCTTATTTTTTTTCCTACATGCCCTAGCAACCCCCTTAAATACTTTCTGAAAGACCTGACCCTCCTTCCAAAGATGATAAATCTTCTTTTTATTCCTAAGTTCCTTCAAAACCTCCTTGCCCATTCAGGCTGGATGCTTGCCTCATTGATTCTCTTTTGGCACACAGGGCCAGTCTGTTCCTGTGCCCTCAAGATCTCTGTTTAGAAGCACGCCCACCTTTCCTGGACTCCTTTGTTTCTGAGAGCTGCGTCCCAAGGAACTCTCCTAAACAGGCCAAAGTCTGCCTTCCTGAAGCCCAATGTAAGAGTCATATTAACGTTCCTCCCAATTTCACCAAATATCAAGAACTCTATAATAATTTCATGATCACTGTGCCCCAAGCGGCCTCCAACCACCACATCTCCCACCAGCCCCTCTCTACTTGCAAGCAGCAGGTCTAACACAGCCCCTCCCCTGGTGGGCTCACCCTCCAGCTGCAACAAAAAATTATCCTCCACCATGCACTCTAAGAACTTCCTGGACTGCCTCTTTTCTGCTGTGTTATTCTGCTGTATTCTGTCTGACAGGTTGAAGTCCCCTACAAGAGCAAGGGCTGATGATCCTGAAACATTCTCCAGCTGCTTATAGAATAAGCTGTCCACCTCTTCTTCCTGGCTGGGTGGACAATAACAGACTCCTAGAAGGATGTCAGCCTTGTTGGCCTTCCCCTTAATTCTTACCCATAGGGATTCATCGTTATTAGTTTCAATACCTGTGGCATCAAAAGCTGCCCCTCCACCTCTTCTCCCTCTCCTGTCTCTTCTGAAAAGCTTGTAGCCATCAAGTGAGTGCTCCAGCTGTGTGACTCATCCCACCACATTTCCATGACGGCAACTACATCATAGCTTTTCTGCTCTGCCATGGCTTCCAGCTCCTCATTTGTTACCCGTGCTACATTAGTGTACGTGCACCTCAGAATTATTTTTCTAAATGTTGAAAACAGATATAGTAAAAAATGGGAAATGAGAGATTTGCATTATATCTGTAGCATTACTTAATATATTCGCTATCACTTATTACTTCATCTGCCATCAGAACTTAGTTAAAAGATCTTAGCTAAAGATCCTGTTCTGGACCCATCCCTTTCAGAAAGTCACTGAGCTCCCTGAGGAATAAACCTGTGCTCCTACTATAACATTTAAACCTACTGAGCTAAGGACTTTGAATTTGATTCATCAGCAATAGGCTCCTGAAAATACAGCAGTGAAAGCCACTGAACTGGCAGTAAACAACCCCAGAGTAGTCAAGCAAGGCGGACCTACTGCTCGGAAGTTACAGAGGGTCTGGGGTATTTAAAGGCAAGAACAAGCAAGAGTTCTTGCAAATATCTGGAAAAATACCTGTAACTTCTGGGAGACTGAAAATTTCCAAAATAGCCCAAGTGTCTTATCTAAATCAGCCATGAATTCAGAATTAATCGGCTACATCTCATTTCACATAATGTACTTGAGCGTTGCAGAGTGGTTACAAATGAAAAATCCCATAAATCAGTGTGTGGCTTAACACTGCACTGGGAAGGTTTATGCAGCATTAAGGACAGCAACACCACCAGTCATCTCTGTTCATCTCTGCTCATAGCTGCTTCAGAATTTTTGCAAGCAAAAGACAATTTTCAGCTCTGCTGGCCTGTGCTGTAGGGCAGGCAGTGGACTCTGCGTGGAGCTCCCATCCATTGTGGCCAGTGCGGTGCAGGTTTGGCTCTGGAGCCATGGCCCACTGCAGCTCTTCTTTCTGCACTCAGGAAACATCAAAGCAGTACCTGGCACGCTTCAGCTACCACTACAGACTTTTATCAAATCTCATTTCTCTTTGTACCTGGAGCACACCAACAGGCACATCTCACCAAAGACACTCTCCTGGTACCTTCCCCTGGGCCGCAATGATATCTCAGGGTCAGTGGGATCTGAAGCTTTTAAACAAGGTGTCACCTCTCTGCCTTGTTTTCTCTTTTGCTGTCAGATTACCTATTCACATAGAATGCAATTATTTATACTGCAGGTTGAAAAGTCTTAATTTTTTTAAAAACTATTTTGTCTTGCTGCCCCCTAGGGCTGTGAAATGAAATGTATTGAATTTCCTACACTGCTCCGGCCCCACATTAGTATAGAGAAGGTTCATTTGTCACTGGGCTGAAGGAAGTTCAGCTGTCATCCCAGTATCAATCTTTATAAGTACCACTGATTTTCCACTGCTGTTGTTGAGAAGCTGACAAACTGCTAAAAGAACTTTGGATCCTCTCCTATGCATGACAGCTGTCAAAATAAAAGGAGGAGATTCCTGACCAGAGCAGCTGTTGTTACTCAAGTGATTTTTTTGAAGCCCATGAGTGCCTTTATTCCCCCAGCTACCATCCTCAAGCAGAGGATTTACTCATTTGCCATGGATGCCCCTGGCTGTTCATTGCTTGCTATTTTGTTAGTTAATAACTTCTAGTGACAACGCTTCTGCTGTTACTGACAACTTTGTTCTGAGGCTTTCTGAAAATTCAGAGATGGTCCAATTCAAGCTTGCACCTTTTTTTCCCCCCTTTTCATGAATCAAAACGTGTGACTCTGCTGTCCTGGTAATCTAAATTACACTGCCTTAACGGCATCACAGTAGGGATGTATACATAGCAGGATATGACTGCTTTATCAAGTTAAGTGCAGCAAGAAAGAGATTCAGTTAACAGAACTACTTTAAAATATGCATTAAATGCATTTCCTTGAGTTCTTATGATTTAAATACACACATTTTCAAACCTCCAGCTTTTCATATATGAACTTACCTATCACGTGTGGTAATTTTTTGATCACTGACTGCAGTTCATTGTGTGGAGATCACATGGGAGAGAATATATTCTTTCACTCACCTTCCAAAGAAACATATTTAATAATGGGAACAGAAATATAATTTTGTTGCCTCTGTTTGTTGTGTATACATATATACCATATATTGGGAGAAGGGTGAAGGTTTTTTAAAGTAACTACAGTGTAGCATAGAAATTACGACATTTTTAAAGCAGAGAGCAACAATACTGTATGAAGAGACTGAATCTGAGAAATCACTTAAGGTGCCTACCTGTGTTTTTTCTTTCTCTCCTCTGGAGTGCTTCTTCAGAGTGGAACTTGGGAGAATAACTAAGCTTCTGTACACAAACACATGGATATATCAAGTGGAGAGAGAAAAAAAGAATAATGCAAGGTTATTAGATTAACAGTGCATACCACTGATTTGATCTTATGAAGCTATTTTAGAGCATTTAAGTACTCATTATATATACATATATATATATTACATATTTGTGGACTGCTGGTTTAAAGGAAAACTGGAAATGGAAAGTGAGGCATATTTTGCAGTGTTAAAACTGCCAATGTGCCAAATAATCATCAAGAGATTTTAATTTTAAAGAGTCCCTTTTCTATAAAATAATACTAAAAATATTTCATTTTGAGATTCATACTTTTAGGTTTACAACTCTTATTTCTACTGGTATAGGTTTGTTCGAGTTTTTAACAAAATAGTGTAATTTGAATCATTTTATAATGAAATCATCATTTTTACATTTAACAGTCATTACACATTCTGATAAAACCACGATTTTTAGACAAAATAAGAATTTAAAAAAATCCAAGAAAATATCCAACATAGAGATAACTATATTTCTAGGCATGTAACATATCTGTGTGATGGCCATCTAGCACGTTACCCAATCATTTACTGCTTCTAAGCTGTGTTGGCATGTCATTACCTTAAGACAAAAGAGCAAAAAACCCAACACCACACACACAAAAATCCTGAGGAAGGTGATTTGCCAAATGTCATAGAAAAGTTAAAAAAAAAAAAAAAAAGGGCTACATACAAGGAAAACCTACAGCAGGTTATACCCAAGCTCTTAAATCTCCTGACTGGGCACAGCCATCCTACACCTATAAAACTACCAATAAGAAAAATGTGGAATAAGATACTTTGCCATCCTCTTATGACTCCATTCTAGTTTTTCTAGTAGAAAAAGTACTTGCTAACATCTCAATTGACAATAAAATATTATGGTTTGAAAATGTCAGTTACACTCTGTTCCAGGCAGAGATCTTTCCCATGTGTTCACGAGTCTGAAACCTTTCCTTACTGCTGATGCTGCAAATGTAATGAATCATTCTTTATATTTTCTCTTTAAATACCACCAATTTCAAGACTAGGCAGGGCATTTCAGTGTAGGCATGGCTTCCTAGATAGTGCTCTGAAATATTTCTTTTTGTTTTGAAATAAATAAAAACTGATAGATGATACGCTAGAATTAGTCTTACTTTACAAAATTCAGAACATGAATGTGTTATCACATAGATAACTTTTATGGACAGCAGTATTCACCCTGCAGTTAACTCGTGCTTGCCACAAGAACAAAAACTAACAGCCTGAAAAATCTCTTGGAATCTTTGGTTAATAGCTGGCTAAATCCTGACATCAGTTGTGCAAATGTTTTAGTTCCACAAAAATTCAGATTTCTTTTAATTAAACTAATATTTTTAGAATGTCCCACAATTTTAAACTCTTAGTTCCTGAAGTCATCATTTAATGCTATTTTAATTAGGAGTCTCTTTGGAAGGACATCTATGCTACATAATTCTTGATTAATTAGACATGACTAATCACTGCCATTTTAAGTTTTCACACAATCATTCCACATCCAAATACTACCCCTTTCCAAATGACACAATCCTTAGCATTTGCAGAAAGATAGGATAGGTTCAAAATACCTTATTAGTGAAATATTTCTGGAAATTATTAAGTAATTTTATATATATATAAAAAATATAATAAGTAATTATATAACTTGCACATAAACATCCATACCAGCTGGTGCCACATGGTCTTAAAAAGAGTTTTCTTCAATGGAACAAGTCTGATAATAGAATCTTTTTCTAATCTGACATAGTTATTTGTATTTTATTAGCATCCCGTTGTATTCTTTCTTCTAGGATCACCAAACCATTTTAAGAGCATGGGCAGTTAAAGACTTTGCTCCAAATTGTCCTTTGTATGTTCAGATACTGAAGCCTGAGAATAAATTCCACATCAAGTTTGCAGGTAAGTGGAAGATTGCAGTCATTTGAAGCACTCGTTAGTGTTTGACAGTTCGTTTCATGAACACAAAGTGAGAATCCCTGGGCATATTTACTACTTGAAACTGATTAAATGTGCAGTTTTGTAAAATAAAACACATTCTAGCAATGGCAAAGACTTACTTGCAAGCACTTTTAAGAATTAATAGTCTTATGCTGCATAATATAGAGAGTAAAATTATTTGATGTATAACTACTCCTTAATTACAGATCCAGGTAGGTCTCCAGCTTACTGTACCCATGTCTGTAAGTCATTTCTGTCTACTAAAACAGTTACTAAGGGGTGTATAAGAGCATATATTCAGATTTAATTCAACAAATGACTGAGGGAAAAATCTTCTCATTGGACATTTTTTTTTTACCAAGTGGTATGGAAAACATTTTAATTACTTGCAAATATTTTGGAAAGAGACTTATAATTTATCTATATCCAGTAAAATTTGTGCCTTAGAAACCATGGCATAAAATGCTAAATAATGTTAAGAAATCTGAAAAAAATACACTCCTATAAGAAGAGATTACCATCTTTTAGATGACAAACTATTTCTCTGCATTATATGTTTTTCTTTCTGTCCATACCCAAACAGTCACATATGTAAGTACACAGACATACATATGCTCATGTTCAAAAAGACACAAATACTTTTGGAGAAACAGTTCTGAAGTAGAATAGAAGCTTACCTTTTCAGATGCAATTTTGAAAATTCAATTTTCTTGAATGATATTCCAAGGAAAAAAGATTGCTGATTCATGCAAAAAAACAAAAAAAACAAACAAACAAACAAAAAAAAAACTATGGAAAAATATTAGTCTCCTCCATCATCCCAGAATGGATGAAAAAGAAAATTCCAGTAGAACGGCTCCAGAGCAACAGTTAAAGCTGTAATTCTGTAATTTTAAAAGCTACAGATTTTACCACTGGGTTAGGAAGAAGAAAAAACCCCATCAGTAGCAGTTCTGAAGTTATAAAAGTATAATCTCAAGCTATGAGATGGCACAGAGGGGAATAAGGCATCATGCTGTGATGAGAACGATGGTACTTTTTCATCTCCCCTTAAAACCACTCAGCACAAACATAATTCCTGCTCCCTTAGCTATGGCTGCTTTTCTTTATCAGTAACTGTGTTAATTTGTTGTTCCAAATTGTGTTTTTAAGAGAGTTTCATTATTCCTAATGGCTTGTCTCTGGAGGAGCTTATATATAACTAGACTTGTAAAACAGAAACAATTTTTTGTGTCTGTTCAAAGTGTTAGAGATTTTTTTTAAAAAAAAAAACCCAAAACAACAACCAAAAACCCCAGAAAACCTCTTTTGGTAAAATTTCCTTCAACTGAACTTCAGCATCACCACTGGCTGCACACCTGCTGTAAATGGTTAAGACACTGCTGGAGCCATGAGAACAATATTTGTTGGTACACATTTTCCTAAGAGGATCCCCCTTTGGTATTAATATCATCCAACACTTCATCATCCTGAAACATGTCTCCAGTGGGGGCTGCAGACTACAGACCTGTCCAGAGTGTTTACAAGTGAAATTTGTCACAACCATCTGGAACATCTTTTAAGTGCTTTCCCTATTATGATTCAGGGCTTTATTACTGCCTTAATGTAAAAGCTTCTTTTAAATCTGATATTCCTTGAAAAAATGACTCTCTTCTTCTAGAGGTTTCCCAAAACAATACTGGGCATTTTTATGAACTTGAAATATTCAGGAATAGGATTTCTTCTTCCTTTTATTTATTTTTTTTTCTTTACACACAGGTTTAGAGAATACAGCTGTTAAAAATGAAGTTTTTGAATTTAGAAGAAATACAACCAAATAGTCCTCCTAACTAAAGTTTAACTTTTAACTACACTGAAAATGTATAAAGCACTAGAAGCCCAGTTTCTCACTAGCTTATATTAGGTTGATCAGTCTTCCTAGAGTGCATGAGGCAGTCCTGAAATTGAGACACAGACTGCGTGTTCCTGTAGGAGGGAAAAGCCTGGTTTTCTGCCTGGAGGTTTTCTGCATCCTGGAGGCTTTCTGTCTCAGGCAGAAACAGTATATGGGAAAAGTAATTGTTATAATGTATTCCCATCCAGTAAACAAGACTTAAACATCCTTCCTGTCTTTAATGAGAGAATGAGAACTTACTTTCATCCTCAAAGCAAGAAAATGGAGGCATCTTGGCCAGGCTCACATGACATGTCAGAAAGTCAGGTTTCTTGACTTTCCACCTGATGCCACACATACACGTATCCTTGCATTCTGTGCCTTCTGATGTTTTTTTTACAGTGGGTTTTAAGTACTTTGATTAAAATATTAACCTACTTGCTACAGTGGCATAGATGCTTGTCCCAGCAAAGCCCTTTGCAAGTTTCAGGTGTGAACACTTTAAATACACAGCTACTCTTAACATTGCAGTGATCAGATGGGCAGCTCTCTTAAGCTGGAATGCTTTGCTTTCTCCCTAGTATTTTCCAATATAAAAATGCCTTGACATGCCCAGTTTTTCTTTCAATAATGCTGGCAGTTACATCCTTAATATTCCCACTTTTCTTTCAATCACACAAGGCTGCTAAAGGCCGTGTACCCTTGGTGCAAGCTCCTGGCCTTGCACAAATAGGAAATAAAGTGAAGATTTTCCACAGCAGAGCAATATATTTATGTAATTCGTAGACTACTAAATTCAATATTTTCTGAGCTGAACTTCAAACTTTTGTAATTTTTATGTGTGTATGTATGTATATATACCCTTTACTTTGACTATTTTGAAATTACATATAATTATAATTCCAGGAAATGGAGATACATTTTGACATTCTCTATTTATTCAAAATGCACCCATGAATTAGCACAGATTGTTGAAGTCTGACAACAAAGCTTCAGTAGTTTGTTTCAAAGAAACATAGTCCAGATTCACCGAAATGGATATTGAATGCATCAGATGATTAATCTCTCCAATTACAGATAAAAATAGTCTAGAGGTAATGGATGGGCATTTTTCTCTATCAGATCTGGCAGTGGTCACGTTAACTTATCAAATTGACAAAAGTAAGGTTTCTCAGAATCATTGCGCCAGGTCTAGGGCATTCTTACCACGTGGCTGCTGCTACAGGCATAAATCAGTATTTTGAGTCTGCTTTATCCTCAGTAACATCACAGAAACCATAATTCACCCCACTGCATTTCTACATCCATTTGAGACAGACTTAGCAACAAAACTTCTGTCAAAATATATTTTCAACAGAAACAGCAACTTACAGAAATTCTAAATGTAGTATTCCTTTAGTGTAAACTCAGTCAAAATACTTCTTTTTCTGGGAAGCTGATGTGACATATTTAATATTCACTTCAAGATAAACTGCAGTTTCCTGGGTTGCTTTGCTGTCACACTGGATGAGTAATTTGCTGATTCTGATACCTGCTGTCAAGGGGACATGACTGATGTCCCAGACCTGAGGAGTGGGAGAGCTGTCATCCAGCTTCCTCCCTGCTCGCTTCAGAAAGCAAGCAGCAGCTAAAGTTCTGCGTAATCCTCCACAATGCAAGTCCTGAGAATAGAGAGAAAACACAGTAACGTTATAAGAAAGCTATAAACTGTCAAATAATTAGAAAAATGAGCATGGCATTTTTGACCTGGTCTGTGTCTAATACAGGAACTTAACTGCAGAAGGTCAAAGTCTCCAACAGGTACAGAAACAGTCCACAAGTCCAGCTCCCAGGCTCCTGATTGTCCTGATATGATTAAGAGGCTGTTGTAGGACAGCAATCTCTGTTTGCTGCATGCTGTATTCTTTGGTAACGTAATGTTTTACATAAACCAAGAAATTTCACCATATATGTCAGAGAGTGGAGTGCATCTGGAGGATTTAAGCTACAATTTTCATCTGCATTGCGCCATCCGTGATTTATTAACTTCCATTTGTGTATATTTAGGCCAGCAGGTAAAATTGGGTTCAAGGACAAGATCTGAAATAACAGATGATTAAATCATTATCCTGTGTATTTTTTCTTTCTCATATTTTCAAAATGTTTAGCTATAATATGACAGCATTTCAAACAAGAAATAAGGGAAGGCTATTTGGCAAAATCCTGCACAAATTAAAAAATAGGGAGAATTCTCTTTATTTCAGTGTCAGTTGGTATTCACTTCCATAAATCTTTGCCATCTGACCAATGGTAATGGACTGCAGATATTCCATTCAAGCCACAGACTATGCCTTGCCCTCTCAAAATCCCTGGTTTGAAATTCAAGTTAAGTTTATTAATGGCATATGGACAACTAAAAGAACGTATTTATATCTGAAATATTTTCTTCAGGAAATATTTAATTGCCATAGCTGAAATATATTTACAGGAAGAAAAATCTCATTTTGTCCTACATTTGACAGAGTCTTTATATAACTAAATTCATCCCTTCCCTATGACATTTAAATAGGCTCTGATCTTCAGAAGATGGGAGAATTAATTACTCAATTCAGTAGTAAATGATTCTGTTACTGAAAAGCCTCTAGATATTTCAAAATAAAAGGAACAGAGTAGGCACACAAAATATGCCTTCACTTTCATTTTCAGGAAGTGTCATGCTTATAGCTGAGCTATAAATTCTGTCAGGAAAGCAGCTTAGAGAGCCAAGGTGGTTCTAAGGATTTCAGGGATGCGTTGGCAAAACCAGAAGCAGATGCACATAGTTCAGGTCTGGGTGGGGAGGTTATTTTCCTACCTTCACTCAGCAATTTTCATGTGTCTGTATTTTGATTGTCAGCTGTACTACTTGTAATACTCTTTCTGATTAGAAGCAAATTCTGCTCCCATTGAAAAAAAACCCAAACACTAAAATCTGATGGGAAAAAACTGACTTAGTATTAAATGCCTTCATGATTTAAAAAAACCTCTCTGACTTTTATGTTTCTTTTCTGACAAGAAGTTTTGTATTTGTCCCTTTTTACAGCCATTTCAATACTGTCACAGGTATATGGGAATTACATTAAAGAATAATTTTTATTTCCTTTTCATGTCACCAGCAAGCAGTGTAGAACATTTAACTGATCTGGATTTAAAACAGTAGCAATCCATGTTAGATAGCACAGATAAGGAAAATCATACACAGCTGATTTCCATGGTTCAGGCAGAAGATGAAGATCTTGGGCCAACTTTTGATTGATCCATCTTCACCATTTTCCTAGAGAAGGAAGTGATAATTTTGTTCCATTGAAAGTATTTTTGTAAAACAATTTGTATCCTCTTTTTTCCCCCACCTACAGATCATGTTGTATGTGAAGAGGAATTCAAATATGCTATGCTAGCTCTAAATTGTATATGTCCAGCTACTTCTACATTAATCACTCTGCTGGTCCATACATCTAGGGGACAGTAAGTATATTCTACCATAAAAAATGCCCAAACAACTTGGAAAAGTCATAGCTGATATTTTTTGGAAAACAGCTTACCCTGAATTCCCACACAACTATTAAGTTTTAAAAAAGAAAATGGAACTTTCTGCACAATAAAAGCATCAAAATGCCTTACTCAAGGCAGTATAGTTTTGAAGAGAACACCCTCCCCCTCCCCCCATATTTAAGAGTTTGTTGCATGCTGTTGTGCCACTTCCACAATATAAAATACAAAACAATTGTATTTCTAGTTTAGTAGATAGAAGTGCCTCTATCTGTCACAAGGTTCTACTTAGGAGCACTAAAAACTCCTAAGAATACTTATTCTAACAGGTTAATTTGATGCTCTGTTTCAATGAACTAAAAAATATGGGGGTTTTTATGACATATGCTCTTCTGTGTGTGTATGTTAAGGGGCAAACAAACAAACAATTTTTAACATGACCACACTGCTGGAAGGGGTGCAGAATTATGGTGTCTCTGAAGACTGCATCGTCACAGTAGAACAACTCTGAATTTACTAAAATAATTTTACCACATCTGGTGCATCTCTTTTATGCTGTATTCTTGGAATAATAAGGTGTTCTTGATTGAAATGCTGTGGGCACACAGATGCAATAAAGAGTGAATCTCTAAATATATTTGTAGAAATGGAATAGCTGCATATGCACTACGTAAATCTTGTAACATGCTAACTTCTTTTTCAAGTAACCATGAACCCAGTAGATAAATATTTATAAGCAGAGTTATTTAACCTTCTGTAAGGCATATCTAGTGTTCCCCTTTGCTCAGAATGGGGAAAACAGAAATTCTTCCTGGAACTGTTACTACTGAGAACAATGAATGTCAAGATTTTAATGGCACTGTCTGCACTAGAATCTCCTAGTAGGAAGACAACAAAACACTGTTTTGATACCTGCTGAGCACCATGGTGAAATACATTCTTTATACATTTTTTATCTGCTTACCTTTCATTCTGTGACGTGCACAGAATCCAGAGCCTTTTCCAGGTATTTCATATTGTATGCACGTAAAAGAAGAGCAGTGTTCCTAACAGCTGCCAGGAATTTTCCATCAGCACAAAACCAAACACACAAAATGGAAAGGTTTTCTGAGGAATGTCAGCATTTCATTGTTTAACACAGTCACATTGATCATTTACAGATTTGCATCTGTCACAGAATTCAAAAGTGCTTAAGGTTTATTTTGCAATTAGAATTAATAGATGCAACCATCATAATAAAAGTAACTGTTTTCTAGTCTGGTCATTGTATATACTAGGAAAAAAAAAAAAATTTTTTTTTTTTTTTTTTTTTTTTTCCACAAATACCTGTAGCATTACTTTGAATCCAGAAGGATTAAATAAATGTGTGTTTCTGTAACAGTGTACACTATATGTTACTGTAAGAATGCTCTTCTGTATTTACACAGAAAGACTGAAAAAGTGAAAATGTCTAGTTAATATTTATCTGTAGTCAGCACTCTTCAGAGCATTTCTTCTCAGACAGACTCCAAAATACGAACATTTTTCATTGTACTGCAGACATAAAACTGCTTCAGATTTGACCAGTTTATAGTTCAGAGGGGTTTTTTTTGCTTTTCTAGATGTTTTCTGTTGTTGAGCAAGAGGTAGATTAACTACTGGTTGTTAAAATAGGTGAAATTACCTTTATTTATGAATATGAAAGATGAAATCAGATAAGCAGTTGAGTTTGGCTAGGTAAAAAGATTAGGTGAAAGCAGATTATTTAAACTACAAATAAAATATTCATAGACCTGTATTTATAAACCAAACCAAATACTAAATTAGATCTACATAATGAAAATAATTTGTTAAATAGACTTCCAATGTTAATAGTGAACTGCTTTCCTTTAAATTAATTCCTGTTTAATTACCCTTTTATTATCATGGTTGCTATTAACACCTGCATTAAACCTTATGTAGGACTCGAGTTTTAGATACCTGTTAAGGAGGTATAAATCATCCAGTTGTCTTCTCAGCTGTTTATGGAATTCAAAACTTAGTCTGTGAGACACAAATTCTACTTTGAATCTCATTATCAATCTTAATTAATAATCTTAGCATTTATCTTTAACTGTTATCTGATTATCTAAACTAGTAATACAACTCTATTAGGGTTGGTTTGATGATACAAAATACTGGAAGAAAATAACTTTTCTGACTCGAAGTTAATGTGATCTTTACAGTACAGCCCCATGGGAAGCTTTCAGACAACTCACTGGAACCAAGCAGACATTAAACAGGTGACCATTTTATTTTAGGGGGAAAAGTGAAATAAGGGAAAATGTTCTGAAATAACATTGCTAGTTCTGCTGTTCTGTACCTAGTACACTATTTATGGTGTTGCAACAAAAATGCTTTACTACTTTTCGTCTTGAAACACAATGTTTTCATGATGAGAATGAAGAAACACAATAAATTGAAGAAAAAGTGTGCAAATGAGCATAAAAGGAGCATGTCCCAGTATCCTGAGATCTTCTCTCCAAGTGTTGAAACACAGAGCACACTTGTCGGTTTCATGACCTGTCTGCAGGTATCTGCATCAGTTACCTCCAGCAAAGATCATGCAGGCAGAACCTTGTTTCCACGTGAAACTTAATCTAGAAGTTCCCAGGAGCTCCAGGCCTACAAGTGTTGGGGTTGCTGAGGTCTGGAACATTTCCACTAAACTGTTTGCATTAAGGGCAGCAGCTGCATAGCGTGAAGGACTATCTGCTTTGTCGTTTACTTTCTTGCACTAGAGAAAAGAAGCTGTAATAGTCTGTAATAAAAGAACTTGTAATAGTCTACAAGACACAGGAACCAAAAATGCCCAGGGGGTGAAGATCACTGATAAGCAAATGCAGAAAAATCTCTCTTCCAGATCAAATGACGACAAATGACTCTTTCCTACATAAATTGTTATTAATGATATTCAGACAGGAACCAGAGAGTCTGCCACAAAGCATGTGCAGAAACGGTCTTTATGAATATAATGAGAATGCTGCTGGTTTTACCTGTCACCTTCAAATTGCCACGGATCTAGTTATTATGGTGTGATTTTAAAGTAATTGAGCCACCTCTCTCCTGATATTAAAATACATACCCTTATATGTCTATTACTTAGCAGAAAATGCTCTTTAATACATTAAAATAATCTCTGTACTTAAAATATTACCAAGATTTGATCTGAGATACTCCTTTCAGATTAGCCTGTTGGATCTTTTCAGTAGACATTTGTAGTTTCTATTGACATGAAATACCATTCTGATTAAGAAGAATTTTGCACTAAATGTTAAATTATTCTCTTTATGTTTCAGGGAGAGTCAGCAATCACCAGAACAATGGCAGAAAATGTATGGCAGATGCTCTGGTAATGAAGTATATCACATTAACCTGGAAGAAAGTACATTTTTTGCAGAGTATGAGGGGAAGAGCTTCACATATGCTTCTTTCCATGCACATAAAAAGTATGTTTCTTTTTCTTATCAACTATCAAAAGTTCAAAGAAATAGTAATTTGTTTTGCCTGCAACATAGCTCTGCACTACAGGCACAGGACTGCATGTTAATCTTTTCCTGGTTTTAAGTATCTGGCCACTAATATGGATATATTTCTGTGAGTTGGAGCTGGTCAGGTAAAAGCTTATGTTCATTCTGTACAGCCCATATCAGCCTAAGAGAATAGAACGTGAAAGATATAAAGGATAAGCTAGACAACCAGAAAAGAAAGGCACCTTTCAAAGGTTTTTCAAGAACACCAATCCTTTTCCAAGTCCAAAACAATCTAGAAACGAATGGGTGGAAGGGTGGGAGTTTCTTGTTCGGTGGTTTTTTTTTGTTTTTTTTTTTAAAGGACTCAGCTGGAAATCTGGCTTCTTTTGTGGCATGTTCATATTATGGAAAATGTTCTATTTAAAGGTGTCATGGTACATGTCACATGGTACATTCTGGTGATTGTTCAAACATAAAACTCTTCTTTCTGTGAGATGATAACATACCTACTTTAAGGTCCAGATAATGCATCACTTTTCCAGTGCTGCTCTGTGAGATAAACATGCAAAATAAACACAAATTATGTATCTTTGTATATATTTGATAAAATAAGCATTTATCAAACCCTTAATGCTGGCTTTATTCTCATATTTAATGAAGGAGAGAAAGAGGGTTTTTTTCTGTAAATCCTTATTTTCTATCACTAATCAAATACATTTTTAAGACTGAATTGTAAAAATGAATTACGAAAATGGTTTCCATTACCTACAAATAATGGAACAATTTAACATGATTAGTAATTTTTCATATAATGTATCCATTTTTCTACCAATATTTTCCCAAAAAGAACTATTCGTCTGACAGAAAAAATCAACTAGAACAACATTAGGAGAATATTATGGGCAATATGAAAAACACTGAACTGCCTAGGAATTCATGAGCTCATAAAATCTGCTTGATTTGATGTGGCCTATTTAGCAGAACACATTTTTCAAACATCTTTGTCATCCAGAAAGCTGCAAATATTCATAATGTGCAAAGAATAAAAATATACCTGAGGTTCATTTTTGACAATGGAAATTCTGGTGTTTTCAGGACTATGCAAAATGAACCATGCCTTTCCTTTTCTAATTAAGGTTTGGAGTCTGTCTGATTGGTGTTAGAAAGGAAGATAACAAAAACATTTTGCTGAATCCAGGTCCTCGATATATCATGAGTTCTACTGATATATGCTTTTATATAAATATCACCAAAGAAGAGAATTCTGCTTTTAAGAAGCAAGAAAAGCATAGAAAAAACCATGAATCAAAATTATCTTATCATGGAGCTTCTAGGTTACCAGTACACAGTATAATAGCCAGCATGGGTAAGTAAAAAAACAAAACAAAGCACCACAACATATTCTTATTTATTTAGTATTACATTTTAAAACATCTTTCTAAACTTTTAAGAAACTATAAATATGAATAGAAAGAATTAATATAAGAACTTTAAACATTTACCCTCATATTTTAAAAAAACCCACAGACAAATAAACAACAAAAACCAAACCAAAGAAAAACCCAGACAAAAACAAACAAGCAGGCAAACCAAAACCCCCAAACAAACAAATGGAATTTGAATCTCTTTGACAATAAGGAATTCAACTACTTAAGACTGTGGTATAAAAAAGTAATAATGAAGAGTATGTGTGCTGTCTTGAAGGCAAAACCAGCAAGAGAATCCAAGTCAGAAAAAACAATTTAATAGGAGGGGAAAAAAAAAGTAAAATAAAATAAAATAAAACACATGCAATGGTACAAAAGATCACTGACAGAGTCAGAATACAACCTGACACCATGGTGGTAGCAGTCCAGATGAAGTGGTCTTGTTGAAGCAGTGATCCCACAGAAAGGTCTGGCAGCTCTTGTCCTCTGGGAATCCAGTGGGTAAGGCTGCCTGTGCTGTCCCAAATCCCAGATTATATCCAGGTGGGAATGCTTGGCTCCTCCCCCTGGGCGGAGCATCTCACAATGGGTTGATATCATTCTATGAGTCTTGCAATGGGTCCTTGATTGCCCATTAATCACAGACAGCTCCTGGAGGGAGTTACCTATGAGTCATGCAGCAGGGCACTGATGGGCCATCAACAGAAGATAGTCTGGAGGGAAGGGGCAAGGGAAACACTGCCCGACCTGGTTTCAACATCTCATGTAGATGGTGATAGAGTACATATTTTGGGCACATCTTACATTGTAACCTAGGACAGTATGCAAAGTGAAACAAGGGGGTAAAGCATATGAGTACTTCTTTGTCATTCATACCTGATTGTTTGTAAGAAGTTTTCATGAGCTTCTCCAATTTAAAAAACACCTTAAGTAAAATCTGCAGGTTGCTGATGCATATCAATATGGACTGATTTTGTAAGATATGATTTTAAAGAGATAGTCAACAAGAAAACACAGAATAATTGTCAGGAAGTGTTACTTTCCTTGAGTACACTTTAAATATTTGTTTTATTTTAATGGAATAAACACAATCAGCGTAGTGTTGCTGTCAATCCCCACTGAATCCGGGTATCTCGTTCAAAGGAAGCACTGAGGAGATGTTTTCCCTGCCCCTAGGGACCGTGGCCATCGATTTACAGGACACGGGGTGCCGCAGCGGGGCCACCCTGGCCCTTCCTGCCGAGGGCGGCAAGGAGGGCAGGAGGCCCAGCATCGCCCCAGTGCTGGAGGTTGCAGACTCCTCCTCCCTCCACACCTGTGACCTGCTCAGTGACCAGTCAGAGGATGAAACCACCCCATCGGATGATGAAGTCTCTGCAGGTTTAGAGTACGTATATTAAGTGTAAAATGAAGTGAAGAGTGAATACAATATAAAAAGCATCGATAATCTTTCTTGAAATGCAGATCAGTCTGAGGACTTCTAGGAAACAAGTCCCATGAAGCCCAATTATGGAATTATTGCCACTGGGGAAATGCTAGCCTACTTTGAAATACAAAACCGCCCAAAAGATTAACTCTTCTATTTGCTGGAGGTTCTTTCTTTGCAGTTATAAAAGTTGTAGTCGTATTGCAATGCATTCATAGCATATTTTAGGGGGTTGTTTTTTGGTTTTGTTTTTGTTTTTTTTTACTTTCTATAATTACTAAGTGACCACTCAGCAAATTTGTAAACAGATAAGTATTCCTGTCATGAGAATGCAGTGATAATCAGATCATCCAACAGGCTTTTCAATGCTGGGGCTTGGTGTGTGACTTCAAAATGCAGGAATGACAAAAAAGCAGTATGGGACAAATTATCATATTAAATTCAAAATGCTTGTTAGTGTGTTACTGAAAGCAAACACATGCATCACTCAGAAAAACCGAGACGATTCAATCCTGCTGTGCAGATGAGCAATTATATCTACTGGGACTGCTGACAGGGGTGTTAAAACTGAAATACACAATTAAGCCAGTGCCTCAACTGGCAGAGTTTCCCATCTCCACCAGTGGCAAGCATGAGAAGCCCCAGAGAAGATTATCAAGCTCCAGAGAAAAAATTAGTAGGACAAGTCATCTTAAATGTGCAGACTGAAGCACCAGGATTTAAAAGGCCTCTTGTAAAAAACCACTAAGGCCAATTAGATATTTCACCTCATCTGAAAGGGGATTTGCCATTTAGAATTTATTTCAGCTATTTTGAAAGTACATTATTAAAGCTAAAAGGTAGTGACTTCAGTCATTCTTGGTAAACGTTTGAAAAAAAAATTGGAGAAGGAAGAGCAGAAGTACAGTTATTTCTGTTTTCTTTCCTTCCTTTCTTAACTTAGAAGTTTCCAGTCCAAAATGCTATGATTGCACACTATGATACAACAGAGTATTTTCAAAAACCCAAGCAAAACTCTTTCAGTCCCCAAAAGCATGGTAGCTTTCACTAAGTTCTATTGAACTGGCTGCAAAATGCATTCTTTTGACCTCTACTGTACAGTTAATTTTGTGGACTTGACTGTAAAACTTGGACATATGGATATAAACATCCCATTAAACACTTGTGTAGGCAGCTGTGTTTTGGTAATTTGCTGTACTGAAAGATGTTTTTTTTCTATTTTAGGTATGCCAAAGGCTATCCTCCATACTCACCTTATATTGGAAGTTCTCCCACCTTTTGTCATCTTCTGCATGAAAAAGTACCCTTCTGTTGTCTAAGACTAGATAAGGTAAAGGGGGTTTCTCTTACTAGATAACCCTGCATTCTCATTTGTCTCTGAGCAGAGCGAAATTCTGGCTCCTCCTTTGAGATGAAGTTTGTGCAGTGTTTACTATAATACTGTATTTTCTCCTCTTTTTCATCACCAAGTGTTTATGTCTAACGAGATCTCTGTTGGGTCATCTGATACAATATTGACATGCACTGAACTTATTTCTCACTTTGATTTTAGGGATGCCAGCATAACTACTATGAAGATGCCAAAGCCTATGGATTCAAAAATAAATTGATTATAGTTGCAGCAGAAACTGCTGGAAATGGCTTATATAACTTTATTGTCCCACTCAGAGCTTATTACCGACCAAAGAAAGAACTTAACCCCATTGTATTACTGCTGGATAACCCGTAAGGAGACTTTTCTTTTCCCCCTTTCTCATAAGTTTTTAAATCATTTTACCATTACTTCAAGAGGTGACCCCTTTTCATGTGGCCAGCTGAAAATCAAAAATATTATGGCACACTCACCTTTGAGAAAAGTTAGTGACAAAAATCATACTCGATGTTTACTATCATATACAAAATTGACCTTTTATTGACTGTTAACAGCCACAGTAAACTTAAATGTTCTTGTTCTTCCTGGCCAATGTTTTAGATAAGTTTTTCTTAAAATTACCCCCCAAAATGTGAACGTTACTTCTAAAATTAAATAGCTTAATAAACACTGTAAAAAGCAAGCTGTGTAACAGTTTCACAGTTATGTGACAGCACTAACCTACTTAACACAATGCACTTATTGACCTGGACCAGTTAGGTATACTTTTAATAACTCTGCACTCAAAAATAAACAGTTCTTTGAGCCAAAAGGACACCCACAGACACACTTTATCTAAAATTATTTAAAGCCATGGATGAAAATTAAAATCTGCAGTATTGTTGTTACTTTTATATCTCTCTGGTGACTGCTGGAATTTTTTGCATTTCTTGCTTTTAATATTTCAGATAAATTTGCCTGTGTCAAGACTGGTTCATTTATAATCTGATAATGAATTAGTTTTTGGGGGGGGTTTTTTGCAACACTTTGGTACAGCTCAGCTACTTAAAATCACAGTTTGAAAGACACAGAAATGGAGGTTAGCTGTACACAGAAAAGTAGAACAAGCTAAGAAAGCAAAAATGTCTTGTAGATTGTGATTCCAGGGCTGATACTTCCCTTCGCGTAGATCTGTTGCAGTTTAAGTGATTTTTTTTTTTTTTTTCCTACAAAAGCCTGCTGTGAAGTGTCCCACTTTCACTCAGGCATCTTCTTAGTCACCTGTGTTTGCAAAACAGCAGGTTTTTATGTAGGTACTATGGCATTCAGTGAATTACACAAATTGAGAAGCCTAAATGAAGCTAAATCACTTCCACTGGCAGTATGAGAGCTGTGGGCACAGGGGGCCCTCTAGTGCCACCTCCTTTTGCCATCACAGTGCCCAACTTCACACACTTCAGTGCTGCTGTGACACTTTAGCTAAACCCACTTTTGATTGATTAATGTGAAGTAAAAGCTCTGCTTGCTAATTAAATCAACACCCTTAGTGTTGTCTCTCTCTGTGGGAGTAGGCTTGAAAGCAGTAGGTGTCACTAAACCCAAAGGATGATTTGATTTCCACTTTACATTTTAATTAAGAATTGTTGATGCTTATTTTAAGTCCTCCTAAGACATACATTGGAGTATAACTTGGTAGTGTGTCTTTGACATCACTGATTTCGTTCTTATATTTGGATTTGTCCTGTGCCATAACAGTTCTGATTTTAGAGGTGCATTTATTAATAGAAGCATGTTAATTCTGATCATTCTTTATGATCACAGCAAACTGTTGATTAACAGCTTTCTGAAAACCTATTTCCTGCTTAAACTGACATTATAATGCCAAAGTTTAAGAAAGTTACGTTTTTAAACAACCCCAAACTACCAGTTGATTGAAATATTTTTGAAGAGATGCTGCTGTTGTGATACTGTGTTTCATTTTGTAATTCCATCTGCTGCTTAGGCCAGATATGCATTTTCTGGATGCAATCTGTTGGTTTCCAATGGTTTACTACATGGTGGGCTCTATCGACAAGTAGGTGAAATAACTGTTAGAAAACTTACCTTTGTAGTCTCAGTGGTTTGTTGTGTGTATCGTCATTGCATGTTTCAGTGTGTGCGTGTTGTAGTTGGAGATGAGCTTTTTGCATGCATTGTCTGTGTCTGTGTGCTGTAATTTGGGATTTCACATTTCTGATTTGTAAAGGAGCTCATTATTGAAAAGCACGACAGGGAGCACAAGCTAGTATTTTCAAAAACATAAGATTAACACTTATTTATGTGAGTTCATATGTTTCTACAAATAAACAGATTATATCCCTGATTCTAGTGTCGGTCTGTACTGAGTTATAATTTGTTGGAATTCATTGACTCAGGTTTTGTAAAGATAGCTACAGAATGTAAACAGTCTTGAATGTGTCCAAAAGTCTTCATCTTCCACTACTTAAATTACCACTTACTCCTACATTTCTGTCTTCACCTCTGCTAATATATATTTATGGATATAGGTTTAGCAACAGAACTTTAATGTGAAAATCAGGCAGAAACAAGAGAAGAGCGAGGACTCATTTTAGAAAACTCATTTGTGTAGATTGTAAATTTAAAGAAAACTGTTTGCTTCACTACATAGTGAATACTGAATTGCAGCTACAAGCCCACAATATTAATTCCCCCTGTAAAAATCAAAAAACTTATTTCCTGCTTATAATAGTGATACAGTTACAGATTTACCTTGGTGATACCGAATCCTTGCGATGTTAACAAAAAGCCCACAGAAATATTGTGTACTTCACATTTTCCTATAAAGGAAGAAAAGTTCATAGGTTATTAATATCTACGACTTTCTTAACTCTTAATTACATAATAGTTATAAAAACAACTCATAATGGCAGAATAATTAAATTGTTGCCTTTTCCCAACCTGGAACTCGAGGTAATTTTAGTAAGGAGCTAATATAAAAGGGGATCTTCATTTGAAGGCCTTCAGAGGCAGTTATGGAAACATGTCCAAAAAAGCCCACTCATCCAGGAGTGAATACAATTTTATAGCTTTTAGGAAATTAGCATAATTGATAAAAAGCACCAGTTAGGAGGAGAAGTGGTGATGCGATATCCCCCCAGGTCAAGCCCCTTCTCTGGAGTCCCCTCCTCAGCACTAGCTGTGCTTTGTCCATGAGGATGTATCTGGAAGAGTGATTCTCAGCCTTGCTTCCCAGGAAGAACCAAGATAGCGTTGGGGTCTTGTACCTCCTGGGGCTTGGAGCTCTGGAATTTGTTTTGATTTTCTGCCTAGGGAGAGGCCATGGAAAATTACTGGGAAAACTAATTACTAATACAACAGGCTACAGAGCTAAAATAGACGTGTGAAGGATACAGATAAAAGGAAACAGGCAAAACCCAAATGGCATCAAAATGTATACTCAATAAGGAATACTTGAAGTATTCAAAGTAATTAATAACTCGGATCTTAACCTGTTTTACTAATGTAGAAAATTAAACTTTGTTTAAATTTACTGAGTTTATTCCAAAATGGAAATTGCCAAGTCCCTCCCTAATGGTCTTTTATTGTTCTTTCAGAATTAAATGCATTTTTAAATAAATGATGCACGTAGTCTTTGGAATAAGAGATTATTCAGAATTCAGAATGTCACAGTAATACCAGCCTGAACTTCTGCATCTTTTCTGACACTAAAATCCCTTTAATTCCTGGTGCAATAAGCAACTAGAGTTTGTTGAGAAGTTTTTTGACATCTGTTAGCATCAATAAGAATTCTTTAAAAAATACAGTTCCTACATATTCCCTGTGTTTTCCTCACCATGTTTTTAAATCATGTACAACTAATAGATCTGATCATCTGTAGATAAGAAATACATTGTAAAATATATAAATTTTCCCTTATTTAAGGGTATAAAATATGTTTTCTAAGTACCACCTACTATCAATAAGTATCTAAAATATTTATCATATGTTCACCATCAATGAAGTGTCATCATCTCAGACAGAAAACCACCAAAGGAATTAATTTCATTTAGCTTTTTTTTTTTTTTTTTGATAAAAGTAGATGGCTCACAGTAAAACAGCTTTACCAAAATTCATAGCAGAGATGCACTTTGTCAAAATATGTCAAGTAGTAGATACCTGTCCTCCAGTCCTCAGGTAGGATTTAAGATCTGTAACTGAACAGATTTCACAGCTGTGTAGAAATCTAGTCAATCTTGAGAAACCTTTAGCTAGAGGTACCTGAGAACTAGAATTAGAATACTTCCAACATTAGCATTTTTGAAATTCTCCACAAGCCAGCTGAATGTAACTGCTAAAATAAGAATAGCTGTTGAGATTATGAAACACTGAAATGCAGAAAATCTGGGTATTTCAGAATATGCTGCTATTTTCAGGGATCAACTGAAAGTCTAAAAAAGCAGAAATACAAGTTACTCAGAAGAAATGTATGGACTTCCACTTGTGCACTGCAAATTGTTCAAAGATCACATAAAATCAGTTTTTCTTTTGTTGTAGTCAACCATCAGTGATATTGCAATTTCAAAAGTAGTGATATATATTTTTCCAAAATAAGTTGTTTAAAAAACTCACCACATTTGTCAAAAAGTGCTTAGGATCTATGCAAAATGTTGTTAAAACAGCTGAAACATGCTTCATTTTGGAGACAAAGCTACAAGGCATGATGAGAACTGTAACTCAGCTGTCTGTGAGTGTTTTCTGTGGTTGGGCTTCACACAAACATTGTCCAGCTGTGCACAGAGTTCTGCTGCTCTGCAGCTGCTCCTAAAAGCATCCTGAGAACACTCCGGCTCACTTATTAACATTTTGAAACCAAAATAAAACTGGGGGAAGGAGCAACCTGGAGCATTTATTTGAGTTTTTCTCTTGTCAGAAGTAACTGCAATGGAGCAAGTTGTTGCAGTGGATAAGACCAAAATCTTTCCAAGTAACTGTTAAAGACTTATTAAAAAAAAATTGAAATTATCATTAACAAAAGATAGGGACTGTGACAACCTACTGAAGTAGATTCTACCTTCTATTCTACCAATGAATTGAGATGTTATCCTAGATGATATCAGAAGTTGTTATGTAGCCGATCTGCAGATGCCAACCATGGCTATTCTTTCAGGTGTTCCATATTTAAGTTGCTTGTTTCTTTCTCCCTCTTTCTCTTCACAAAAGCCTAGATGACTTATTAAGGTGTGGGGTCACCTTTGCAGCTAATATGGTGGTGGTGGACAAAGAGAGCACGATGAGTGCTGAGGAAGACTACATGGCAGATGCCAAGACTATTGTGAATGTTCAAACCCTCTTCAGGTAAGGCATTTTTGCAGTCTATCTACACATCCTCATTAATTGTGAAATACTTGATGCCTCTTGTGCCAGGAACTTACTCTTTTTTTTATTTTACTTAATTTTTCCCTTGCATGAATTTGTGTCTTACATGGGCAAACTTTTTCCCACCCTGCTCAGCAATTCACTTAGAATCCTGAGGTATTCTCCTGAAAGCTCAGATGAAATACTTTGCATCCCAAAGTCAGATAATAATTTAGAAAGTTAGCTGTCATGTTTACAGGAAGGAAGTTAAAGTTACTCTTGAAGACTTAGGATGAAAGATAGTTGAGAAAAGAAAATTCACGATAATGCTAAAGCCCATATGATGAAAAGCAGATGCTTCTAATTCTGAAAGGTAAGCAGTGCATCACTATGAAGTTAGTAGTAAGTGTTCACATTTTGTGTATCTAGTTTTGCACAAAACTTAGGTTTTAAGCACATATATACAAGGTTACATATGACAGCAACATGGCAAGTGTCATGAGTATAATACAATCAGTCTAGTAAGGAAGCTGTGATGAAAAGCAAAACACTGAGATTTGCTGTTCCTTTTGAGAACTCTCTGCGTTAAAGCCTTTGTGTTCAATAGGTATGAAAAAACGTGTTGCTTTGAGCTAAGAAAAATATTGTTTGCTTAATAAAAACACCCAAAAAATCTCACACAAAACAAAACACACTACACGGTCAGCTATGAAGCGCCTCCCTGATTTGGGGCTTAAGCCTAGCACTTCCTAGTGTTCATTCTAATATTTTTGTTGCAATTACCTGTTTTCTGTGTCAAACCTTCCGCAAAAGACCAGAGAGAAATGCATAGTGAAAGTTTTTTGCATCCCTTCAGTGGTTTTGAAAACTGAACTCCTTAAAATACAGTGGAGCTTTTTTTTTTGGTAAATGCAGCTCTGTGAGAATGCAGTTAAATGCTCTTTGCATTTCCTCATGTGCTCAAAGGAAGCAAAATCTGCACTGCACAAAAATCGTTAATTCTGTCTTTTTCTAACATTTTAGTTTCTGAATTGGTACCTGATACTTGCACAGGTGTATGTTTCATACTCACACCTATGAAATTTGGGTTGAAACTCTAATTGAGCTTTTTCTATCCATCGCTCAGATCTACTCCTAACCGTACAGTGCTAGGGCATCTCACTGAGGTCTTTTACATACATCAGTTTTTCAGAAATACAGTTTACCCCCAGATGGAAAAAAGAGCAGTATCAAAAGAAAAACTTGCAAAATCCCAATTGTTTTTTCCTCTAGCTGTGTTCTACTTTGTAAAAGCGAAACTACATACGATACATATACCATTAGATCTTACTGTACACTCCTTCAGTTGTGTTGCACATTGTTTGCAGCTAGATGGCAGCTTTAACTAATTTACAAATTTTGTGTCTTGTTCAGTATTGTTTTAACACTGCATAGTTACAATCCAAGTAAATTAAAATAAATACCTTGGTTTAAGTGTTAACAACACTTTTTCATAAAACTTTGTAAACTTTCACAAGTAGTGTATTATATAATTTTTTTCCCTATTTTTCCCCCTAGAACACTTATAATAATTTCACTGCATTTTTATATTATATAGAAGCTGTAGAAATCAGTAAGATTTAGGAAGAGGCATAAGATAGTAGCATTTACCTGTTCTACATTCATTGCACTAAGGTAAATAGTTTTGTAAATATATTTCAATATATTTTTTAAAATGTATTGAAAGCTTTTTTGTTACTTATTAATAGCTAATAATATCAGAAAGTAATGAAGAAAAGACTAGACACGGTAGAGAGCAATATCACTCAATGCCAACTGTTGTGATAAAAAGGGATTTTAAACCATTGGATTTCACATGCTGTTTTCAATGCTATCACATCACTGACGAAGATTCCACTTTAGTCTCACCAGGTGGAACCGTTCAGAGGATACAGGCTGATCTGAACGCCCCTGCTGGGAGTTCCTCAGGCCTGAAAACGCCATGTGAGGGTGCTGCAGCAGCGTTCAGCCTAGGCTGGCAGTTCTCATACACCAGTTGGGTCATTATTCCCCGATTTACATAAACTAGCAATCCTGCTTTGCCAGGAGAGTGTGCTCCCCAGCCTGGAAGGCAGATGCATTGTTTATAAGGACAGGGTTATTATTAGCACCTTTAGGGCTAGAAGCTGTGCCACCAATTAAAACTGATGCGGCACTGACTTACCTGACGTAGAGGGAGTACAGAAGTGTGACTCAAATGGGCACACTAAGAAAGAACAAGTTATCACAGCTTAAAAATAAAAGGGGAAATTAACAGTCTTGGACTATACCTTAAGGTGCTTTTCACTTTTTTGAAATTAAATAGGAAGCCAACAACTGAGTCCTTGTAGACACCAACTTGTAGACACCCACCTCAGAAAAAACAGCGCATTTTCTCAGGCAGTAGATCTGTACTGCTGTAAAGTTTTATTAGTTAACCTCTTCAAGGCTGTGTTTCAAATCCTGCAGGATGCCTATTGCCAGCAGTGCACGTAACAGATCAGTGTTTTTGCTGGTACCTAGCTCTCAGTGCCAGTTTAGAGATAAACCAAATGAGGTGCTATGATGGCAGTGCATTATTTTCTGGGTTTATCACTGTGGTTTGGGAAAGAACTACAGGTCTCTCTTGGTTGTCTGATTTCCAAATACGAGTTCAACAGCAAGCCATGCCTTCCATCAGGCTGGTGGGGGCTTTCTCTTCCCCATCCAGTCCTTTCTCATTAGGATGGGGTAGAAGAGAGGAATCTTTGCCCAGAAGAAGCCTGCTCCAGTGCTAAAAGCTGGCAGGCAGCGTGCCTTACACCCAGGGCAAGATGCAATCTGTCTCTGACTACCTGGAGAGTAATTTCCCCTAATTTGGCTAAAATGCACTCGTAAGTAAAATATTTTACCAATGCCAATTTTGAAACTGATTTCCTAATAAAAATCTTGGTGATAAACTACACCACCTTTAAGAGAAACATAGCAGCCTGCATTTTTTCCTGCTGTGTGTATTTTATCATGAGATCAGCTTTTACTTTCCTATTACTCCTAATTCTGAATTCTATAGTGTTAGTTTTCAAATACAATGTGGGATTAACACATATTGGCAGATAGTCTGGTTATACATTTCCCCACATTTAGGCTCTGCTTGAACTGCCATTTCAGTGATGTTTCTCCCTGCAAAAGTGAGGGAAAACGACAAGACTTGCAAAAAGGTGCATTGAATTCCATTTGACTAATTTACAAATCCCCTTCCATGAAAAGCGAGACAAAAGCCACATCAATGATGTAATTAGTACAATTACCTATTGTTAAGTGTAGATAAGCAGCCTCAGGATCAGTGAAAGAGGCTACAAATGTAATCTCATTTTCTGACATGAATCTGTAGGGGAAAGATTTAAATAATAATATGTGTTCTATTCCTACTTGTTTAGTATTTAAAGAGCATAAACTATGGTTTTCTTTCTGTTTCTTGGAGCCCTGAGTGCTGAGGAGGGGCTCTTTAGCCTGATGCTAGAATATCTGTGTAATTCAGCCAGTTCATGGTTGAGCTTTCTTCACTGCTTTTACTGACTGGAAGCCTGAATTGGTGTGAAGTCATAAATATTTTGTATATGTAAATACTTCAAAGTGAGAACATAAGTATACATAAACATACATTTTCTCAGCAACTCCCACAAGTGTCACTTTTCATCTATATTGCTCAGACTGTAGTCACAGCATGCAAACAGACCTCAAGAAAGAAAAACCAACTGGAAAGGGTGCATAAATCAGTAGTACTTTACATGCAACCAGGTACTAAGCACAAGCTTTAAACTTTTGCATTTTTTTGTTGTTTCCTGCAGATTTGTGATATTGTACCAATCATTAAATACAACCTTTGATAATAAAATTGTTTCTTCCGAGCATTTAAGTATTTTGTGAGCTCAGTGTGTGCTTCTTTGTGAATTCTACAGAGAATGTGTTGTAGTTTCCTCTGCTGCTGGACCAGCATTTCACTGGGCCCAGGCACACTACAGGTTTCAAGACTTCATTATAAACATGGACATGAGCACAAGCTGTAGCTTTATGTAGAGCCTTATATTTGTGAATTAGAAATGTTATAATTAGAAGTATAACCACCACATTCTTTTAAAATGCAGGTTGTTCTCCAGCCTAAGCATCATCACAGAACTAACTCACCCAGCCAACATGAGATTCATGCAGTTCAGAGCCAAAGACTGCTATTCTCTTGCTTTGTCCAAATTGGAAAAGGTAAGGAGATTTGCCTCCCTTCACTCTCAGTTTAAATGTTAGATTTTTATTACTTTTTCCCGTTTTGTAACGATGATTTCAAAACAGTCAAAACAGTGAAATGATTTATGGTTGTAGAGCTAGTGTAAAAGATTTTTTTTCAAAATTCTACCCTCATTTAAGTAGAAAGTTTGATTTGATTTAATCAATTTGCAATATACTATTAATCAACCAACTCTCTGGTGGAATTTGCTCAAGGAAAATGAAATATTCTTGGATAATTAAATATTTTGAGCTAATGTAGTTGTCCAAGAGGCGGACACAGGCAATTAACATAGCACGTCTTTTAACTGACTAAATGCTTAAAACATACAGTTTTCATTATCATGTATTTTTTAATTCCACTTCATTTTAAAGGCACTATAATCATGTCTTCTGTACACATTTCTCTGTATTTGTGGGGGATAATGGCATTACTGGGACAGTTTGAGAAAAGCAATTGTTCTCTGTCAGAATGATGAGAGGGACAGCAACGCTACTTAAATGTTAGATTAAACCTTCGTATTCTATATGTATATTTGGCATTTTCAAACTGTGGAACTGTGGCTGTATGGAAATAAATTTAATCTGCTACTTAAAACAGGTGGAGCATGGCAAGTAATTCTGTGCATCTGTTTAACTCAGTAAACTCAAGGACAATCCTCTTTCTCACAAACCTTCATTGGTGATCTGACCTGCCCACCTCGACACTCCCCAAATTTTACAGTATTAGTATTACCTTCCTGATCTTTCAGGCCATATTCTGAGTTTGTGAGACAAATAATATCACTTTGACAGTCTTCAAGGGCAGAAATCCTTCACTACATTCTTCTCTTTCTCCCCATCAGTCTATCAATCAGCATGACTGCCGGGTTTTCTCATGTACCCTCCCAATCGGTGCACCTCAGATATCTTACATATCTTGGTGAATTTGAATTCATGCCAACATCATTACCATTATACAGATTTAACACATAATTTCCATTTCCTAGTTGTACCGTAAATTTCCTAGATTTTGAGGATTTCAGAGTTCACTATTTACTGTATAATACTCAGGCAGGTCATTTTAATAGGTACGTAATGGAAAAGAGCCTTTCCATAGCAACTTACCTTTCCAGTCTGGTTTCTTACAGAGGAATTGAATGCTGCAAAAATTCAGCCTGTGTGGATGAGACAGGATAAGGACCAGAAGTAAATCTGTTACTCCTGAATATCACACTCACATGTCGACCACGAGATGTAAATATCTGCGTGGCCTTTAGTGACTTGTTATGTTTGCCTGTAGCAGCATGAAGGCTTGAGCTTCTACTTAGCTGGTGTTCTGACAGAGACACAACCTGGAGAGCTGTGAGGAAGCCAGACAAAAGTTGTTTCACCAAGAGAGGAACTGTGTGCAGCAGGAAGCTCATCACCCCCACTACTCTTTAGTGCTTGCACCTATGGCTCCTCCATTGTGGCACTTCCTCCCCCTTCGGTAAATCCATGAAGGATAAGCTAAAACTGGGTGGAATCTGCATCGCCCGTTCTTCCAGGGCAACAAGGGCCAACAGCTGGCTGGGGCCTTCAGCACTGTGGCTCAACCTAATTTAATGTCTTGGTGTACTATGACAGATACGGTTTTTGAAATTAGTTGTTCACATATTCCCTTATTCTGATTCCAGTTGGATTCTGGAATTCTCTTTGGGCTGTCTACTTCCATGCAGTGAAACCAGGATTTTTATCTCAGTTCTTTCTTTATTTACATATGCTCCTTAATTTTTCAAGCTAATATTCTAGAAATACTTTAAAATATTTTAACTCCTTGACTATCTTTATTACTCTATTGTGCAAAAGTTGTGAAGATAGGTTGGAAGCTGAACATTTAATGAACTTCCTATCCAAACTACGCTCTGCTGAAACAGAGATAAGATGAAGAAATGTTGTCTTAAAGAAAGAACATTTTCTTCATTGCTCTTGCAGTTGCCTGCTGTTGATATTTCCCAGTTACTTCACCTTAACATTTGCAGGGGGGACTTCACAGGTGGTGCAGTAGTTCATTTGATGTTTCAGAACTCCCTCATGCAAAATGAAAGGCAATTAAAAACTCCAGTAAAAATTACCTAAAGCAGTCAAACATACAGTTGCTTGTTATTTCTGCATTAAGCACCTCATTTTCAGAAAGACTGAGAATGTCAGGCAAGTTGCCTTGAGGTAGCAGTGAAACACACTTGCAAAATTGGCTTTTCAGCCTAATGGGCTGCAGAAGACAGATACACAAATCAGATGTCCATCTGCTGTTGCAGCTGCAACTTTTCTCATTTTAGAGATAAATAAATCTGACAGTAAACTCAGCACTGACATAGGAGAAAGCAGTGGCCTTTATGCAACAGAGAAAAGGAAAAACAAAACACCCACGCTTTAAACTTAAAATCTGTGTTCTCCATTTGTCTTGCATAAGAAAACAAATGAGGTAACCACTCCCTCTTTCTTGAAAGAGAGGGTTTCTAATGCTTTAGATAGGAGTCAGACTTTAGTTTGCTATGTTTTTTTTCCAAGTAAATATTGTAGATGTTATTGATAAAAAGTTTAAAGCTGTAAGTGATGATTTTGAAATAAGTACAAATTCCTTTCTCTTTTAATCGAACCAAATCCTGTGGTTTTGCATCTTCCATGGATAAGCACACAGATGTTAGGTGAGCAGAAATCTATCTGGGATGGCCCAGTATATTTACAGTGATTTACACAGGGCTAGGCTGCTTTTTTAACCTTCAGGATGGGGCCTCTTATTTCCTGTCTCCATCTTTTTTTCCTTTAATATAATTCAGGTATTAAGCAGATTTGAATTAACATTAAGCAATAAAAAACAATAATGACATATGAGTTACAAAAAGAGATTGGTACCTCTTATTATTGGTGTCTTTTTTTATACAGATCTCTAACAATTTACATAAATTCTAAAATTGTACAAGCAATTAGCATACAAATTTGGCTGTTGAACTGACAGGTTTTAAGGAAGTTGTTCCAGATCAACACCAGAAAATTAATTTGTTCTTGCCAAGAAAGTAGGATTATATTTCTCACAGATCTCTTTGAAGCAAGAATAAAGGGAAAGCAAGGCTGCAGATGAGGTGGAAGGAAGCTAAACTGGCCTGGTCCAGTTGGATGAGGGTCAGCAAGGTCAGGGGCTGGGTCCTGCCCTCGGGTCCCAATCACCTGAGAGGCTGGAAAGCTGCTCAAGGCTGGGGGTGCTGGTGTGCAGCCTAAGCCAGCGTGTGTGGCCAGCAGCACCAGGGCACTGATTGACCCCTGTGCCATTTCTTCTCTTCTGTACCAGATTGTGTTCACCTTTCCTGTTCCTAGGAGACTTCCTGGACCAGGATGACAGTCCACTGCCAGCACCAAGG